>NC_064269.1:17630000-18830000 GCF_003254725.2 Canis lupus dingo | reverse complement strand
CACCCTAATGGTCTTATTTTAACTCCATTACCTTTGTAAAGACCCTCTTTTCAAATGTGGCCACATTCTGAGGTACTAGGGACTAGGAATTCCACCTTTGATTTTGGAGTGAGGATACAATTCAGCCCATGATATTTGCCTGGTATGAGTGGGAAACAGAGCCAGAGAGAACCAAACCCATCCTGGCCCCTTCTGTCTCCTCTGTTTGGGTGATCTGTCATCTGAGTCAATCAGTCATAAGCTATAGTTTGTCAGTTATGAAGGTTTGCAGCAGGGAGCATTGTTGATGGGAATGAAATGGGCCATTTTCTGTATAAAATTTAAAACTCTGGGGGTACCTGGGCGACTCAGTAGTTGAGCGTCTGCCTTTGGCTCAGGTCATGATTCCAGGGTCCTGGGATCGAGTCCTGCATCGAGCTCCCAACAGAAAGCCTGCTTTTCCCTCTGCCTCTCTTTGTGTCTGTCATGAATAAATAAAATCTTAAACTTTAAATCTCTGCTATGACTACTGCCAAGAAGAGAAAAATGGCTGATGGGGAAAAAATATCATGCTTTTCAAAGTAGGTGGGCTGGAGAGTAATAATATTTTTTTAAAGATTTGTTTATTTATTTGAGTGGGGGAGGAGCAGCGGGAAAGAGAATCCTGAAGCAGATTCCCCTCTAAGCACAGAATGTGGGGCTCTGTGCTTACGTGGGGCTCGATCCTAGGACCCTGAGATCATGACCTGAGCGGAAATCAAGAGCCGGCAACTTAACAGGCTGACCCACCCAGCTACCCTCTAAGGAATAATAATAATAAAGATATTGATGTTTATCTCCTATTTGCAATGGAAAATTCTCTTTAAGAGGTACTTTGACATAGTCAAGTAGTTTACAAGATTAGTCAAGAAAAATTGAAATCATCCAGCTTGAGAAGAATGAAACAAGAAAACGTCCTTCAAAGGTTCAGTATTACCAGTAGAAGGTGTGATGAGTATGGCTAACCTGAAGACCAATTCACTGTTGGTGAACTAATAAGAGAATCTTTTGGTGAAGCTTTTCCTTGATCCAAAAAAGGAACATAGGAAATGTTATTTGTAACATCCTAAATGTTTTACAGAGTAATAAGAACTAAACGAAGGTTTAAAAGGCTTCTCCGTGAGAGCCCAGTGCCACCAATTGTATCCTAGCTCATAAAGAGATTCAAGGGTGTTCAGAATGCCTCTCATCTCTCCTTTGCTTCTTTGAGGATGGCTTTCCAGTGCTATCATGGTGCACAGGACCCAACCCCCGCCCCCCAAACTATCCTCTCCCCATGAAGTCCTTCACTCCACATCCTTGACCTTCAGGGAGTTCCTCCATCTAAATTTATCCATTCACTTGTGGCCCTACTACATTGGTCTCTTACTCAACTAATTGCAGATATGTTGTAACCATCTGACATGTGACCCCTTCCAGAATGCATATATATAATTTAACCAGAGACTTCATTATCTTCTAAATAATATTTTCAGGCCCCATGGATTACTTCCAGGGGAGAGATACTCGGTTTGGGGAATATTTCTGCTCTTTAAATCACATGTATTTTCCTAAGGTCATATGTATTATTCAGTGAGTTTATTATCAGCTGGCTAGTTAGCTATCATCTGTCTGTAAAAATCACACAAAATACGAAGGACTAGAAAATCTTGGATTTACTGAGGGAGCATTTGTTTTTTTCATTCATTCATTCTTGTATGTGCAGAAAGAACAGCAGCTTGTGATATATCCTCTCCCTATTTTTTGGTAGGAGGTCAGAAGGCAGCCACTTTTGCTATCTTTTCCAAGCATATATATTTTTGCATAGTCAAAGCCCATTGTATTTAGTTTCATTACCTTTAAATGTTCATTAATTCCTATATGCTTATCAATAAAATACGTAATTGCGTGTTTTTTACTTAATGACTAATGTTTATCTTGTTATTATACTTAACCATATTTTCAAATATATCACATAACAACTGGTAAACATTGAAGGATAGACCCTTAGATTAGTTTTCCTGAAGTTTATACATAAAATTACCTATTAAAGATTAAATTTTCTGTAGTTAACAGTAATCAAATTTTATTTGAAATGTTCCTTTTGGAATATAGCATGTTTATGTTTCTCCAGAAGCTAAATTGAAGAGAGTGGATTTATCCTCTAGGACACTCTCTAATTAGAATTTTACCTCAGTGGTCAATAGCACCCAAACTTATTTTCATTCATTTATCGAGCATAAACATCTATCATTCATGCACTAAGTGGCTACTTTAATGCCAAATGAAAGTTTAATGGAACCCTTCAGATTTTCTGATGCTGTACCACATCATTACTTTATTAGGAAATCTCACAGAAAAATGTACTAAAAATTGTCCTGATTATAAATATCAACACAAATTTGGAACTTCATAAACATGATATTTTTTGTTCCGTTGTTACGTATTGAACTGTACATATTAATTTGGTTTGCGTTATGTGAATTTTACCTCTATAAAAAAATATTTTAACACAAAGGTAGAAAATCTCTGAGAGACTTATCTCCCTCCTCCATGAAAGGACCTTATATAACTCTACCAGGATAATTGTCTATCCAGGCCACAGAAATAAATTTGAATCTGCAGTTCTGGGAGAGATTAGGTCAGGCTTTAAATAAAGAAGTTGTAGGCAAGTTAAATTGTCACTGAATTCTTAAATACTACTCAGAGTCCAAGAACTGTACTTCTTTGGAAATATTTGTTTTCACTGTGATAAAGTATATGGGCTGGTTCCCAAGATCCATTGTAATGGTTGATGGTTGATCTATCATCTTTGTTCTTAAAGGCTTCTGGAGATTGAGCTTTTTTTTTTAAACTTTCATGGCATTTTCTAGAATTTCACTCTGAGCCTCAAAGTTTGTGAGGCTCAGTTAAACCTCTCCTTCAACTTTTTATTTTTTTTTAAGATTTTATTCATTTATTCATGAGAGACACAGAGAGAGGCAGAGACATAGGCAGAGGGAGAAGCAGTCTCCGTGTAGGGAGCCTGATGCAGGACTCGATCCTGAGACTCCAGGACCATGCCCTGGGCCAAAGGCAGCCGCTCAACCACTAAGCTACCCAGGTGTCCCTCCTTAAACTTTTTAAATTCATTTCTTCTCTTTTAAATTCTCAGTAGGAAGAGATAACAGCTGAATCCAGCAGATACCACTTCAAAAACCCTAGTAGTGTTGCTGATCATTCTCCAACTTTCATAAGCTTTCCTCCAAAAATTTTTAAAACAAATTTAAACCATCTTTATTATTCATTTCTTGCCTCTTTTCAGTATTTCCATTTCACACATCATTTCATAGGGTTCCAAACTAGATATAATTGTTACCCAGATGTGTAATGGAAAAATTAATTTCTTCTTCTAGCATGCTGTCCTCTTATTCTCTAGATGGATAATAACATCATATCATCAAGCACTATTGGTGCAATGAATTAAAATGTGTCTTCACAACCATCTCTCTTTTGTTCTCTGTCAGCTCCATGCTCTTTACTTGCAGTAATGACACTAACATTGTGTTACTGTGTTATACTCTGCTTTGGGATTCAATTTTAATTCTAAATCTTTGGCTGTAACTGATGGCTCTTATCTCTCTGATGGTTTTAATTCTATGTATGCTTGCTATTAAAATCCACTCTATTCCTTTCGTTCCAGTTCTACCAACTCTTTTGAATTCTGATGCTATTTCCAAAACATCCGTCCACCTGAGTCCTTGCAGGGAAGGGCTATCCTTAGATGTCTTATTCAGATGGAAGTGGATGTGTTGCTGACTATGCATGGCTAGAAGCAATACTGGAACATAGCAGAACAAGAGTGGGGGAAAAACAGGAGACGGGTGAGGACGATCCAGGTGGTCTGCAGGTCAGGGTTCCAGCCAGAAGCTTAAGCTTGACAAGGACACCACATCCAGAGAGCCATGAGTACAGAGGGCAAAACTCAAATACGACTACACCAATTCCTTCACTACTTGAGAGGGAAAATTCTGAGGCATGGTATATTTGTTTGCTATTATTGCCATAATGAAATATCATGGATTGGGTAGCCTAAACAAGAGACATTTATTTTCTCACAGTTCTGGAGGCCAGAAGTTGAAAATTAAGGTATTGGTAGATCTGATTTCTTTGAAGTCTCCCTCCCTGGCATGCAGATGGTCGCCTTCTCATTGCAACTCATGTGATCTTTCCTCTGCATGTGCACAGCCCTGGTATCTTTTTGTCCAAATTTTCTCTTCTTGTGAAGACATGAGTCACATTGGTTTAGAGCCCACCCTCACACTGTCATTTTAGCTTAATCATCTCTTTCAAGGCCCTTTCTCCAAAAACAATCATATTCTGACATACGGGGCATTAGAGTTTTAACATATGGAGTTTGAGAGGACACACTTCAGCTCACAACAGTTGGGTTTTACACCATTTCCAGTGTTTCCTTGAGAAATTAAGACCTATTTGCAGGTCGTGGTAACTGGCTTAATATCATCCCTTACTAGATGCTTTCCCTTACCTATATCATATCTCTACTCCCCTTCAGATGTTCTCCGTACCTCCACAAACTTCCACCCAAATCCTTTCCTTAGGGTCAACTTTTGTGGGAACCCAAATTGGGACAGAAACAAAAGAAGAGACATTGCAGTGCTGTAAAGTGACCCAGAAACCGTCTGTCTAGCATCAGTTGACCTAAATTTGAGTTCTAGATTCAGACTCTGACACTTCTACCATCATATTGTCAATCTCCTTCAACCTCAGATAATAACAATATCTGCTTCATAGGATCCTTTAAGTCCTTAAATTAGAAAGTGTATGTGATATCAAAAAGCTAGTTTTAAATACTACTTTCAAATATTATTACCACAGTAAGACAAAATTCTCTGCCCTCAAATAATTCCATTCACATTGGATAATCAGGCTTAAATCTATGAAATTTTTATACTGCATAAAGTAGCATATGGTTAAGTTTCAAACGAATAATATAGTCTACCATAATTGTCACTGCTGAAAATATTAAATAACAGCAGATTCTAACTTAATCCAGAAAGCTATCCTGACTGCTGGATCCCTTTACTTCACTGGTATCTATTATTCATATGCTATGGAGAGAGAAAGTTTGTATAAGAAACTGTTCTTGCCATCAGAGCTTATAATCCTGCTTGGAGCCCTAGACATATACACAAGTGAATGAAATAAAACACAGCAGGTGCTAAGTGCTAGAACACTAGATGAGTAAACTTCCTATGAACTTAGAAAATTATACAGGATAAACACTAAGTATGGTTTTATAGTTCAGCCCTCAACTAAGCTATTATTAGACACTGGGTTATTATGTTAATAAAAAGTAATTTTTATAAAACCAAGAACAAAAGAGTTTTATAAAATTATACTGTAAAATCATTCACAACTATGTATATGTTTTTTTTTTTTTTTTAAACTAAATCTTTGAAAAAAAAGCACATCTCAATTCAAACTAGCCTATATCTGGTGGCTCCCATCTAGGAGAGTCTGTGTGTTTTTCTACACCATCTTTGTCTTTCTTACAAGATGCATGGCATGAGCAGCTGAGTGAAAGACCTCAGTTGACTCCCATCAACTATCCCCATCACTGTAACATAGAAAGAAATGAGACTGGTCTGACTAAATGTGTTTTTCAGAAAGCCAAAAAGCATGTTGATTATTATTTTGTATCTTCTGAATCTTCTAAGCATTTGAAAATTAATTTCTTGATGAGTCACTTGGGTATTTCTTTTTTTTAGGTATGAAGCTAAATTGACCATTTTACAATTCCAGGCTTGGCTTTTTCTTTTTCCTAAAAAATATGAAATCTTTTTGCCATTTGCCATAATTGCTTTCATTATTCGGGATATTACCTGAACAAAAGTTTCTAGACTTCTTATCATAATCTTACACAGCTCAGTTCTTATGGCTTTGTTTTGTATAGTATTTTGCCTGAATTTCCCTTGCTGAAACTTCCAAAAGTATTCCCACATTTCCTTCAGCTAATACAACTATTTATTTCTTACTCATTTTTTAAGAAAGTGAATTTTACATGTCACTAAATTCCTTCTGGCATTTTTTCATGCTATCTTGAATATAGCCATTTTGTCCCTTCCTCCTCATTTCTCTAGAGCTTGGTTATTGAATGATAAACATTTTGCTTGGGGTATCATATATTTTTCACAAATGTTTTATTTCTACTTGACTTTCAGTAAAAATATCCCTAATATAAGAAGCATAAGTGTGCTTTTTAATATTCAGATTTCAAGTATAGGACATTTGAACTTTAAATCCAATAAGGCAGATTTTAAAATGTATTGAGCCTGTACATTAGCAACTTAGATTATGAGATAGAGAAAATCATATCGACTTTTCTGAAAATTTTTAAGGGAATGATTTATCCACATTATATTTGGAATTTGGAACTCTGTGGCCTAAAAGCAGAATAAAATAAGCGATCATTTCTAGTCCATGTTTGTTTTTTGTGTGTGTGTGTGTTTAATTATCCACTTCTCAACCAACATAGAGAGTTTATATTCCAGGCAATGGCTCTATGTCTGCTTTTATTTAAGCTTTTTGGCTGAATTTTCTGTCAAGGTTCAGACTGTAAATATTTTAGGCTTTGCCAACTTAGTGGTTTCTGTCGTAACTACTCCATCTCCCTGGCACTGTAACATGAAAGCAGCCTTAGACAATATTTAAAGGTATTATTTATTTAGAAAAACAGACTTCAGATTATATTCGGCCCATGGACTGTGGTTTGTTGGTCCTTGTTCTAAGTATTCTAGAATCATTCACTTCACTTTGACTGTATAGACTGGCCGTTTGGTCTCCCATTATGATACTGGCATAATGTTGAGTTTTACTGAGCTTTGAATACAAAGAAGACAAGTTCAGAGATCACTAATTCTTATCTGAATATGAAATTATATTTATTGTCTTTCTAAAAGTTTTCCTGCTATGTGTACTTAAAAACCATTATACCTCTGCTTTTAAAGTGAAATTTATCCAATGTTTACACTGTTGATTTGTTTTAGTAATTCCCATAAAACCTCATCCTCAGCTTTGTGGCCATCATTCCTTGTCTTTTGGCCCTTCGTTTTTTTTTGTTTGTTCTGTTTTTTTTTTTTTAAGATTTTATTTATTTATTCATGAGAGACACAGAGAGGGCAGAGGCTTAGGCAGAGGGAGAAGCAGGTTCTGTGCAGGAAGCCTGATGCAGTACTCTATCCCAGGACCCCAGGATCATGCCCTGAGCCAAAGGCAGACGGTCATCCACTAAGCCACCCAGGTGCCCCTGGCCCTTAATTTTTACATATTTCTCACTTTGAGTTCATTTGCTGTGTGGTGAATACTCCTAAATTTTCTGGCTTACATCATAGTGTACAAAAGCCTTCCAATTTACCAAGGGGATTTATCGTGTTTCTCCATTAAAGTGTAGGGATGCATTAAAATACTGTTGGCTAAAAGGGACAATTGCAAGATACTCAGCTGAAGCCATTGCCAGTTAAACAGTGAGGCCAGTTTGAAGAGTTTTCAGTAGTTAAACCTAGATGGGATGCTTTTGAAATACTGATGTGAGTAAACACAGCAAAAACAAATGCAACATAACAACCCAAACTTTTCAGTGACGGAAAGTCCTAGAGCTGCTGCAGAAAGGCTTGCTCTGGTTGTAGATGTTACTGTTGAAGGGGTAAGTGGCCAAGTTATAATTGCTATAGGAACTGTAACTGAGACTTGACCTTTGATACACTCACAAGTTCAATCAACTTTGTGTTAACTGGCTTTTGCATTTCCTTGTGTTTGTGAGTAGCTTTGTGTTAGGCCTTTACAGAAAATAACTAGAAACAAAACTGGGGAGGAAGAAAGCAAAAAGCTTGATTTTTTTTTTCCAGAGTCTTATCCACTGCTAGCATCAGAGTTCCTTCTGTAGAATCAGCTTGCAACAGTGCTTTCTGAGGATAATGAAGTCCCTTGTAGAGACTACTCCTTGAAAGTAAATAGTGAACTCTTTATCAGAAAGTCAGTTGCCTGGTTGTTTGTGTTGGTTGATTAGAACGTTGGTTACGGCCTATAAGCAGGTAGGTTTCCTGTGGCTTGTCAGAAAGCAAGGGAAGAAAAACAGTAGCCCAGTGAGGATCCGTGAGTGAGAAATATATAGCGATTGCTAATTCTCTTACCTTTCTCTTTAAATAAAATTCAGAAATGGGTGAGTCCACACACCACAGGAGTTCCTACTGGTTGTCTTGTTATTGTACTTTGACAAATTAAACCAAATACACTATCCTTTCTGGCTATGCAAAATTAAATGTTCTGAGTAAATATGAACTATCAGGCTCCTTAAGCCCTACGTTTCAGAGTACCAAAACCCAAAGGACCAGAGGAGACTCACTTGGAAATAAAAAAAGGTTAGCATTTATTAAGCACTTTCCGCATGCCAGATACTGTGATGGATACTTATCTATGCAATCTCATTTAATCCTTACAACTTTCCTTATGGAAACCTGAGGTGAACAATTACACAGTTAATAAGCGGTGGAACCAGTGCTTGAACCTAGTTCTGTATAACTCCCAAATCCTAGAGTTCTTTCTTTATTTTATTTTATTTTTTTTTAAGATTTTATTTATTTATTCACGAGAGACACAGAGAGAGAGAGAGGCAGAGACACAGGCAGAGGGAGAAGTAGGCTCCATGCAAGAAGCCTGATGTGGGACTCGATCCCAGAACCCTGGGATCACAACCTGAGCCAAAGGCAGACACTCAACCACTGAGCCCCCAGTTGCCCCTCCTAGAGTTCTTTAAAAACCACCCATGCTTTTGCAAATTTCTAGTTCCACAAAGAATATTTGTTATACGTTTTCCAGATAGCTCAAAGGTTCCATAAAATATTGTACTTGTGCATGAAATACCAAAGTCAACTAATATATCTAAATTTAAAGAGTGAGATCCATTTATTGAGTGTCAGCTTTCTATAACAATGCAGCCTAAAAGTCGGATCAACATGAAATAAAAGTGAAAATGGAATATAAAGGATGAGAGAGTTGAAAAAAAGGCTTTGGTTCCTAACGTGACACTCTTTTCTCATTTGTATACATATACCTGTAAATTAGTGTCTACATTGCAGATATCAAGAATTTTTAAAAATTTGATAGCAAAGGGAGTAAAATGCTGCTATTTCCAGTTATGTAGCTTTTGAAATTTCACAGTAGCTTCTCAGAAGCTTGCCATGTGTTACCTTTTAAAACACAGTAAAGAATTTTTTAATAGACAATGTAATTAATAGAGCCAGGCCATCCTGGGTTGTAATACAAAAGCTCAGCACATCTATTTTCTCTTGCTCCATTTAAGTTAACTACTGCCCCCTTCAGGCATTCTTGTCTCCCTTCGTATAGTAGAGGTATTCCTTCAAATGGAGTATATATTATTTACTAAAGGTGTACAGTTGTGTTTCCATGTGATAAATGAAAGCAGAAAGAGATTATGTGTTGTAGTGGTCCATTGGAGGTGTTAACCATTCCCCAAGACTAGTCTGCAACTTCCCAGCTTCTGACATTTAGTCTTGGCATCATGTTAGTATTGATTAGGTTTAATGGCATGGATTCACAGTATATGAACTCAAAAGAAATAGATGTTTTTAGGATTTTGTTGGATGCAAATTTATTCCTAGGAATGATAATTATTATGTCCTCATTGAAAGGGATATAATGTCTCTTCTTCTTCCAGTTTCATGGTGACTGGGTGTTGTGGTCAAATCCATAGAATTGGAATGGGTTACCATCCAAAATTTGGTTTGGATTTCCAAACTGAAGATAGTACTACTACTGCTACTACCACTACTACTACATAGACACAGACAGACACACACGTACACACACACACACACACACACACACACACACGCTAAGAACTGTGAAAAGGTTTTTAATTCTCATAATAAAGCTTTGTGGGGAGAACAAGACAGACCCCTCAAGCTGATCTGAAAACAGCTCAAAAGAGCTATGAAAGGAAAAAAGAGACTGGCTTTGAGTTTTCATGGTAGTTAGGGGCTGGAGCTGGAGTGAGGGATTTAGTGCATAGTATGAACTTACTGCTGGTGGCAAAGCACCTGGGTTTTCTTATCAGCTTGCCCAGATCTGAGGCAGGATGGGAAGAGGTCAGGGTAAGGCTTGGAAAGTACCTGTAGTCAAACATCAAATAATGGAATGAGACTCTTTATTACATTGGGTCCTCAGATATTAAGAAAGATTATTTAGTTAACATAGAATTAGTGTGAGACTCCTGGGTGGCTCAGTCAGTTAAGCATTGGCCTTCAACTCAGGTCATGACCCCAGGATTCTAGGATTGAGTCCTGCATTAGGCTCCCCAAGAAGCCTGCTTCTCCCTCTTCCTATATCTCTGCCTCTCTCTGCATCTCTCATGAATAAATAAATGAAATCACTTTAAAAAAAAAGAGAAAAAGTAGATCATGTGAGTACAACAGTCTAAAGCAGTGGTTCTTGATCTATTTGGAGTCATAGGGCTATGGGAGAATTGCTGAAAGTCCTTGGTGGAGCAAAAATTCAGGTGAAACAACATTTGCCTTTGACCTATAAGGTACATTATGTTATTCACTAATAACTTTACGCTTTGTGGCAAATAAAAATTGTTCCAAAGGGCAAGAACTTATTTTATAAGCTAGTTATTCCTTACTAGGGCTGTTTATCATAGTTGGCTGGCTATGTTCATTTACAGTTTCCAGTGAGTCTCTAAACCTGTCTTTGTGTTTTGATACTGAGCTCTTTCTCCTGTTTTGGAACTGAAATATAAAATTGTATTTCTATGAACATATTGAAGATCCAAAGGCCCTAATAACTAGACTTACAAGGATCAGATATGCAAGCAATAACAGAAATCTTGGATTGAATGGTTACCATGTACTAGCCAGAGTACAAAGCAGTATCTTATTTAATTCCCCAACAATCTTTTTAAAGATTTTATTTATTTGTTTGTTTGTTTATTTATTTTAAAGATTTTATTTATTTATTCATGAGAGACACAGAGAGAGAGGCAGAGACACAGGCCGAGGGAGGAGCAGGCTCCATGCAGGGAGCCCAACGTGGGACTCGATCCAGGTCTCCAGGACCACGCCCGGGCTGAAGGCAGTGCTAAACTGCTGAGCCACCCGGGCTACCTAATTCTCCAACAATTTTATGATGTGGTTATTAATCCCACTCATTGATGAGTGAACTGAGGCTTAGAAAGACTCAATGATTTGCCTAAGTATTCATTGAACACCTCCCAACCACCTGATACTATAGAGGAAGATGCAAATGAAACAAAACATGGACTCAGTAAGCTTTTAAAACTAAAAATTTCTTTTTTAATTTTTCAAAATTCCAGTGTAATTAACATAAATAAATGTTATATTAGTTTCAGGTGTCCAATATAGTGATTCATCAATTTTATACATCACCCAGTGCTCATGATGCTAAGTGTACTCTTGGTCCTCTTCACCTATTTCACCCTCCCCCCCCACCTAACTCCCCTCTGACATAAAAAAACTAAGTTGTTTTTTATTTTAATTAATTGTATTTTACAAATGTCTATGTTTGCAGTTATGAATTGGAATTTTCAGCCTTGTAGCTTAATGATACCCCACACCAATGATATGGAGAGTTGACTTCAAAAACTCTACGGGTGTTTCATTTAAGGAATGTCATCCTCCATCACAGGCTTTGTTAATAGTGACAGCCAAGCAAACAGACATACCCCAGATATTTTAATTCAAGACAAAACAACATCTCAGACTTAATGCAAGATAATTTTTATGAACCAAAATTCATCTCTTTTGTCTGTACATACATGAAATAATTGATACAGCTTAATGGTGACATTAAGTGTACTTCAAATAGATGTGACATTGCTACCTCCTTATTTATAGCTTTGAACAGCTGTGTACTTTCAAAATAACAAACTTTTTTTAAAAGACGAGAAAAGAATAGAAGAGAAAGGAAAAATATGCTTGGAGAGTTTCTTTTTATGCTTACTATTTTGAAATAGTTTTGTATAAATGCAATTTATATCCACTCCCATTATTCTTTTACACTGAAATATTTTAAGGCTTTTAAGGCTTATCACTCATATCCACAGCTTTGTCATAAAGGACAAAGACTTTAGAGTATTAATGCTTTGAAGCAATGTTTTCCCATTTGTAAATTAAAATTTAAAAAACTAAAGCATAAAAATGTTAGGTGCCCCCATGAAACAATGATGCTATCAACACTACACTTCTACCTATAAAGGTGGGAAAAGCAGAGTGATTTTGTAATCTAAAGATACCTTCTGCATCACAGACACTATTTTCTCTCCTACCCCAACTCTTCACACTCCCCATTTTCCCTGAAATTCTGGGAGTATCTGAATTTCATTAATTTCCCCTCTTTCCTTTCTCTTTGACCTATGCATTTATCCATCTACTTGCCAAACATTTATTCTAAAGTAGCAGATGGTAGGCAGGTGCTAGAGAGGTAAAGATAAAATCATATTCCTGTTCTCAAGGTACTTAAAATCTAAAGAAAAAAAGACAGATTTGAAAACTATTGCAATGTGCCCTGGTAAATATCACTGGAATTCTATGAAGAGCCACTGACCAGTCTAAGGGGTTGCCCTGGACCTATTAAGAAAGCCAAATGTAATTCATGTGACTAAAATGCAGGCATATGCTGAAATGGAAAAACATACAGGGACCAGCTCACCTACAGCTTTGTTATATGCCACATTGGGAATTCAGACTTTATCATGACTCACATTAACAAGGCATAAAAACTGAAGCAGCTTTAGCAGGAGAGTGACATAATAATACATGTATTTTAGAAAGATCCCACTGAAAGCTATATGGAAGTAGAATGGGCCACACTATAGGAAAGATGGAAGCTTGTAGAGGAGAGTGTGGCAGCAGCAGTAAGGAGGTAACGGGGATGTACACAGAAGGGGTTAATTGTAGCAGAATCTCCAGGATTCATAGATTGAAGTTATGTGGGGAGTGAGTGAGATAGAGATAATTCACACGTTCTGGCTTGAGTTACCAGGTGGATGGTGGTGGTGTTAATCAGGACTGGGGATCAATTCTTTTTTTAATATGTTGTGTTTCTGGTGCCACTGAAACATCTGAATAGAACTGTGCAAAACCCAATTAGGTGTGAATCTAGGGCTCAGGAGAGTAATCTGGGCTGTGGATAATAGAATGTATATAGATGGTTTATAAGTGGGGGTTGAAAAAAATAAGTGGGGGTCAAAGCAGTAAGTATGAATGAAGTTATTAGTAGCTAATTCAAAGTGAAAACTCGGAGGGCCTAGGGTGGCACTTAAGGGAATTACAGCCTCCCTAGGACCAAATTGAACTGTTTCTAGGCCATATGGTACCTTTGTATGAATTAGAGAACACCTTTACTGCCATCATCCAGAGTTGCCGTCATCTATTTTCAAATTTATGTGGTCTACAATGTGAATAGTGTCCCCATGGAGCTGACCAGTAAAATATCAGTTTTGAAGATTTAGAAGCTTTCACCAGGCGGATAAGAAATCAAGTGTTACATAGCAACTATCAGAATAGAGTTTCAAGGCAGAAGAATGGTCAACACCACCCACCAACTATAACTCGGGTGGCAGGTAAATGTGGTCTGAAAGTTTTCATCAAATTGCTGTTTGATCTTAGGGGAAACAGTTTCAGACAAGATCTCAGCTCTGGGTTATTCCCCTCCCAAATTTGGGCTGTTCTCTTTCTCCTGCCTCCGCAGATACTTTGAACCCAGCCACTGTTCTGCTTCCATCCTCTTCACCATTTGAATCTATAGACATCCAATTCCTGTCTTACTTTTGCTTTAAGAGCTATATTTCCTATGTTGGATCTTGATACATTTTGTTTTCCTCTCTTTCCTTTGGTCATTCATATCTCCACCTGATCCAGCTCATTCAGTTTCTCGTGAGGGCTTTAAAAAAATGTATTGGTTTCAGTCACAGTTCTTATAGACATTAATTACCCTTCAGATATACTTGTGAGCATACATTTATATTTGAATACAGGTACCTTCTAAACAAGTGATCAAAGGGAGATTGAGATCTTCCTAATATTCACTATCATCTTTTTGGATAAGGAAAATTTTATCAGGCCATTTTAGACAACCATGCCAAATCATCTGGCCCCTTAACTCAAATGAGGTTTCTGCCTTCTTCATCTAATGGAGGAGCTATGGGTGTAAATAGAGGTCAAGAAGTAGACTCATCAAGAAAAGAACTTCACTTTCTAATGTCTTATACGGTGAGACTTATGATAAGATAAATTGGTTAGTCATAAGTTACATCTATAATGCTATCATTCATCTAAATTGTGAATGATGACTCTGACATACCTAGGTCACACCTGAGCTCATTACTTCACTGGAATGGCACCGTCCAATATAGTAGCTACATCTGGAAATTTAAAATTAAAATTTGGGAGGGACGCCTGGGTGGCTCTCAGTTAAGCATCTGCTTTGGCTCAAGTCAGGATACCAGGATCACAAGATTAAGCCCCACATGAGGCTCTGCTCAGCAGGGGAGTCTGCTTTTCCCTTTCTGTCTGCCCCTGCCCCACATGCTTACTCTTGCTCACTCTCTCTCAAATAGATAAATGGCATCTTAAAAAAAAAAAAAGCTAAAAAATTTAATTATTTTAAATTACATTAAAATAAAATTCCATTTCTAAGCCATAAGCCACATTCCAGGTGTACAGTAGCCATATATAGCTATAGTGGTTACCATGTTGGACAGCATAGGTATGGAACATTTCCTCATCAGAGAAAATTCTCTTGGGATAGCACTACTCCAGAATAGTGCTGATTATTCCTGTTGGTTCTCTATTGTTGATGACTTTAAGGAAATAAGTTAATCTAGTCTCTCAGCAATAATGCACAATTTATATTATACTATATAGAGGATTTTTTGCTTGTTTTTTATTTGATATGATAATTAAAGAAAAAAGGGAATCTATTTCCAATCAGCATCTATAGTGTAATGGTAATGTTATCATTACCATTTTACAAATGAGGAAAATCAGGTTAAGAGAGGGAAAATGCTGGAATCAAAATCCAAAGTCACATTTATCTGGTCCAAAGTCTACTATTTGATGGCTTCCAGAAATCACCATACGGTGGTTACATTTTTGTTTCTCCAAGTAAAATACGAATGTACACTGGGGTATACTCAAAAGATAATGGCAGAACCTTCTAGACCCTTCAAGGAACGATTTGTATTATCAAATGAATATTTATTTAACTGATGAACATGTTGGTAGTCATGTACTTATACTCTTTTAAGAACTCACTGGGAGGTTCATTCATTTTCTTACCAGCAAAAAACAAGTTCTGGCATTCAAAGAACATTCTTGTTAAAAAAAATAATCAAAAAATTCATTCTACATATATCTTCATAGAAAGTCTGAGAAAAAAAGAAATAAATCTCAATAATATTTTTCCAGAAGATGAATGCTATTTTGCTTAAATTGTCCATTCAACCCTGAAAATTCATGGAGACAAGGTAGTACACGTGATTTTGTAATTCGTTGTACAGATGACTTCTGGAGAAAGAACTGATACTTGATGCTTGTATTCTACAGAGAAAAGAAGCACTTTATGAAATTTAATTTTGCTAAAATCTTGGCTTAAAGCTGTGGTCTTTGGTTTGCATGACATTCGAACAAGAAAGGAATCTCCTCCTTAAACTGTAGAAAAGTAAATGAAAATATAGTAACTCTCCCACCAGCATGTAATTGTTTTTCCTTTATTGTTTTTGCCAGAAAGCAATTCATGCTGCATGTCTACCCTCCTTTGCAGAGAATTAATAGAGAGGTTTCCTTGGTCCTTAGGTTCCCACAAGAGAATCTTCTAAGAGTGAAGTTCCCACTTTAAATCTTAGTTAGTGTTCATGGTCTACATAATTCTACTTGGGCCCCAAGAAAAACTTGAAAATCATGGCAATTGTAGGATAATCCGTCGCTGAGGTAACCAAAAACTTTCTATTTCCCACAATCTTGTTTTGTCTGCATGAACACTGTGTGTATATTAGTACAGGAATGAAGGCTATAAATGAGTGGGGCCTTGATTGCCACCAGCACCTTACAAATTGCAGAAGACTTCACGTTAGAAAATATGTCAGAGGTCAAATGTACTCTTTCAATAGGATCCAGAGTGGTAAGACCCAACCTGATTTTGTAATCAATAACTTGACAAACGCTGCAGTTAACTTACAGCAACTTGTTTCTTGGGCATAGCAGCAAATGAGAGATAGATCTGTGTGTTTAAAAGAAATGAACTTGTTCTCCATATAAATACAGATCATTAGCTTTTTTCCTAAGGGTCTCCTCTAAGCCAGGACTAGGCTGGCACTGGAAAGACCAGGGAGACATGGGCCCTGCCTTTGTTGAGCTGATATTCCCATGGGATGGCTGGCAAAAAAACATACGAAATAACAATTAAAAATACCATATATTTCATGAAGGAAAGTAACATAAATCTGACAGAAAAAAGGACAAGGACTCATTTACTGTACATAGGATGTTCAGGAGAACTTTTCTGTGTATGTGGCATTTAATCTGATGTCTGACAGGTAGAGCAGGAACTAACTTTGTGAAATGTGTTCCCCACAGAGGGAGCAACCTGTCCAAAGGCCCTGAGGTGAGATTATGCCCCTACACAACTGCCACAGGCTTTTACAAGGTCTTTTATTCTTAACAGAATCATCTGATGACTCCTTTGTAATATTATAATTGCAAGTATTATATTGTTGCTTTCATGGAGAAATTTGAGGTTTTTCCATTGAAATATTGTTATACAGTGAAACCTCCCATTTGGAAGTATTCATTCATTCCTTTCAGTTTGTGAAAATCACCCCATATACCTGTGATTGGGGATGTAGTCAAAGTTGACACATTTTACTACTGTTTGGATAAAGTTGCTCATCGGTCCCCTACCACACCTGAATCATCACAGAGATTTTTCAGGGGTTGTAGAGAGAAAGATCTGTCAAACAGGAATATAGTGTTTATTTTCTCTAGTCTCAGCAAAGAACAGGCCTGGAAGTTTTCAGTGTAGCAGTATGTCACACAAACCTTTGCTCTCCTACTCTGTTCTGCTAATCTGAAGGCACAAAATTTCCACTTTGTAGTGTTCGTTGAATGATTACATGAGGGAAGGAAGGAAGAAATGAAAGAGAGAGAAACAAAGAGAAGGAAAAATTAAAACCTATGTGATATTTTAAGTACTTGCTGTTTGGAAAGTATGTAGTGAAAGAACAGCCAGTGTAGGGCAGGCTGTAGAAGAAGCAAAGACCAATGAAATGGAGGAAAAGCTCCATATGATCCTTTAAATAAGAATGAAATCATGGTACTAGCCAAACTCAAAGAATCTCACATAGAGGGAAGAACAAAGGCATTCTTGGAGCTTGAAAGGATCTTAGAGACCAATGAAATTCTCAGAAGTCTCAATCTCTAGGAAATAGCTACTGTGTCATATGGCTGAACAATAAAGGCAGGCACAAGCAAGGGAGTTAGTGGTCTAGAGATTATTGATTCCTATTTTCACTTGTCTTTTAAAAAGACTGTATTTTATTTATTTTTTGACTTGTGGCTACCAGCTGCCCATTATGAAAAGCTTTAAAAAAAAAAAATCAATGTCTTCTGGCCTTGATTGGAGCCTAGAGACTGTGTCTTAATGATAGCATTTCCCAGAAGTAGAAGCATAATAAAGATGCAGTTTCTTAAATGGTACTGGCCTCAAATGTACTCTCCAGTACTCGGCATCACTAGGAAGTGTGTTCCACGAGAGCACATCCTCATCCAATGAGCATGACCTTGCACCACCTGTTTGTCTGACTTGTTTCTGAAGAATTGAGTATAAATCACCAAAAAGATGGGCCGTTTTCACCTTTGTGCACAACTGGACCTAGCACTTATCTTCGATCAGGTTTTGAGTCTTGGATCACCATGCCATTTGTAGCTTACTTGAACTTTCTCAGATTGTTGCAATGTTCCTACAGGGTTCAGTACTCAGAATAACTAAGGTAGATGCTAAAAGTGACACCCAGGTTTGCCTAACACACATTCTTGCCTCACCAGATTCATGACCAATTGAGAAACTGTGCCAAATTTCCTAGCCATGGGCTTATATTCAACTTGGGACAAGGACACAGACTCAGACAGCTGCACCCACATCACTGCAGGGCCTGCATCTTTCCCATAGAGCTCATCGTGGGATGCCTTGGATAAAATCATGTTTGGCTTTGCTTCAGTGCCTTCGACCCCTTTCAGGCAATCAAAAATATTTATTGACCCCTAACTAACTGTTGGAAGGCACAGTGGGATTCAACTCTCATTACTTCCACCTCTAATTGGGGGATTAAGATACTCCGACATTTAAGCAGGGGAAAGCACAGTGAAGGTGCTCAGTAAGAGTAAAAGAAGACCATGACATGAAACGACAGGCAGTCCATCAGCATAGGCCAGAGGATCGACATGAGCTGTGGCTCTGTGGTGGGACTTGGGGAGGAAGGAGACAGGCCTCCATGTCAGAGGAGCCCCAGCAGGTATTCCATGGACAAGAGGTCCATCTGGGGAGGTTTTACAGAATGCTAAAAATGCCTGGACAGGTGGAAAAGAGGAGTCAGGGCTGCCACGAGAAGGAAAAGAAGTTTATAGGAACAAAGCTGGCTTGGTCACAGAAAAAAGTTAGCATAGGAGGAGAAAAAGAGAAAAGGTAGAAAAGTTAGATTTCATCAGGTTTTTAAACAGCCTTGTGTGGCAGGCCAAGGAGTTTTGGAAGCGTCTTCGGCTCAGGATAGGGGGGTATATTTAGCCATCACACCTGATTCTTACAGCTGGAGAAGGATATTAGAATTCCTCTGTATCACATAACTCCTCACTTCCCACTTCCACCCCCTGCTTGGAAGTCTAAGTCTGATAGAAATGAAGTGTAGACACATGCTAATACTTTACCAGTTCCTCATTCTCTCAGATGCAGGATTCCCACTGTTCCTGTGGGGGTGTGGTGACTCACGCCCAAGTACAACCACTTGCGTAGAACTCCCTTGAGTAATAGCCAGAACGGGGCACCGCTGGGGCAGCAAAGCCAGTGTCTCCCAGACGGTGGCCAGGCCACACTGGGCTCTCACCCCTTTACCTAGGATGAGGGGGCTCCACACTGGCATATCCTGAATTGCACAGATGCTTTCACCATGGCTGCAATCCACTTGCTACCTTGGTTTTGCTATCTCTCTGCCTCTTTCTCTTTCTTCTTGTTGGAAGGGCAGTCCTGGGTAAAGTTTCAATCCTATTACTGCAAATATTGGGCTGAGAGAGGTTTGACAAATGGACGGATGGACGGATGGATGGATAGATAGGTAGATGGGTAATTTTTCTGAAGAAGTCCACCTAACCAGAAGGAAACCATTGAGAGCTTACAGCTGGCATTTCCTAAGATTCTTTGCAGATAGAATTCTTTACAGCTCTTAAAGGAGGTAAATTTCACACCACTGTCTTGAATTCCAAGCTGGAACACAGCACATTAACTGTGAGATTCTGCTTATTCATATAATAACGTAAAAAGACTGTTTCAAGGAAGTTTGTGTTTTAGCACTAAATGCATTTCCTCACAGTGAACTAGAAGCTGAGCATTTCCTGGCTGAACAAGAGCTTTGAGCAGTAACACCACCTGCATGTGGCTTTGGGGGGGGGGGGGCGTTGCGGGGATTGGTGGGGGCGGGGCAGGGAACCACCACAATTTGAAAGCAACTGAAATCCTCTTCCTGTGCTTCTTCCTCTGAATTGAAGTTTGAAGACTGCGGGCACTTCTGGTGAACTCCACGGAATGCTTCGGTTTCTGCTGTGTTCACACTCATCTCCTCATTACTGAGCAGCTGCGGACCAAACAGGGCAGTCTTCTGCGCAAATCTCAGCAATGCAGGGACTTGAGCCTGCCACTCTGTCCATTGAAATAGGAGAAATAGGCCGTATCAGAGGCCAAGAGTCAGAGAATATTCCTCTAATTTTTCTGTGAAACCTTTCTTGACAGGATGTGGCATGTGGCTAGGCAACTATCACACTCCTTATCTTGTTCATTCTTCATTTACATTTCTATCAGATTTTACTAAAAGGTTTATTATGGCTAGTTTCATGAGAAGAAATGCAATGGTCTGATATTCCACTATTAGGAAGTATTTAATGAGAACTCTGGTTTGGAGCTAAGTGCTAGAGAGAAGAAAGACAAAAGAGGCTTTTTTGGCCAGTGGCGCTCTGGAAACAAAATCATAAAACATGAGCCAATTAGAGAATAAATACTACCAAAATGAGAGATACTTACAACAGCTGCAGTACACATTTTGAAAAGGAAATGATCGTGTGCACTGGCGTGTTTATCTTAAACATGGGATTGGACTAATGAGGGGTACTTAATTTCCGAGTAGTAGGAGGAACAGGAACAAAACCATGGGAGAATGTTCCAGTGGCAAATGTGAGAAACTAATAGGAACTAATGTGGGAAAAGCAAACTGCTCTAGATGGATTCGTCTGGAGAGGATACGCAGAATATTGTGCAAGGGAAAACAAGGTTAGCTGGAAGACAAGCTAGATGGTCGTAGCAGAAATTCAACCAGGAGGTAATTTGGGCCTGAACTAAGATCAAAGCACTGCACAGGGAAAGAAAGATGATCCAAGAGGAATTTCACTGCAAGAGTCCAAAGATCATATGTTTCTAGTAAAAAAAAGAACATTGGAGACCATATAGTTTAATGAATGATAAGATGTTTTCCTCTGGAATCAGTGCTTTCAGCAAAGGTTTTTGTCTTTAGAACTGTTTTTGACTTTACAAATGTATTCCTATAAAGTCTTCTCTTACTACCTTTTTCTTTCTTTCTATCTTTCTTTCTTTCTTTCTTTCTTTCTTTCTTTCTTTCTTTCTTTATTTTTGGATAGATGGAGTGGATTAGGTCAATCATCAATCTGTTTAAGATTAGACTAGCTTGTGGGGTTCAGCTCCTCTGGAACTGAACTTGAGCAGTTCAGACAGTGATGCCTTCCTTTAGAACAAATATCTTTTAATAATTTATGAAGGCCAGTTGCATCAGTTGTGGGAGTGATGATTTCACCAACTCAGACTCTGGAAAGAAGTCCTCACTGCTGCTGAATTCCATTCAGTCCTACTAGTAGAAAACCAGAAGTTAGGGTCATTAGGCAGGCTGGGTCAAAGCGAATAGTGAGTTCATTCTTCCAGTAAAATAGCCTCCTTGCCACTAGTTAAAAAGTGTATTAAGACTTTTCTGCTCCAGGGAAGGATACATACATACACACACACGCACACACACACACACATGTAAGAGAAAGAACAATGAACTCAAAATCAAATGAGCTGATTTCAGTCTCAGCCCTGCCCCTGCCACACTCATTCATATACACTAAATGTGTGACCTTGATAAGCCACTTAATTTCTTCTTATTTCTGATACTTATCTTGTTTCATTTCATCAGCATCCTAACAGTTGTTACAGCTGGTGAGACAGCTGGTAAGTGTTTCTCTAAGATAGACAAGGAGACAGAAACTCAAAGAATTGTCCAAAGTCAGGCACTTGTAAGTGAATGCCAGGACTGATTTCCAAGCCTAAGCTCCTGTGCTACCTCATGCCAATGGTGCAGATGGCCAGGTAGAGCTTATGTTCATGGGTGACCATCTCTGCAGCTGGCAGTGGTTTGGCCTGATTAGTTATATGGATAAAAAATGGTAGAGTCTGGATGTATCAGTTATGGCAGTACAAATACCTGACACTTCCACAGCTATTTAGAACAGACACCGCCCCCAGCATCTTAAGGTTGCCTTGCCAACACCTTGATTTTGGACCTCTGGCCTCTATGAGACAATAAATTTCTGTTGTGCTAAGCCAACCAGTCTGCTGTACTACAGCAGCCCTAGGAAACCGATACGGTGAATAATGGTACAAAGAATGCAACAAGATAGTACAGACCAGAGCATGGAATAAAGAAAATGGAAGCTCTTTCTCTGAACATCAACACTGATTGAGATCATTCAGAAAGTGAATCTTCCATTGAATCAAACACTTTGAGACAATAAAGAAATTGTTGTCCTTATATCCCCTAATTTGCATCATAGATTAACAGACATTCATGTTTGGAAGGAATAAGGTCACCTAGGTCAGCCATCCTTTGGCTAATTACGAATCTTCAGCCATGTACCAGCAAAGTGGTTTTTTAGCTTCTGCTTAGATACATCTGCTAACTCCTGAGGCAAACCACTCTATCTTTAGCAGCTCTAATGATTAGAATGTGATTTCTTATATTAAGCTGAACTATACCTATCTACAGCTTTCAACCATTTATTATCATTTAGTTTTTTAAAACAGGAAAGAACAAATTTAATTCTTTTTATGTGTCAGTCCTTGCAACGTTTGACAGCTATCATGTGCTCCCTAAGTCATTTGTTCCCTTAAGTAGCCCATAAGTTCTTTCAACTATTGCACATATGACATAGTTCTTAGTGTTTTAACCTTTATGTTCAGCCTCATGAAATGTGTTCTAGTTTATCATATAGAAAGGAACATCCAAACCCTGGTTATAATCAAAATTGTGCAGATTAGAATTAAATATACTATTATTCTAGATGCTGTTTTGTTTTGATTTAGAGAAGGGGGCAGGGCAGAGGGAGAGGGAGAAGGAGAATCTTAGGCAGGCTCCATGGCCAGTACAAACCTGACTCAGGGCTCCATCTCACAATCCTGAGATAATGACCTGAGCCAAAATCAGAAATCTGATGCTTAACTGACTGAGCTACCTAGGTGCTTCCTACTTGCTGTATTAAATAAATGCAACCTAAGATTACATGTACTGGGGTCAGATCATCACTGTGTTCAGTAATATTGTGCTGAAATCAACTAAAATTCCTTAATCACTTTTCCCACTATATAAGCTACATAATGATAAGCTTTGGCTTGATCATTAAGTACCATAGTGGCTTGGCAGAAAATAGGAGTTGACATGTCATTGAATGAATTAATTAATTATAGATAGATATACTAATACTAAACCGTGCATTCCCCCTAAACTTGCCCAGTTGTTTTTTTTTTTTAATTCAAAGGAGGGAAACTTATTGTACTTTTTTTCGTTAAATTCAGGCAGAGAATAAATACCTTCTAGCCAGTCAAGAATCCTATTATTCGTCACATATCATGCAGACAGCAAAGATCTTCCTTTTGTTTACAAATTGTTTCTTCTGCAACACTCAAATAGCACTGAGAAAAATAGCCATTTAAATACTTGGTTTTTATCTGTCCTTTAGCTAAGACTTGCTTTATATTCCAGACAAGTATTTAAACCCTCTGCTCTCTCCACCTATAAAATGGTGCTAATATAATATGAAGTGTATGTGTATGAATTTAGTACATTATGTATGCATATGTGTATGCATATTTATAAATGACTACATATCAGGATGACACTCATAAAAAAGGCTGTGTTGAGCCCTTTGTTAGTAGTTATAATTATAATGTGGTGACTTATGAGATCAGTTTTGTGCCTAGATGTATATAACAAGCCAAAACTCTAACTTTTATGTAAAGGAGGAAAGAGTGTGAGCTGCATTCTATTTCCATTTTGCCAATGAATTATTCAATTTCTTAAAATAATTGAGTCGATCCCTTGTGCTAGGTTTTCTATATATTAAATGAAGAAAATTCTTCTCCTTGACCTCCTTGATATTAAAGAGCTGATGGGATATATTCGTAAAGCACTATATGAAATAGAGGAAAATTAACTTTGACAGCATCTCAATAAAGACATGAATCCTGGGTAGCCCTGGTGGCTCAGCGGTTTAGTGCCACCTTTAGCCCAGGGTGTGGTCCTGGGGACCTGGGATCGAGTCCCACGTCAGGCTCCCTGCATGGAGCCTGCTTATCCTCTGCCTGTGTCTCTGCTTCTCTCTCTCTATCTCTCTCTTTTTCTCTCTCTCATGGATAAATTAAAAAAATCTTAAAAAAAAAGACAGGAATCCTCTATATAAAAGTCAATGTTTCAGATTCTTTTTTAAATAAGTAGTTTTCACAAGAAATGTTGTGAATAGCATGAATTTTCTACTTGACATGCTTTGGCTGTCTTACTTGCCTTATTATCAAATTAATTTAATTATAGTCCACTTAATGAGGAAATATTTTGTGTTTTTTTAAAATGAAACATAAATAAATCTTCAGTTTTCCATATAAATGGCAATCAGAAATTCTAAAACAAAACATAAAAACAGATGTCCCAAAGGTGGCATTATTTTAGTGGCATGAAATGAAACCACATTAATCAACTAAGAGTATAGCCCATACATGGTAATGAACACTAACTTAAGGGGTTTCCATTTTGTCTTTGTCAGAAGAGCTAGTTAACTTTACTGGGGAAAGATGCCAGCATGATATATATTTTTTTAATCTAATGGAGAATTCAAAATTTGTGTTGGGATATGATGTTCTCTATAAATCACTCAAAGGACATAGAGATGAAGAGTGACTCATATATAGCTCTTTGGTAGCCCAGTACTACAACATATTGCTTCAGTGGTTGCCTGTTTTGGAATAGTGTGGGACTGCCTAGCCCAAACTATTTAACATTGTGCTCATGACCATATGTTATTCTTAGGTAAATCCAATTTAAATATTCTATTATTTTGTGTAAGTATATTCTTAATTTATGAACCAGAACACAGATCAGACATATATTTCACTTGATATATTGAATATTTTTTCCATATTATTCATTATGCGTAAAAATAACCTCATAGTATTTCATGACATGACTCAGATAAACCCCTTTACTTTCCTGTTGTCATACATTTGTTTCAGTGGATGCCCTATTAGAAGCAATGCAATGATGGACAAGGACAAAATTCTATTAGAGAAAATAGAAAATTATAGAGACTGAGACCAGTCTTGTCAGATCTTGGGAAGTAGAAAAGGATAAAAAGCTTGAGTGATACTGGGGGAAGCCTGAGAGGTATGATAATGAAAACAAAGTGGGCACCAGGAATGGAGGGAAGAGGTGAAGGTTATAATTTACCGGCCAATATAGCCTTTCCCAAATCATCCTTCTACTTGTTGGGAAGGTGCCCTTGGCTTTAGCAGAACTCTGAGGACCTATCAACAAGACTTCACTTGACCTGAGGAGAAAATATATTTTAACTACATATCTGTGGTTGACATGTGCTCTGTTTATATTAGAAATATCTGGCTAACCACTTTTTGAAAATAGTAGCTAGAAATTCCCAGAGGACGTTTAGAAATATTTTATTCTATTTCTTGAGTATATATTCAAGATACAATAAAAATAAATGAATCTGAACCTGAAACAATAGAAGACAAATACTTAAAAATCTGGCTGCTACTTCTACCTCTGCCCTAAAAACAAAACAAATGTGTTCTCTCGAGGAAAAAAAAAATGATTGCTAAATCTGGTGACCCATTTCTAGTCTTTATTTTTGCTGACCTGCCTTTTTCATTTATCGCTATCCTTGATGGTTCCTCTTCATGATCATGACCTGTACTCTTAGTTTCTAGTTTACTTCTCTCACTGCTCTTTCTCTGACCCATTTTTCATCTTTATAGTCAGGGTTACTCAGGATACTATCTCCTCTTATATCTTCTTTTGCTGTCATTTAGCAAAGTTACCAATTTAAACTATATTCCCAATGCAGATAACCCCCAAATTTGTGTCCAACCTTCACCTATTTCCAGATCATCAAGAAAGGAACTCAAGTTAAAAAAAAAAAATTAGGGATCCCTGGGTGGCGCAGCGGTTTGGCGCCTGCCTTTGGCCTAGGGCGCGATCCTGGAGACCCAGGATCGATTCCCATGTCGGGCTCCCGGTGCATGGAGCCTGCTTCTCTCTTCCTGTGTCTCTGCCTCTCTTTCTCTCTCTGTGACTATCATAAATAAATAAAAATTAAAAAAAAATTAGACACCTAGAAAATTGCTATAAAACAAAGATAAAGAGAAAAAAGTATTAAAAGTAGCTGGAAGTGGGGAAGTTACATTCAGGAAAAACAGAGTAAGAACAAGGACTGAATTTTCTACAACAATGGAAGTCAGAAAATAATGGAATGATATCTTTGAAATGTTGAAAATAAAAACCTGCCAACTTAAAATTCTGTATCCAAGGTAGGTAATATTTTTACCTCCCTCTTAGGGCTTGTATGAGAATTACATGGATTAATGTGATAAGTCACTTAGAACAGTGTCTGTCCCAAAATAAACTCTAAAATGTTTGTGACATAAAGTAAAAACTCCGTGGGTAATTGGGATTGCAAATTGCTGCAATCTTTCTTGGGAAAAAATTGCTAGGAAAAAAATGGGATGTCAAACAGTCTAACCTAGGTGGTATTTATTTTCTTCTCCATACTTTTCTCCAATCATGAATTACTAATATTATGAAACAGGACAATGCTGATGGAAGGTTTGCTTCATGAGAACAGGGCCTTTGTGTAGTTCACTGCATCCTTCAGCACATAGAACAGTACCTATTCAATAAATCAGCTCACACCATGGATATGAGAAAATCCTTTCTTGATCATAATTTGCAATATTATGTTGCAACTGAGTAGAAAGAAAAAAAAGATGAACCATAAAGTCTAGACCAATTTAAATCCTTAAAAACGATTTGCATAATAGAAGTAATTCTGTAAATGCTTATATCTAAAGATAGTGCATATACCATGTTTTTCATTTTCAAAAGACTTCAGAGAGGAAGGCAAATGCATCATTTGGTACCCTTTTCTCTAATAGCCTTAGTGTTTTTTATAATTTAGACACAGAAACTTTTTTTTTTCTTCTGGGGGACATGAAGAATTGCATGAAAAAAAGAAGTATTCTAGCCAGATTTAGAAACCTAAAAAGTCTGAAATGTTTAGGAACAAATCTTTTATTATGGTGCTTACTCATTACAAATCAAGAGTGTTAGGGCTAGCGGGGTACTTAGGAATCACCATCCCTATACATTACACAGGAGGAAACTGAGCTCAGTGAGGTTACAGTGCTAATTAGAAACAGAGCAGGGCTAGAACCTAGGCTTTTAGTTGACGTTCAAGGTGAATTCTTAATGGACTCTGGCCTTGGCAGTTTTCCCTTAAACATCTCACTCGCTTTCTCCATGCAGACCCTTTCTCTATTAGCTCGTTATTGCTAATGGATGTCAGATACAGAGTTAGATCAAGAGCAGTACCAAACCTTTTCCTGGGAATACAGTGGAAAGTTGAGACTCGTCTCATGAAGTGAAAGAAATAGGAATCCTATGGATATATTTTTTTGAGTATTAGGGAAAGATTTCTAATTTACAATAATTTTAAAGGGAGGTAGAGTTTAGTCTCATAAATGAGTTGCTATATTTCTTTATTCATCTAATAGATGGTTTTGGTAAAAGTATGGAAAAATCTAAAATTTAAACTTAAAATCAGACTTTTACTGTATGTAAGTACTTCCTTCCGGAAAATGGTAATTTACTTACTAAAAAAGTAAAAAATAATTTATGGTGACTACTCTAAGTATGCATTTTTTTTCTCTGCTCATCAATATTTCCTCTCACTTTTTTTTTTTCCCTCTCACTTCTTTCGGATCTTCTAATTAAGATTACTGGAGACTAATATATTTTGAAAATCAAATGACTCTTTTCACATAAAAAATACAAACATCTTAACTACTTTTGAATTCTTCCATCTCTTCAAAATATATTCCAGTTGACCCCAAATTTAATAATTTTAAATACCCCATCTATTAAATTTATTTTTTGTCTTTCCAAAGTATCCAATTATTTCTGACACTTTATTTCTTGACAAATGGTCTAACTCGCAGCCAGTTTTCTCCTCTATTTAATCTGCAGTCATGCATAATGCTATGTGCCTAAAAATGTTATATCCTAGGACCACCAGAGTTAGAAAATGAGTTTGTTGGGGGTTAATGTGAGTAATGGTCTTTTACTTTAAATGAGAAAAATATCTATAGATGATGCCTGGGAACTAATTTAAGTTATCTATGCATGCTTTTATGATCTGCCTCTCTTTTCCTTCATCACAATACGTCAGAAGGAAGTCTCCAAGCATCACAAACTCTTCCACTGTATTTGAACTTTTTCCTCATTGAGTATATGTAGAGAATTAATCATATCTCAATGATAGTGATATTTCCTTATTTCCATTGTTAAAGAGAAATTATCCTGATGCTTGTTGAAAATGACAAGGAAGATTTTATTCAAGACTATTGCTGTAGGAGCCAAGACTATATCAGCTGGGGAGGGAGATTGAACTCAACGCTGAAGAACAAATAGGGGTGAGTGGGGGTTTCTAACTGGTAGACAGCATGAGGAAGAGGATGGCAAATTAATCAGGAACTTGCTTAGATGTTAAGGTGGGGGTGAGCTAGAAATCAAACTCAGTTAGAAATGAAAGGTGGAGGAAGAAGAGCTTGAGTGGATCAAGAGTAGGGAGGATTCTCAATAAACTGGCCTGGGAGAGTCTTCTACTGAAATCTGGTTCAGTAGGTCAAGTTCAAGACCTGGGTGAGAAGAGGGCTTACAGGAGCCCGATTAAAGTTTGGTTAAGGGGATCCCTGGGTGGCTCAGTGGTTTGGCGCCTGCCTTTGGCCCAGGGCCTGATCCTGGAGTTCTGGGATCGTGTCCTGCGTCAGGCTCCCAGCATGGAGCCTGCTTCTCCCTCCTCCTGTGTCTCTGCCTCTCTCTCTCTATGTCTATCATAAAATAAATAAATCTTTAAAAAAAAATTTTTTTTAAGTTTGGTTAAGTAGGAATTTTTTGTTACTGCAACATTTCTGGGTTTGGATTTACCCACTAATAAGGACTAATTTAGAATGCCAGAGGTACCGTACTAATTCTTTTGTAGCTCTGGAAAATAAGCTCCATTATTATTAATACTGCTAATATAAATGAGTGACACCAACTGTCCTTATCAGAACAAAATCTTTTAGTAGGTCTGTACACACACTGACAGTTTGTTGCAAATGAAATCTAGGAAATCTGATCAACCTTAGAGGATAATGAGAATGTTTGTAATATTTCCATTGTTCTGACTATTTGCCAGGCTCTGTCCTGAATCATTTTTATAAATTAATTTTTTTAATTCTTGCTATAATCTTCTCAGGGAGGTACTATTATTAACATTATCCCAGGATTACAGACAGGGAAACTAAACCACATAGCAGTTACAAAACCCAACCAAAGTTACTTAATTGAAATACATGAGGGTTGTGATTGGAATCTAAGCAATATGACCTTGAGATGGTGGTCTTAACCACTTCTATAAAACCCCTTTCTCCTCATATCCCCAAGCAAACACATAGAACTGGGAGATAGGTAAAGGGGAAATCTATAGCTTTTGTTACATTCTTCATATTCAGTACTTTTTGCCTCCACCACCTACTATAGTTCTTAATACATAACAAGTCATCAGTAATTCTTATTGTGGGATAAATGAATGATCGAATGAGTTATAAGATGATGTTCAGTTTCTGATTGTTATGGAGATAACTGAGTTGGGTTTCTCAAACTCTGGCTTGCAAGGGCTGCAATAGCAACATTTTACGACAGAAGGCATTATCTGCATTTCATAACAGGTGATTGCAGGTGTCCGTGTCCGTGGAAGCCCAGCCCACAAAACCTTCCAGTGTCAGCTTGGGGTGAGCTGGACCTCAGGCACATGGATATAATAGTGCAATGAGCCTTTCTTCCAGAGGTACTAAAGCTCCCTTGAATGAAAGGCTGCTGGTCATGAGATGCTTTGGGAGCCCGTTCCATTGCTTTTTAGACCTAGTTTAAATTCTTCTGCCACATTTCCTGCTCAGTTCTTATTCATACCTCCTTCTGATCCTAGGGAAACTGGAAGTGGGAGAAACACGACGAGAAGGTAAGAGAGAAACAAGCAATGAATGAAGTCCCAGATGTTGCTAAAGCTAATAGGAGGAGTGACAAGCTAAATGAGTCTTGGGGCGAGAGACCTCATTTTCACTTTTGCTTGGTTTCGACCATAGCTCACCAGAACTCACTTATCCTAAGAAATCAATGACTAATTTCCTGTGAAGTAGAATCAATGAATCTGCAATGTTGTACATTGGTTAAAAATGATTGCTTGGTTTACTTTGGGCTGTGAAGTATAAGCCAAATGATTGTTGCGAGCTATTGAGATGTTTGAATAAGGAAAAAAATGTTTTCTACTGTAACACCATGACATGAAATGCTGGACTTTCTCTGGGACCAGGGGAAGGGGTCATGGGGGTGGGGAAGGGGTGGAGATGGTTGTCAGCCGTCTCTGAAACTCAGTTCTGCCCTGAGTATGTGTATTACCAACTGCCACTTTGGAACATCTGGTGCAGATTTAAAGGCTAAGGGTTTTCATGTGGGATTCAAACATAGGTTATAGTAGAAAGAACTCGAGAGCTCCAGGGAAGAATATGATATTTCAATTGTATTTGATCACTTTATTAAAATTGCCTAGAAAAATCGATTAAAAAACAGAACTTAATTTTCATACTCAGAGCAGAGGTTATTCATTCTAGCTCACATCTAACAATAGATGTGTGCATGTGTGCGTGTGTGTGTGCGCTTAAATAATCAACCCCAAAGTGCAGAAGGCTGCCTTTTCCATTCTGGTTGGGTATGGAGGAATTGGAATAGGGCCTTCATTCCATGAATACTTCACCTCCTGTTTTGTTTCATGGCCTTTCCATGGAACATATTCAAACCATACATGTGCCAAACTAATAAGAATTAGACTGAAACAGTGTTTTTAAAAGTCATTAATAGAATTTTGAAATTGCAAAGTGGAATTAATGCCATTGAATGAAAGCTGTGTGGTTTATATAAATTAAGAGAAGGGTCACCAAGTGAGTACTTGATGGCTTCATGTTCTTTTTTTGAGCAAAGGGATATAAAAATAATGTAAATTACCAAGTAATTAGTTAACTTTGTAAATGAAAAACTCTGGGGCAAGTTACCTTCTTTGAGCCTTGGCTCTCTCATTTGTAATAATCATGCCTGCCTCATAGAATTATATTAGGGTTAAATGGGATACTGCATATAAGGCCCTTAGCAGAAGGCTCGGTATGAGCAGTCTTAGCTACTGATGTTTTTGCTATTATTGTGGATCAAAGTTTATGGTTATAGGATAGCTCTAGAAACATTATGCTCTAAATGATTAGCATATATTTTTCCCAGTGGGAAAATTGAATGGAGGGGCTCTTGGAATGCTCTAGAATAATAATTTCAGTGGCAGGGTGGGTTGTATCTCAAGGAAGGATCAGAACTTATGTAGGTCTCTGGCCTTTCCAGCTACTCAATAAGACCATGGGACAAATGTTGATGTGGAAATTTGAAAATAAGCAACAAATGAGGGCAGTGATCTTCTCCCTGGAGTAGAGCTGCCAGTTTTGCCCAACAGTTGTCAATTAGTACACCTTTGAGCACCTCAAGGCCTTACCTTGTTTCAAATCCAAAAATGATTGCAGCCTGACTGATTTCCAAACTAAATAACATGTGGAGGTGACGGTGCATGCTCTCTACCCTAAAAAATACGTAGCCAACGTTACCTTATTGGCTTCATGTAGAAGGAAACAGACTCTGGAAACAGAGTTCTCACATTCAAAATCCCACTCTTCCTCTTTCAACTATCAGACTTGTGCAAGTTACTTAAGCTTCGGGGCTGAGAGTTGTCATTGATTACCTCATGGACTTACAGTAATGATCCTATGAGAAAATAGTTATATGTCAACATGAGATATTTGTCTGCAACATAGTGCTGCATAAATATTAGTGATCATTTTATTTATTTTGTTGGATGATATTTGCGCTGAGAAGTGTTAAAAGATAAACTGAGGCATATTAAATATGTTAAGGGTTGATCTGAGTGAAAATCAATTAGAATTGGGTGGTGCTAAGCCAGAAGCAAAGCAAAGATATTATTTGATTAGCTATAGCTTATATGGTTGCATCATTTATGAAAGCCAAGTTGGTTATTTGTGTTTGGTTGTCCTTAGGTTTCAATTTCTTAATGTTGAGGCATTACAGGCTAGGTTTGGTTTGCTCATGTAAGGTAGGAAGGCATTAAAGCTGCTTCTGTCTAATGGCCTCCTTGTTTATTTTAACAGAAGTTAGATATCATTCTGGTTTTATTACTTAGCTTCCTCCATGAGTTAGGTTGACTCAGAGTAAAGAAATTGAGAGAAAGGAAAATTAGAGGTCTTGTTCCCCAAACCCATCAACAAGCCTCTATACTTGCTTCCTCTATTAACTTAATAGTATGGGATCTGAAAATTGCCTTAAGATTTAAATTATTACTCATTTCACTTCTAACGGAAGGTTCACAAAATACTGGGACAAGGTCTTTGTCACTAAAGTAACTGTAAGGAGTTAATTAGCAAAAGTTCATATGTAAATTCTGTTCTGGAAAAGCTTAAACTCTAAGTCCCTTTTCCAAACTGTTTTGGAAACACAAATCTATTTGGGATGGTAAGTTTCTTTTAAAATGAGATTCTAATCCATCCCAAATCATTTTGATGTAGTATTGTAGAGTAGGCCTATATCTTCTTCCCCTCTTCTCAGAGAGTTTGAATCTATATCTAATTTTCACACTGTTTTTCGTTCCACCTTGAAATCATTTTAGTTCTAGTCTCACCCTGATTTGGAGATAGTGTGTGGAGCCTCTGAATCCCACGAAACAGATATTTTGAGTAATGATGTAGGAGACTACTAAATTCTTTTAGAGCCAAATGGTACCATCTTTTGGGAAGATGGTGGAGATATCCTGGTAGAGCATCATCCAAAAGCATGATGAGGTGGTATATTAGAAAGAACATAGAACATAATTAATATCTTTATCTTACTTAGGCCTTTAAAAACTATGATTCGAAGATAAAATTCAAAGCAAATGTCCCTTTCCTTCTTTATTTTTTTTAAAGATTTTATTTATTTATTCCTAGAAATGCAGGGATAGAGAGAGAGAGGCAGAGACACAAGCAGGCTCCATGCAGAGAGCCTGACGTGGGACTCGATCCAGGGTCTCCAGATCACGCCCTGGACTGCAGGCGGCGCTAAACCGCTGCTCCACCGGGGCTGGCCCCTTTCCTTCTTTAAAAGGAGGTAATTTCTTCTATCCTGGTGAAGAAGGAGAGATCCCTTAGAGTATAGAATTGTCCTGATTCCTGCAGGGCACCCTCTGTGCTGTAATTGTTATATTTCTGACTTCTGGTGTTTGTCAACAGATTTGGCTCCTTGGTTGCTAAGAGCTAGAGAAATATTTTGTTCAAGGCATTTTGATTGACAGTATTTAAAAGAACTTAGAAAATTTTGAGAAGGGAATTTAAATTAAAGAAAATAGAAACATCATAATGAAGCTATTGGAAATTAAACAATGTTAATACAATCAGATATGGTTTATCCATTATCCCTGATACAGTAGTTTCATATTATCTGTTTAATTCCTGACAATTAATGCAAATTTCCCCCCTTTCATCTTTTGTAGGGTTAAAAAACAATGAATGGGCAGTCTTAAATTATGCATAAGAAGTAGGTTCCTTTTCTTTCACAATTTGCTTCTCTACTGAGCAGGTAATTGTGTATTTACAGAATTTGACCCAAGACTTTCCACCTCATCCTTTTTGCCATTTTGCCTTTTATATGGGGTATATTATAACTGTCTCTAATCAGTTTTGTCTGGGCAGATTACCTTATTAAGCAATCAATTTTTCAAGAATGCTATGAAATAAGAAACTTCAGTGTCAGCCCAGGAAACATCTAAAAAAGCAGCATTCTCTTGACTGCAGGAAAATTTTTTTTTTCCTAAGAATCTTTACGTTGCATTTTACTTTCCAGGGCAATTAACACCTGCCCCATTCTAGACTTAACACCAGAGCAGAATAATGGCCACAGACTGTGTATATTGCCTGGGTACTCTGGTAAAGTCAATCTAATTGACTTCCATTTTGTTTTCTTTTAAAGAGTGGGTTTTTTAAGTCATATAACCTTTACCAACCTATCTACCTTTTCCTTGGCAAAATATTCTAATAGTCCTACCTTTGATATAGATCTGTTTTGTTTCCAAAAGAAACAAAAAAAATCACCAGGTTTTGTACTGTAAAATATTAGAGTTATATCTCTGTTTTCTCTTCTGAAAAATGGTACCTCCTCATAGAGTTACATTTACTTTAAAGTTTTAACTCTTAAGCAAGTTATTATTTTTAAGTATCATACTACCAAAAACACTTCATTTGAGAAACTTGCCATAAAATTGATTATTTCAGGGGTGACTCATTCCAATTTTTTTTTCATCATATTCTCATAGAAAAATCTGAATCTTCCCTGAAGTGTGGATATCTGGACTGGCATCTGCAGCCACTTAGAGTAAAACTCATAAAAGAGTGTCTTTGTTTTAGGCAGAAGAAAAACAGAGACCATTTACAGAAACTCAGCAATGTTCTGTCTGTAGCTACTCAGTCTTGACATTTTTTGCACTGGTTGTTTTTAAAAGCATATCCACACGTGATCGAGTGTATTTCTAAAGCCCATCTTCCCCACTGAGTATGGCATGCGCGGTTTACCTGTTGTGTGATAATTCATATATTTGGAGTGTAGTCCGTTTTTAATTCTTCTAATGACAGAGAAACAAAATAAGATAAAATCTGAGGGTCCTGCAAGATCTCCGCTATTTTTTAATAGGTCCCTATGAGAAACTCAAGTGTGGGGCTTGGAAATCTGATATTTTTTTAAAAAAAGATTTTGTTTGAGGGCACCTGGGTGGCTCAGTGGTTAAGTGTCTGCCTTCGGCTTTGGTCATGATCCCACTGTCCTGGGATCAAGTCCCACATCAGGCTCCCTAGGGAGAGCCTGCTTCTCTCTGCTTCTCATTTGGAGAATAGACAGTGGAGCAAAGGGCAGTGAGGGCAATGAGGGCAGCGAGAATCATTTAGAGGTTGTTGCAATAATGATTTGGTCCAATTTGACACAAGCAATGATGGTGAGAAGTAGTCAGATCCTGGATATGCCTTACAGGTAGAGCTCAGGGGGTTGGTGAGAGGTGGAGGTAGGACATGAGAAGAAGAGAGTCAGATGGCCTCAGTATCTCTACAATGAGCAGCAAAAAAAACCACAGGGTTTTATTTACTAAGATGAGGAAGGTTACCAGTGGAGCAAGCTGGAGGAGCTGTTTCAGGAGCTTGTTTTGAGCATTTTAAGTTAGAGATGCCTCTTAGACGTGTGACAAGCTTGGCGTGTCTGGTTAACAGTGTCTGAGCAAAGCAAGCACAGGAGAACATGTTGTCCAATGTGCTGGAGAGACAGGCTGGGGTTAAACCACATCAAACCTTGGAAATCAGCTGGGAGATTTCAGCCTTATCCTAGGAGCAAAGGGAAGACATAAGGCATTAAGGGGTATTTCAGACTATTGGATTTTCATTTTGAAATGAGAACTGGCTGCAGTATTGCAAAGAGTTTGGAGTTGGGAATTGATGTGGATGAGAATGAATGCAGAAAACTTATTAGTAAACACAACAGTCTAGACAAGATGTGGTGGCTTAAGTCAGGTGGTCGAGGTAGGCAATTAGATGAATTCAGGAAGTGACTGTCAGGAGGTGATGGGCAGATATGGAGCCGAGAGGGAAGGAAGTGCCAAAGGTGATTGTGGGCTTATAGGCTTGTATGAAAGAATGGACAGTGATTTCATTCAAGAATACAAGAAAAATTTGAATGAGAACTAGTTTTTTAGGGAAAAGATCATAAGATGAAGGTGCCTTTATAATATACAAGTGGAAATGTCAGGTAAGCATTTGCATACCATGGTCTGAAGCTCAGGGGTAAGGTCTAGACAGAAGAGAGTAATTTAAGAGAGGTAATTCCAAAGCTTAAAGGAAAGATAGTTTTGGGGTACCTGGGTGGCTCAGTCAGTTAAGTGTCTGCCTTCAGCGCAAGTCATGATCCAAGGGTCCAGGAATTGAGCCCCACATGGGCTCCCTGCTCAGCGGGAAGTCTGCTTCTCCCTCTCCCTCTACCTGCTGCTCTCCCTGCTTGCATTCGCTCACTCGCGCGTTCTCTCTTTCTCTTTCTCTCTCTCTCTACTTGCCAAACAAATACAATCTCTTTTTTTAAAGAAGGAAGGAAAAAAAATAAAAAATAAATAAAAGAAGGAAGGATAAGCAAGAGCCTTGGGGTTGATCTAACTGTTTGCAGTTTAGGCTAAGATTTCTTTAAAGACTGCCTCTTACTTTCTCCTTGAACAGTAGAGCAAAGGACTCAGCCTGTGCATGTCCTCAAGCTTCCAGCACTCTCGACATCTACACTGACCATGAAGCAGCTTCAGGCTGGTCCCATCCTTTCCACCTTGGCTAATACCAAATTGTAGACGTCTCTAGTCATCTGTCCTCTCCCACATTCTGGTATCTACACTCCTTTGTGCTTTCTTCCCTTCTCTTGTTTTTTTTTTTCTTCTTACTACAGTCTTCCCTCCTACTCTTTCCAGCATGTTCATGGAAGCTGTCTTCATCTTTTACTTTCTTGCTGTAACTGAAATTTGAATATCCCATTAGGAACAATCTCAATAGTTTATTTTCTTTCCTAAGATCAGGAGGGTGTTCAGCATCCTCTTACAGCGTAAGCATTGTATCTTCAGACATCTTTTTGTAGGCCATGCCATCCGATTATTGTTCCACCCAGTATCTCTGCCATCTGTCAACATCATGGTTATTTCTCCATACTTTATCATAGCTTTGGCATCAGAGTCCCCGTGTCCCTCTTCACTCCAGATTCTAGTACATCAATGTGGATGACCCAAAAAATATACTCATCCCCCGCAATGTTCTTTGACCTATTCATTTCCAATGTTCTTTGGGTTAACTCCTCATTGACAGCTATTCCCATGGCCACATCATGGACCTTGTCACTCACAGCTGCTTCAACTCTGGAATCCTGAATTCTAGCATCTCTTTTGAGATCTTGAAAATAACCTGTCTTTGAAAAGTTGAAGCCTTCAGTGTTCTCATCACTACACTACTTCTTTGACCTCCATGAATTCTCTACTCCTTTAAACACCACCCCCCTCCATTTTCTCCCAATCTGTCAGTCCTATTCTCTACCTTGGTTTTATTTTCACTCCTAAGTGGCCTAGACTCTACAATTTTTAATCATTTTCCTAAACTATTTTCTTAAATCATCCACTCCATTTTCTACCACCTTCCATACTTCACCTCCAGAATCCAAATCCTGGAAAGACTCCAGTGTCCAGCCTCACGGCACCAATTCATGCACCACCAAGCACAGCTGCAGAAAATTGCACGTGTGCAGACTGATGTCACTGTCTCCAATTTAGGCGAGACCCTCAATCTTGCTCAGCAATACTTCTGCCTGCCCTTGTCATCTTCTTCTTACAGTGCTCACAATGGCTCCTTCGCTCCTTCCCTGTCCTCCTCAAGCCCTCTACCCCATAATTTCCCATGCTGTTTTCAGCACTTGACTTCCTTTCCCATTTCCAAAGAAAATAGAAGCCTTAAGATAGGAACTCTGTCAATTTCTCCTCAAATGGATAAATTGCACAATTCATCATCTTCCTTCTTTTCCTCCTCACCTGCCACGTACCTGCATGAACTTAACGATATTTATACCAAATTAATATATGTCTCTCCTCCTTTCAAGTTAATTTGTGAAGTCTATTTGGATTGCATTTGCATTTCTCTTCTCTTTTGGGGGCTTCTCTCTATCAATGTTTTATAGTATTTGGGCAGTAGGAAAGATATTCATAAAGAAGCTGGGTAAGATTAATAGACTAGAATGAAAATAAAAATCTTGAGTCAGGACGACAGAATAAACAGTAGTTGGAATTTTTTTAAGTGCAAGTTCAAAAATCTCATCATATTTTCACTGTGGTGCATGCTGGGAATGCAACATTAGCAGCTTTGTGTGTGGTGGAAACGCCCCTTTGCGCACCTCTCCGTATTTTTCCACAAGTCATTCACCTGCAAATAGAAAATTACTGAGCCACTCCTATAATAAGTCTTGAAGTAAAAAAAAAAAAAAAAAAGTCTTGAAGTATGTGGTCAAATAAGAGGCACACTGTGGAGTCCAGGTGTGATAAGTCTGTAACCAATATACATTTATTAGTGATTGGTTTTCTCTTAGAATAAACCTAGAAGCCATACCAGAACCTGTCACCACACATTACATTTCCTGCTTCACCGTGGCCCACATACCAGTCAGTTCCATTGGCATTATTGGGCATCTACAATGCACAAAGCATTGTTTATATGAGGTGCTACACCCAGCTCTGAGAAAAAAAAATGTGATAGGTGATGGGAGCAAATGAGACGAGAGTTATATTTTTATCAAGAAATAAAGCGCTGCTAGTCAATATCATGTTCCTTTTCCAATAATTCTAGTGAATTCTAGGTTGAGTTAAAAAACAGGAAATCTTCTTTTGTGGACTCAATCAGACTATTGAGAGACATGGCTGGTAGAGCAGATGTGCTTTTTATTAAAGCCTTAAATGTTCAGAAAGAATTTCCCTTAACCTTTTGAAGTACTGAATTACACCCTGAACCAAAGAGAGGGAACCAGGACACAGCTAAGAAAAAAAAGGAATGCTGGATGCTTTGGTAACTTGGTGCCTTAGTTCATGGTTTGGAGAACAACAAATCAAAAATGCCCACGCTTTTGAAATAGGAGAAATGGAATCACAGAATATCAACCATGTTAAACTGCTGATACGTTGTCATCCTTTAACTAGTTTAGTTAAAGCTCATTAGGTTGATCATGATCAGAATATATTTCTAACCCTTACTAATTACTAGCCCAATCTAAAATATAAAGACACTTTTTTTTCCTGTCTTGTTTTAATACGTTTATGTAATAAGTTAAAGGACTTCTGTGCTCGTGAACAGTACCAGCAATTCCTTTCCACTTGAAAATACCTAAAGAGTTCTAAACCCAAACTGAAATGTATCATTAAATCCACCTTGAGCTAAGTGTAAAAATGGTTAGAATAGGGCCTCACATAATAGTTTAGATCAGTGGTTCTCAAAGTGAGATTAGGTGGGATATCTGGGTGGCTCTGTTGGTTAGGCATCTGACTCTTGATCTCAGCTCAGGTCATGATCTCAGGGTTGTGAGTTCAAGCCCCACATTGGACTTCACACTAATCATGGAGCCTTACTTAAAAAAAAAAAAAAAAAAAAAAAGAATTTAAAAAAGCGGGGTCCGCAGATCTGTGTAGTATCCAAGATACTTTCAGGAATCCACAGGATCAAAGCTACTTTCATAAAAATGTTAAGATGTTATCTGCCCTTTTTACTCTGTTGATGTTTTCACTAAAGGTACAAAAGTGATGAGGGGTAAAACAGTACGATTCAAGGCAGTGACCCCCACCTGTACTAATAGTCATTGCATTCTTGATCATCAGGTTCTCCACGCTTAAAAAAATCACCAGTTTCATTTCAGAATATCCTTGAACTCAGCAGTTAAAATAATTGTATTTCAATTCTTGCTTACATATCTTTATTTATTTTTAAATTTATTTATTTATTTATTCATGAGAGACACAGAGAGGGAGAAGGAGGTAGAGACATAGGCAGAGGGAGAAGCAGGCTCCATGCAGGGAGCCTAACGTGGGACTCGATCCTGAGACTCCAGGATCACACCTCAGGCCAAAGGGAGGTACTCAACCGCTGAGCCACACAGACGTCCCTACATATCTTTAATATTTCATGTGATGACATGAAAAGTATGTATAAAGAACTTCTGCCTACCAAAGAAGGCTGGCTGTCTCAAAGAAAAGCACCTGTGTGATTGGGTTGAGAACTGTACTAGCTGATTTTTTTCACAAAATATCATTTTATCTGTAAGAAAGACTCCTGGACAAACTATGGTTTTTCAGATTTGGGTCTTTGGCAGACATGTCCTCAAAATAAACTAAGTGGACTGGTCACTTATGTAAATAACTGACAATATTTTTGACAATGACAGACTTTGAGCTTTCAAGTAAAGATTAGAGTTTTGGAAGACGTGTCAGTCGCCATGAGCTTGACAGCTTCCCAAGACTTACAGACTTTGCTAATGAGATCGGTGATGATATTAACAAATATGATTTTTTATATATAACTTCATTACATAATGAAGTTTGTCAACATTTTGGAACATCTGCAGAACTCAGTGAATCATTAATTTCCAAGCAACCAATGAATGATATTATAAAATTATGCATGTAAGTAAATGATCCATCTAAATAGTGAGCTAGACCAATGGGTCTTAAAGTAACAGTCTGGAATGCTCATAGAGTTTTAAATTCCACATCGTACTACTAAACTTTAAGAAACTACAGTTTGCCAAATTTGGGGTATGATATAAAGAAAATCCACAATTATTTGGAAAGAATTTTAAAGTACTCTTCCCTTTTCCAACTATATATCTGTGTAAGGCCAGATTTTCTTTATAGATTCGACCAAAACAATAGCAACAGATGGATACAGAGAGAGATATGAAAATCTAGTTGCTAAGGCATATATTAAAGAGGTTTGCAAAAATGTAAAACAGTGCCAATCCTCTCAATGTATACTTTCTCATTATGGAAAATGGAATCACTTTTCAAAAAATACATTATTTCTGTTAGCATTTACTAGGTTGTTACCATTGTTTTAAATGATAAGTAAATATTTTTTGATGTTTCATATTCATATATGCTAAATATTGGTGGATATAACCACTTACAAGGTCTTTGGCATACTCAGTCACATTTAGGAGTATAAAGAGATCCTGAGACAAAAAAAAGTTTGATAAAGCTGGTTTAGCTGGTCATCGTGAGTGAAGAAGGACTGTTTGACTCACGCTGAACTGCAGGCACAGAGAAGACAGTATGTTTTGTGACATTTAATCCCAAGAGAAATATAAGTGGTTTTGTCATTTATTGATTAAAATATGCTTCGCAGACATCAGCCAAGGAATTTTTTTAAAATTTTTATTTATTTATGATAGTCACACAGAGAGAGGAGAGAGGCTGAGACACAGGCAGAGGGAGAAGCAGGCTCCATGCATCCGGAGCCCGACGTGGGATTCGATCCTGGATCTCCAGGATCGCGCCCTGGGCCAAAGGCAGGCGCCAAACCGCTGCGCCACCCAGGGATCCCCCAGCCAAGGAATTTTTAAAGAGATCCAGCATTTTAACAATCAGAATTCTTTGACTGAAAGCAACAGAAACAGGCAAGGGCAACTGGATTAGTCTTCCATTGTGTAACAAATTACCCACAATTTACCGACTTAAAACAACACATAATTATTATCTCACAATTTCCATGCAGTTTTAGAATTCAAGGAAGCTTGTCTCTTCAAAGCAAAAAGACAGTCACTCTTATAAAGGGATCACTGATCAGAAAGTCCACCAGGGATGATCTCTCTTTTCAGTGGATTAGCACCGTAATTACATCTATAAAATCTTTTCACCTTTGCCATATGAAGTAACATAATCGTGAGAGTGAAAAGAGAGTGAAAGCCCATCATCTTTGCTGAATCTATTGATTAGAAGCAGATTACAAATCCTGCCCATTCCCAAGGGGAGAGGATTATACGGTATGCAGGAGGTGGTCATAGAGGTGGGGGGGTGCCGTCTTAGAATTCTGCTTACCATAGAAATATAAACAAATAAGAGTGTTATTGGAAGTGAATGAAGTAGCCACATAATCAAAGTAGTGGCTGAAAAACCAGCCTTAGAAAGGGCAAGAAGCCCTTTTGCATTTCCTAAGAGCTATCAGAGACTTGCCCTTGGTATCAAGAAGACAAGCATTAATTGACTAGATTGTCTACTCAGCATGCCACCACTAGATGAATCAACTCCATATTTATTTATATTTTTATTTTTAGGGTAGCCTGGGTGGCTCAGCAGTTTAGCACTGCCTTCGGCCCAGGGTATGGTCTTGGAGTCCCAGGATCGAGTCCCACATCACGCTCCCTGCATGGAGCCTGCCTCTCCCTCTGCCTGTGTCTCTGCCTCTCTCTCTCTCTCTCTCTCTCTCTCTGTGTCTCTATGAATAAAAAAGAAAAAAAGAGAAAGAAATATATTTTTATTTTTATGTTTATATATTTTATATGTATCTATTTTATGTATCAATTTTTGTATATCAATACATACATATATATTTTTTAAGATTTTATTTATTTATTCATGAGAGACATAAGCAGAGAGAGAAGCAGGGAGCCCAACGTGGGACTCCATCCCAGGACCCCGGGATCACGCCCTGAGCCAAAGGCAGGCACTCAACCACTGAGCCACCAGGTGCCCCAGGAATTTTTGTTTTTTGATTTCACTTAATTGTTCTTGCTTCATAATGCACAGCACAGATTTTTTGGTTCACGTTCCTTCTCTCACCATCATATTCAGGCCTTCTCTCTGCCCTCTAGAATTCTTCCTCTTCGTCCTCCTTTCTTCTCCCTTCCTCCTCCTCCTCCTCTCTCTGTCTTTCATAGAGTGGGTGAGAGGTGATGGTTGTCATGACTAAACTTGCCCATACTTTCCTGGAAAAAAAAAATTGTGATCTTCCTAGGAAGTATTCCTGCCTTTCTCTTTCCTCTGAATTACAGCTCTCTAGGTGTAATTTATTGGCATTATTTTTTTTCTCTTTGTAAGCTTTTATTGAGAAGACACTATATCTGTTAAAAAGGCAAAAAGGCTTCTAAGAACATCTAGGCCAACACCAATTCCAGGTATGTTTTTTTTAAGATTTTATTTATTTATTCATGAGAGACACAGAGAGAGAGGCAGAGACGCAGGCAGAGGGAGAAGCAGGCTCCTTGTGGGGAACCTGATGCGGGACTTGATCCCAGGACCCCAGGATCACGACCTGAGCCTAAGGCAGATACTCAACTGCTGAACCACCCAGGCGTCCCCAGTTATGGTTTTTTGATGAGCCTATATAGTTGGAAAGGGTCACTGCATTATGTCATTTATTCACAGATAAACATGACTTTCTCTAAAGTGCTAGGGACTTCATTGAATGAAGCTAGTTCTGAAAATGCCATTTTGAATTTGTACTAAAGGAAGATGAAGTTTTGTATGTATTACATTTATAAAGTGTATGTATGTGTACACATATGTGTGATGTTTACGTATGTGTGTAAACAGTGGCTAAAATGCATTTCCCCGCTTCTCTTTTTTTTCTTCCTCTAGTCTTCCTGTGACTTTTACCTTTTTTGACAGAAATCTAAAAATACATACTCAAGAACCTGATGGAGAAATTTCTGTAAATTTTAGATTTATTTTACCTAGGTAATCTGCACAATTATGGTTCTTATTTGTAGGTATATACGACTCAGTTTTTTTTTTCCTTCTCTTCAGAGAAAAAGAAAAAAAAATTGTTCTCCCCCTCCCTCCTCTTGCCTCTCCAGCTCAATCTCCTTATTTTTTTATTTTCGTATTTCATGTTTTAGCAGCCTTCACTGCAACCTGATAATATTCCCAGTATTTCCTTTAATGGTATATTCTGAGTCACTTAAAAAAAAGGTATGAATTGTAAAAGCATTTCTTTCCTTCCTGTGTCAACATTTGAAATGAAAAGCAAAGAGTCTTCTTTTTCTTGTTGCAAATTCCAGCAGCAGGGCTTGTGTGGCATGCTGTCTGTCCTTCCTGCTTTTCATTCCTGCCAAGGTCCTTAGCCGCCCCAGGGAGTGGTTGATTCCTGAGTGAACAGTGGATGGGTGTGACAGATGCCCCCAGGCGTATGTCCGGAGTGGGGAGGAAACTCCCCTTCCTCTCCAGTCTTCAGAGAATCGCTTCAGTCGGTGTCCTCGGTGACAGCGGAACATGGCCAATGTCGGGGGCAGCCTCTGTTTCTGTTCTTGGACTGCAAGTCCGAATGCTCAGCATGGACTTGCTTCTGGATAGCTTTGTGCCTCCGATGCAATGCAGAGCATTTCATGTTGCACAAAAGGATTCACGCAGATTTTGACACAAAACTTAAAGATTCCTGTGCACTGGAGAGGAGAGTCTGTGTGAGTTTGAGACATTAACCTTGGCACCTTTACTCCATTAGAACTAGGTAGCTTAAAATGACAAAAGGTAGTGAGTAAAATAAAAGCTTCTTTTCCTTAAAATTATATTATCGTTAATCAACTGTCCTTCCTGCCCTCTGAACACCATTATACTAGTAAGCTTACCCAGTACTCTAAATTAGCGACTATACACCTGCTAAAAGTATGCATTCTAGAGCTAGCATGTTATTTTTATTTTTTTTAAGATTTTATTTATTTATTCATGAAAGACGCACAGAGGGAGGCAGAGACACAGGCAGAGGAAGAAGCAGGCTCTCTGCAGGGAGCCCAATGTGGGACTCGATCCCAGGACCCCAGGATCACACCCTGAGCCAAAGGCAGATGCTCAGCCGCTGAGCCACCCAGGTGTCCTCGCATGTTATTTTTAAATGCTTCTAAAGTTAAACAGAAGCTCACCTTCAGGAATTGCCTTAATTCAGTAAGATGTGCAGAGGTGGGCAGCTACGTGGTCCCATGGACCAGTGACAACACAAGAGTCACAAGACTTTTTCTCCACAAACAACTCATGTCTCTCCACCTACTGGGCTCTAGACCTGTTCATATATTCAAATCATTGTAAAGAAATCGGACTCAGGGTCACCATGACAACCTTAATACCTCCTTACACTCTTAATAGTGCTTCTGAATTGAACTTTTCTATTGAACTACCAGGCCGGTAGACTAATATTCCTTATATACCTGGATCACTTTCTTTTGAGAAAAGATAAAAGTACTCCAAAAATACAAATAAAGTTTAGCAGAGGACAGCAGAGGAAAAGCTGCTTTATCTCTTCTACCTTTGAATAAAGGTTAATAGAATAACTTTGGAATTAGATCAGGCTCAAAACCTTGCTCTCCCACTTGGATGGCTCCATTCAAAGTGAATCTCTATAAATTCTCTTATCTGTAAAATGAGTGTAATGGTTATGTGGAAATAAATGAAGACTAACCAAATGAGAACAAGCTCTGTTGTTATACATGATCTGGCCATTGCCCATTTTTATAGTCAGTCTCTTAGTTGCACCCATGAAAAGCATCATCACAGTGTGATCATGTACCACATGCTCATTAAATAGAAGTACAGTCTCTGTAGGTGTTTGAAACCACTTCTATCTGATACGTTTTTCTTGATGTCGGTGCTGGAGTTTGGATCAGAACTGGGTGAATGTGGAGGAAGTCAGCTTGTTCTTCCTGAGGAATTACGTCAGTTGGAAAGGCATATCAGTTGTAGACAAATTGCCTGTGAATTTGTTAGGAGAATCTGAAATTGTTCATCCCATTCATTTCACTCCTGGGAACTGTCCAAGCCCAAAAGAAACTCCTAAGTCTTAATAGGTCTCTAAATTCATCCTGAGTTTAGGATGTATCTGGGGAGACAAATGAGCTTAAAGCTATTGCAGGTATTAGAGGTTCTATGACAAGAATTCTCATGTGATGAGAGACAAGGCACCTTATCCTGAACAGGTAGGTGTCTTGTTCCTCACTGTATCTCCAGCATCTACCACGATGCCTGCAACATAGTATATACGTAACCAGCAGTTGAATGAATGAATAAGTGAATAAATGGATGAATTTCCCAACTTAGATCAAGGAGCTATTATGAAAATAAGAGGTGTCACCTTGCCTACTACTTGCTATGTAATTTAGATATTCCCGTATGTTCCTTTTTTTTCACCAGAACTCCTAAAATCTGGTTGAACTAAAAATAACCAAGCGATTGATCACAGAATTTATAATGATAGGCAAAGTCACAAATGACTATTTTGGTCACCATCTCTCCCCCTCCAAATGCAGAATTCTGGAAAGGAAATGTGAATGAACACATTAAATGGAATTTTAAAGCACTGTTCAATGAGCAGGAAAGATGACTCAAAGTAACTTCTTATTAGCATCCATGTGAAGTGGTACCAAATTTGAACTTTAAAAATGTTAAAGTTATTCAAATGATTTCACAGAAATATATTCCAAGCCAGTTGGTTCACACAGCCTTTTGGAGACCATACACATCCACATGACAGGCACAGTTTCTTGCCTTTTGTATGACAGAGTCCTCGAGGACAAGGATTTCAAGACAAGAGACATGGCTTAGCATCCAGCCATTACTAGTGTGCACTGCATCCCCACACATCCATTTATCCATCCATTTGTTCATTTATTCGGTCACTTACATAACATTGATTGGCCACGCAGAATTTCTCAGGCAGTAGGGCTAAAAAGTGAATCTACTATTCCTGCCCTCGAAGAGCTTGGTTTATGATGTGAGATCAATGATGAACACAAGTGCAGCTGAAGACAGGGTCTGGCGGAACTTATTCATTCAGTTATAAGATCTGAAGCACAAAATGATAACTACAGTCTCTGCCCTTGAAAAGAACTTCTATTCTTGTCAGCAGAAAACTCGTGTACACAGATATTTAAGATAGAATGTGGTAGGTGGAGGCAGGCCCTTAGAAGGCAGACAAAAATTCAGACTTGGGAATTCTCATACCTTCCTTCTCCTTAGCCCTACATCTTTCACATAGCTTGGGGTGGGGTATGTATAAATGGAAATGGAATCAAAATTCATTTTTTATTGATAAGTAAGCATGGTGTTTGCTCTAGGTATGAAACAGGTAATTGCTAATACGTTGCATTGGCCGATAAATTCTGAGATAGGCAGCAGAGGTCAGACTATGAACAGCAGCCTTAAGAATATGAAAGATATTCTATCCCTGGTCACAGTAAAATGAACAGAGAGTGGATTTAATATACCACTAAAACTATGAAAAACACATGAAACACAGGTGATGTGATTGGCTAGGGCACATTAATAACCATTGCCAAAGAGTGTAAAATGAAGTCTGTATCCATTTAAATAACATGATAATTAGAGGAGAGAGCAGAGTGCTTCTTTTTCTCCATGAAAGTGATATTAAACAATTAAGCCTAGGAAGCTGTCCCAAACACAACTTCGATAGATTGGGTCTTTCTGATAGCTTGCACTTTGCTGTACAAAACCTGTTATTTTTCTTCTGATACTGTGTAGCTGCTACCCACAGTTTAATATGGACATGAAGTAATTTTTTTTTCAGGTCTATAAGGAACTTTCTTTTCAAGACAAATGATTACAAATTTTATGGATTTTTAGTAGTCATTGTACATCATCAGAGAAGAATAGGCGCTGTTTGTACTTGCTGTGCTTCTGGCATGGATTAAGAACCTACGCAGAGAATTGTAAAGAAAAGCATTAGCCTTAATTCAGAATTAATCCTTCATAAAGGCCTAACTGCATATTTCCAAATAGTATGTTCATATTTATTTAGGTATTTCCTGAGAGACTGTCAACTTATTGGCACAGGTTATGATCAGTAAATTCCATTAGAAAATAAGGATTTCCAATTCACCATATTGATTTATATACAGTATATGGGCTGCTGAAGTGAGCACTATTTATTTATTTTTTGCACTATTGATTTATATTTAATTAATTAACCTTTTTAGAAAATATAATTTCCCATGTGGTTCAAGAATGGTTAGTTGGTATGTGGCAATGGCTAAGCTCCTGAAATCTCCCTACATGAGGTGACTAGTGCTGTGACTTTTCTTTGGATAGGTACAGTCAATAAATACTGCATTTAATCATTGACAGTGGCATATCCTGTTAACCACAGAAACAGTGGTATCTGTTAAAGAACCATATATACCATTATGACATTTTGGTGCAAACAATAATTTGGACTGTGGTTTTATAGCAATTTCTCAGTGTTATTCTATGAATCAAGTTGTCTTTTTGGTGAATTTATTGATTTTTTGACATTAAATTAACTTCCTTTTGGGGCTCCTGAGGGGCACAGTCAGTTAAGTGTCTGCCTTTGGCTCAGGTCATGATCTCAGGGTCCTTGGACTGAGTTCCACATTGGGCTCCCTGCTCAGCAGGGAGCCTGCTTCTCCCTCTGCCTATGTCTCTGCCTATCTCTCTCTCTCTGTTTCTCATGAATAAATAAATAAAATCTTTAAGAAAAAAAAGGCTTTTACACATCCCAACTATTTTGTTTCCATGTAGTTTCCCTGATTGAATAACAGATTGAGATACGGTTGTATGGACTGGGAAATAGAAATCTCAAACTTCATTTCTTGAGTCTACTTGAGTGTCTGAATAAGTCTTTCAACCCATATGAGTGCAGACTGTATCTTATTAGAAGAAATTAGGACACCTTGATATGTAACTTTTCTCATGCTGGGGTAATGCAATATGTTTATTAGTCATCAGTATACTATTCTACTCTCTGTGCATATATTTGAACTGTATTTTTAAAAATCTTTTAAGAGGCTATTTGTTTCAACTTTTGGTTGAAGCAGCAAACAGAGGAAAAAATAATAATATTTTAAAGCTTTAGTTATTTATTTGAAAAGATGTGTCCCCGTTCCACCTCTTTCAACACATGTGTTATTATGGGTAACAGCTGTGAACTCCAACGCTGGTAGTAAATACGCAGAAAGTCTTTCAATCTTAGCACAAATGGGAGGTCAGAGATGAAGTTCAGACAAAGGCTCTGGCTGGACTGCAGCTACTTTCTGCAGCATCCTGTGTTCGCCACATCCTACTATTATTAGAAATGAGAACTCGCAAGTAAGCAGATTATTTTTTTGTATTGTTTTAAGAAAAAAAAATGAATCACAGGGACAACCTAGGCTTACATTAAAGATATAGGCTAAGGTACAAAACATGATCTGGTGTCAGACCACACTCAGTTAAATTCCTTATACCTAAATCTCTCTTCCAACTTAGGTGTGAAGTCATGGACTAGTCATTAAAGTGCTTCTACTTGGGCCCTACCTCAGACTTTCTAAATCAGAATTTCAGAAAATGGAGTATGGTTATAGGACAATTTTAGATGATTCAAATACCCACAGGGCTTTGTGAACCACCCCCTGACTTTTTATTCACTGATTAAAGGAATCAGTCTTTCAGTTCTGAATCATTCATTTATTGACTTAATATTTATTAAGACACTTTTCATTGCACAGTACTGCGCTAGTTAGCATGTAAAGAATAATACAGTATAAAATACATCTGTGTCAAGCATTTTACTATCTAATTTGGGTGACAAGAGGTATCCTCAATATCTATTAATAAATAAACAAGAGGTATTTGGACTATTAAGTAGTATTAATAGTATAGCATGTAACATCCAGAACAAGAGAAACATCATTCTGTTCTGATCAGATGACACTTGGCATAATAATCTCTCTTGCTTATCACTTTATTTGATTATTAAAACTGCTCTCAGATAGATATTATTTAACAGCAGGGGAAATTGAGTCCTAGAACTGTCAAAATTCAAAATTGAAAGTTACATGACCATTAGAAAACCGAGAAATAAAATGTGCTCTGTGGCTAACACCTACACCAGTATTCTTCTCACTGTACCTAAATTACACCTCACATAATTTTTCATTGTTGTTACTTAAGCTGAGTCCATTTAGAGATAAAAGAGTTTACTGATAATGAATACTTTGGTGGAAAACCAGACAAGAGAAATAATTCCAAATAACTAAAACTTCCTTCCTCTCAATATGTATTTTATGTTCAGCAACTGAGCCATATAGCAAGGATTTTGTTCTTTAAAATTTGTGAGAGAAGTCCTGCATATGGTGAATGTGTTAGAGGAAAATATAATTATTGTGTTGGTTCATTTTATGTGTCAATTTGGCCAGACTACAGAAGTAAATTTGTGAGGGGAGCCCCAGCATCCTTGAAGAGCTCAGTGATCATTCTTCTCTGCAGGCCAGAATTTATAGTGGGAACTGCTGTCATTAAATTAGGAGACCTAAATGGAGTGGGGATCCTGGTACAGCAGAAGCCAAATGATGACCCTTAATTGCCAAAGTCAAAGTGGTCATGGTTCCATAATGAACAGCAGAATGAAGAACAAATCAGAATAGTCTGACTTGTAGAGAACTAGGGCATTGACTGGTTGATCATGGTGTTCCTAGAAGTGAAATATATAGGAAGCCTACTAAATTCTTCCTTGATCTGTATGAGCAGAAAAGTCCAAGGTCAACTGAACAAAATTTTTAACTTGAATCATAAAAACAGAGTTATGACCCCTTGATCAATCCCCAGATATGAGCCACAATGAAGAGGAAGCCAGGTCCCCTTGAAACAGAACCTCTGAATCTTGCTAAAAATTTATTCTGATTAATCTTTCTCCAGCTATCCCCAAAGGGACATGCAATCTTTAATCAGGGTAACTGTACATTGGAGAAAAAGGAAATGAGCTTTCAAGGACACTGGGCTTACTGGACTTTGGCTCTGAATTGACACTAATTCTAGGGAACCCAAAATAAAATGTCACTCTGGTCTTTTGGTCAAAATAGGAGCTTATGGAGGTCAGGTGATCAATGGGGTTTTAGGTTAGAACCATCTTGCAATGGGCTCAGTAGATGTCTGAACTCATTCTGTGGTTATTTGCTCAGTTCAGAAAGGCATAATTGAGGAACACATGGGTGGCTCAGTCAGTTAAGCCTCCAACTCGATTTCAGCTTAGATTATGATCTCAGGGTGGTGAGATGGAGCTCTGCATTGGGCTCCACGCTGGACATGGAGCCTGCTTAAGATTCTTTCTCTCCATTTCCCACTGCCCCTCCCTCCCACCCTGCTCACATGCTCGCTCTCTCTCTCTCAAAAAAAAGAAAAAATATATATATAGTTTATAAATATTATATTTTATATATTTATATATTAAATATATATTGTTAGATATATATTAAATATATTATTAATATTTATTATATATATAAAATATGTTTAACAACTGGGAGAATTCCCACATTGGTTCCCTGACTTGTGGAGTAAGAACTGGCCAAGTGAAAGCCACAGAACTACCTCTACCTAGAAAAATAGTAGACAAAAAGAAATACCTCATTCCTGGAGGGACTGTAGAGCCGAGTGCCACCATCAAAGACTTGAAAGATGCAGAGGTGGTGATTCTCACCGCATTCCCATTTGACTTGCCTATTTGGCCTGTACAGAAGACAGATGGCTTTTGTAGAATGATGGTGGATTGTCATAAGCTTAACACGGTGGTGACTCTGCTATACCAGATGTGGTTTCATTGCTTGAGAAAATTGACACATCTGGTGCCTGATATGTGGCTAATCTGGCAAATGCCTTTTTCTTCATCCCTGTTGATAAAGACTACCAGAAGCAGCTCGCTTTTAGCTAGCAAGGCCAGCAAGACGCCTTCACTGTCCTACCTCAGGGATCTATTAGCTCTGCAGTTCTGGGCCATAATTTAATTTCCAAGAATCTCAATCACCTTGCCCTTCCATAAGATGTAATTTTGATGATTACATTCATTGATGGCATTATGATGATTGGACCTAGTGAGCAAGAAGTAGCAACTGCTGTAGACTTATTTGTAAGCTATCTGTTTCCCAGAGGGTGGTAAATAAATTTCAGGAACCTTCTATCTCAGTGAGAGTTTAGGGGTCCAGTGTTGTAGGGCACATTGAGATATCCTTTCTTAGACAGGGGGTAAGTTGCTGCATCTGGTTCATCTTACAACCAAAAAAGAGGCACAATGCCTAGTGGGCCTCTTTGAATTTTGGAGGTAACATAGTCTTCATTTGGGTGTGCTGTGCTGGCCCATTTAGTGAGTAACCCAAAAAGCTACCAGTTTTGTGTGGGGCCCAGAACAAGATAAGGCTCTGCAATAGGCCCAGTTGCAGTGCAAACTGTCCTGCCACTTAAGCCATATAATCCAGCAGATCCATTGGTGCTTCAAGTGTCCCTAGCAGAGAGAGGTGCTGTTTGGTGCCTTCTGCAGGACTCTATTGGTGAATCACACCACAGACTCTCAGGATTTGAGAGTACAGTCCTGCCATCCTTTATGGGTAGGTAACTATACTCCTCTTAAGAAACAGCTTTAGACTTGCTATTGGGCCTTCATAGAGACTGAACACCTAACCATGAGCCACCAAACTATCATGCAACTTGAGCTGCCCATCATGAACTGGATCTTATCTTACTCCCCACCAACCATAGAGTTGGGCATGCACACCAGCACTTCATCATCAAATAGAAATTGTATGTATCTGATCAGGCCCAAGAAAGCCCTAAAGACACAAGTAATTTACATGAAGAAGTGGCCCAAATGCCTGTGGTCCCCACTAGGACTACGCTACTTTTTCTCTCTCAGCTTACATCCATGACCTCGTGAGGAAATCCCTATAAACAATTGGTGGAAGAAGAAGAGATGATATATAGTTACCACACAAAGTGAACAACTGCTTCTCTTTGGGACATCCCCTGAAGGACAATGGGAATAGAATGTCAAGTGACACTCAGTGAACAGAATGTCAAGCAGTGCACCTGGCTATTCACTTTACTTGCAAGGAGAAATGGCCAGATTTGCAACTGTGTACTAATTTATAGCCTGTCACCAATATTTTGCCTGGGTGGTCAGGGCCTTTGAAAAAAACATGATTGGAAAATTTATGACAGGAGAGACTGGGGAAGAGGCATATGGAATGGACAAAAATATGAAGATACTTGTGTACCTCATGAATATTTACCAAAGAGTGACCATAGCAAAGGAAGATTTTAATAATCAAATGGATAAGATGACCTATTCTGTAATATCCAACTACCTCTGTTATGCCCCAGTAGCTCATAAATCAAGTGATCATAGTGGCAGGGATAAAGGTTATGCATGGGCTCAGCAGCACAGACTGGCTCACCAGAACCAACTTCTCTACAAACACACTGGTGAGTGCCCGATTTGCCTGCAGCAGAAACCAACACGGAGTTCTCAGGGTGATAAGCTAGCTACCTAGAGATGGATTGATTACATTGGACTACTTCCATCATGGGCCAGTGTTTTGTTCTTACTGAAATAGAAGATGTGGATTTGCTTTCCCTGCATGTAATGCTTCTACCACAACTACCATGAGTGTACTTATCGAATGCCTATACACCATCATGGTATTCCACACAGCATTGCTTCTGATCAAGGAACTCACTTCAAAGCAAATGAAATGTGGCAAGGGGCTCATGCTCATAAAATTCACTGGTCTTACCATGTTCTCTACCACCCCAAAGCAGCTGGTTTGATAGAATGGTGGAATGGCCTTTAGAAGACTCATTTATAGTGCCAGCCAGGTGGCACTACCTTGAAGGACTGGGCCAAGGTTCTCCAGAAGGCTGTACGTGCTCTGAATCAGCATCCAATAGATGGTGCTATTTTCTCCCATATCCAAGATATGGAGTCCAGGAGTTTTGGGGTGGATATGAGAGTGTCACCACTCACTATTATCCTAGTGGCACACTAGCAAAAATTTTCTCCCTCTCTCCATCACCCTATGTTCTGCTGGCCTAGAGAGCTTAGTTCCCAAGGAAAGAATGGTTCCACTAGGAAATGTAACTATGATTCCATTGAACTGGAAGTTTAGATGGCTGCCAGGCCACTTTGGACTCCTCATGCCTCTGAATCAACAGGCAAAGAGGAGAGCCTCCAGGTGGGCTGGGGTGACTGATCCTGACTACAAAGGGGAAATTCCATTGCTACTTCACAAGGGAAGAAAAGAAGAGTAGGTCTGAAATACAGGAGATCTCTCAGAGTATCTCTTAGTAGTACTGTGCCCTGTGATTAAGGTTAATGGAAAGCTGAAATAACCCAGTGCAGGGAGGACTACTGATGGCGCAGGCCCTTTATCCTACCAGGTAAAGAATCATAGCCAGCTGATGTGCTTGCTGAGGAGACAGTGGAAGAAGATATTTATAAACACCAGCTGCAGCCATGTGACTAATTATAGAAATGAGGATTGTAATTGTCATGACTATATTTTCTTGTTTTATTATGAATACATTGTGTGTATAAAACAAATATGTTTGTTTTCCTTACCATCTGATCCTCTTATCATGTAACATAACATGTATTGATTTTATATCATAGTATTTAAATACTTTCAACTTTATGTCATAGTATTTAAGTTATGGGATATTAAGAAGAGGAGTAAACATTACCCAAAGACTTTGCATTCTCTTCTGGGGAAAGTGTGTTTTAATTGTATGTGAAATAGTTGTATAATGTTGGACAGAAGTATGAGTTTATTTGGATTTCTGTGAGTATAAAGTTGACAAGAGTGGACTTATGATGTTTATTTTTATATGTCAACTTCGTTAGGCTACAGTGCTGGATACCAGTTAAACATTATTCTGGATGTTTCCAGTTAAGGTGTTCTTTGAATGAGATTAGCATGGACATCAAGGACTTTGGGTAAAGCAGATTATCCTCCATAATGTGAGTGGGCCTCATCCAATTAATTGAAGGCTTTAATGGAACAAAGACTGACCTCCCCCAAGAAAGAATTCTGCCTTTTACCTTAAACTGCAAGCTTTTCCTTGAATCTCTAACCTGCAGATTTTGGATTGACCAAGCCTCCATAATCTCATGAGTCAATTTTTTAAGAACGCCTTTTTAAAGACTTCTTCTGACATCTGCATTTAATTTCTTAAATCTATCATCCTCCGTTTCTCTCCCCATCTTCTTCTCCCCTCCCTCTCCCTCTTTCTTTGCTCTTCCCTCTCTCTCCCTGTCCCAGTCTCTCCCCCACCCTCTCTTTCCCTTTCCCTCCCTCCTTTCTCCTTCCTGTCTCTGTCTCTCTTTCTCCCTCTGTCTACAGATAGATGGGTAGGTACATAGATATTCTATGTCCTGTCATCTTTTTTAAAAAAATAGTCTTTAGTTCTAAGCAGAGCATGAAAAAGTAGGTTAGCTTATTATCTATTCAGTTGGGTTCCTTTGGTCATTGTGTTAATAGATCAAGCATCCTTTTATTTATAACCCGACCCAATTTATAATTCATCAAGATAAAATAGGAAGCATCAAGATTTTCATTTGATTGTGACTCTCTTGATACCATTTTAGAATCTTCATATGCTGCCTGTTGTTTGACTTACCTGTAATCAATAATTATGATACCATGTGTTTTCGTAATGCCTTATTATTTAGAGAAAATGTTTACGTATTAATTAGTCACATCTAACACAGTGTGTTGCACATAGTAGGCAGTCCACACACCTATTTAATCAATTATGATGAAATAATGAGTTTAGGTCATATTATTTTCTTTTTCATTTTTTTAAGACTTATGTATTTATTTGAAAGAGTGTATGAGTGGGGAGGTGGGGCAGAAGGAGAGAGAGTCTCAAGCAGACTCCCCACTGAGCACTGAACCCAACACAGGCTCCATCTCACCACCCTGAGATCATGACCTGAGCTGAAACCAAGAGTTGGATGCTCAACCAACTGAGCCACCCAGGGGCCACTCCTTTTTTTTGGGGGGGGGGGGCACTCCTTTTTAATTCTTGTTAAATTTGGAGGGTTCTTTGAAGACTTACTAATGAGCTAAGCAGAAGGAAACTAGGAAGACTGTGTTAATGTGATTAATTTTGAGTTCCTAAAGCCAGATGGGAAAATGATACAGGTTTGCTCCAGAACTGAGAGTGATAGGAACTATTGTCAAGTTATTTTACTCATTTGGAAATGTTCATGTCTCTGTTCATGTGTGTCTGTGTGTGCATTGGCCTACTCAAGCTGCTATGATAAAATACTATAGACTGGGTGGCTTTAACAGACATTTATTTTCTTACAGTTTTGGAGGCTACAAGTCCATGATTCATGGGCCAGCAAGTTCAGTTTCTGGTGGGAACTCTCCTCTTCACATAGTAAATAACTGCTTTCTCTCTCTGGACTCACACAGCCTTTCCATGGTGCCTCTTTGAGAGACTGCTCTCTGGTATCTCTTCTTACTATCATTATGGCACAGGTCCTGTCAGGTTAGGGCCCTACCCTGATGACCTCTTGTAACCCAAAGGCCTTATATCCAAATACCATCACAGTAGGGGGTAGGGTTTCAATATATGTGTTTGTAGGGGACATAATTCAGTCCATAACAGCGTGTAATGTCAGTTGAGCCACACTTTAAAAAATAATTTAAGTACATTTTAAACTAAGGAGGTTTGTTTTTGCAAATTTCTTTGTACCTTTTTGTGTCCACAGCAAAAGAAGAAAGTATAAAAATACTGCCTGCCGTTACTTTCTGAGAACTACTTTTTTAAAGTATGTATTATTAAACTACCTTTTAAATCATGGAAAGAAATTATAGATATGAAATGAGACTCTTTCCTTTGAATCCTATCACACGGTTAAACAGCTACTGTCATTTATTTCACTCACCTGCCAATCTTTCCCAGAGGTATTCGTAATGGACATTATGATATTTTCACAAACTTATGTGGTCTCCTTTTATTCATTGAATAATATTTTGTAAATGCATTTATGCAATTAATTCAACACACATATTGGGATAATTTCAACCGTTCAGTTTTGATGAAGCAGAACAACTTTCATTTGCTGAATTTTACAAAATAGCATCAATTTTCTTCAATAGATCGGCCCATATTACCGTGTCCATTGCCAACCAACACTCCATTTGCCTACCTCATTTATCTCTTAACGCACACAGGATCTTTGAATCTTCAAAGAAGGCACAGAATTACATAGAGATGATATTGGCTCAATTTATCCATAGTATTATTTATATTCAGCAACCAAGACTGATGGTTTTCCTCAACTGATCTCACGCTGTTCCAATTACCATTCTTTCCTAAGCTTGCCCATAATTGGGTGAAATTGAAAAGCTTATTCTGTATGGAAGGTGGAGTTCCTAGTCTAACTTAAAGCACAGAGACCAAAAGAAAGTTGGTTTGAAAAAAAGTATAACATCTTTATCTGAAGAAGTTTTCCTTCATCTCCACTTTGAGTATAATCAGGATTTGCCACACATGTCATTTGCTTGGGTAGATGTATGTAGCTATGAACAATTTAATAGAGGTAAAATCCTCTTTGTATTTAGTTTCACAAGCAGAAATTTAAGCCTTGAATATTGACTTTGAATGTGGTATGCTATTATAAAATGAGCATTGAAGAAGGTCCAAGAACAACGATTCTCAGTTTTTCCTGAGATCACATTTGACAAATCTTAGACACATTTTGGGTTGTCATGCCTGGCTGGGGAAGAAGGATGTTATTACCATCTAGTGAGTAGAGGCCTGGGACGCAGCTATATGCTAAACACTTTACATTGTACCAGACAACCGCTCCCCCTGCCCCCACCAAGATTTATCCATCCCAAAACATTAATAGTGCCAAGACCAAGAAACCTTGGTTAAGTAAGATTCCTGGGGGAGGGAGGGGGAAGCACCTTGTTTCTTTTTGTAAAATGCTTTTCTCTAAAGACTATCAAGAAATTTGGATAAACTAGTCTCCCTTAAGTATCTGAATCTTAATTTTTTATTTTCCGGAAGAACCACTCAAAGAATTATTTCCATATGCTGAAACGTGCAAAAAAATGTATATAGCTTGGCACAACAATCATGATTCAGTATTTTGACATCTGTTCTCTAGAGATGAGAACAGCCTCATTTTACTACCAAAAGGAGAGTAAAAACTAGCTATTTCTACTCATGACCATGAGAAATGATCTTAAGGAGAAAAAAGGCTCCAGAATAGAAAGGAAGACTCTAAGCTGCCTACAGCCTATTCACTACTATTCCCAGTACCTAGATAGTTTCTGGCACATAGTAGACATTCAATAAAAATACCCTGGCTGACTTTCAGAGGCCCCCTCATTTTTCATTCAAGCATCATATACCCTACGTTACACAGGATGATTCTGAAAATTGTCAAAGTGGCTTAGGCTTCCTACAAGCCATATCATGAGCATGAGGAACAGGAAATGTTCCTTTGCTCTCTGCGCTGGCAATCAAAAGATATGAAAGGCAAACCATGACTGGTCAGCTGGTCCTAAACATATTCCTCCTTCTACAGTTGCCTATCATCCATTACTGAATGTAAATTAATTTTTAAAATAATTATTTTAATGAATTATATTCAGGATTAGTAATTCCGAGACTTTGCAAGTTTAATATATGGAACAGAATTCAGAGAGTCAAATTTTATATAAGAGTTTCTCAGGCCAGGAACTACGCCATATATTGAGAGTGGGGCAAGAAGTAGAAAATCATCTCTGATACAGCTTTGATCTGAGGATGAGGAATTCTTGGACATTTTTCAGAGTCACTTGCCTTGATTGGAGTCTTGGCCACACTCCTCTGCCACCTGCTCTTGAAAATTGGGTAATGAGTGCCACGAAATACTGATTTGTTTTGTTTTCCTGTCAGAGAACTCAGTGTACTCTGCCGTGGTTTTGGTGTGTTTGAGAAGTATTTGGACTCCAGACAGAGCAGGAAAATTCTATTATTTGGGGACACATCAAGTCTTCCTTTGTCCTATCAAGAAATGAACTCATTAGAAATATACTACCTGCTTCCTAAAAAATTTTTGTCACAGGTTACAAAACTGCGTCTGGGATCAAAATTTCTTAAAAGGATATTCACATTTCTAGAAAATATGACAACACTAAAGCATATAAGAGTGCAAAACAAGCATCTGATCTCTTTAGAACAAAGGAGGTTGGAGATAACTCTATCCAAACTCAGTTCCTCTTCTATGTTTTCCTTCCAGCCATGCTCATTTAGACCAAATATAGTAAAGGAGTATGGTGCTGAAACATTTTCATACATAAAGGAACTGGCAAGGTTTATCATCAAGTAGAGTTGCATTTGGGGAAAACAGTTTACTTGGCTTGATGACTGATTGAGTTGTAAATCATCTCCTATTTCCAAAAGAAGGTATATAAAATGCATAAGATAGAGCACTTAAAATAAATGTCAAAAGGAAAAAACAGGAACTATTAAGAGGAAAAAAATGTATAACCAGTGACTATATTAATAACTAATACTTACTGAATATATACTATAGGTAATATCTCTAAGAGTTTTCTTTTTTAATTGATGTATAATTAACAGAGTGTTATATTAGTTTCAGATGTACAATATATAATTCAACAATTTTTATATTGCTTAGAGCTCATGATGATAAATGTACTCTCAATCTCCTTTATCTATTTCACCCATCCCCCTACCCACCTGCCCTCTGGCAACCATCACTTTGTTCTCTGTATTTAAGAATCTGCTTATTTGTCTCTTTTTCCTTTGTTTGCTTTGTTTCTTAAATTTCACCAGTGAATGAAATACTATAGTATTTGTCTTTCTCTGACTTATTTCACTTAGCGTTAATCTTCTGGGTCCATCCATATTGTTGCAAATTGCAAGATTTCATTCTTTTTACGAAGTAATATTCCATTGTATATTATGTATGCCACATCTTCTTCATCCATTCACCTATTGAGGGACATTTAAGTAATTTTTATATCTTAGCTATTGCAAATATGCTTCAGTAAACATAGAGGTACAGATATCTTTTCAAATAAGTGTGGGTTTTTTGTTTTCTTTAGGTATATACCTAATAGTGGAATTACTGGACCATTGGTAATTCTATTTTTTTTTTTTTTAAGAATTCTTTATACTGTTTTCCACAGTGGCTGCACCAAATTGCATTCCCACCAACAGTGTACAAGAGTTCCATTTTCTCCACATCCTCACCAACACTTGTTATTTCTTGTCTTTTTGATTCTTCCCATTCTGACAAGTTCTAAGGTGATAACTCATTATGGTTTTGATTTGCATTTCCCTGATGATGAGTGATGTTGAGCATCTTTTCATCTGTCTGTTAGCCATTTATATGTCTTCTTTAGAAAAATGTCCATTCCTGTCCTCAGCCCATTTTTAATCAGAGTATTTGGGGGGTTTTGATGTTGACTTGTATGAGTTCTCTATATATTTTGGATATCAATCCCTTATTGGATACATCATTTGCAAATATCTTCTCCCATTCATAGGCTGCCTTGTCATTTTGTATTGATGGTTTCTTTTGGTGTGTAATAGCTTTTTATTTTGGTGTGGTCCCAATAGTCTATATTTGCTTTTGTTTCCCTTGTCTGAGGAGACACATCTAGAAAAATGTTTCTATGGCCAATGCCAAAGAAATTACTGCCAGTGTTTTCTTCTAGGAGTTTATGGATTCAGGTCTCACATTTAGGTCTTTAGTCCTATTTTGAGTTTATTTTTGTATATGGTGTAAGAAGGTGGTCCAGTTTCATTCTTTTGCATGTAGCTGTCCAGTTTTCCAAGCATCATTTAATCAATAGACTTTTTCCATTGTATAATCTTGCCTCCTTTATTGTAGATTAATTTTCCATATAAGCATGGTTTATTCCTGGGCTCTCTAGTCAGTTCTCTTGATCTACGTGTCTATTTTTGTGCCGATAGAATACTTTTTTGATTACTAAAAGTTTTTGTAATATATTGACTCATATAATCCTTGGCTCAACATTATTACATGGACACTTTTGTTATCCCCATTTACCTACAATCAAGCTACAAGACAGAGAGATTAATAATTTGCCCAAGGTCACAGAGCTAATAAGTGGCAGAACTAGGATTTGATTTCAGATAGTCTTGCTTAGACCCTGTGTGCTAAACTAGGATGTCATCCTGCCTTCCAAACTTGGTGACAGCACTTTTCTGAGCTTCCAGGCAGGCAAGGCAAGACTCTTCAGTACTTTTCCCAAGTGATAAAAACTTGAGAAAATGATTGGATAGATTGTAATATGAGTAACATTATGATTAATTGCCATTTTCCACAAGATCCAGATGTGTTCTTCAAAATACTGTTTTTCACATCCACCCTCAATAAAAGGGTTCTTTTTTTTTTTTTTTAGATTTATTTATTTATTTTAGAGAGAGAGAAAGCATGGGAGGGGGAGGGAGGAACAATCTTCAGGCAGACTTCCTGCTGAGCACAGAACCTGACATGGGGCTCAATCTCACAACCCTAAGATCATGACCCAAGCCGAAACCAAGAGCCAGATGCTAAACAGTCTGAGCCACCCAGGTGCCCCAATAAAAGAGGTTTAAGTAGTAACTCAGTGAATATAACTAAAGTGATTTGAAATCCAACTATCCTAAAGTGAATAGCCGTGATGCTTGGATGTGATTTCTCTCATTGGTCCTTATTTTATTTGCATTTGTAACAGTCTGTAATTGTCTTGTCTACATATTTACCTATTTTTGTATTGCTGGCCTCTTCTACTAGAAGGGAGTGTGAGGATCTGTTTGCCTCAGCCATCTGTTTATCTTCGTTTAGCACAGAGTCTGGCATGGCAGGTACTCAAAATTATTTCTTGAGTAAATTCATGAGTGTATGAATCCTCCAAAGGCAAAGAGTTCTGCCGAAGAACAACCTCAAGATCCTTACAGTATAAATTATGATGCTATGTACAATTTATAAATTACGACGAGTAGGAGTTCCTTAAGGAGTTCTTGGTAGGGTAGTCCTGACTGCCATTGACGAGGAAGGGTGCTGACTCTCCTACTTGTTTTCTTCTTCTTCCTGAGCTCTGATGTCAGGGCCAGAGTTGGGTTCTGTAGGATCACCCCACCACCACCCAGCAGCTCACTGGGAACCTGCTGCCGGTGGCAGTGACAGGGACAGAGAGGAAGTCCACACTCACACCGCAGCACTGTTCCCTTCAAAGTTCTTGGCTGCTGCTCTCAATGGACAGTTGTAAAACCAGACTTACAGAGATAACACTTCACGTGGCCTCCCAAGAGCAGGTGGTGCCTCCCCTGAGAGGCCCAGGCCCCAGGCCCACATCTGGCTTCTTCCCACTCCCAGGTCTCTTGTCTCTCAGTGCTCCAGGCAATGGCCTTAAGTGGCCAGAGCCCTGTGTTCCCTGGGCCCTATTTGGGGGCTTAACAAAGCCTCCAGTCCCTGGCCTCGCTCGGCCAACCTTCTCTGCCCTTTGTCTTCTGCAGTGTTTCAGCCCTAAGAGGAACACGTAGGGCAAGGCGGACACTAGACCCCTTTTCAGCTCAAGGAAGAGAAAATGTATTTTTTCAGCAATGACTGGGTAGGCCAGGGCCCGTTAGTTTAAGTGAAACCAGAAGGTATTTGCTCCCGGATTTTCTCTAAAGAAAACTGCAGCTGAAATGCTGGTTACATCATAATTCTTAAAAGAATGTAATGGCTGTTCTAAGCTTTGTTTTCACAGGTTACGGGTCCACTCCCAGCCGTGTCATCGACACTCCCGTGACACTGAATTCCTTCTGTTCCCTCCAGGCAGTGCAGCCCGCCACACCTTGCACCTTTGCTCTTGCTCTGGGTTAAAACACCTTCACTCCAGCCCTTCCCTGCCTGCACAGTTCACCTCAGGGCAGGGGTGGGCCTCCCTGAAATTTCCAGATCCTGCTCTACACCCCACATTTGTTTTAGCACTCACATATTATACTTAATGATCTATTTAGATGTCTGTCTCCTCCGTTAGGCTACGAGGAATCTCTTGAGAGCGGGAACCATGTCTTACTCATTTTTATTTTATTTTATTTTATTTATTTATTTTATTTTATTTTATTTTATTTTATTTTTTTGCCGCAATTCCTGGCATAAAGTCTGGCATGCAAAACGGGCTCAATAAATACTGACTGAGATGAATCGTGTTGTCACTAAAATATGGTGCTCTCACTCTGACCTTTTTCTGCATTCGGAACTCCTGGAAGCACTGGAAACATTTTAGATTGTCTGCATTTTAGAACTTCCGAGAATGTAATGTTTTGTTCCTTCTTTTCCTTTTCAGGAACCTCTTTCTGGAGCTATAAAAGACAAAGAGAAGAATCATGTCCATGATTGCAGCTTTCTATAGTGGCAAGTCCATTCTCATTACTGGGGCCACAGGCTTCATGGGCAAAGTGTTGATGGAGAAGCTATTTCGCACCAGCCCTGACCTGAAAGTCATTTACATCCTTGTGAGGCCCAAGGCTGGCCAGACAACGCAGCAGAGGGTTTTCCAGATCCTAAATAGTAAGGTATGCCGTAGGGGAAGAACCCTGGGACAAGGTGACTCACTACAATGTTCCCTGACATCCCCAGACTGCTAGTGGGGGCCAGGATGCCTGGGCAGGTAGAGGAGAGGAAACAGAATAAGATGGCAACCAGCTGCTCACAGAAAACCTGTGATGTTTTCCTGTAACTGAAGAAAGAGGGCCTAGGCCCTAGCCAGGGCAGGTGAGCAGATACTCTATGTTCTGGAAATAACTGAGTAAGAGTCCAAATGCCAAAACCCCCAGTGTGGACTCTCCAAGCTCAAAAACTGTCAGAATTCAACAAAACTCTTTCCTATACCTTTCTTCTAGATTCAAGGTAGTTCCTGCCCCACCCTACCTCCCATTTGGGGATGTTCTGTTCTGTTCTGAACAGATAGGATTAGTTAAGTAGCCATGTGATAATACTTCTCGTTGCCCAAACTCCACCCAAGGTTTAGGTGTTATACACTTCTTCTGGGTCACTTGGCATTTCAGTCATCCCAAGGGTTTTTCTCAGGGGAAGGACATGCAAAATGAAATATTATATGCGTAAATAAACATTTGGGTAGCAAACCCTCTCAGCCCAAAAAAGGATTATGCATATCCTCCCATGTTTTACCAACTTGAAGATAGTACTGGCTTTGGTCTCACCAGTATCTGAGCTCAAATTCTGGCTTTTCAATCCATTGTCACTGTACGTTGGAAGCTCTAGTGTGCAGTGTTCAAAGTAGGAGCAACAGCAAACACTTCCCAGGACTGCTACAGGAGTTGAAGGAAAAAAGGCACATGTCTGGTTTACAGTCCTCTTTAGAATATATGGGGTCATTTAGGGTTGGCAAGAGGAAAATGTAAAGAAGACACTGTCTTACAGTCAGTCTCCTTTCCTGTGTGTCAGAATGCTCACATCTAGCGGAGGCAGTGCCTCCAGCACAGCACACTGCACACACCCAGTAACCCCGGTGGGCACATCTGTCTGCCAGGCACCAGGATGAGATTTTGGTACAAATGATCATAAAGAGGGACGGCTGGGTGGCTCCGTGGTTAAGCATCTGCCTTGGGCTCAAGGCGTGATCCTGGAGTCCTGGGATCAAGTCCCTCATTGGGCTCCCTCCATAGGGCCTCCTTCTCCCTCTGCCTGTGTCTCTGCCTCTCTCTCTGTGTGTGTCTCTCATGAATGAGTAAATTTTAAAAAACAACAACAAATGATCATCAAGAGAATCAGGAAAGCCTCTCCTTCATCTCATGGTGTGACTCCACAATGGGACAAGTAATAGTAGTTGCCAGTTACTGGCAGTAGGTGTAGACGCTATTCAAAAGCTTCCTCATGTCTTATTTCATTGATTTTTGCAACAGCCTGTGAAGAAAGAATGACTCGTATCCTCAATTTTTATTTTTATAAAGGGGAAAACTGAGACCTGAAGTGTTAACTTACCCAAGGTCACCCAGCTAGGAAATGAGAAAGTCAGACTTCAGATCTCTTCAGTCTGGCTCTCGAGCCAGTATGCTTGCGTCTCCCCTGCACTGCCCGTGTGGTAACCAGTGGTTCTTAAGAGTAAGACCAAAAGGCTAAGTGGCATAAAACCAAAATCTAGAATAATGTCTCAGATCCCTCCTCAGGCAGCTTTGTTCACCTATATACCCCTAACAGACTTTGTTTTTATCACATAGCAAACATGTCTTTATAGCTTTGTAGCCAGCTTATAAATTTCTAGATAAATATTGTGGCAGAGAGTCTTGTGGTCAGCGCAGCTTTACCTACTATTCTCTTCGATGACATTACTTTTGTTCTGGAAATCTTGGTTGTACTATATATAACTTCTCTATGAAACTGGCTTGTGAAATCTCTATACCTGTTTCCACTATTGGGCTATTTATTGTCAGCTGTTGACCTTTATAAATAGTGGTTCTCAAAATGCAGTCTCTAAACCAGCAGCATCAATATCCTCCCCGGGAACTGTGTGTTATCAGCTGGTGCTTAAAGAGCAGAGGCTTCAAGGCAGCTGACCTGGGTTCGAATCTCAGCCCTACCATTTAGTAGATGTAGGACAGTGGGCAAGACACGTATTTTATTGAGTTTTAGTTTTCTTATTTGTGAAGCATCTGTCTATCTACCTCTGTCTCTCTCCACCCACTCAAGTCTTTCTGGATTCAGATCCAAGTCCGACATTATTAGGTATGGTATGGCTTTAACCACTATCCCCTGTGCCTCACTTTCTACTGTTATGCTAATTAGAGTTTATTGTATAGATTTCTTCATAAACTTTACCTAAGAATTATGGGAGGAAAGAAATCTGTTGTGCATTATACGACTGAAAAACTTAGTATCTGTGGTCAAACGCCGTGTCTGCATGACCATTTTGTGGGTTTTTTCTTTTTTTCCTCTTTTCTTTTTTTTTTTTTATTACTTTTATTTCTTGAGGGCCTTAGACATCTAAAGAATTTTGAGAAGCTTACACACTATGTCTGATTATTTTTTAAGGCAACACCTACCTCCATTCTATGTTGTCATTTATAACAAAAGAGAGCAGAATTCTATTACCTATTATAAACAAGCCTTTGGTTATGCAAATATCCACTTTCTTGGCACTTTATGGAATTTGATACCTACAAAATGGTATTCCATGGGGGAAAACAAGGATGTGCTTTATTTTGGGGTATTCCAAAACTGAAAAGCTGCCACTACACAAGTCACAAATGCTGACCTCAGAATATGAGGACGCTATTGCTGATTGCTGTCAATAAAGCTGCACGGAGGCAACAAATAACCCAGTCATTAGTTACTGACTGTCTGTGAGATACAAGGTATTATTGCTCATAATCATTGTGAAACTAAAAATCCATAATAAAGACAAACTTTAAGATTATATGTTTAAACTATGTGAACAGACTACTTTTTGAATTGTAAACAAAACAAACAGCAAGCTTTCCAGATTATATTACATTTTTACTTAGAGCATGTGGCTATTTAAATTCAAATGAATTATAATATTGAACTTTACAATTCAGTTTTTCAGTCAGACTAGGCATATTTCAGGGCTCAGTAGCCACATGTACTGCTGGCTGCTTTCGGGCAGGTGTAGAACATTTCTATTATCACAGAGGGTTTTAGACAGCATTGATCTAGATAATTGTGTACAAAGACCATACCATGCTTCAGATTTCTATCCTACGCATTGTTTTTATTAATTCTACACTTACTGAAGTGCTTTCTTGTGTGTCAAATGTAAGCTAGGCACAAAGGACATGAAGATAAAAGTGAGATAACCAAGTCAAGTGACAGAGATAGTCATGTAAAACATGACTGCAATGCAACCTGAGATCTCCAGGGAGAGGAGACCAAAGGGCAGTCTAAGCAGAAAGAATCACACTTGCAAATGGGTGACTGGTATGGTGTGTTTGCGAACCTCTGGGTAGCTTGCTTGGCCCTAAACATGTGAGTTTTTAAGAACTAGAAAGGCATACTGAAGCCAGATCCTGAAAAACTACAATTGTATTAGTTAGCTCATTTTCAGTTGGAAGAAAACTCCATTGAAACTGGCTTAGAACCCAAAGGATGATGTATTGATTATACAGTAGAAAACCCCAGGACCACAGTAATGAGCAGTTGCCTGGAGCTTTGGCTTCATTGGTCTGTGAATCTCTCGGCTCTGCCATTTTGTTCTGGCTTTATCCTTGTTATGATAAGATGGTTGGTGTTTTGTCTTGTTTTGTCTTGTTTTGTTTTGTTATGTTGATAAGATGGTTGTTATCGTTACAAGATTCATTGCATTCTTTGGATAAAGAGAGGCTGTCTCTCCCTAAAGCTCTCAAAATTGATGAAACCTCTTTTCTGGAATTTCCTTCAGCAGATTTCCCCTTATATTTCATCAGCCTGTGTTAGGTTACATGTCTACTTCTGCATCAACCCCCATGGCATGAGGTATGCGAGGTACTGCTTTATTCAGAAACTCCAGATCTAAGCTAACTGCTGGGCACATAGAGTAACAGTGCACTTAGATCAATAAGTCTTACCCCGAGGCTGGGGTAAGACCATCTTCTCCTGCAGCACAGTAGCTACATGGAGAAAGGAAAACATCTAAATGACTTATCAAGACACAGCAGAATGGATGTTAGGAAGACAGCATCCTGAGAAGAGCATGGTCTCAGGAGTCAGACACACATGCCCTCTCCCTACCAAGCAATGTACCTTTCCATAACTGAGCCTCCATTTTCATATGAGGATACTAATGGCTATTGTCTTCTGCACGGTTGTGAGATGTCAGTGAGCTAATACAGGAAAGGCACTTAGCATAGTGCCTGCACCATAGCAAGGGTTCAGCAAATATTTGAGCCCTTTATTCAAATACGGGAGCTTGAGCTTTTTCTTTGAGGGGATGGAAGTCCAGTTAAAGACCGTTTTTGTCATCCCACAGCTAGATGATTTCCCACTATTTAAGAAATGTTAATAAAACAGTACTCAGCTGCCAAAGGTGGGAAATTAATTGTGGGATCTATGATGAGTTTAGTTGAATCACTACAACAGAAACCGTACTGTCTGGCCCTTTACGGAAGAAAGCCACCAACTCTTAAAATAGAGGGTCAGAAAAATGCCTTTTGATACAGAACCCCTAAGCATGTTAGACAAAATATATGTTTGTAAAGTCATCTTAATGCATCACTGAGCTAGAGAAAAAGCAAGAACAGAGGCAACCTTAAAAAATTAGCTACCTGGGAATTCTGAATAATCTCAGAGAGGATCCTGAATTGGGATTGTAATCAATCAGAACTCAATTAAGTGCAGAGAGACCAAAGCTGACATAGGGTTAAAAAGGCAACGTAGAATTTCTTTATGGATTTTGTTTATATAAAAGATTATATAATCAACTTTTTACTTTGATAATCCAAAACATTGCACTTGACTGGTCATCTCCAATGCAGAGATAACTAGACTGGAGCTTGATTGTAACTTAAAACCAAGAAAAAAAAAACCAACCAGCAGCCATTTGCCAAATCCCAGAATGGTTAGGACTCTACATTTCTAGTCCTGTAGATACTTTTAAGTTGCAACTTTTAAATCTTTTCCCCATATCTTTCAAGGTAGTCCCAATAGTATTAAGTCCAGCCCCCGGAGTTAGCTTTCTCTAATTGCTCAGGCTCACATACCTACCTCTCTGCTAAGCCTTTCTTCTCACAGTCTCCTAAATTCAACCTCAAAATAAAAGTATTTTTCTTTTTTTAATTAAAAATCTGTCCTCTCTCTAAAAAAGACTTTACTGTTATAGTGAAACTATCGAAGATACATATTAGTGAGTGTCTTAATACAAAACAATTACTAGAGCATTAAATGCTCAACAGATTGAAATATGGACATGTCTTAAGTTTCTAGCTATTTCTGGGTTTGTAGCAAAGGCACTCATTATTCTTTCATAAATGTTTGACTTATGTGGTCAGATAGAAGTATGCAGAATGGATGGATCTTGGGCGTCTACCCCAAGTGAAGTGAAATAATGTAGTTTAACATTTTTTTACAGCTTCTTATTTTAAAAGTGAGACTATTCCATATGAATTCCAATTTTCCTCTATTTGGTTAGAATTCCTCTATTTGGGAAAGGTGTAAGTCAGTTATTCCAAATATGTGGGCTGCCACAATTAGCCGTCCAAGATAGGGTTATACTTTAGGGAATACACTCATAAAACTTTGATTTCTGAGTAATTCTGTGTGCTTTTATGCTCTCCTCATGTCAGATCCAGTAAGAGTGAGAGAGTCTTAGGTTTGGCAGATAGCACACCATCTTCTCAAATGTATTAGATTTGCCAAAACCAATAACACATTTATTACCTCAATTTTTTCCCTTTAACTTGCAAGTCTGAGACCTTTCCGTTGTGTACTCTCATGTATTACCAATGTCCTCTTGGTAGATCATCACCCAAATTTATTCAATGAACGACTTCAGTGCATTCCAGGTTTTCAGTGGTCTTATCTGGGCCCAGGCCAAGCTTTACTTCCATCAGATAGCCCCTCTCACTCCTGGATTTTACTCCGAGGAACTTTCCTGCCTGGTTTAGTGTTACTTCCAGGAAGCCACAAATCCAGACCCAGTTTAGCTTCTTTCGTTTACCCTTATTTTGATGTAGACAAAGTGACTTACGTGCAGCCACACCTTATTCCTACGTTGGGCCTGGTGTTGCTCTTAAGCAATATATCTCTTTGATCACACATAGTAATGCGTGGATTCAAACCTGTCTTAAAGTGATACGGTGTTCTTAAAGGTAGATTAATCATATCAGATATGTGAGACTTGGAAGCGTTTCTTTAAGACATAACAATTTAAAATGTTATCAGTCTGCCTTTGCTTCCTACCCCAGGAAAAAAGGGTCAAGAGAACATCTGCTCTATCTATCAAAATTCATGCATCTGATTCATTTCTTTCCTTTCATGGTATGGACAGCTACCACCTCTTGCTTCCTGTTTCCGTGCTTTCAGAGGGAGACAATTAAGTGGGAGATGCTTTGGAAAAAAGGTTATTGTTAATCCTTGGGCTACAGAGAACTAGGGCTCCAGAAGTCAGAATGGATCGGTTTTCTCATATATAACTAGGTTCCTGAAGTATTTTCAGAGCACTTAAAAGAAAATATCAATAGAAGGAAAGAGATCTGAATTAATGGCAATTTCTCGAGGACTTCCTCATAAAGATAATTAAGCTGGCCCTCTAAGAAAACACCCAGAGACACACAAATATGTTCCAGATATATCACTGTAGTATTATTTATGGTAGCAAAAACTGGAACCAATCTGAATGTTCTATGGTAGAGAAAGATAAAATAAGCAATAATACCTACATATGTTAGACTAGTATAAGTGCTTATTTTATAAACTATTACATGAGAAAACACTTATAATATATTCCATGTAAAAAAAAAAAACAACAAAACAAAAAATCGATGCAAAACCATATTCTATACAATCTCAACTAATGTCCTATGCTGCTAGGATCTTGAATTAATCTTATTTTTTTGGCACTTCCAAATTTTCAAATTATAATGATCATGTTTACTTTTATGGTGAGGAAAAAGGTGCCCTCTTTCATAGTGAAAAAATAAGAGCAGTAATCTTTTCCCAAAGTTTTGCAAATATAGTGAAAATGAACATGTTTCACGTCTACAGTGGGGGATGAAACAGCCGCTTTTTAAAAAGTAAATAAACAAGGCAGCAAAGCAATCATGAATTTCCGAAACTATGTCATCAGATGTAAGTTCAGTTGATTTTGAGTTTTGAAACTGATGGTCAAAATTAAATAATTTGAATCTATTTTTTATTAGAAATATGATTCCAAGGATTCAGCATTATTATTTTTTTAATCTTCTAGTTTCTTTCCTAAAATGTGAGAAACTTCTAAGGAAAATAAGGCCATTCCATGTGCTAAAATGTGAATGTGCTCATCACAAATCCATGCTATCCAACTTGTGGGTCCCCAGGGTGCCCAAGCTGGCTGCTTAGTCTCTTACTTATGAAAAATGTGTTCATTACATTATGAATCAACCAGCTTTTTCATTGTAGCAAAAAACAGTTTTAGAGAGAGAAATTGATATTTAATCTATTTTGCTGTCTTGCATATTGCTTTGCTTAACAAGACATAGCTCTTCCCCACAGCAATAGATAATGAGTTGCCAATAAATCATTCAGTTGTCAAGTTCAAAGAAATGTTGAGAGGTTCTTTAGTGCCTTAAGGATGTGTTTCTTTTTACAACACTCATGTCCCATTTATACCCATTTAGGATTTTAAACTGATTGTAATCTACTCTTAATAACTTTAAGGAAACCTCAAGGAGACAACATCCATATTTGAAAAATAAAACCCCAGGTAGTTGAAATTGTATGAAGAGTGAGGTCATAATTAAGAGGTATTGAGAGGTTGGTATCTAAAAGATGTTTTATTGAGAGAACCCTAAAAAAGGTTGGACTTCTTCTGTTAAACTATAGTAATCAAATAAAGGAAGGGTTGCAGTGAGATTATGCTGAGTTTAGAATTAATCATCTGAAAAGACCAGGCAAAATTCAAAGTTTCCAGGGCGGGAGTGTCTTATATGATGTCACCAGGAAATGGATTAATAAACAAAGACAGAGCTTGGCAGGTTGCACTGGATACTTCAAGTCAACTTCTCTGGAAGAATGTGAATTACTCAATAAGCCCTCATTTGTCCATGAGATAAATCAACTTTGAAATACCCTAGAGAACTGTGGTTAATGAATCATGCAAGGTCACACACTGGGCTCTCAGTTCACAGAACTAATCAGGTTTAAGACAACAGAAGATAGTAACATTTTATGAAATAGATTATTGAATCCTTTCACAAGACTGTCCCTGTTTGGTAGTTTCTAGAAGGCATTAGGTAAATTAGTCCCTGAGAGGAAAAAATAATGCACTTAGACAAATCAACTTTGAACCAAATAACACCTGCAAAGGAAAGTTCAGCAATCTGACCTTGTCGAGTCCTGAGAAGCATCCAACAGAGATGTTCATTTCATTTTACATACAAGTTCCCTGTTAGTTCTCAAAGACTTTGTCATAAGAAAAAGAGCGTTTTCATATTTGGTTCAAGGAGCTACCCTGTATAAGAGCTGCTTGTTCCCAACATTCAAAAATGAATTTCTGATTGACATTAATGATTCTGTTAAATCTCTACATAAGACAAAGGCAACTGGAAACAGCAATTTATATTTTAAATTCCCAAAGACAATTTTGTTCCATTCCTTTTTTTTTTCCTAAGAAACTATGCCACCAAAAGCGAGAGGCTTCTATGAACTTGGAACAACCCAAAAAAGATATCATCTTCCCCGGAATTTAAATTTCCCCATGATTAACAAGCACACACTTTTAAAGGAGTGTAGCTGGCCTTCCATTTGACAGTTACTCTACTTGGATTATTTGAAGCATGTTAAGGCTACTCCCTGTGGGCCTTTTCCTTTCTCTTAAGAAAAAAAATTAAAGAAAGAAATTGATTTAGTCCTGGGGATATAATAACAGTCCAAGAAACAGAAGCAATTTATTTTCTCAATCTCTTATTTTCTTTTACAATACAATTTACTAGGTAATTCAATCACTGGCATGATTTCACACATCCAACTTTTTCCTTCCTTTTCAATTTCTTCCAGTCACATCAAATCTCTTTCTTAAAAGCTTCAAATTGCCCATACTCATTTCACTCAAAAAGTCACCAAGCCACAGGATTCAACTTGACTCTGAAATACGTTCAATTTGCAGAGGTGTCTGGATCACATAGTATATAATCAGAAATCTTGGAATGGATGACCCAACAAATACACACATGTGCGCGCACACACACACACACACACACACACAGATGTCTGATTAGCAGCTTTTTAAAGCCGAGTATTGCTGTCTATGTGAAGAGTTTTCCTATGATCCTGAACCTACTAAGTAGCAGGCACTCCGTTAGGCATCTGACTTGGCGTTGGCCTGTTTGCCCTCACAAACCTGTGGTATGCGCTCTTGCTACCTCACAGGTGAGAAACTCATCCAGGGAAGTTTTTGCCTGTCCAAGGAAATGCCAACGAAGCACAAAGGATTTAAAGGCAGTCCTCTTACTTCTAAAATTCACACCATCCCCACTGCCTTGCATTGCCGCCCCTGAGAAACTACATCCTCTAAGCTCTGATTGTCTTGCCCTGCTCTCCAGGTGGTACATTTGCTAGTGATGGCCACCTCCTTAGGAAGGTAAGACGATGGCCACTTCTGCGTTAACATCATCGCTTTCCCCATCCTTTAGTGTGGAGGATGCAGAGATGCCACCAAATCTACTAGTAGGGACTTGGAAGTCATCTTAAGATTGGTTTCCATCTTCCCAACCACCCTAGTTCCTCTTAGCCTCTGTTACCTCTCTCAGAAAACTCTGAAAATGACCTTGGAGGCACAACACATAATGAGACAATGAGCTGAGCACTGTGTCCTCTTCGGTGTTTACTACAGATTTCTATGCAAAGTGAAACTAAGACGTTTTAATGCAAAATTGTTTTGAAGAGTAGCAGAATATATGCTGAATCATTAGTTCTCTAGCAATAAGCATTTTAGATACATGAAAACAATGAGGCCCCAAGTGGTGACTAACTTGCCCCAGTCACCCAACTCCTAAACAGGAGAACCAGAATTCAAACCCAGGCCTTCCGGGCTCCAAAGAGCCTCAGATCTTTCCCAGGGGCTCTCACCCACAGCGTGGATCACACTCACCGGAGAGCTTGTTCAAAGTACGGATGCCCAAGCTTCCACCCAGGACCAGGTTAGAATCTCCAGCAGCAGGACATCTGGGGTTGTGTTTTTGTTTTTGTTTTTGTTTTTTTAACAGCTTTCTAGGTAACCCTGCTACATGCCAAAGTTTGATAACTACACTGTTACACTGTACAGCTTTATAGTCCTATAGAAATGGTTCTCACTAAAGCGACAAAAACTTCCAGGTTAATCCTTTAGATCTTAGGAGAGTTATTAGTGAACTAGCAAAATCGTAACATTTTGTAAGTTTTCGTGAATCTTTACATTGGGTGTATAGTTTCTGCCTTAATTTACTTGCACTTATTTGTTTTTTAGTTTAGGTTATATCCTTTCTTGGTAAGTCCTTTTTGCTCGAGAGCTAACTTGCAGGATCTGTTGATTTGCTTTTACTCAGCACACCAAAATTTCTCTGATAAATATTACAGGTTCTCTTTTGCTTTGGGATACCTGGTACTCCACAGGGATTGCCCTCTAGCTTAAGAGACCTTACATGTTTTTTCCCCATTAGAAATATTAGGCAAATTTTGGTGGGCTGCTGGAACAAGAGAACAGAGTTATATTAGAAGAGAGGGACTCAACACTGAATAAAGATCAAAGACTCAAGATTATTAAAGATACCATGACTTCAGTGGTCCCCGGAAAGTAACTATTGGATACCTCCAAAGTGAGGTCAGGTAGGGGCACCTGGGTGGCTCAGTCGTTTAAGTGTCTGCCTTTGGCCCAGGTCATGACCCCAGGGTCCTGAGATCGAGCCCCACAACAGGCTCCCTGCTCAGCAGCGAGTCTGCTTCTCCTTCTCCCTCTGCCTCCTATTTGTGCTTTCTCTCTCTCAAATAAATAAAATCTTAAAAAAAATAACAACAACAACAAAGTGAGGTCATGGGGATAACAAGTTGATTGTAGAAATCCAAGCTCAGGACCTCTAAACTATTTCAAAAGCGTTAAAATAAATGCCATGCCCCCCAGCACCTTGTCCAATCCCTGCTTCTGATAAGAATACAGTCCTGGTATCTGGCTACAGAAGTCATACCCAGGGAATTTATCAAATCCAGAATATTTCTCTTTTTGGTCTTTCTGCTGATTTTCTCACTTACGATTTGCAAAGCTTCTCTCTTGCCTCTGGGCTGTCAGTACCTATGGCCAAAAATGGAATGGTCTCTTGTGTTTGAAACAAATGAAGAGAGAGAAATACCTGCAGTATAACATCAAATCAATAGAACACTGCTAGACTTTCCAAGAGAAATGTATAGCTTTGTTATCAGTTTGAAATGTTTATTTTTTTAAAGATTTACTTATTTAAAAGAGAGCGAGAGAGAGGGAAGGAAGGAGGAGGGAAGAGGGGCAGAAAGAGAGAGAGAATCTTGAGCAAGGCTTAAGGGAGGCTCCATCTTACCACCCTGAGCCGAAATCAAGAGTCGGATTCTCAATGACTGAGCCACCCAGGCGCCCCAAGTTTGAAATGTTTAGATCGCCTCTTACCTTGAGATCTTTCAGTGACCACAGCAAAATGTCCTCTGTCAAGAGCAGGGTTTCAGAAAATGGAAACACAGCAGTCCCTCCTCCCTCCACTTGAGTCTTCATCAGTGGCAGGTAGCCACTCCACTCTACCTTCTCAGGCCTGTGCCATTAAATAAAGACTATATGAGAGGGAATGTGATAAATCTTGGAATCTAAAATAAGTACATTAAGTTCTTTAGTGGTGGACCTTCAATGAAATTTTTGAAATTATGTATTTTTTTCCTCACTCATCTTTGTTCCATCGATTTTTCTTCCTACCTTTAATGAATGTCTCCCATCAGCAAGAGAAACTTTCTGAAGAGCTCGTGTCCACTGAGGACCCATTTGCAGCGTATCTTCTGTCCTTCAGTTGTGGCATTATTATAAAAGCAAAGGTTCTGCTCTGAGTCTTTCCAGCTCCCGTTTGCAGTCAATGCAGAGGACCCAAGGGAACACTTTGTTTCTTCAACTTGTGGTAGTTACCGGCTGTCTTTCATGTCACCAACACAAAGGAGCTGGTGAACAAATGATTCCAGGAATCAAGCTCCCACTCCTGGTTCTATTACTCTTCTTACAGTAATTAATTTCAATCTAACAAGCAACACTTGCGTCTTTCTGATGCACTGGGTGCCATCCAGCATAATATAATAAACAAGAACAAAGGAGTTTATCAACAGAGGGGGAAATTTAAACCCTGACTTTAAAAATGGATATGAATTTTCAAAATTAATGTTTCACCAAGTATGGCCTGTGGAGCTGGTTAAGGAATATACCTGCCTGGGTAACATGCCAAACCTACTGAGTCAGGATCTCACAGGGTAGAGTAAGGAAGTCATTTTTAACTGGGTGCTTAGACTTTTTTTTTTATGCCTATACCGTTTGAAAACTGTGGATGTCCTTTTAGCTCCTTTTAACTGCCCTGGACAGTTATATAGGGAAATAAGTCCAACACCGTTGTTCATGAGCCATTAATCTATGTTAACACTCCAGCTGAAGAAGGAGTTCTCGTCTTGGGATCAGTTAAAATGAACCAGGGAACTTGACGTGAAATGCAGACTCCTAGGTGTGCCCCAGTCATTTCTTACTTAGTGGATGGGGCCGGGGGTCTGGAAATACAGTTTTAATGCACATCCTAGTTATTCCAATGTGGTTTGCTCGGTGGATAACACTTTGAAGGCACTGACCTGATAGCAGTTGGCTGTAATCTCAGCAGTCTATTTAGGACGTGGCAACATTCAAGAAGCATTATTTTGTTAGAGGCTGTAGTGAAATAGTGAGATGCCAGACGAAGCAAGTCATATTACTGGCCATGGATAGTACAGTAAAATATGACCCTCACTTAGCCCTGTGGTTTGAATTGATGCAGCTAATTCACTGATTTATTTCAGTTGACCATAAGCAATCCCATCTGGATTAGAAAACTTAGACTTTAAAAAAAATTAAATATCTGTTCACTCAGATACCACCTCACATTGGAAGATGTAATCAATAAATAGAATATGGATTGGAATACTATTTCCTGGGACGCATGGGTGGCTCAATAGTTGAGCATCTGCCTTCTGCTGAGGGCATGATCCCGGAGTCCCAGGATGGAGTCCGCACTGGGCTCCCTGTGGGGAGCTTGCTTCTCCCTCTGCCTGTGTCTCTGCCTCTCTCCATGTGTCTCTCATGAATAAATAAATAAATAAAATATTAAAAAAAGAAATACTATTTCCTGAAATGGTACTTATCTCCATGTATCACATTTACACAGGTGATCTAAAAGTACAATATGGGGTAACAGGATTCTCTGCCTTTTAAAGTCATAAAAACCAAAGGCAAAAGAAAATCTGTGTGGTAGCTTACATTGTGTGTGAGGATCTCCATCGCTGGAAGGATGGACACCAAAATCATTTTCCACTTACTGCTCTTACGTAGCCAGAAGTCATCACAGGCCAAAATCAAAGATTCCACAGAACCCTCAATAAATTTCATGTGAATAAAATCGATCATGCAGACTCAAAACTGAACTTTCTACAAATCCAATTCCTTTTTTAAAAGGGGGGAAACTGTGCAAATTTTAGATAAATGTACCCAAAAATATCCAACATGGACCACAAGAAGGGAAACATTTGACAGTGAAAACTAGTATTTAGCATGCTTATGATCCATAGAGATTATAAAAGGTGTAAGGTATCTTTCTGGAAGAGCCAGAATGACCTTTGTTGAGAATGTCCCATAGACACTTTATCCACCTCATCAATCCCAAATGTCAAAAACTCACTGAGGATTGATCTACCTTCCAGAGTGTTTTCAGAACTCAAGTAGCATGGTACTGCAAGGCTGATCCTGCAGTGCAGAAAAATGGTAGCTCAAAGGCGGAAGTATATTAACTCTCTAGACTTGACTTCCTTCTCTGATCACCTTCACTGGATTCCCGGAAAAACCTCTGAACATGGTCTTGCCTGATTCAAATGAGGCATGATTTCTCTGACTACTTAAGGTCAACTTCTTATTACCCAATAAAATGAGCCTAGGATGGATCTCCAATGGAGAGAAGAAGCCTGCTACTCAGGATCGAGGAAGAAATGCAAACATTCTTTGGGGGCAGAAGGGGGAGAAGAGGACAGGCTCTGTTACTCTACTGTGATCAAAACCACAGACTAGTTTTCTCTGCTCCTAACCCTTCTAAACTTTTAGCCTTACTTTTCCTCACTGTTAACATCCCGTACCAATACTATGGTAGAATTTCATTTTATCAAAACAGATTGAAGCCAAGATCATTTTGTTAGAATTATATTCTTTGAGAAAATGGAAAATACCAATTTAATCTAAGAACTTGTATGTGGAGGGGAACGTAGAGACTGTTCCATCCGAATAATTGTAACAAGAGCTAAAACTGCCAGTGTTCTTTCCTTTATAAATAAATTAGAATATGAAGAAATCAATTGAAATCCCATAAAAAGTACATAAACTCATGTGATTCTCTTACTAGACAATAACGGCCATTGATACTAGAATGAGATTATATAAAAGTTGTATTCGTTTTGCCCATTACAAATTTGCTTACTTTTTATTTTCTAATATGTTTGTGCTGCTAAGACATATGGTTCCTCTGGGCCAGTGAACTACGTAGTTTCAAACTTGTGCCCATGAGAACTCCCTTGTAAAGGCTGGTGATTTTGCTGGTAATTTGTAAAGGCTGATAATTTGTACTGAAAACCACATTTCCCAGCCAAGGATGGAAACAATCACCAAGTATAAACACCAAGCTGCCTTGTGGGGGGAAAAGAGGATGGGGCAGGATATGGAGAATTTCCTGTCACTCCTTCACTCTGCAGGAAAAGCTCAAAATATACTCTTTACTGGTTATTAGAACTGATTTTATTTTTGAATGCTTATCAAATGAAGAGGAGCAGAAATTACACTAAGCCGACTGAGTCACATGAAGTAAAACAAATGCCTCTTGAGTAAATACCTTCTTTGATATTACAAATAAAACTGGGTTTTGAGAATTATAATGAAATAAGTTAGCAAAAACAAGAACAATGTGATGGTGATGATGCTGTCTGCATATTGATTTATATTTATGTTTTAGCTGTTTGAAAAAGTCAAAGAAGTTTGTCCAAACGTGCATGAGAAGATCAGAGCTATCTATGCCGATCTCAATCAGAATGACTTTGCCATCAGCAAGGAGGACATGCAGGAGCTTCTCTCCTGTACAAACATTGTCTTCCACTGTGCAGCCACCGTGCGCTTTGATGACCATCTGAGGTACATTCCCATTTCCCTCTCATGACTCGTGTGTGTGTGTACATGTGTGCATGAGTGTGCACGTGTACAAGTGTGTGTATGTGTGTAAGTTTCTTTGTGGTCTCCATTAAAAAAGAAAAAAGATATATGCAAATGATGAATCACTAAATCCTACCCCTGAAACTCATAGTTTGTTAACTAAATTGAATTTAAACAAAAAATGTAAAAAAAAAAAAAAAAAAGATATATTCTCAATGAAAAGGAAGTTTAAGGAGTAAAACTTCTTCAAAGATCTCAGGATCCCTGGGTGGCGCAGCAGTTTGGCGTCTGCCTTTGGCCCGGGGTGTGATCCTGGAGACCCGGGATCAAATCCCACATCAGGCTCCCGGTGCTTGGAGCCTGCTTCTCCCTCTGCCTATGTCTCTGCCTCTCTCTCTCTCTCTCTCTCTGTGACTATCATAAATAATAAATAAAAGAAAAAAAACCTAAAAAAAAAAAAAAAGATCTCACTATCCAGGGATAACCATTTAATATTATGGAGAGCATTCATTCCAACTTTTCTTTATGCATCCATAAAATAGATTTATGTTCAACTTCACCCAGAAATTTGATATTTTTTTGGCATCATATTGAATATGATGCATGGCATCATATAAATAATTGTTTAGCAACTTGCTCAATTATATCTTTGGTTATCTTTCATTGTCAATAGATATGCTATTATAATTTCTAATGACTGCATGATATTCCATTATACATGTAGATAACATACTCGACTAGTTCTGTATTGGTAGATATTTTTGGATTGTCCTAATTTTTCAGTGTTAGAAACAATGCTTCAATAAACAACTCTGTGCGTGCATTTTGTTATACCTTTGTGTGCTTTACTTTGGGTAAATGTCTAGAAGTAAAATTTTTTTTTAATTTTTATTTATTTATGATAGTCACAGAGAGAGAGAGAGAGGCAGAGACATAGGCAGAGGGAGAAGGCAGGCTCCATGCACCGGGAGCCCGACGTGGGATTCGATCCTGGGTCTCCAGGATCGCACCCTGGGCCAAAGGCAGGCGCTAAACCGCTGCGCCACCCAGGGATCCCTAGAAGCAAAATTGTTAGAGATGTACAGGTGTGCCCAGGTTACAAATGGTTTACATTTTAACATATGCTAAGTAGTTTTCCACAAAGATGGTACTGATTTACATTGTCCCCATGCACATGAATCCTCATTTCTGACACCCACACCCATACTGTATTATAATTCTTCATTTTTAATGTTGCCAATACAATGGAAATGCCATTGCAGATTTTGATTTTGTTGATAATTTAAAATTTTAAAATAAATAAATAAAAAATAAAAAGTTGAAGATGTGGAAATGCTGATGCACATTTTATTCTTTTGTGAAATGCCTAGTCATGTTCTTTGCCTATTTTTCTACTGAAACATTTTTTTTCTTGTCAATTTTAAGACCTGTTGGAATATTTAGCATATTGATTTTTTTGTATTTTATAAGGCTCAAAATATTTTAACAGTGTATCATTTGTCGTCAACTATTTTTATTATTTATTCAGTTATTCATAATTTCATCTAGAATTTTTATTGCTTCATTTTCACCTTTAAATCTTTGACCCGTTTAGAGTTTATTTGCCTATAAAGAGAAATGGGAAAATTCTATAAAAAGGAAAGTAATGTGGGTGTGAATACGGAGTAGCTTTTGAAAGAATTTCTAACAGATGGCTACTTCTTAAGTAACACTTATTAAATGATTTGCTTTTATTCTTTATTTAAAGTGAAGCTTTTATAATATACTGAATTTCCATTGTTGGACTCTTTATTTTGTTCTATTACTTAGGCTTTCTCTTCCAACACCACAGCATTTTATTACAGTAATTTTTATTTTATTAGGCAAGTATATACACATAATTCTCTTTTTATAGAATTTTCCTGACTATTCTCTTCTGCTTATACAACTTGATTAAACTTAGGATAACTTTTTCAAGTTCTTAAAAAATTGCAAATTTGATTAGGAATACCTTGAACATATCAACGAATTTAGAAAAACTCAACATATCTAAAACATTGGTTCTTCCTATCCAAGAACAATGTTTATTGTTTATTCAATTTTTCTATAACCCTTAAAGAAGTTATATCATTTTCTGTATATAGTCTGTTCATTTATTCTTAACTTGATATATTTTTTAAATGTTCGGTTTTGAATATGTGCCTTTCTTTCACCATATTCTCCAGAGTTTTTTTTTTCCTTTTACATAACTTTTATAAATGGACACTTTCCTGAATTAATCATTACATGTCCCAGGGTGGTTTTTTTAGCTCTTCTGTTTATTTTCCAGATATACAAGTATGTAATCTGACAGGGATTTTTGTGACTGCCTTTACACCTTTTATATCTGCTGATTCATTTTATTTTCCTCTCTGATTACCAGGTGGAAGTTCAGAGCAATATTAAGTAGTAGTAGTGATTGTAGGCAGCCTTCTTGCCCCTGACTTTAAAACTTTTCACCATTAAATGTGATACAGGCTAGCAGAGTGAACGGGATATATTTTAATCGTTTATTCTTTTAGTGAATTTTTAAAACTTAAATTGGAAATGGATACTGAATGTCATTTAAAACTTTTTAAAATACATTATAGAAGATCATTTAGTTTTTCTCTTTTTTTAGCTAGAGTAGTAGGGTTCCTGATATGGTATAGATCATGTATTTCTAGAATGCACCATTTCATTGTCATCACATATTGTGCTTATCTAACTTCGTGTCCTATTAGCTAAAATTTCAGATTTTTATATCAAATTTTATGTCTGACCTGGACCTTTGCGATTGAAATTTATATTTCTCATTCTACCTCCATCCACTGTTGCTCTCCCACAATGTATTTGAATTTTCCAGCTTCTTGAGTTAGATGCTCAATTTATATATTTTTATATTTTTAAGGGCTGTTTAGGAAGCCCCTTTATACAGAGGATTATGATTTTTTTTCCTTCTAGCACATTTAGAACCAAGCAATCTCGAAATGCAATATGAACAATGCTTTAATGAATAGGATTTATGTGCACAGAATGCATAAACAACATATAACACATTCCAGACGTCGCATAACCGTGTAGCTGGGACCCATACTTTTCTTCGTGGTTCTATGGTGCAGCCACAAAAATCAGATAGACATGACAGTTTTTGGAGTAGGTGAAGTTCTCGCAATGGCGGGTTGCCTCATTACTTCCTTCTGCTTAACCTCCTGCAGACATGCCGTGCAACTTAATGTCACTGCTACCCAGCAGCTCTTGCTCATGGCCAGTCAGATGCCAAAGCTGGAAGCCTTCATACATATCTCTACTGCCTTTTCAAATTGTAACCTGAAGCACATCGATGAAGTCATCTATCCATGCCCTGTGGAGCCAAAAAAAATCATCGACTCCATGGAGTAAGTTGGGTCACGTGAGGGGCCAGGAGGTCGGCAGATTGTTGTTCTCTTTGATTCTTTATAGTCATTCCTTAATGAGGTGACAAAGGGAGACAGTCTGGAAACAGCATGCTTTGAGAAGGTGCCGGCTGTTACTACCCTATCCCTGCGCTTCCCTTCCTCCCAGTGGGGAGGGAGTATAGGGCTTGGTAATGGGGGAGGATGGACATAGGTAAATCCCGCAGAAAAGTTTTGTTAAGTAGTTTAGGATTATAATAGGTACAGGGGAATGCTTTCCATACAGATGGTTTTTCACTTCTTCATGAACTCAGCATGGTCACTAAGGGCAGTAGAGTGTACAGTAGCAAGGTTGCAGCAGCAGACCTACCCAGCTTCTGCAGCTTACTCTGTGTGTGACCTTGAGTGATTTCCTTGGCTTCTCCTTGCCTCATCCCTTCATTTGTGAAATGGGGCCAATAATAATGCCCATGTTGTAGTGAAGATAAATTGAGTTATATAAAGCAGTTAGTGTGCTAGGGAGTGTTGAATAGCAGTTAGTCAAAAAGTTAATAAAGAAGAGCTAATAGGTAAGGGGAAATCCTTCCAGGAGTGGCAGAAAGTGCCAGTCTCTTGGTCTAGCGGCCGAGATACACTCTCCTTATTGTCCTGCTGTGGAGGGACAACAGCAGGCTAGCATTTTTCTCTTCTCGCCTAGGAACAGGAACCACTTTGCTCTTAGGACGTGGGCCTGGTCTCAGAACAAGGATGTTTTTGTTTTCTGTGTCTTCATTCTTTTGTTCAGTTTACCGAGTTTACCTTGTCTAAAAAAAAAAAAAACTGCAAAAGAGTACGACAGCAGAGAAAATCGACTACTTCACAGTGAAATTTGTCAGATGTTAATTTCAGGCACTGCTGTATCTCTATTTGAGATACACTCTGTAAAACGAAGCTTAGCTAAATCAAGAGTTCATTCCCTTCAGGGCAACCATTTTTATCTCCTACAGCTCTGAGAATAGATATTTTTACCTGTCATTTTAAAATATCCAGGACAAAGAAGAAGGAAAGTCATCTAAAGGACCTGGAGTTTACCTAAAGTCGCTAATAAGCGATGATTTGCTTAAGTGGTGCAAAGGAACCTTCCAAGTGCAGAGCTTGTCGGGAGAGTTGGAGAAAAGGTGCTCTGATGCCCAGAGTCGGTACAGGAGGGTGGATGTGGAAAGCCTCAGTGCATTTGCAGATGGAATCGATTAGTTGTCTAGTTGTCGGTTAGCTGCCCTCCTAGGGTGCTCTCAGTAGATGTGGTGCTTACGTATTCGCTGTGCCCAGGAAAGGGGCAGACCTGCTTTGACTGCAGACTCTACTGCTGAGATTCCAGAGCCTTACGCTACTGTTGACCAGTCTAGCACCTGACGGATCACAGTGTGAGGTGAGGCAGTACAGAAGTCTTGCAGAGTTTGCCCGAGAAAAGAGACAGGAAATGCGGATTTGGTTCACCCCTGGTGAGGGCCTTCTCTAGGTACTCCTGCACTTCCTCCCTCCCTCCCTCCCTCCCAAACTATGTCCAGACACTCAGTACCCCTAGACCTCAAAGAAGAGGAGTTGATTTCTCTTCAGATGTTCAGCACTTGCCATCCTCCTCGACTCTGTGTCCCCCAGTAAAAGCAGGTAACTGCTACATGATCTATGATCAAACTGTAATTGGCATTTCTACAGAATTTACATCTGTCATTTACTGCTCCCCAAGGAGTATAATTATTTTTAAAAATACACAGCCAAACAGAACTAAAAATAAAATAAATTTTGTCTCAATAGAATAATTTTGCATGCAATCAAGGAACCAAGGCTTTAAAAACAAAACAGAGCAAGTCATAAGCACAATTTATTAACTCAGAATTTTATATTCAGGACCACGTGTCCAGCCTCCTCTCCGTCAGCCCTCCCTTTACATTTGTGCTACGGCCCTACTGCAATTACTCCTCTTCCTCATGCCTCTCTGCCTTGGCTTATGGTGGTTCAGTTTCCAGAAGCTACTTCCACCTCTGCTTCCTGGGTTAATTCCTACTCGGACATCAGAGGTCTCCTCTGAAAGCCATTGAGCTGAGGTGGCTTCCCCAGTGCCTCTAAGTACCCCGTGCCCACCTTAACCATCGCTCTTACACGGGTTATTCTAAATATCTGTGTTCTCTATTAGGCAATGAGCTTGGCAAAGGAAGGGAATGTCTCTTGCTCCTCCTGGCTCTCAATGCCAGCACGTGGTAGGGACGCCAGTGTTTGCTGAATGAATGAAATGTTGTTGCTGGAACGAGGTGACCACTGTTCACACTGTCGCGACTGAGGTTTTTGGGTTGGTTGGTTTAAACAAACGTGGGAATAGATGGCAGGATTCCATAGCAAGCTTCTTATATCTGGGCGTGTGAAGTCCCATGTGTAAAACACCTGTATGCCCTCATCTTCTCCCTATTTCTGATGGCCTGTTTTTTCCTCTTAAGCTTCTAATAAAACCTATGTGTTAAGTCTAGAATAATGCTTTGAATAAAGCCAAGGAACCTTTTACCAGCTACACTGTTGGTTATGATGCTTTCAACAACCCCTATATCAGATGGAGTTCTCTGAAGGTTTAGAATAACAAATAGCATTGGAGTTATTCCGAATAAATATTAATTCACCTAAATTTAGTTACTTTGATTCAAGAAAATACGTTTTCTCTGATTTCTATTTTTGTAATTGACCTGTGGTTAAAACAAAGGTACTTTCCAAGATTTTTAGGTTTCTATTTCCCTTGGAAATTTTTACTAATAGTGGCCTCACGGGGTCTCGGAGCTGTCATTATTCTTGGTATTTCAGTGGTCCTCATGTTTTAAAAAGGAACCAGGTGTTAAACTCTAAGATGATCTCAAAGCTGTGCTCTGGGCTTTGTGATCTCAAGAAAATCACCCATGTGGGTGTGCTAATTAACTAGATGTGGGGGGAGGGGGTTGGAATCCTTCCACACTGTATCTGTATATCAAATCATCATAATGTACATTTTCAATATCTTACCATTTTGTCAGTTATACCTCAGTACAGCTGGGGAGAAAAGAAAGAAAGAAAGAAAGTCACCCATAACAAAATAAAGTAAACCTTTATTTTCCCAGAAAACCAGTTTAATGAGAATTCCAGTTCTAGGAAATAAAAAAGGATTTGCACTTTTTTGCCAGGAACTTTTTCAGTTGTGTAGGCCCGAGGGGTAAGGCTCAGTGGTGTTCATAAAGGGACTGGGACTGTGAACCCAAAGCTGACACCTTCCAGCCCTGCCCCATCCCCTTCCACCCACCTCATTCGGCTCTCCCAGCCTAAGACTGCCAAGCCTCAGCTCCCTTCCTTCAGCCTGGATCTGAAAAATTCCAGAATTACCTTGGTCCTGAGCCATGCCTGAAAGATAAAATCTGATTGCGTTAGTACAAACTTTTAGCGTGGTAACGTAACCACATTTTAACAACACCTGAAATTAGGAGTTGATGTTTTCTATTGGCATGACAAGCGTGGCCATTAATCAGCATTAAAAAGACAAACAAACAAAACAACAACAACAACAACAAAAAAAAAAACCAGGCTTTTCTTTCTTTTTTTTTTTTTTTTTTTTTAAGATTTTATTTATTTGTGTGAGAGAGAGGGAGAGAGAGAGAGAGGCAGACACAGGCAGAGGGAGAGGCAGGCTCCATGCAGGGAGCCCCATGTGGGACTTGATCCCAAGTCCCCAGGATCCCACCCTGGGCCAAAGGTGGTGCTAAACCGCTGAGCCACCCGGGTACCCAAAGCAGGCTTTTCTAGTTCTCCTTACTTGCCTGTGTCCTCGGCCCTTGTCACAACTACCGCAGGCATTTTCTCAGGGAATTGTGCCACCGTTCTTACTCATCTGTCTTTGTATTTCTAGCTTTTACATTTGGGGATTTTTACCTTTAGAAACTCCTGGGCGTAAATGGATGAGGGATTACCAATGAAATTACAGTTTTCCAGAATAACAGCTTAAGTAGGCTTATTTTTAAAAATGCACATAACTGACCAGGAAAGACTGCTGCTTTCCATCTTTTTTTCAGGCCAAGTTAACCCCACAAGGATTTCTGCACCTACATGAAAACTTGAGATAATTCGAGTTAGAAACTAGGAAAGTGGATCTATAAGTATTTACTGCTTTATTTAGCATATTTAATATCGTCAATGTGCATTAAGAAGGGAAGGACCGGGCAGCCTGGGTGGCTCAGCGGTTTAGCGCCACCTTCAGCCCAGGGCGTGATCCTGGGGACCTGGGATCGAGTCCCACGTCGGGCTCCCTGCATGAAGCCTGCTTCTCCCTCTGCCTGTGTCTCTACCTCTCTCTCTCTCTCTCTCACTCTTTCTCTCTCTCTCTCATGAATAAATAAATAAAATATTTTTTAAAAAAATTTTTAAAAAATAAGGGAAGGACAGCTATGAATCATCACTGAGCAAGTATTGGGAGTAAAGACACTTTCATGGACACCCAGTTCCTTACGGTAATACTGTAGGGTTGGTAGTAGCAGCGTGACCTACTATGCTAATAAGGGAACCAAAGCTCCGAAAGGCTGAGGAGCTCTTCTGAAGTCTCTCAGCTGATAAGTTACAGGGACACCATCTTTTTCTGCAGTCTCATGATTCTGGTCACATGGCTCTGGCCTTTTTGGCACTCCCACATACTTGGCAGTGTGAGCAATTAAAAGGTACTTTCCTCCAATATAGACTGTGTTCTCAGGGAGCTCCCAGTAAAACACAAAATAGAACAGTAAAGATGAGGAGTGTGGTAGAGCATACTCAGGTTGAGGGAGTAGATGGAGTGGAAAGGCCATCGGGGACAGGCACAGGATACGGACTTGGATGAGGAGGCACAGCATGGGTGGGTGGGATGGGGTCACAGACAAGCACAGCCCCTGGAGCAGGAAAACTGGGGGCATGGTTGTGATCCAGCTGTAAGTCCCCTTGGGCAGCACGGCTGGTGCATGTAGGGTGCATCACATGTTACAGGTATATCGCACATTAGAGGCCTAGCTGGGAAATGGGTTGGGGCCTCACTGAGATCTTGAACACCATGTGGAGGGTTGTATTTAATTCTGTAGAACAACAGGGATCCGAGGCAGAAGGGGCAGGTATGTGTGTGTAGCGAGGTGGGGTTGCTCGGTTGGTTGTTCCATTTTGTTTCCATCAAAAAAAAAAGACGTTGATGAATGTGGGCTTTAGGAACATTAGTAGGGTCATGGGGGAGCGGGGGTAGATTCGCCTGGGCAGTGGCCAGAGGCACAGACAGCCAGAACCTGCCTTGTTGTGGGGAGGGATCTGGAGCTGGGGAGTGGAGACAGCTACAAAAAAACCCACTTCTGTGTTGGGGAGAGAGAAAAATCGGTAGGATGTGGGGTGACTGCTTTGCACGGGGGCTTGCACACAGCTGTCCAATCAACTGTCAGCTTCGGAGACTCCATCTCTAGTGCCCAGAGTTTAATTCTTTTAAAGTTCAAGTCTACTAAAGGTTTTAGGCATCCAAGAAGCGATGCCTTTCTGAGAGCTAATCCCAGTTTGTTCAACTCTTACGTTTGTGGAGTGGCGTCCTTTCAGATTGGTGATTCCCCAGCTTGCCTGACCATCACAATCAGCGATCCACTTGACAAAAGCAAAGATTATCCAACTGTCACCCTCAAAGATGGGATTTAGAGGTTTTAAGATGGTACCCAGGGATCTAAATTTTGTCATAGGCCCCATGTAAGTCTTAATGATGAGCAGGCAAGTTTGGGGAAAAGTGTCTTAAATTGCTTTTCATTTCACGGCTCTCGTTTGACATGGGGCTCATTCATATTCCAGTCACCAAAGCACTCTGGCCTCCCCACTCTCCTCGCTTTGCCTCTCCGTTTCTAGATGCCGATGAAAAGCTCCTGATAGATTTGTACCTACTAAAAGTCACGCTTTTGAAGCTACCTGGCGTCCAGAAGCACAGCTAATCTGCCATGTGAAAAAGAAAAGGTGTTTTTTGATCAAACACTGACAGCAGCCAGCTGTGGCAGAAATACGAAAGGAAATCAAAGGTTGGAAAGTAGTTTTGCCTGCGTGCTGAAGAACACATTGTCAACACTAAGAGGCGCATCTATCCCAGGGGAAAGGAAAACACTCATTCTGATACTTGTGGTTTTACTGTCCCGATTGTATAGGCTTAAGATGGCATCTAAGCAGCTGGCAAAAAACTGAAAATTTAATGGGGCTCTATTTATTTTTTAAAAGATCTTATACATCTATTCATGAGAGATACAGAGAGAGAAGCAGAGACATCGGCAGAGGGAGATGCAGGCTCCGTGCAGGGAGTCCAATGCGGGACTCGATCCCAGGACCCCAGGATCATGCCCTGGGCTGGAGGCAGGTGCTCAACCACTGAGCCACCCAGGTGCCCCATTACTGGGCTTTAAATACACATCAGAGCCAGGTTAGATTGTTTCCTAGACAGACTGAATAATTTTCCTATTATCAGGCTGTTGGAGGTCAGAATAGGCACTCACTGAAAGCCTGGAGGGAAACGCAGAGGCCGGTTCACCAGGAGCATTAGACACGGGTATACCCTTCTCCCCAGTACAAAGTCTACATGGACTCTGGAGCCAGCTCTGCCAAGTGGAAGTTGGTCAACATGTAGCCTTTCGGTTTCTCCATACTTTTCGTCGCTGCCAACTGGGTCTTTTCACTTCCAGTTTTGCTTTGTCCCCTATAAACACATCTCCCTCCCTCCTTTCCTTCCTTCCCCATAGTCTCCCTCCAACCCCACCTCCTCCTGAGTTCATTCATGCTCTCCGGCCGCTGTCCATCTCAGCTTCCCAAAACAGTATTCAAAACACACACTGGCTGATTATTACCTTTGTAGATACATGCTCCTTGGTTGTTTTATCAAACAAATATAAAAATGCCTTAGATTTATTGGCTCATTTTGCTTTATCAAATAGCCCTAAGTGCGGTTGTGAGCATCCCTGAAAATTAGGACAGCTGTAATGAACACCATTTTTCATCAGTAAAAATCAAGGAAACAAGAAGATAATTCAGTGGAATGCAGGCGGAGGCACGAATAGTAGAGGCAGGCCATCCATAGAGCACTACAGCTTCTTTTTGCAGTCGTGTTCTTAGAAAACTATGAAACCAGCATTTGTGGGTTTATTTTTTTTTAAGATTTATTTACTTTAGAGAGAGAGAGAGAGAGAGTGCTGGCAGGATTGGGGGGGGGTGCGCGGGCAGAGGGAAAGGGAGAGAAAGAACCTCAAGCAGCCTCCCTGCTGAGCTCAGAGGCCAACACCAGGCTGGATCCCAGGACCCTGAGATCATGACCTGAGCTGAAACCTAGAGTCAGAGGCTCAACTGACTGAGCCACCCAGGTGCCCCCAAACCAACATTTTCTAAGATAAGCTAACTTATCTTAGCCTCCAAGTGTTACCGGTTCCATGCACACCAACATCAGTGACAGACAGCTGGTCTCAGCTATGGGCTGTATCATCCTGGTGCGTGGCTAGCTTCTGATGTGTTCTTAGAGTTTTTTCCTTTACAAACTTAATGAAATTAGGCTGTATTTCTCCTGACCCGGTTATTGCAATCTGCACGTGTTCACTGAAAGAAAAATGGTCAGTTAATCCAGTGCCCATCATCAAATCAGATGAGGTAAAGGTAACATCGTCATAAAATGGAGAGGTGCCTAATTTATCCCACACGCTTTATCCCAAACCTCAGGTGGCCATATAATTGGAAAATCTTCTATTTTTCTAAGTATTTGGAGTTGTTTTTATTCTAGGAACTTCTCGACCTTTCCCTATTCAATTGAAATCAAAAGGCAGGGGATCCCTGGGTGGCTTAGGGGTTTAGTGCCTGCCTTTGGCCCAGGGCGTGATCCTGGAAACCCAGGATCGAGTCCCACATCGGGCTCCCGGCATGGAGCCTGCTTCTCCTTCCGCCTGTGTCTCAGCCCCTCTCTCTCTCTTTCTATGTCTATCATGAATAAATAAATAAAATCTTAAAAAAAAAAAAAAGAAATCAAAAGGCATTTGAGTGTCTAGAAAACACTCAGCACTAATCACAGCAAAGCAAGAAGGAAAACCCAAACATTACAGACAGTGCTCATGTCCCACTCCAATATCAAATGAGAGTTATTAAATTTGAGAGTTGTGTTTCTGAATAAATATCGGCATAAGCACATCTTAAATGCTCACTAATTCATCATGGGAGCAAAGTGGTAACAGCTAAGATCTTTTTACAATCAAAATAGTATGACTGAGCTCAGTCCTTTACGATAGGAATCAATGTACCAAACAGACTAATTACAAAATCATACCAACATATCTACATAGCCTAATTTTTAAAACCCATATTATAAGAAATGGTTAACCGCATAGATCTGTCAGTTAAGAAAAACATTAAATATTTAATTGACAGTGATTTCATTGCTTTCTCTGAGAAGTGCAGATAGGCTTTGGGATTATCAAAATGGTTCTGACATCTTTAAAAAGATTAGGCGGGTGTCCTGGTAACTCAGTTACTCATGATACATGTCTTTTTGTAAGTAGGGGTGTTCGGCAATCACTGTTAAAGCCGCTTCAGAGTACTCTAATCGCTCCACTTGACAGACTATTAATAGTTATTAGAGAACTTCAGCGTTCGTGGGAAATCTCTAGAAATAATTACCAAGTTATTACCATAGGCTGTAAATAGAGCTTCAAAGTGCATTTCATAGATTTGTTGAAACAGGTTGTAAGTCTGCCAAATGTCCCTGCTTTTATTCATTGAGGCATTGAATGGAATTCTACACTGAAAAGCTAAAGCCTGCAGGATTGGTGCACCGGGTGTTAATCGGACAATGTTGAATGAGCAGGGCTGCTTCGGAAGCACCCAGGGTGAGAGTCTCTAAACTCCGCCGACAAAGCACGTGGCGTACTCCTGGGCCCGGCTGGCACCCTCAAGTGTCCTCAGGGGTGTCCTCATGAGCCAGTTGGAACGGAAATAATTGATGATAATTAGAGATCATATGTAGTAAAGTAGTAGGTTGCGTGGCTGTTGAATTTATCAATGTAGGTGGGAGGAAGCAGGACTCAACTGGTAAGACTGGGCTTAGCGCAGAGCAGAGAGTTCATCCAGCAGCGCGCAGGATTTGGACTCCTACACACTCAACCTTGGTGGCCTGTGTGTGGAATTCCAGAATTCAAGCAAGAAAGGGAAAGTTTTGTTTGATTATGTTTTGTTTTGGGGTACTTTTCTCCTCTCTCTCTTTTTTTTTTTTTTGATCTGTTGTCTAACATATGTTGCTAGAATTCTTTTTTACTCTATCTGTAGGTGGTTAGACGATGCTATTATTGACGAGATCACACCCAAGCTGATCGGGGATCGGCCCAATACTTACACGTACACCAAGGCCTTGGGAGAGATGGTGGTGCAGCAGGAGAGTGGGAACCTAAACATTGCCATCATAAGGCCCTCCATTGTGGGGGCAACCTGGCAGGAGCCTTTCCCGGTAAGCAGCCGCTCACCTGGATTCCTCGCTTTGCTGCCAAACCAGAGTCCTACTCACCCAATTACTTTCTGAGGTCCTTCTCTCTCTCTCTCTCTCTCTCTCTCTCTCTCTTTCTCTCTCTCAAAATGTGTAGCTGAGTGCAGCATATCAAACGCAAACCCATTATATTAGGACAAAATTCCATGTTTGGTTCAGGATTTATCCAGCATGAGGCTCGTCCGGGGTTTACACTGCCTCTGCTAGAGTTGGGTGGGAGTCTTAAATTAGCTTCCCATTAACCCTTGGCTGAAAATTCCCATGGGAGATAGTTTTAGTTCTTGGCTTCCCCACTATAGTTTAAATATACCAGAATGTTTCTGATGGCCAAATTGGTAATATTATGACTGCCAGGGTAAGTAAGTAAGGATCACAAACTTCACAGAAGGTTCTCAGTTTAGGAATAATTAATTTTTGCACCTGTATACTACGGTATCCTTTTAAAAGCACACTGAGCGATACCATCTTTTTTGAAGCAATTCTGTGAAACTTTAGGGCCAAAAAAATTTGAGCTCTGTTACTGACTGAAAAATGCAGCCTTTTGAATGGTCTCATCTGTAAAACTGAGCTAATGCTGTTTAAGCCCCATACTGGACCATTCTGGAGAGCTGATCAAATGAGACAAGGTAGGAAGAGTGTTTAGTGTAGTGCGTGGTCCTCAGTAGAAGCCTCAACGAATATTAAGCCCTTCATCTTCTCTTTTCTCTCTCCTCTCCTATTTTCACGTGCATGTTGACTTTTACAGATAAAGAAACAGACATAATAAGGTCAACTGCCTTGCTTAGGGCTTCGGAGACAAATTCAAAAGGATGTGTTTGTCTAATTGCTCCTGAACATACTTTTCCTGCTAACATCTCTAAGCAAGCTAATACAAATAGAGTATGGACACTAGGACTTTTCAAATGTTCAAGAAATGGATAGTTCCCACAAACCAGGTTAGATATGTAGTGTTCTGGAGAGTTAAAATCAGACCCAACGTGAAGAAAAATGATGGTTAATGAGTTGGTTATCAAGTTGTGATATTAACTCAGCCTCTAAGATATCATAAAACAACCTGAAGCTCTCCATGACTCCTCCTATTAAAAAAAAAAAATGCTGCAGAATTTTCATTCTTGCACAAGTTCAGAAGTATCCAGTGCTTTGCCACTGACCCCAGTTTGTGATCTTAGATATACTGGATAGAACCTTCTGTTGGCTGGGGTTCAGTGCTGTTGTTTTGACACTTACTGAGATCAGACTGCAGACACTGCAGATGTGTTATGAGTTTTCTGACATGTGTAACCAATACAGATCTTTTTTCTTTTAGGGTTGGGTTGATAACTTAAATGGACCTAGTGGGCTCATTATTGCGGTATGTATAATAATATAGAAATAACTCCTTGAAAGGTAATGGAGCAATAGGAACAAAATGCTTAATGTTGGTTTTGCTTCATTGATCCCAAACCATAAATGTTACTTTGCTTAACTACTGTTGAAAGCAACTTCATCTCAGTGTTGCTGATTGGAAAATAGAGGCGGGATGAAATTACTTTCATCATTTGTGGATTTTATTATCAGGAAAAAAGAGGTTCTGTGATATCATCAGTTATTATTTAGGAGTTCTCGTTTTTGCAAAGCCTGAGCATCAAAGACCATGTCTGTATTTCCTTTTGATTACCACAAGATGGGAGTGTTTCTTCCTTTTTGCTATTTATCACTAGCTCAAATTAGTACAGTGTTTGCCAGAGGTGAGGTGGAAGGATAAACAGAGCACAGAGGATGTTTAGGGCAATGAAATACTCTGTATGCTACTATAACAATGCATATGTGTCATTATGCATTGTGCAAACCCATATAGTGTACAACACCAAAGGTGAGCCTTAAGGTAAATAATGGATTTTGCTAGTGATGATGTGTCAGTGTAGACTCTTCAGTTTAAGAAATATGCTTTCTGGTGAGGGATATTGATAATGAGGGGGACTGTGTGTTGGGGGAGCAGTTATATGGGAAGTCTCTGTACTTTGTCTCAATTTTTCTGTGAACCTGAAAGTGTTCTAAAAAAATAAAATCCTAAAAGAAAAAAATTAATATTTAAAAAAATCAGTGGAGTTTGAAATAGGTTAATTCTAAGTTCTAGGCTATTGAAGGAGCCGTGGTAATCTAGACATGCTGGTTAGACATTTTTTTTCAGATGTTAACAAAAAGCAAATAAGCCACACTTGTCCCCCATTTTGTGTTCCTATTGAAACTTCATGATCGTGAATTTAATTAAACCTCTTTGATTTTTTTAATGTCTTAAAAAAATACACAAAAAGGGGGGAAGCAATAAAAATCAAAGATTTTTTATTTTTATCAAAAATTCTCAAAGATTATTCAATTCTTGATTACAATATACATTCAAGAGTTAATGTGTGTGGGTAGACATGTTATGTATATACATAAAAATACATCAATAACTAGTTCCCAATAGATACAAGAAAGAAAAGCCACCAATAGGAGCAAAATTTTCACATATAATGAATATAGAAAACACTTTTCCCCAATAGTCTTCTCCCAGACAAGGAGAAACAGCAGGGCCTCTAGGTCAGCTGCCCTCTGGGGGCATCTCCCTGCAGCGAAGGCTGATCTAGTTGACGTGAGGCCTGACCCAGTTCACAGTTCACGCTGAAGCACTGTTAGACCAGAAGCACATCTCTACTCTTTAGGACAATGAATAGGAATTCACTTCTGTCCGAGTTTAAATCTTATTAGAAGTGCCATGCTTCGGACTGCTTCTGTTCCTCTCAGAATTAGGTCCCACATGAACTAACATACAAATGTAAGAGTGAATTTGTGACTCCTTGTCAACGACAGTGACAGCAAACTTCTTTCTGATTTCTTTGTCGCGGCCCCTCTCTTTTTGTTCTCTACCTGCCTTCAACTCTTTCTTCTTTAAAGCTGAGTTGGGGGTGAACATGTGAGAACTTAGAAGCTGAATATTTTAACATGATCCTAGAGTGAGTTTTATTATATTATTTGCAAAGCTGCAGGATGCCTGGGTGGCTCAGTGGTTGAGCATCTGCCTTTGGCTCAGGGTGTGATCCTGGAGTCTTGGGATCCAGCCCTGCTCAGCGGGGAGTCTGCTTTTCCCTCTCCCTCTGCCCCTCCTCCTTACTCCCTCAAATAATAAATAAAAGAAATGGTAAACTAATATTAATGGAAAATGTGGGAAACCTTAATTCTTAAAATGTCTTATGAATTTTTAAATGTGAAAAATTTCTCTTGGTGTTTGTTAATTAAATATATTAACCTCTCAAAAATTTGAGGAACTCAACTCCCTAAAGGAATCTGAGGACTTGTGTGGAAATGTTGGCATTTGGACTTGGCTGGGGGGTTGGCTAGGCTGAGAGAAGTCAGCCTTAGCGCGAACCTAAGGAGCTGTGAGTCGGTCGGTGTTAACTATTATTACTAGCAGCATTTAGTATTAGCCCCCGCTGTTACCTAAAACTTGGTTCAGTATTTAATGTTCTTTTTCCTGTGCAGGCTGGTAAAGGGTTTCTTCGGGCCATAAGAGCTACTCCGATGGCTGTGGCAGATTTAATTCCCGTTGATACAGTCGTCAATCTCACCTTGGCTGTAGGATGGTACACAGCAGTTCACAGGTGTGCATGTGGAAGCTGACTTTAAACAGTTTGATGAGAAGGAGGATGCATATGCTAGGCTTATTTTCAAAATATATGCATTTCATTATAGAAGACCCCAAATGTCAGAGAGGATCTGTTTCGATATCTTACATAGTTCTTAATATGCCATTATGTATTCATGGAGGTGTTTTATAGATACTGCGTAGTATTTTGTATAAAGTAACAAACTCTTTAAATCATTTAACCATAAAATTCTTGATAACCAAAAAAAAAAAAAAAAAGCTTTTTCTATTCAGTAATCTAAAATACAGCTCCCCTTTTTAAGGCAAAGGTAATAAAAAGTAGGTGAAATAAGGTCATCTTTTATATTTTATAGAACTGCTCATTTCCTGATAAATGCCAAAAGTTCAGATCACCAGATGGGGGGGCTATTACCTAGTACAAAAAAAAAATAAGTTGTTTGTATATTTGATTCATAGCAAATGGCAAACAACTAAATTTTTTCTTATTCAAAGTCAGCCATTTAGATGTTTTGCAATCCATCAGGGCTTAACTGTACTTAGAAGAAAACATAGCCTATATTTTGCCCAATAAGCATATCCAGAGGTTAGCAATATGATCTGCTCTCTCATTGTCAGGGTACTTCCGTTTGCTCCCTAAATACATCAACTTATTGAGATCTCTTTCACATGCACACGCACAAACACATACACTTTCCTAGTCTTCTTCCATTTTGCATTTTTACCCAAAGAAGGAACAAAAAGATGGAAGTGTTGCCTTATTTATGGGAATTATTGAAACATCTTTGTCTACATGTTATTTTCCCTTATCTTTCTTCTATCCGTCCTCCATTTTGTTGTGCTTATTTTTTATTTCATTTTCCAGGCCTAAGTCAACATTAATCTACCACTGTACATCTGGTAACCTCAATCCTTGTAACTGGGGCAAAATGGGTAAGTGCCTCTAGAAATGTGACTACTAACAATTAGTGTCTGCCCACACACTATTAGTATCGACCACAGGGGGAAAAAGGTGACAAAAATGGGAGCTTAGAATCTAATGGGAGAAAAAGATGAATAATAAATAAGATAAAATAATTAATAATTATAAATGTGTAAGAGTTAACTAGAATGTACTGTGGACCATCAAAGAAAGAGGATCGGCGGGAATATGTACATGACTGTAAGCAATAAGGGGTCCACTGGCTATAAACATTTTAAAAATAGATAAAACTGAGTAAAAGTCAGCAGTTAATAAGTAATGTCGGTGAGGAAATAGCCCTCCTGCTGAGGTGGTGGCTCCCATGCTCAAGTCCCTTGTACCCTGGATACATCACTGAGACTGAAATCATCAATGACCAAGTAGATTTAGAAGAGTTCAATAATACTACCTTATGTTACTGAGAAATACTCTTTATCAATGTATACAGTGAGCCGTGTGACCTCAAAAGTATCTTGTTGAAGTAGTTAATCCTGCACATGATAGAAAATTAGCTAACCGATCTTACACTCCTTTGTCAATTTAGTTGATTTTCAGCAAATATCTGAAACTTTTAGATCAAATACTTTTGTTTAGATACTAGATATAGAAAAAAAAAAAACTCACATGTACGTCATTTGTTAGAATCTGATTTCCAATTCAGAGCACTCTGCTATGCTACTCTGTAAAGTTGTCACAACAGTAAAAATGAAATGAAATTATCTACTACCACCAAGGTTCTTTAGATCATATATTCAGTTATTTAGATCATATATCTAAATAATTCTGAAGACATTTGGAAATAAAAATAAATCTCCTCTACCTCAGTAACAGAATTAAGACATCACTCATAAAAAGAGGTAGTAATGGAAGCAAACAAGGTATGTTGAGCTCCTAAATAAGAAGGTGCACATGTAAATTCCATTTCTGAAATTCCAGTCTTCTTCTATGCTGAAATCTCTTATCTGTCTTATCAAATTATACAATGTCATAGTTGAAGGTAATCTTAAAAATAATCTAGTGTCCTTGTTTTATTTTATATATGAAGCCCCAAGATAGTGAAAGATCTATTCAAATTCATATGGAGAGCTGGTACCTAAAATAGAAACAGAAGACGGTCTCTTGTGTCTTCTGGATGTGCAGTAACAATTCCACTAGTGATTCTTAAAAGTGAATATGAACCCCTATGGGAAGAAAAGTTCAGATTCCTGGGTCAGATATTTCTTGAGAATCTTCTCTGTATAAAGAATATATATATATATTATATACATTCCCAAGTAATACATTTTAAGGAGGACCAATAATCACATTACCATAATAACTGATATCTTTATCATAATTGAATAATGAACTTAGGTATATTCTTTGAAAATTTTTCATAGATAAAATCATTTAATTCAAATTAATGTTTTTTGAAAAATTCTTTATTTTACAAATGTACATTAAAGGTTTTTAACTTGGTTTTATCTACATAACAATATAAAAAATTATTGTGAAAACAAATCTGGAGACAAGAGTGGACAATTGAGTCTGGGATATTCACAGAGAAGCAGAAATACCAAAGAAGTAAAAGACTGGTATTTAAAGTGAGCCAATGCAAGGGAATCCTGCCTCCATATTGTTTTTCACTTAAACCACTATGAAAGCTTTAGGTAACCTTTTATAAAGGTTTAAGTAAAATATGAAGAAACTAAAAATATATATATATATGTATATATATTTATTTGAAGAAACTCCCCTGATGGTTCTACAAGTGATGATCCAACCTAGGAAATAAGGCCCTCAGTCTCTGTCTTGGGACTTTCAGAATAGACTAGATAATCTGGGAACCGAATAATGGATTTAAGCTTTTCTGATCAATATCTCACTGTATTGATTGAAACTACTTCCCCAAGAAGTTGTTTTAGAATAAAGGCTTCAAGATAAGGACCCAATGTGTAAGCCGTTCTCATTATTTGATTTTGTAGGTGAACTTTTGCCTGGCACAAATATCTTCGTATTGTTCTCACAGATTGATTCTTGACTCTACACAGCAAATCACTAGTTTTTATCATTTTGACCCACTGCAAATGCCCTCCACTACAGTGGGCTTACATGCTCCTAAACTTAATACTATTATATATAAACTTATATATTATATATGTTATATATCAACTTAATACTCCTAAAAAAATACTTTTTTTTTTTTCCCGCAGGATTCCAAGTCTTGGCAACGTTTGAAAAAATCCCATTTGAGAGAGCTTTTAGGAGGCCATATGCTGACTTCACAACCAACACCATCACAACCCAGTACTGGAATGCAGTCAGCCACCGGGCTCCTGCCATCATATATGACTTCTATCTGAGGCTCACGGGAAGGAAGCCCAGGTGAGAAGCTGGGTCAGTTGCTTTAAGAGTGTTGCTACATGGAAGATTAGGGCCCCAAAGTCCTTAGCCCTCCTTTCATCTGGGGATTAAAGGTAACAACTGAATCTTATATAAATTTGGGACCAACCAAAGCAGTAGTAATGAGAAGCCCCAAAGGGACCCGTACCTTAAAAATCCTCCATCATAATAAAGGAAGTTAAATGTTGAGGAACTTGCTTGGTGAATTCAGCAAGTAATCATTCACCCAAAAAGCAAAGCAACTGAGACTCTAAGTCTGGGGTTTTCTATATTGTTAGGTAATCTTAAAATTGTGCTATAATGGTAACAGCCATGCCACACACACACACACACACACACGCAAACACACACAGGATGATGTGAGATGATTTCATTTTCATTCTCACAACAATCCAGAGAAGATGTAATCAATACACCAATTTTACAAATAGGAAATAGAAGAAGCTAAAGTAGCTTAGAAGTGGCAAAGATCTGCAGAAACCTGAGCTAGATTTACTGCCACCTAGAGGTGAGTAAAGAAATTAAAGGGAACAAGGTAGAATGAAATGTGCTGATGCTGAGGCAGCTCTGTCGCCATCTAGCAGTTGACGTAGGAAACATCTCTTTCTGTCCCCCTTGAGGAATTTTATATTGTTGTCTGAAGAGTCATTGTTATAATTACCAAAGGCAATCTCTGCAAGCAAGCACAGGAGCATGAATAGCATTGCTTTCTGTGCTAGTCTCTTTATAGGAGGAAGACTTTATTGCTGTGTTTAATTTCTGTCCTTATTAGCAGTGCAAATAGCTAAAACTATTAAATAGTTCAGATAAATGCAATGTTGCATTTATCTGAATTTCCAGAGACCTTATTTAAAGCTCATAATTCAGTAATCATCAGTTTCTTCTTGAGCAAGGTGAAGAGAAGATGCTGTGGCTATGGGAAAAATATTTGTAGGGGGCTTATTATATAAAGGTGGGAAAAGAAGGAAAACCAAACATTGTAGGCAGAAATGCTGAAGACTTTAAAATTTATCAGGGTTGGAAGAAGACCTCGATAAAGAGCAGAGGTCCATAAGTAGAAAAAAGGAGGAAGGGAGCCAATAAAAAATCTTTATGAATTTTGTTTGTGAGAAATTAAATATTTGTGGGAAACAGGTAGATTTCTTTTGTGATAGGAATAATCTTTATGGCAGAAAATGCTAGAATCCTTCTAGACCCTTCTTCTTCCCAGATGTTTGTGTGTAGTCTTCCATGCATTTACAACCATATAGAGACATATATAAATATAGTGTTGCTTTGAGGTGTGTGTGTAAATCAAGCCTACATATTTACCCACTTTTTTCACCAATGTTCCTTGAAAATCTAAGTCATTCTATCTAGTGTTGTCTGTTTTTTCCTATCACAAACAATGGGGTAATGAGTATCACTGCATTTTTTTTTAGAACTTGCTACTGGGTCTGGGGAGGATGCTGAGGAGTGTGATTGCTGGATTGGAGGCTATCTGGAGTTTGTGACTACCGCTAGGTTGCCCTAAAGGAAGGCTGCCAATTTGTACTACCACATCAGCACAGGAGAGGAAAAATGTGTTAATTACCCTCATCAATACTTAGCAAAAAATCAATCTTTTGAATTGTCAAACTAATAGCAATGAATGACATCTCTTTGTTATTTTGATTTGCATTCCCCTGATTGCTGGAAGGGCCGAGCTTTTATTGTTCACTGGACAATTTTCTCCTCTGGGAGTTGTCTGCCTCTGCTTCTTACCTATTTTTCTATTGGATTGTCCTTATTAATTTACAGAAATTCATATTTATGTGCATAAATATATATTTAATGTATTTTCTCCAAGTCAATTTCTTCTCTCATAGCTTTGATTATGAAGCTTTATTTAATACGAGGGGAGTACATATAATGTAGGTCTAAAAGCATGGAGTTAGACTGTGACTTACAGATTTAAATCCTGGCCTCACCACGTGAAGCACCATATGAGCTCTAAATTACTGTTTCTAATACCTTACTGCCTCATCTGTAAAAAGGGACAGTAATCATTCCTATTTTATAAGATTTTATGTAAGAGGGCATAGAATATAGTAATCACTATTATTATTAAAGAAGTTTTAGATTTTTATGTGATTAAATGAATCACTTTTTTCCTTTATTGGTTTTACATTTTATGTGTTAAGAAGACCAGGCAGCCCAGGTGGCTCAGCGGTTTAGTGCCACCTTCAGCCCAGGGCGTGATCCTGGGGACCGGGGATCAAGTCCCATGTCAGGCTCCCTGCATGGAGCCTGCTTCTCCCTCTGCATGTGTCTCTGCCTCTCTGTGTGTGTCTCTCATGAATAAATAAAACCTTAAAAAAAAAAAAAGACCTTCTGTACCTGAAAGTAATAAATGTACTTTCTAAAAAAAAACAAAACACAAAAACTATGATACTGATATATTCCTGTACATAGGGTATCATTCTACAATGATTATTTTTAAAAATTAAAATAAATTATTGAAATCACATCAATTACATGAGAGCTGTAGGATGGATAATTATCCATTTGGCTGCTACAGAAGTATCATAGACAGGGCAGGTTATAAACAACAGAAATTTCCCTCTCACAGTTGTGGAGACTGGGCAGTCTAAGATCAAGGGCTGGTGGATTCAGCATCTACTGAGCGCCTGCTTCCTGATTCCTAGACAGCCATCTATGCTGGAAAGGCCAGGAGAGATTTCTGGATTCTCTTTTAAAAAGGGCACTAGTCACCTCCTAAAGTCTTCTCTAAATACTATCACATTGATGAGAATAGGTTTAAGTATATGAATTTGGAGAGGAGGGGGATATAAATATTTAGTCTATAGCAAAAATGTAAGATAATAATAGCCAGATGAAACCCTATTATGATGCTTGTATCAGGGAATAAGGAATCTACCTTCTGCCTAAGAATTTCCCATGTACAATAAGTCATTGGGTATATAAGCATTAGGACTTGACCAGAAATAAGACCAAATTCCCAAAATAGCATCATAAGTCATTACTGGGTCAAATGGGTAGTCACTACTGCCAAAACTGGCCCGAGATAAATGTTGTAGAGGCCAAATGTTCTATAGGCTAAATTGATTTGTAGCCAGAAGATCTAGGTTGATGCATTAGCTGTGTGACTTTGAACCGTTAATCCTTTTGTAAGATGAAGGTAAAGAATGTAGATCTTTACCACCGGTGAGGATCAAATAAGAGCAGGTATGAAAGTTTTCTATAAAAAAAAAAATTTAAAAAAAGAAAGTTTTCTATAAATGGTTGCAAAGTTGGAAGTTCACAACTAGGCAAAGTGAGCTTAAGATAGATTAAGTGGCCACGATAATATAAGCATCAAAACCAAAATTCCAACCCCGTTTTGACTGACCTGAAAAAGCCTCTGCTTTTCTAATCTCACCACTCTGTGCCCCATTACTTTAGATGGCCTGCATCTCCCAGTACTGTGGTCAGGACTTGGACCAGCTCACTTTGTCCATTCACAAAATGTACCTACCTAACAGAGATGCTATGAGGATTAGTTAAGATATTTGTTTAAGGTATCAGCACTGTGCCAGACAGTGGGTTATCACCTAGTTATTTTCTGATATCTGGCTGGGTTTTTAAAATTTTTGCTACTCTTGAGAAAGAGAAGATAGTAAAGAAGCAGAGGAGGAGTTTGGTGGTATTAAAATGACTAATAGAACAAACTCCTTTAGATGAGATGCATCAGCTTCCTTCATTCAACACAGTTCATAAATATGGAAAGAGAAAAAAGAATACGTGTTTTAATGAAGAAGTGGGGGGGAAGGTAAAGAGGGAAATTTTTGATATTTCCTTTTATATATATTTTTTTTTCTCAAAAGTAATTTGTCATACGTCCTAAAGAGTAACCGTGCCATCTGTGGTGTGCTGATATTTGCTCCTATGTGATCTTTACCTTAGGATGACAAAGGTCATGAATCGGCTTTTAAGAACAGTTTCCATGCTGGAATATTTTGTCAACCGGAGTTGGGAATGGAGCACGTACAATACAGAAATGCTAATGTCTGAGCTGAGTCCTGAAGACCAGAGAGTAAGTAGAACGCTGACAACCAACAGGAAAATCTTACTCATTTGGAATTTAGAATTATTTGACCTGGAAAGCTGATAAACAAAGGAAGTTTTAGTTATAGACACAATCTTTTTTTTTTTTTTTATGCTAAGAAAATCAGTCAGTGCTATTGACACAATTGCAGGACATAAGTTAATGTAGGTAAGAGACCTGGGTTCTTGACCTTGGTTAGATTCTCACTGCTATCCTGCAGTCACATTTCATGTACTGAATTTGCTTCAATCCCTGTTCATCCTTGGTGGCTGTTTTCAACAAACCCTCGGTACCTCTGTATTTTCCCTAACCCCACAACATAGGACTTCAATGAAAAATCAGTTTTACTGCTCATAAATTCATCCACTATTCTTATTAAATCAGAATCATTCTCCATCTCCAGAGCTTCAATTCTTTCCTTTTTAAAAGCTAACCCCTACTCCCATTGCATCCCACTTAGACCTCCCTCCCTCCCTCTCCCTATAATGATCTGTCTTCAACAAATCAGACTTCTTATTTCTCAAGACAGGCCTTCACCTTAATGCTTTGCACCAGTGCCATTTCTTTCTTTACATTAGCTTCTTGGCAGTTAGAATAGTTAAGTCCTGAAATCTTTGTGTATTCTGAAATTCACAAGTATAGAAATCTTTTGTACTTTGTACATGTTCCTAGGTTTTTCTTTTCAGGGAGTCACATGTTCCCTGACCATATCCTTAGTTTTCTATTAAACTTTAGTTCTTACTCTCTTGCTTGGCATTATCTACTAAAAGAAATTTTTTCAAAAGGTAAAGCATTTCTTGATTTATCTAATACTTGACAGTATGTAGAAGAGACCATGTGTGAGGAGGAAACATTAGAAGGCCATAGCTAGCCTCACTTGCCAACTACGGATTTCCTTCTACAAACCAGCGACACAGACCATGATTCAAATCCAAGCCCTAGAATTACTTTGGGTCATGGAACCTAAGGGTTATTTACAAAGTCAAACACCATAATGTTATATTAAATACACCAGGTGAGATTTAAAGGGATATTTTAACTGAAATAATTTGCTGAGCATCTCTAAACCTGACATGAAATAGGGCTATATTCAGAAATATCTACATACCTTTATAGACAAAATTATTCTAAAGTACTTGTTTGAAATGCATAGACAATGATGAAACTAGATTAAAAAAACCTCGAGCTATTGTAAATTATTTTTAAAATTAGCTTCAAATTTTATGTGGGCTTATCTTTATTGCATTCTCTTCATGGAATTTATCCATCTAAATAATTCAAAAGGTAATAAGGTTAGTGTTTCATTTTTTGACATGTATAACCGAAAATTTTGTGGAAAAAAAGAATCAACTCTGCTCTGGATATAACATGTGCTTTCAAAATAGCTTAGCAAAGATAATAGTCCTGAATAATTGGATATAATTGCCAAACTCTGGCTTAGAATTGAGTTTGATTTGCCCTATGGAATGAGGATTCCAAACTAGGGCCTCATTGAAATCTAACTTAGAACTGTGAAATAGTATAAAAATAAAAGCCTCTGTTTATATAGTAATATTTAGTGATTCTATAACAAACAAACATATCCAAAGTAATACAGAATCACTTTTGGAAAGCATTTCAGCTGTTGGACAAGTCTATGAAGCTCTCTGGAACTCATCAATCTCATCTGTTCTTTGTTGATTCTCCACAGTATTTCACAAGAATTTGAGATAACTTGCAATAAACATATAATAACAGAAAAGAGAAATAAAACATCAAACTAGGGGAAATATTAAAATGTGAAGTCAAAGAATGAAAAATAGAATGTCCATCCATGTGTAGTCTATAAGATCCTACTAAGTCACTGCAGTTAAGCAAGGAATTTGTTTTTGGGCTTTTTAGTAGCAAAATGAAAGGGAAAATATAGTTCCGTGGCATTCTGTGTCCAAGAGGAGGAAATGCACCAGTGTTCCAAGAGAAGCACTAAACTCGTACCACTGAATTCAAATGTTTTTGAAGGGCTTCATTTGACAACACACATAATAAATAATATCTCTGAAGCAAATACAGAATATAAATTTTGCTAAACTATAACTTAAGGCTTTGCTTATCCAGTCTTATTAGTCTGCTCTATTAAGTAGAAAAGGATGGTAGGCCAAGGAAACACCACCAAAATTTAAGAATGGAAAAGAAGCACAATTTGTTCTGGTCCCTAACCAAAGGTGTCCCATCACTTTTAAAAATAACTAGTCCTCATTTATTTGAAATGAAATTAGCCTTCACCAGACAAAAGAATGACAATTCTTTTAAATTTCCCTCACAAGACTTCCCAAAGGTCAAATATTTGTCCTTGATCTATGTTTAAATATTTCTGTGTAAATGGTAATCCATATTATCAGTGTCTTTGAAATAACAGTTCAAATAATCTCCTTTGGAGGAGTCCAACCCAAGTCTCCCAAACCATTTACTCAATTATGTGAAAGACTGTCACTCACTTATGTGAAAGAAACGTCATCAAAAGGACAATGTGATTGTCTCCAGCAGTACAATTCTGGCAATCCATAATCTCTTCTTGCCTTTCAGGTATTCAACTTTGATGTGCGCCAGTTGAACTGGTTGGAATATATTGAAAATTATGTTTTAGGAGTTAAGAAATACTTATTGAAAGAGGATATGGCTGGGATCCCAGAAGCAAAACAACATTTGAAAAGGTAAACATAACCAGTTAATATTTATTAAGCACTTACCACATATATCTGATTCTATACTAGACATGAAATTTGAGCAGGGGAGGGGAAGAATCAACATTTTTTGAGCACTTACTACATTACAGGTCCTTCCTTGTACACTCTCCCCTTGCAGTACACTGTTTCACTTAGATTTCACCACATGCCTATGAAGGAAGTATCATTTTGTTATCCCATTTTTCTTTTTAAATGAAAGAGCCTTTTAGGCTCAAAGAAAGTAAGTAATTTGTACATGGTAAGACATGGTAAGGAGCCAGATTTGAACCTAAGTTTCTGTTTCTTCATATCCTGTCCCAATGTGATATAAAGAATACCCAACAACAGGAAACCTGACTGTACTCTTTAACGTGGGCAAATCAGTCACTATTTTTTAAGTCCTTAAATTGCCTTAAATTTCTTTCAGTCATTATTCCATAAGGGACAGAGAACTGTTAACAACCTGATACAATTCTGGTAGGAGCAAAGGGTTTTTAATGCAGAGATTATCAGCATGGAAAAGTAAATTGAAAACAGAGAGGAACCTTGAATAGCAGGCTAAGAGCTTAGAACTTACCTTCTACTGAACAAACAGTGAAGATTTCTGACAAGGCAATATGATCTAAGTATATTTAAGAAAGATTGTTAGTAATGTTTGTAAGATTGGTTAAAAAAGAGAGAGGTATGGGAAAGAGAAACTCATACTATGGAAATTTGATTATTCCGGAGGCATGGTGTAGAAATAAAAGCTATAAAAATCAAGAGGTCGTAAGGTCATGCCACATACCTGTGAACACCTTACAATATTCTGGTCACAACCAGGAAACAACACATTTAGATTTCAGATAACACAGTTGGGTATTTGGTGCTGTTTTAACTTTGGTTATATATGTCTGTTCCCCAGGCTCCGAAATATACACTACCTCTTTAATACTGCCCTCTTTCTCATCGCCTGGCGCCTTCTCATTGCAAGATCTCAGATGGCTCGGAATGTCTGGTTCTTCATTGTGAGCTTCTGTTATAAATTCCTCTCCTACTTTAGGGCATCCAGCACGCTTAAGGTCTAAGAACATTTGGCAAGCTCCTTTCACCTGGAACCTCTTGGATACCTCTAAAACAGCAAACTGTGGTTCTCAAGATTAAGAAGTAACAAAGAATATGCCCCAAGCTCATTACCTGTCCAATGTGTTGTCATGTATTCATCCCTGTTTCTTACCTATATATTGTTTTTATTTCAGTGAAAGAAGGAAAGTCATATCCTAGCCTATAATCATATCTATCTTAGGAAAAATTATTTCCAGATTGCTTCCTAACATTCTATACTGTGCCCTTGAATATAAAACACCAAAATACACTTATCTGTCCGTATTTAGGTTTTTTCTCTTGAGAGGACTAATTTTGACTCCATGAACATGGAAGAACACATGGTAGAAGCTAAAATATGCTAAAGAAAGGCAGTTCTAACCTTGGAACCATTCTGGGGTTCTAAGATTAAGTTGAGGAGGAATGATCTTCGCATCCTCAGAAATACTGTAAAAGAAATCATTCTCCACTGAAATCTCAGCTTCCTGTGTTATACCATGGAGACCTGATTGAAGGCTGGGGGAAATTGGAAAAGTAGGTTCACATTTAGCACCTCCGTCAACTACACCTACTTCTGAAATAAAAAAAAAATAAATAAAAATAAAAATAAAACCCAAAAAACAAGGTCTAAATAATTATGTGTAGAATATACATATTTGATGTAGACTATACATCAAGCATATTTGCATCGGGACTGCTTATTATTCTTTCAAGTAAAATTAGTTGTCGTAATTTGAATCTGACAACTATTATTTCTAAATCTTTTGAATCATCCATTTTCCTGATAACCTCTCAAGAGTTTCCTTCTTGTTCACTGAAGTCACTAAACCCCTTATATTTAAGCTTATTTTGCTCAGGCCTCAGAGTGACTGATGGGAGAAAGGTACTAGGCTAGAATCATTAAAAAAAAAAAAAACAGTCCCCTGATCTCTGCCTGGGAGGAAAGCAAAATTTCAAACATAAATGTAAATGCTAGTTTTAGTCTTTTTCTGCAAAGTAGGGAAGATTACCCTTCTGTGATCACCAGGACTTGCTAGTATCTTGATCATTCCAATTACACAATGTTAACTGTACAATGTACAGCAGAAGAGGATAGACTTCACTAAGTGACTGTCAACTTAGAGACTGGGTATTGTTTTGTTTAAAAATATTTTATGTATAATATCAATGAATTAGTAAAAACTATATTTATTCTCAAATTCCTATATTAATAATATAACTGTTATCCCAACTTTCCTCATATTTGAGAGATCTGTGTATGTTGGATTGGAGCATTTCATGTTAAAAACATGGAATATTATTCAAATACGGTATTTGGGGCCTAAGCAACTAAAAATAATCACAACTACTAGAAAACTACAAAAGCATAAAATGGTAAGGCAGTTATGCTTATGCTCACTTTCCAGAATAATTAGTAATACTCAAGAAAGCACATGCACGTGGTTGCAGTGCACAAGGCTTGAGGGCAGCTTCTAGTCCAGTATTACTAGAGATTTTTCTGAACACTATAAAGGGCATTTAGGGGAACACTTCTGGGCAATGTCTTTTCCAATCTTATTTAAGGTCTGGGAACTTCTTTCCAGGGCAGACAAACCAGCTCTGAAACAAAGCACTTGGTGATCTTTAGTTTGAGATGTCTATATGATACTTCTGAGTTACATTAAGATACAAACTGCAGATAGGATAAAAATGAAATCAAGATATAACTCATTGAGATTGGATTAAACAATTATTCTAAGAATTTACTATCTTTTGATTGTTTCACCAATTCCATAAATTCTACTGATTAAGTATTCATTTTAATTTTTGATTAAATGAAAGTTTGAATTAAAAAATGTTTTCCTCTTCTAGTGTTGTATCTTTAACTGCTGACTATTATGGTAAATCTCCCTCCCCTGAGAAAAAAAGAATCTTCCAAAGAAACTACCAAATGAATATAAATTAACACACATCCATACATAATATTTAACTATGTTCTGATACCGTTAAGAGTTACATTTACAAGCTGAAGCATGTTTTATCTATGGCATTAATGACACAAAGTTCTGTGATGATTATGTGGTAAAAATAGGTATCTTATGAAAGAAAATCCCTAATTATTTTATATCAAGAACAATTAACAATTATTTGAATGCCTAACACATACAATTACAATGCAGTAAGAATCTTCTACTATTGAGAAAGGGACTGATGGTAAGTACAAAAAGATTTCTATGTTTTTAAAAAGTTTTGTTCATTCCTATGTTTTTTGCCCACAACATACCTGATACAGTAAATAATATTTCAGAGTTTAAGACAGTCACCACCTAAGCAATTATTAGAAAAAATTGAAGCAGGTGGGCATACAACTCAAAAAAAAAAAAAAAACATTTCTTACATGACTTACTAATTTTATACTAACCCAATACCATCACCTCCAGTTAACAGCTCAAACAGCTGATTTAGAATCTCAGGGTAAATAGACTGATCTGAGAAGAGACCCAAATAGTGTGTTATCTTACAGTGGACATAATAGTTTCCAAAAACATCAGTATTTTTCAAAGTTCACAGGAATCCCATGTGAATTTCCACATGGTTATTTTTCTAGAACTGCAAATCCATTAATTATGTTCTGGAAACATGAACAACTGTCTGTAGTTAAAAGTGATGGTTGTCCCATATGCCCACATAGAGGTATGGAAAAATGTTCACTGCTTAGATTACTTTGTAAAAATATATTTTTTTTATTTAATGAAATAAAATTAGCTGGTTTTATGATGTAACTGGCTTGAGAGACAGTGGTGACTTATAGTAGAAATAGTTATGGCAAAGGACACTAGAGTTTTAACAGCTAGAAACCCCTATTTTGGTACACAAAAAATTCAGGTGTGAATTGAAATACTGATTCCAACTTGGAGCTATAAACAGGTGGGGAGATATGAGGTTGGACAACTTGTATCAATTCTACTTTAAAGAAATAAAAAATCTTGTACTACAAGAATTCACCAAGTTCATTTGCAGAACTGCTTGATACAAGAAAGATTCTGAAGTATTTTATATCAGCTTTAGTATGTAGCTTTCATCAGTATATCCCCGCACATCTACTGTCTTACCTTAAAGTTATTACACAAAATAGCATAAAATGGGTTATATTTGGAAGTTGTTAATCTAATTCCTTTTGAGTAACATCCAATACAATTAGGAGTTGCTAAGACAAAGCTATTTAAATGTTTCACTGACTATAATCTTATATTCAACTCCGTTGACAGTTTTATAGACTTGAGTCAACTATTCAATTTGCATCACTCATTCACTTTTTAATATGAAAATACAAAAGAAATCCACTCTTATACAGTAATTTAACTCCATTTGGAGCAAAAGCAAATGTAACAGAGTGATATTTAAAGATTGCCAGTTTTCCTATAAGGAAAAAAGCAGCTTAAATATGAGGAACTGGGGCTTATTTGGGGATACATGATCATAAAAGGACAAAGAAACTTATATTTGTCATTTTATTTAGAGTCCAAATGTTCGGGATTGAGACATTAAATGAGTCTTTTGTATTCTCTTTTCTCTAAAAATAAAACAAAACAACAACAAAAAAAACACAAGAAAACCAAAAAATCCAAGGCAGTTTGTTTCCTACTCCTAAGATAATGCAAGGTGATTTTATCACTAAAAAATATTTCAAGAGTGGGGGAAAACTACAATAGGAAATACTTGAATATCAATACAGGCATTATACCATAATGTATGAACATATGGTGATCTAGTTTTGATAGTGCTGACAAAGGGTGGACTCACTTTGGCTTGCAGAAGGTTTGTAATAGAGCTCCAAGCAGAAGGGGAGGAAGGACTTAAGTACTAAGTTCAAGGACATAATGAAATTTTAAAGGTCCTCTGGCTCAAGTTTAGATAACTTTTAAACAATCAAAATTATCCATCTTGAGATCAAGATTCAAAGTTTTAAATTTTGAAGCAGACAAGCTCCATATAAATTTTACTTTCTGGTACCCAAATCAGTAACCCACAACATAAAAAAGACAGGTTGCATAAAATATCCCTACTGATACCATTAAAAAATTAGACCTTAGTCATTCCTTTATGAATTCCAAAGTTAAGTTTGCATTAAAGATTGTGAACTTTACTTGCATTAGTAATTTTACTATGAAAATTCAGTGTTCTCTATCATAAAATGTATCTGAGAAAAATGTGATACTAATGGTCTAAATTGAGAATTAGAAGTAATATGTAATTATAATACTGGGTTAATCTTTTCCCAAGAGGTAGTCTGTATTGTACAAATACTGCAGCAGAGAATTATTCACCTAAATATTTTATCTCTTTTTATAGGCCAAAGTATACAAAACACAGTTTAAAAAAAAAAAAAAACTTTCATGTAAGTTGAAGTTTCAACTTTTAAAATATTTAGGCTGGAATATATAAATATTATGAATACCCTAATAAAATGAAAAAGGACTGAGTAATAAAGTTGGGTAGCCTCCCCGAGGCACAAGCCAAAGCTCCATAATAGGTATGTCAGTACACTGTTCCCTGCAATGGAAAAGAAACACTTGGCAAGATCAGAAACTCCTAACTGATCCTAATATGCAGGCATACTTCATCATTCACCATCCAAAAGGCTGGTCAGAATCTTACTACCTTGATGGTCAAAAACCTGTCTTTGACTATTTGAGGAATTTCAGGTAAAAAGCTTTCTTAACTATTAAAGTATAAATCAATGGCAAAGCAGGATTTGGCTTTAAAGAAATTCCTTTTATAGTCAGCTTTAGTGGGACAGATTAATTACATTAAAATTTTAATAAGGTATTTGGAAAACATGGGAACAATTAAAAATCATATGTAAGCAAGCACCAAAATAATTTTAAAATCCTTTTAAAGATACTTAACTGCTAAAATCCTAACTGAAAGAAAATAATTTTAAATCAATATTGTTTTACCTCCCTTAAAAAAACAAAACACCTTGAATGAACTTTCTGGAAAGCAGATTCACAGAACCAAGATTCAGTCTAAAATAGCTAAAATTCTAAGTAAAATTCCTTCTGAGAGATGTTCTATTAGTTCCTAGTCTAACTTCATTGGAAACAGTATTTGAAATAAATCAATAACAGAGAAGGCTCATTCATTTTTTGGAGTTTTCTGGAATCCAAAATCTTTCAGAGCATGTTACATCATCTGTGTTAATCAGTCAACTTAATAGCTTTTAATAGTAAAGTATATATTTTAAACAATAATGCTTTTATTTCCTTCAGAGTGCCATTCACCATAAGCTTTTAATTCAAAGCAGTTTCATTAGTATTTTTCCTTTTCTTCATTGACATTATCTGTACCAACTATTTCCAAGGAAACATTTTTTCATCTTTAAAACAAAAAATCCATTTGTAAAACTGTAATTTGTGACATACTATCTCCAAAACCCACCATTTTAAATCCAGTCTTTTAGTCTTATCTTTGTCACTTACCTGGAATTTTACTTCCCCATTTCTCCAAAGGACTTAAACCATTGGGGACTGGTAGTTATTCTACTATCATTAAGTATTACAAAAGGAAAACTGATGTTGGTACATGTATTCCAAATACAGTTTTTAATGGCACCTGAGCAATATCTCCCTCTCATTATTTTTAGTCTTTCAAAGTCTGGAAATTTAAAATTAATCCTTAATTAGTAAGAAAGCTACAACAACACAATCTAATATCAAAATCAATCACATTCAGGACACTCTGAATGCAGACACTCATAATCCAGTTTTACAGCTTAACGGACATTGTTTAATGATAATCTCTCAGATCTGACATGATCTTGCCTTATGTAAGTATTTGCCTCATGTTTCTACTTTATGTAAAGTTACCCTGTTGCCCCTCACCCAAACATGTATAAAATATTCTACTTTTAATACTTTACAAACTGATAATTTTCATCACCATTAGTGGACCTTTTTATTACTCACCTCCCTCTACCAAAGTATACCAATAATATAAGGGTCAGACAAGAAAATTTAGCATCTTTTTAAAAAATGTGCTTTCTTCTCCCTGTATAAGTGCCCACTATACAGTTTGTGAATGCTACGTTTGTTACATATTATATAGCACCTACATACCCTGCCCCTGTAAGAATTCACCTTAGTCTTCCACGACCCTGCCTTGTACAGTCAGAAAAAGCCAATAGCCAGAGTTTAAAGAAAAGCAGTTACCTTCCTCAGACCAAATTATTAGATAAATGGCCTTGTCATTATGGCTTAACATTGATATGGCTATAGCATAGGGACCCATCCCTATATTCCTTTATTAACAGTGTGACCTGACCACAACTTTTTAAAGTCTAGACTAGTTTTCCATATGTTTTACATATTTTATTCTGATATATCTTTTAAAAACAGAAGGACGCAAACATTTGCACTTATCAATGCCTTTTTCTTTAGATGTGGTTTGACTTCTTTCCTTCAGGCTCTTTGCCACCAAGAAGCAAGCTCTGATTTCAATACTGCCCATTCGCTATGAAAATATCAGACGGGGTCATCTTCAAAGCAACACTCCAGTTGGGCTTATTCACTGATTAGCTGCATAATTTCTTCTAGGACAACGTAACAGACACAACATATACGGGATTTCAGTTTGGGTTTATCTTTCTTTTTTTTTCCCTAGGTGTGATTCCCACTTCTCATTCATATTTTCTTTTCTTTGAATATATTGCACAATATTTTATTATTAAAAAAGGTTTTATGTCTCAGGCAAAAAGTTTATCTCCTTCACTCAGGAGGTGCTAATGTGTATTATTCTCTAAAAGAGGTAAGTGGTTGTCTGTGTGGCCATCCTCAAAGGGGACCTAGGGAGAAGAAAAGACCAAAGCATTAGTTTTATTCCTTACACTATTCCCTCTAAGCACAATGCTTTATTTTGGGCAATTTCTTTTGAAGCACCAAAAGCTACTGTTTAGATTTAACAATGATACTATGATTTAGAGATCAGCACCATTTGATACTGTAGCACTTACAGAACTGACAGGTTTGTAGGATCCAAGTCTGAAACGACAGTAAATTATCTCAACTATAAATTTCCCAATTCCATGTAACATGCCTGTAATAAAAAATAAGTTTTTTAAAAATTAAATGATGCTTTTAATGAAATCATTTCCTAAATTAATTATTCCTAAATTGTTACATAAGAATAAAAAATTTCACTAATTATAATAGAATAGATTAAGAAAGGAAACAAAGCAGTTTGCTTTATTCATTTCCATGGTTAAAAATAACCAAACAGGGGTGCCTGGGTGGCTTAGTCAGTTAAGCATCTGCCTTCGGTTCAGGTCATGATCCCCGGATGCTGGGATCAACCCCATACTGGGCTCCCTGCTAAGCAGGGAGTCTGCTTCTCCTCCCACCTCTGCTCTGTGTCCTTGGATGCTCTCTCCCTCTTTTACTCTCCCTCTCTCCTCCATGCAAATAAATGAAATCTTAAAAAAAAAAAAAAAAAAAAAAAGTTAAATTTTAAAACATTTCTTTTCAAAATCACAAGGCCACATAATTCATGATCTTGACAAAGCAATCTTTTCAAGGGTGCTTTATATGTCTCACACATACCATTTTGAAAAATAAATAGTATCAGTGCCACGAATTTAGACAAATTTAAATAAGGTAGTAAGGAAGTCTTTCAAAGCTGTATATAGACTATACAGCTCCATGTAATATTGAATAGGGGTTGGGGATAAAGAAGGAACAGTTTCCTTTCTTTATCTATTGTACTCAAATCTTCATGATTACTATTCTGCAAATTACCTTTGAGAGAATCTCATAAACTCAGGACAAAAAAAAAAAAAAAAAAAAAGACCCAAATCATAAAAACAGTATTGACTGAAAATTCTGGTTGCACATGTTGCATAGTTCAAAGTACCATTAGATGTGATTTTATATATTGTACAGTTAAAAATACCTTAAATGAAAAAGAAAATTTACATTCAAGTGTCTACTATTTATAGGCATTTTCTCATCTAATCCTACAACACACTTGTAAGTTAGGTATAATTATTATTCCCATTTTTATAGATGAGGAAACAATTTCAAAAAAGGTAGACGACCTATATTACCACATAAATGGCAGAACTTGGATTGAATTCTAGGATCTTTTTAGCTCATTAAGTAATCTCCCTTAAATCACTGAATGTAAATGTAGTGACCTTAGCTATATTCAATGCTTAATCAATACAATTTTGGAGGTTTGGAATTAAATCTTACAGAAAAAATTCTTTAAATGTCAAAATATGGGAATGTGTGTATATATTTCTTGCTCCTGCTAAGTAAAACCATCTTAATTTCAGTAATACTTTTAGAAATTAGACAAAAAAAAAAAGAATGAATCTTAACCTGTTGTTGAAAAGATTCCTCCAACAATACCACAGAGTCTTACAAAAAACTGCCAGAAAGGCATATGCTCCTCAGTAACTGTTACCATAAGAGAACTGAGATCATATTTCATAAATATCCCAGAGACTCCATGGCTGCCTGCAGCATGGTTAATGACACGTTCCTAAAAGGAAGAAGAGAGACAGGAGAAGGAGAAAAATGGGATTCACATCATCTGGTTACTTGTACAATCAATATGAAGCCCTACAGTCCAGCTGTACAAGAGGAGTATCTAAATCTCTTTACGAACTGCCTTACTAGACTAAGCTCTTCAGAGACAATCAAATTATTCTGTATTCTTTGTCTGATGAGATTCTAAGGAAATCAAAAGAGCAGAGTCATTCTTTCCTATTTTCTCAAAAAGGTCACTTTACATACAAGTGTTCTACAGAGCTCAAGAGCTTACAACTATATGGCATCTTCACTGACCAAATCCATAAAAACTAAGTTCATATTTTAATATACTTTCTGTAACAATTCTTTGCTAAGAATTTACAAAATAATTATATTTATTTCCTGTCATTTAAATTCTCAAACTTAGAAACAATTTCACTTTCTGTTATTCATTTTATTTAAACTATATGAAATATGATACAAGAAGAAAAGAGAAAGGACTCATTTGAAAGTTATCAAATTTGGGCAGCCCAGGTGGCTCAGAGGTTTAGCGCCGCCTTCAGCCCAGGGCCTGATCCTGGATACCAGGGATCGAGTCCCACGTCAGGTTCCCTGCATGGAACCTGCTTCTCCCTCTGCCTGTGTCTCTGCCTCTCTTTCTCTGTTTCTCATGAATAAATAAATATAAAATATTAAAAAAAGAAGTTATCAAATTTAAGCTATTGGTTTAGTTTTTAAAGGAAGTTTTCTCTTAAAATGAATGCAGCTAAAATCATAAACCTACCATAATGTGTAGACTGCATAAGAAAATACTCTATTTCATTCCATCCTGTTTACACTTCAAAAGTCAACTTTGCAAACCATCTAATAAATTTATTTTATAGCTTGAAAAATATGCTACCACAGTGCTTTGCTGACTTTTGTCTTAACAGTCCCTTACCTATTTTTATTAAGCTATAAACTGCAAGCTGTAGCTATACAAATAACAAGGGAAATTTTTTTTTTTTTACAACTATTTTAGTTACCCTATCAGCACAAACATACTACGCAAAGGTCAAATGCTCTAAGATTAGATATATTTTTAATATAATTTTGTTGTTTGAAATACATCCTGGAGATGATTTCATTATCAGTATATAGATACCTTTCTCTCTTTTATTGAAAGTTGTATGTTCCTCCATTGTATGCATGTACCATTTGAGTTGTTTATAATCTTCTAGTATTACAAATAACAGTGAATTCAGTGAATGGAGTGAATAGCCTCATACATATCACTTTTGTATTTTTTCCACTATATCCTCAGATTCAGTTTCTAGAAGTGAGATTGCTGGGTCAAAGAGTAAATGCATATGTCATTTTGCAGATACTGTTAAACTCTCTTCCATAGAGACCATGTTGTTTTGCATTCCCATAGTAATGTATTATGTGCATATTTTCCCCAAAGCTTTGCCACTATAGAGACTGCCTGAAGTTCAGGTGTTGTCAATCTTAGTGAAAAATGTTATCATTCCATCCCTAAAGAAATGCTGAAAAACACAATATATACTTGCATATTTTTTACCTAGTTTTTCTCTTTCTGTACACACACACACACACACACACACACACATATACACACAAACCCTTGTGGGGGGGGGGACCCTTGATTTTTCACCCTGAATCATTTGAAAGTCACTCCTAAAAACTTCAGTATTTAATTTCCTGAGGATAAAGGAAATTCTACAATTATTGAGGACACAGTCATCATAAATTGTAAGGCTATCAAAAGAAAACTCCACATGGAGGAAGTAAATTTTTAAAAGCACTTATATTTTACCTTGGGATTCTTCTGGATATTCATATTTGAATATTCACCATTCTTAAATAATAAGAAAACATGAACCCAGAATAAATGAGAAATGTGTTAAACTGTTCAATTTTAAAGCTCTGTTCCTCATATTTTTAAGGCCACTCCACTCTGAGATTGCAGAATGTTTGTCTCTTAATTAGATGAATAAAAAGCACTAATTTAGGAAGGCAAATCCTCTAGGTCTGCTCTCTGAGCCACTAGAACCATGTACGCCCCAGGGTAGGTACATTAATTAAAAAATAAATAACACAGAAATCAGAGTGTCCACTGGCAGGTAAGAATTAATTATACCAATACAATAGGAAACATTACAAAATAAGGATATTAAAAATAAAAGCATTAATACCATAATAGTTTAATAATACTTTGTTTAAATTGAATAGAAGACATTCCAGATTTTTAAAATCTTTTCTTGCTCTAAAGCATACTAATATCCATTTCTAATATTTACTTCATTGGCTTGAAATAAAATGTTAATGCATTTCAAAGCTTTCACAAATTGTAAATGGGGGAGGGCACCAACTCTAACCTTATTTTGTAGCAGAATTATAAAATGCTAAAAAACAAACAAAAAAAAAACCAAAACTTTTTATCTGTGGGATTCAACTTACCCTTTCTGTCACAGAAAACTGATGGGTGTCTGCTGAAATTTTATATGTATGTAGTTTTGTTGGCACAACTGTAATAAAATACTGGAACATCTGGTTGTCTAGAATAAAAACAAAATGTGTTTTTTTTCCAATCAATCCAATAGTAACAAATACTACTGCCAAATACGCCCTCCTCCTATTAAATGCACTTAACTTGAAATTTAATGCTACTTATTACTTAGTGTTTAAGAATAACAACAACAATTAAAAGAATCAATGAAAGCAGTATATTCATACGTGGTAAATAAGCTCTCAATAAACATAAAATATTTACATATACACATCTATTAGAAGATGTTTAAAAAATGAACTAGTCATTAGGTATCCTTTATAACATTATCATCCTTTTATCAAATGTGAAAAAATAACATTTCTTTATAGTACAGAAACTAGTAAGAATAAAATTATAATCACAAGACATATTTTCATTTTCTAGTAATATCTTAAGAATTATAAATAAACCAAAATTGAATTAGTCAGCCTTTGGATATATACAAGGAATTGATACGACAGGAGGAGATAATGAACAAACCTACTCACTGTCGTTCTGAGATTACTGCATAGTCAAAAAGATCCTATTTATAGTATTTAGGCATTTTTAGGTTTAATACAGTCATAAATACCAGTATATTACTAATCATTAATTAATTAACCTTGAACAGGTAACTGTTCATGTTATACAAAATGTGTTCATTGTCAAGGTCTATATTCTAGAAAATTTAGAATTAGATCTATCTGTAGTTTCAATCAGGTAAATAATAGGGCCTCATTACATCTGACATGAAAACAGATGTACTACATACAGCATAACTGTCTACAGAAACTGTGTACAGGAATAAAATACACCAATTTTAAATGTATGGTCTGATAAATTTTGACAATTGCATTTGGCCACATGGTTACTTACCACCAATCAAAGTATAAAACATTTTTACCACCTCAAAAAGTTCCTCCATACCCCTTTGCAATCAATCCCCTTCTTCAATCTCTGACCCTAGGCCAACCACTAATCTACCCTCTATCACCACAGATTAGTTTTGCCTATCCTAGAACTTTATATAAATAGTAGACAGTATGTATTTTTGTGTGTCTATCTTCTTTTGCTCAACTTTAATGAATTTTTATTTCCATCAGTTCAATTTCTCTGTCTCTTAGTGTGACTCAGAACAGGGGAGGTAAGGGTAAACGAGATAGGAGGGAAAGTTAAGAGTAACGGCATCTTCGAACACTAACATTAAACAAGTTTCTAATAAAATAAAACCTGTTTCAACTTCACCACTTATTTCACCCACCACTTGTACCAATATAACTTTCAAAAACATAAACAGTATTTGACTAGTTCTTCTATATAATAGCCTAAATATTATCACAGATAATACTAGAGTAGAAAGTATCCACTTTGTCCACCACCGATAGATGACTTTTAATTGTAGATAGATGGTCTTCAGTTTCATCCTTTGAGTCATTCTTTGATACAAGGCGAATTGCTCTATCTATGCCTAGTTTTGAGGTGTTTTACAAATAAACTCTATTGTGTTATAAACAGAGGGAGTGAGCTGGAAGTGCTAGGAGAAAAAAGGCGTTTAAATCTTCAGTATTAATGACAAAAAGATGAAATTGAGAGCAGTGAGGCAATAATAATCTCTGCTGTATACATGGGTGGGATAATCACTTGGGAGAAACATGATGGATAAGGGAATCTCACCACATGTGAGGAGTGAAGTATAATGAATAATAACCAAAGAGTCAAAGAAATATGACCAGAAAAACTGGAAAGCATTTAAGCTGTGGTCAGAGAACTACTAAAGACCTATTTGTCAATGTTAATTCAAGAAAAGTCTATAAACTTGTTAAATAATTTAATGGCCAGGTTGGGGAAAGCGGGGAGGGGGCAGCAGACGATGTTGAATGAAATTTTGTTGCAAGCCACAAATTGTTCCAAAGGAGTGGGTCTATCGAAATTGGTAGTACAGCATTCAAGATATAAGTACTATGGGGCAGCCCGGGTGACTCAGCGGTTTAGCGCCGCCTTCAGCCCAGGGCCCTGCTCCTCCCTCTGCCTGTGTCTCTGCCTCGCTCTGTGTCTCTCATGAATAAATAAATAAATAAATAATAAAATCTTTAAAAAAAAAAAGATATAAGTACTACGTAATCCCCTCAAAACTTCTGGGGCAACATAAAGGAGGGAGTGGTTACCTGACACAACAGATCTGTAATGCTGATTTTCCTTTTTTTAAAAAAAGAAGCCCAATAAGATATATATTAGTAAGGAGAAGAGTACACCTACTTTAAAGCTTTGAATAACCTACTGACACTCATCTAGTGACATTTTATAACATAACTCTAAATATCTCTTAGTCTTTATGAATTTAGGGACAAGTAAATTCAAAAAGAGCCTTTTGAAAATTAATGTGTTTATATTTAGAACTGTTTCTATACAAAAATTTGAAGTAATTTTAGCATCCTGAAACAAAGTATTAACCAACATGTTTTCAATGATTGCCTCATATGTATTTCTGTATACAATGAACGTACACATAAAGATGAGATTATGTACTGAATAAAGCTTATGATTCTCTCAGAATGCTTCTACTAACACATTTCCAAATGTAGAATATTCAGGTTTCTCTAAGTGAAGCAATTCTGTACAAACATAAAATACTTAGGAATGTAACTCAGGGGACACCTGGGTGGTTCAGTGGTTGAGTGTCTGCCTTTGGCTCAGGGTGTGATCCCAGGGTTCCAGGATCGAGTCCTGCATGGGGCTCCCTGTAGGGAGCCTGCTTCTCCCTCTGCCTATATGTCTCTGCCTCTCTCTCTAAGTATCTTTCATGAATAAATAAATAAAATCATTAAAAAAAAAAAAAGGAATGTAACTCAGTATTCTAAGTAAAACATCTTTGATGTATCTGATTATAAGCTATGCTAAAAGAGTAAAAATACGGAAAAGAATATTAATAAATTATTTTAATTAATAAAAAATGAAATCCTTAATTAGTTTTGCAAAAGCTAGAATTCCTAGTAGCACAGGAAGCTTTACATGTCCTTAAAAGGTCTTATAGGGGGAACATGTCATACAGTAGGACTATTTTAGTAAAGGGAAAAGCAATCAAAAACCTTCAAGAAACACAAGATAGATTACTTGTTATAAAATTAAGAAAATAATCCATCCATATTTGGATAAACCAAAATTTTAAATGGAATAGAAGGTTAAAACAGTAATAGAAGCTATCTATGCTATAATGTACTACTTCTGACTATGTTAATAACCAAGCTATTCTAGAATAACTCTAGATTTCTGATGTCTGTAAAATTCCCCAAAGATGATTCTAAAATGGTAAATATAAAAATAAAATAAAATAAAATGGTAAATATGCATTTTAGAACTTTAAATCTATACAAAGAAAAAAATACTTATAATGTTGAAACTTTCTTTAGTGCATATGAGAAAGCAGTTCAGCCCGATTAACACATTAACCTTTCATATATTTCGAGAGCTTTCAAACTCTATTTTTTTCTGCTTAATTTTTTTATGTCTTTTTTCTCCTGCTTACTTCTAACTCTATAATTTCTTTTGTTCTTATGGCTCATTTTGTAATACATAAATTTTATCCACTAGTAGGAAATTCTCTCTATATATACATTTCCACATAAAATTATCAACCAGTTAATCTACTTAAATATTTACCTCTTTATTTGTCACAAGAGGGTTATTAAAAATGTGTTAATATTAAAGTTATAAAAGCAATTGCCTGCATGCAAATTCCAACAGTAATTATTAAATACTTACGATCTACAGCAATTTTTTCAGTTCCATCCAAAGGATTAATAATTCCTGGAACAACCTCTCCAAAAGACAAATGATCTATTCTGTGAGAAAAGTTGTAAGCTAAGAGGAATAAAATAAAACAAATTAAGTATAGAAATTAAATTATTCAAAACTATATGTTACATACTGGTTCACATTCTTACCCAATCTCAAATGAAAATATCTCAAAATCTATAGGTATAATATAGTACTTAAAACTTCTTTATTTTGAGGGATCCCTGGATGGCGCAGCGGTTTGGCGCCTGCCTTTGGCCCAGGGCGCGATCCTGGAGACCCGGGATCGAATCCCACGTCGGGCTCCCGGTGCATGGAGCCTGCTTCTCCCTCTGCCTGTGTCTCTGCCTCTCTCTCTCTCTCTCTCTCTGTGACTATCATAAATAAATAAATAAATACCTTAAAAATTAAAAAAAAAAAAAAACCTTTATTTTGAGAAAATGCATATAAATATGTGGAATTAAATGTATAACAGTAAGTACATTCTAATAAAATGTTATATCTCAAATTTCATAACGTACAAATTAACCTCTATAAAATAGTACATCTAATCCTGATAACCAGTAATAATAATAATAATAATAATAATAATAATAATAATGGCTTTCCTTGACAAATCATTATATAGTAACAGGATTGTTAGAACTGGAATGATGTCTATGTAGTCAAATAGTGAAACCCATTGATCAATATATTTTTAATAATTACCATTGCTAAATGTGACAAACTCACGTTTTATGGAATTCATTACTTTTTTTTGTTCTCTAAAGAAGACCTTTTTTTGTTTGTTTTTTTAAAGATGTTATTATTTATTTGAGAGAGAGAGAGCACAGGCAGGGGGCTGAATCCCAGGACCCTGGGATCATGACCTGAACGAAGGCAGTTGCTTGACTGAGCCATCCAGGTGCCCTCCAAAAAGGACTTTAAAAACCAAGTTTTATGACAATCATTACACTAAACTAACTTGACTAATTTTTATATATGCATGTGTGCAGATGTACACTGAAATAAGCTTGAAATATATAGGCCTTTCATTAGCCATAAAAATTAGCAGAGATGTGTACAAAGTGATATAAAGCACACCAAGGCTCTGCTCCCTAACCCTAGCAACTTCTGAGCTATGAATAAATAAAGACAAGTAGTTTAAGGATAAGAGAAAATGGATTAGTCAATAAATCTATTCATTTATTTTCTCCTTTGGATATCCATTTTGCCAACAGCCCACTCTGAAAGCCCTACCTCGCATGTGCACTCAAAGCAAAATGAAACAAAACCCCACACACAACACTTTTTTCAATGACCTCTTCATGGAAAAAATTTCAGAAACTGCTTACAGTCATGGTTGACAAGTGCTGCCAAATGTGCATGACCTCGGGGATGTGGAATTGCCCTGAAAAGAGGAAAAAAATATTAAAGTAATAATACCTAAATATATATATATAACTAATTAAAACCAGAAAGGGGATCTTTCCTAAGTTACATACCTGCCTTAATGTAAAATAAAAACATATTTGTCCTATGATTTTAAGTAGGTTAAGTCTACTCATTTCAGCCCATGTAATAAACTGGGGGCTGCCAAACTGTTTCTGTGAAGTGCCAGACAGTAAGTATTTTAGGCTTTTGTGGGCCAAGATGCAAAACTGAAAATATTATGTAGGCAGTTATATAAGAAGAGAGAAAATTTTTCAAACTTCTCATAATGACATTCAAAATATAATAGTAATAACTGAGTACTTTTTTGATATAGTTCAGGTATTTTTGCTGGGAGATAACATTTCCCTTAACAAGGGAGGGTTGGTTCATGTTCCCTATTTTCAAAACTGATCACAAAAATTTATCTGTTATGAAGCTCTAGAATATTTTACATATTTTATCTTTGAAAATATTAATCCATGGGCATATCTTTTAACTGAGTATATTCATTTGCTTGGATAGAACTGTATGAGGTTCCTCTCGTGGTATTTCCTTTGGTGTATGGTTACATAACACAGATTGGTCACTTGCTAGCTAGCTAGCTACTTATTTATTTATTTATTTATTTATTTATTCATTCATTCATTCCTTCATTCATTCATTCATTTGCAATCTAAAGTAGAATTTCCTCAAGTGAATAGTTAAATGGATTTCAAAATGTGGAAATTTCCTTTGCACCTGCATCAAGGTCTGAAAACCCTTCAGGAAGTATAGTTTGAGGTTGGAAAATATATACAAGTATAAGAATGCAGATATTGCTTCTCGTCTTACTTTTGACTGTGCAGCCTATCCAAGCATGGAAAGCAAGAAATAACACTTAAAATCATTAGACATTACTTACCACTGAAATAACTCTACCATAATGTTAAGTTTCATATAGAAATACTGTTTTTTGTCTTATAACTTTAGGCTAAATTCATGAAGAAACATTATCCAGTCTGCACCAAACTTAACTTCCAAACCTGTTCAGTGTTCGATAAAAATGACAGTAGTTTCCTTATTCAGAAAAATTTCAATCTCAGCCCTAAGCTTAAAAGAAAATCACAAAAAACTAGACAACTGCTAAGTTGTCAAGGTGCTGTGTAGTAGGGCAAGTTAATATATTCAGCCTTTTTTTCTTACAAAAGTTCATGGAAATGACAATATTAAGTCCGTGAGAGCAAATGAAGTTCACCATCACTACCAGTTCAATACATGATAGATTCAAATATGTTCTGTGAAGTACTGCTGATATAACGCATAACCACAAGGTTTTAAACACCTTACATTTTCACAAGCCTTGAGAATTTACCCACACAAGCCTTTTTCTGCTTCATACATATTTACCACCAGCAACACACCAATGTTCTCTCAATTTCTTTAAAAATATTTTTATCTATAGTTATTCCACGCAGGCTATTTAATCAAATCAAACTCACACTCCTCAAAAAAACAACAAGCAATATTGGTAACTTCCATTCACTCAGCAAGAGCTAAGGAAACCCACTCAGTTATCACCTGCCTTGCTTTTGAATTGAATGTTGTACACTGCTCTCACTATCCTCAGCTGCTAGGGCACTTTTCTCACCAAAAAGCTAATTCTCCAAAGCAAATTTATTTTTCCGAGATGCATTTCTCTGATTGGTGCAAAGACAATCTCATCAAGCTGCCGGTAAGTGGCTTTCGTTTCTTAGCTAAACAATGAGTCATGCGTCTATCAACTTTGGTCACAGTCTCAGTTTCATTTTTTATTTTTATGAAGAAATTCTGCTTGTGCTTGGATATTCCCTTTAAATTTTTTAATCTTCCTGAGAGTTAGTAATGTTGTGAGGAGTGTTTAGTCTGGTTATATTTACATATCCTATATCCTTTTAGCACAGCTATGGTGTCACTGCATAATAAACATGATGTTTGGAAGTCAAATTTGACAAAATAATCCACACTCCACTGTGCCTTAAAAGTACATTTGAAACCCTTATTTCTTTTTCTTTTCTGACAGAGTAATACAATAAAGAAATAAAATGTTGTGGTACACCAATTCACAAGGAATCTGTAACACTGTGGAGTTTTAACTGTTATAATTTGTTGTAATTTGTAGTGCACCAAGTAGCAGTACAAAGTGATGAGTCATATACAGTCTGCCACAGTTACTCAATCCTGGTATTGTAGTGTACAAGTAGCCAGATGCAAACAAACAAACATGACTGTGTTCCAGTAAAACTTTATTTTTGGACACTGAAACCTGAATGTCATGTATTTTTCATGTGTTATGATATATTGTTCCACGTAATTTTCAGTAAAGGAAAGACTGTTTTGAAGGAGAATTGCTAGAAGGAGGCATTTTGGGTTGTCACAATTATTGGGGAGGAGTCACTATCCACCCGTAGTGAACAGCAGCTAGGGAAGCAAGGCATCCTGCAAACACAGTGACAGTTTCACACTCAAAAATATTGTCCAACATCTTGCATGACTTCCAAACACTCTAAGTGGCATTCATGTAGGTGAAAAACCTATGAATAATCATCTGAGTCTAGAATTTAGTTACACAAAAGACTTTGTTGTAGTTTTAATATATATTCAATTTCCTAGGAAATGGAGGGAATAGTATACTTTTTTTGTTTGCAGTATTACAGAGTTGTTCGGCATCAATAGAAATACCATTCATGATATTTGAATGGCCAATACAGGTTTCATTTTGCATATGCGACTGATGTATATCTGATGATTCTACATGCAGCAGCAGGCATCTGGCTACTCCATTACCTTACCTAAGGTACTCATGCTCAAACATCTGAATATTGAAATACATATTATGTAACAAATCATGTTCTTTTTATTTCTCCTTTATGTTACAGCTGAGAATGATACTGTATCTTAGAGGTAACATGAGATCTTCAAAAAAATAAATATTGAACTTGGTAAACATAATACCAAACTTAGGAGTGGGTTTATAAGATATCCCAGAGATGATGAGGACAAGATATGAACCAAATACTTTTCCATCTGGCTTCTCTTATTCATGGCATGAGTTATCACATGGAGAAAGAAGTGAAACTGGGAATTAAGGCCATAGTATAGAGGTTTATAACAACATAATAGTCAAAGTTCCTTCTTTCAGTTAGTTTGGGAGTAGGATATCATTTACATCCACAGGTATAATAAAATCTTCTAAACTTCTTTGAGCCAACTATTATCTATTGTCTGCATGATACCAAGAAATTCTAAGGTTCCCAGCCATAGAATCAATCCTGGCAACAGTAAGAAAACAACAAAACATGAATGGGACAACAAAGACAAATGTTTGATCTGATCGCTGTAAACACTGAAATAATTTTACATAAAAGACTTACGCTATTTATCTCTATATTTAACAACAACAACAACAAAAATTCCAGCAATGATTATTTCCTTCTTCGTGGCCTTTCCCTCAGTCTGGATGCCCTTTCACCTTTATATATAAAATTCCTAATCATTCACTAGTATTCAAAGGTTCTCCTCAATAAAGCCTCTGCTAATGTGCCAGGTAAATCAGATACCCTGTTATACAGTTTTTTATTGGCTGTACTTCTGCTATACAGCTTCAATACAACTATAATTAAATAATTATTAGTGTAATTTTACTGTTCAAAGTTTGGATTCTCTCACAGAATGTCAGCAACATAAAGGCAAAAACCCTCTTTTCTTCATGGTTTCATCTTAGTATCTGGTATGCCCATAGCAAGCTCTCAAAAAATGTCTTTTACAATGAAGAATTGTTTAGCTCTGCAACTCCAGATGGATGGAGAGGGAAGGGAAGGAGGGAGGCGGGGAGAAAGGAAGAGAGTCAGAGAATCATTTACTTACTCAGAAATTTACCAAGTGTTCATATCACATGACAGTTTCTCTGCTGAGTGCTGCTCATGAAGGTAGGTGGTCTTATATTTTTCCCTAACTTTTACCTACTTTATCTCAGGCACTACAAATTTCTAACTACATCAAAATACCTCAAATTAATCAAGGATTACATTTTGATGATGATTATCAAAAGGAAAAACAAAACAAAAACCTGATAGCATCTGCAACAAGAACAAATTAATGAAATGTCTAGGTAAGAGCTGCCTGGCTACTAAAACTTAGCAAATTAGGTTTTGATTTCTATCAACCTGCAGCTCATTTACTTTAATGTATAAATTGTGTCATAACTGTTTACTTTTGTTTTGAAGTAGTTGTTAAAGTTAGCAGTCTTCTCTATCCTGAGATCAAAGCCCAGCACACAAGTCTCAAAATATCAAAAACACAGATACACAACATTTTAAGCAGCCCTGTAGTAGTTACATATTATTTGATTAGCAAAGAATTTACTCTTAAACCAAGCTGCCAACTTGTCTAAAGTATTTTCAGTAAGTGAAAAGAACATACTTGCCCACAGTTATGTGAAAATTCCCCGCGACTTTATTGACATAGAGATGACCACGAATTCTGCAAGCATCTGGAGGCTGTGATGAATCATCTTCCCTGTTACATGAGAGGAAGAATTACTTACAATACACTTAATATAGTCACCATTCTGTGATAGGAAAATTTGTAGAGGGAAAACAACATCCCTAAAAATTGATTTTTAGGTAATGTTCTAAATGTCAAAAGTAGTACAGAAGTTTTTTCAAGTCTACACATTTATAAAAGCTCATACACCTACAAAATGGGAAAATATTATATAATTATATATATATGTATATACACAGACATATATCATATTTACACAAATCTAAAATTCCATGGTTCTTCCTATCAGGATTAAGGCCATTTAGAGGAAAGCTTAAAAGAATTAGTCCAATAAAAACAAAGTTTTGTAATCTGTCTGACACTTTAGGGGACAGAGAAAGACAAGTAAGAATGAGGGAAGGACATGTCATCTAAGTTCAGACAATGACACTTTCATCCTAAGCAAATGTAAAACCTCTCTATAGTTTTAAATTTAAACAATCATTTTCATGATTATAGCATTTCTAAATATCACCTATTCTAACCTATAGAAGAGAAAAAAGTGAAATAAGAACACAAAATTCCTGGGATGCTGGGTAGCTCAGTGGTTGAGTGTCTGCCTTCAGCACGGGGTGTGATCCTGCCATCTTGGGATCGAGTCCCACATTGGGCTCCCCACAGGGAGCCTGCTTCTACCTCTGTCTATATCTCTGCCTCTCTCTCAGTCTCTCAGGAATAAATAAAATCTTGAAAAAAACAAAACAAAAATCAGAATTCTAAAAAAAAAACCATAAAATTCCTAACAAATATTTATACATCCTTATAAAATAATGCTAAATGCAATTAATTTGTTCTTAAAATCTAATATAATTTTATATGGAAGTATAACATACACACATTAAGAGAAAAATGAAATGAAAATGAAGTATTATTTGTGATACTCCTGATCAATATCACAGGCTATAAATTTAATAGTAAAAAGAAATCTTCTTAATATGGAATGATTACATTTTCTCTAAGAAATATGAGATTCAGAGAACTAAACCAATACTAAAATTATGTCATAATAAATAGCTGTATATTTAAAAATTACATCTCACCTTGGTGGAAGTGCTGTTGATGCACTTTTAAAAGCACTTTTAAATATCACGTCTTGAAGTGAATGTTCTTCCTGCAGTCTACTCTGAATCAGCTGCAGCATCCTAAATACAACATAAATAAGCAATAGTTTGAAATACAGTAAGGTAACAAGAAAGCCAACACTTTTTACAAAGTGTTAGCTGACGTATTATTATAGGACTTTATTCTAAAACAAAGTATCAAGTTTTCTTTGGTCATTTCCTTAAAAGAAGAAAAAATGGTAGGGTGGTTGAAGGATTAATAGTTGAGGTCCATTAGCATGTCTAACTTCACTGATAATGGCTATGCAGTCAGGGTCATTAAGAAGGAGCTTCTGGGATCCCTGGGTGGCGCAACGGTTTGGTGCCTGCCTTTGGCCCAGGGCGCGATCCTGGAGACCCGGGATCAAATCCCACGTTGGGCTCCTGGTGCATGGAGCCTGCTCCTCCCTCTGCCTATGTCTCTGCCTCTCTCTCTCTCTCTCTCTCTCTCTCTCTGTGACTATCATAAATAAATAAAAATTAAAAAATATATATATATATAAAAAAAAGAAGGAGCTTCTGTTCACCTGAGTATCTAAACCCATCTTTCATGCATGCATGCATGCAGCTATTACAAAATTCTTACTTTTTATCAGGTATTGAATAAAGTATTACAGATACAAAAAGTAAGACAAGTACAACAGATTTGGTGGATTTAAGTGGGAGATTACTTGGGTATAAACCCCTTCCACAAGCATCTAATCCTCATTACAAAATAGGCCATAGTGCCATTTAATATTACCTGGTGTCTCCTTTTCCAAAGAAATCTAAACGTTAGTCTATATGACAAGACCATTCTGAACAAAATATTATACTCTACCTATACTTTTTAAAAAGAATATAAGCATCTTCAGATTTACACGGTCTCATCTTCAGATTTACATGTCTAAAGGCTTAAAATCTTTGGACCTAATGCTAAGAGGAATTGTAAGTTTCTATTTGTGTGTGTCCTGTATTTCCAGAGTCTAGTTTTAGAGCTAGGCAGTGGTAAAAGAGGTTGATGGCAGCAAACCGTGTGTGTGTGCGCGCGTGCACACATATAACTTCTGTCTCAAATATACCAATATCTAAGCTTATATGTAAAAAAACTCAACTATGATGGAAAACAGCCATCATTTTAATAGTATAAACACAATCTCTGCTCCCACGTATTACTAGTCTGGAACACTGAATAAAATTCCAGATGAAAAAAGGCTTCTCATTTTAATATTTTTGGATTGAAGTAATGTATTTCATCTCTGAATGGCTTTCTACTAAAAGCTCTAGAAGCCCAGAAATACTTAATATTCCGTTCTTTTGTTCAACTACATTTAATTTTAAACTTAATTTAAAACTCTCCCCAGATGGAGAAAGTGGAAATTAAAAGAGAAAGGCCTGTGAAATGTACTTAGGGACTAGGAAGAAAAAAAAAAAATGGGTAAAAAAAAATTTTTGCAATAATCTTAAATTAGGTAAAGCCTTCATAAGTACCAATACATAGACTGGAAATTATTTAAAATTATAAAGGAAATAAACAACAACAAAGCAAAATGGGCATATGGCATAAATGAGCAGTTTCACACAAAAAGGAATACAAATGGGGAAAAAAAATCCACAAAGATATTCAAGTGATTCATAAAGAAATGCTAATTAAACTGGTATAATACCATTTTCATCCACAGAATTGGCAACAATAAAAACAGTATACCCACTGTTGGTGAGATTGTATATAAATAAGTACTCTCACATAGTTTTGGACCACAAATGAAGATACTTTGGTATCATCTATCAAAATGTCTTTTTTCCCAGTTTTATTGATATAATTGACATATCACGCTAAGTTTTAGTGTACAACTTATGATTTGACATATGTATATATTGCAAAATGATGACTACAATAAGTATCACCTCACATAGTTAGAATTTTTTGTGATAGAATTTATCAAAATGTTAAATATCCCCTGAAAGAGAAGTTTCATTTCTAGAAACTACGCACACACACACACACACACATTCTGACCAGTACATAAGGAATTAAGTTCAAGAATTTTCATTGAGCATTGTTTTTAATATTAGAATCCTGCCAACAATCTAAATGCCCACTAATAAGGATCTAATTTAATAAACTAAAGTTTATCCATAAAAAGAATACTATACGTAGTGAAATGGGAAGATGTCCAAAATATCAGGTTAGGTGGAGAAAAAGCAAATTCTAGAACAAATGTATGGAATGATCCTATTTGTATTCAGAAAAAAAGTAACATAAGCAAATATGCAAACATACGGAAAATTATAAATGATCAGAGTTTCTAGAAGGTGACACAAGAAATTTAACTGGTTGCTACTGCTAGTCAGAGGCTTTCACTTTTAATTTATATCCTTTACTTCATATCTTTTCTATTCAAATTGAATTTTAATGATCATATATTGCTTTATGAATTTTTAAATAGTTAATAAAATTTTAAATGAAAATTAAAATGTATTTGTGATTCAAAGTGCATTAGAGAAAAGATTATACATGACTTTCCTAAGATCTGATAAAAATGTTTAAAATTATAAAGATTAAATACTATATTCTGCTAATATTTCATCCCAAAAACTGCCTTGAGAAATATTCATCTATGAACAATTCACAATAGATAAAGCAGGAGAACATGATCTAGATTTCTATGGAGCACAATACTTTGTTAGCTTATTACCTTTGCCACTCTTTCTGCTGTGGTGAAAGATCAAATATTGCCTGAAATAAAGGAAAAAACATAATCACTAGCACTGTCAATTTCTCTTAGCTTGTATATCATAATTTAAAATTCTTTCTTCTGAGCAAGAAACAAATTTATAATGTTCATAAAAACAAATATTCATGATATACATTTAATCTTCTATAAGTAAGCTAAAAAATGTAGTATATTCTTACTCAAAGCCAATATAAAGAAGTTCTACTAATCACAAATATTTTTGTATTACAGTTATCCACATTTATAGGAATGACTGCAAGTTGGCAATCTGACATAAGCACAAAATGGTATGTTAGGACTTGAAATCATTTAAATGACACATGCATGAAAGATTTCAAAAAAGAAAAACATAAAGCTCAACTATAGGATCTTAGCATCCAAAGTCTTTTTTTTTTTTTTTTTTTTTTTGCTGGGAAAAATACCATGATAAAATCAACATTTTTGGGCAGTCCCGGTGGCTCAGCGGTTTAGCGCCACCTGCAGCCCAGGGCATGATCCTGGAGACCCGGGATCGAGTCCCACGTCAGGCTCTCTGCATGGAGCCTGCTTCTCCCTCTGCCTGTGTCTCTGCCTCTCATTCTCTGTCTCTATGAATAAATAAATAAAATCTTAAAAAAAAAGTCATTTCTTTAAAAAAAAAAATCAACATTTTTTAAAAAAGATTTATTTAAGTAATCTCTACATTGACATGGGGCTCAAACTCATGATCCCAAGATCAAGAATCACATGCTCTTCCAAATGAGCCAGCCAGGCACCGTGAAATCAGTAATTTTTTAAACAAGTTAAGCAATGGCACAGTAATTCCCAAATGTACTAATCAATAAGGAATAGTTCAAGAAATTTAAGCACTATCTTCATCAATTTGAAGTCAGAAGAGGTAGCTTGTAGGATAAGAGGGAAATATGCAAGCTTTTCATGGTGTGTGGCAAGATCTACAATTTAAGTTTGCAATAACGAAGACTTGATTTTTATAAAGGCAATTCATAAGAAAGTATATATTGATTCTACTTTTTATTTTTATTTTTATTTATTTATTTATTTATTTTTATGATAGTCACACGGAGAGAGAGAGAGAGAGAGGCAGAGACACAGGCAGAGGGAGAAGCAGGCTCCATGCACCGGGAGCCCGACATGGGATTCGATCCCGGGTCTCCAGGATCGCGCCCTGAGCCAAAGGCAGGCGCCAAACCGCTGCGCCACCCAGGGATCCCTGATTCTACTTTTTAAATTTAGCAAAATTAATTATTCTTCCATAATCAGGCCCTAACCTTCTACTCTCTACAAAATCCTCAGTTTTTAATCAAAATGGGAAAATCTCTCATTTTATCAAGCAGTTCTACCTCTCTGCCTTTGTTAATTTAATTATACCAACCTGGAAACTTCCTCTCCTGTAATTGTGACCCTCTCGTCTATCTAAATCCTACGTACCAGACCCTCCAGGTTAAATTGCCCCTATCGTTCTGATTACAGTGAAATCATCTCTGATTACTCCTCTTGCTGATCTTGTCTACAGCATGCTTCCCAACCTTTTCTCCACCATAGCACACAAGGAAAATGCTTCTGTAAAGCACACCATAGCAAACAGGAGGCTGCATGCAATTGCTTCCCAGTTACCCTTGTAGATAAAACTTTTGACAGTGGGGGCTATGATTCTTTCTTTTACTTCCCCAAACTGCATAGTGTAGTACTGGGCACAAGGGGCCCGGGGGTAAAGGAACTACTGAGTAGCCAACTTCATGCTAGATACTATGCTACTTAATTTCTTACCTCACTTAGCCTTCAGAACAACCTGTGAGTCTGTTATCAGTCTTGCCTTTTTTATGAGGAGGAAGCTCAACAGGTTCAAAACTTTTTCCAAAATCACAGACCTTAAGAGTTAGTATACAAACCCAGCTCTGTCAGATTCCTCACTTTTAAGCAGTTTTTAAATTCTTTAAGTAAAGAAATAGTAATAAAACATAATAGTAAGCAGCAAAGTAGTAACTCTCACAGCATATTGTGATCATTATTTGGAAACTAGTAAAGTCATCAGGGCTATGTTTTTAATATTCAGAGTGCATATTAGGACAGTAAGTATGAAAACATAAAAAGAAGTAAAAATTATCTCAAATAATTTTACATTAATAATTCTTACTTAGGGGCACCTAGGTTAAGCGTCTGCCTTTGGCTCAAGTTGTGATTTCAGGGTCCTGGGATCGAGCCCCATATCAGGCTCCCTGCTGAGCAGGGAGTCTGCTTCTCCTTCTCCCTCTGCCCCTTCCTCTGCTCATGCTTTCTTGCTCTCTCAAATAAATAAAATCTTAAAAAAATAATAGTTCTTAATTTTTTTTAAGATTTTATTTATTCATGAGAGACAGAGAGGCAGAGACATAGGTAGAGGGCACAGCAGGCTCCCCACGGGATCCAGGGATCCCAACAACTGGATATTTTTAAGTTCCCGTCTGGTCAAGACATGACTTTTAATTATATGACAGTTAAATTTAAATAAAATGTTCCTATTCCACAAATGACTGGAAGAGATGGCAGAAATTGTTTACAGTAGAATAATCAGCAATCTTGTTACATTTACATAAATCTAGCATGTTCCTTTAGTGCCTAATATCTAACAGGGCACTATACTTCACATCTTATGAGACACAGGAAAATAAATTTAATGCTTCTCAGGAGCTTAAAAGCTAGCTAGAAAGACAAGCTCTCCAGAAAAATAGATATAAACAAAACCAAGGACTTAACAAATGTGAAGAAAAAAAGGGTAGGAATGGGAGACAAGAAAAGCATTAAGTAAATTTTAGAGGATAAGTTTAAGATGATTAAGTCTCCTCATAATCAAATTTTCACAGTGTTCAAAGATACAGAAAATATAGAAAACACTCTATATTGTCATTTTAAATTAGCATCCACATACTGGAAATTTTCAAGAATTTATGTAAGACTGCGTATAAGGGAGACAAAATTGAGAAAAGAGCCCAACCCATAACTCATTTCATGGCACAGAGAAGTCTATGTAGGAAACAAGAAAAGTCCCTCACTCAGAGAAAGAGAGGAACATGTAATAAAATGGTAAGACACCTGAGAAAGAGGCAATCTCCTTTCCTAGGAGCATTTTCAAGGAGTTCAATCAAGTGCCAGAGACCACACAGTGAGGACATCCCACAGCAGTGTTATTCCTAGCTTATCTGTGTCCTGGACAGTGTTCTAAATTAAGCAAGAATACTGCCACGGTTGGCTGCTAATGAGGACAGTCACACAAGCTAAAGAAAGGAGGAGTTACCCTAGCAAAATTAAGCCTGTCAAAGCAAACATAAGGAAATTTGGAGTGCCCTGGTGAACCACTCTGCCATCGTGGACCCAATACGGACTCCTTCCTTCCTTTTCAAAAGCATCTGAAGCTAATATGACTCTTAAAAAAACACAGTATATCTGAACTTTTACCCTTTCCTCCTTTCATCTAGGTCTGAAAAAATGTGTGTGTGTTGGAGAAGGAGGGTCACATAAAAATTGACATAACTCAACAGTCTATGTCAACTCTCACTGGCTTAATAGGCCACTTATATCCTCATCCTAAAGATGAACAATAAATAAATAAACACATGAAAAGATTCATTAACTTGAAAAAAGTGGTCCATCTCAGGTATGAGGGCTAATTTTCCTCTATGATACTAGTCCTAGAAATAAGGAGAAAAATGTTAAGTTTTTCTAATTATTTCTCAATGAAATTTGGCATCATGAAGACATAAAAAAATTGAATGATCTGAGATACATTAAGGATATATGATATATAGATATATGATCTGTGACATATATATAAAAAATACAACCATTGTATTTTAAAATGTAATGAAGGCACTGAAAAGAAGATTGATCCTGCTAGATCAGGGTAATCTCCCAGAACTCAGGTGAAGTTTGAAATATGCATCTAAAATAAGAATTATCAATTGAGATACTGAGAACCACTCCATAAAATTCACCATCATATGGTAAGAATTGTTAAAAGGAATACAGCTCAAACATTTTTAAAGACTTAAATTTGCTAAAAGTAGAATACAAATAGGATATAGAATTTCCAAATCATTGGAGGAAAAGAAGAAAAACTTCATCATTACAGCAAATATAAGAAAAGAGAAACAGAAACTATTAGGAAGCATTAAAAAAATATAATACATGAATAAGGTTGTAAAACAGATTTTAGAGGCTTATCTGAAATGCTAACAATGGTTATCTCAAGGCTTTGGTATTAGAAACCTCCACAAAGAATACAGGTTACTTTTAAATTAAAAAAAATATATATATATATATTTTTTAAAAGCTAGCTCAGACAAAACTAAAAGTAAATATCAAAACTGTCTTCAAACGCCAGGACACCTGCACCCCGATGTTTCTAGCAGCAATGTCCACAATAGCCAAACTGTGGAAGGAGCCTTGGTGTCCATCGAAAGATGAATGGATGAAGAAGATGTGGTTTATGTATACAATGGAATATTCCTCAGCCGTTAGAAACGACAAATACCCACCATTTGCTTCAACGTGGATGGAACTGGAGGGTATTATGCTGAGTGCAGTAAGTCAATCGGAGAAGGACAAACAGTGTATGTTCTCATTCATTTGGGGAATATAAATAACAGTGAAAGGGAATATAAGAGAAGGGAGAAGAAATGTGTGGGAAATATCAGAAAGGGAGACAGAACGTAAAGACTCCGAACTCTGGGAAACGAACTAGGGGTGGAGGAAGGGGAGGAGGGCGGGGGGTGGGGGTGAATGGGTGACAGGCACTGAGGGGCACACTTGACGGGATGAGCACTGGGTGTTATTCTGTATGTTGGTAAATTGAACACCAATAAAAAATTAATTTATTAAAAAAAAAAACTGTCTTCAAGAAAACAATACCTCATAGCATATTATTAAAAAAAAAAGTCCATTAAACTTACTGGCTCATAAACTAGACCATCTGCAGATGCAACCATTGTTTCTGCTAAATCCAATACATCTGCTCCAACATCTGCAAAAAAAATTAGAAGTTTACATTCCATGTTCAGAGCTAAACTAAATCTTAATTAACAAGTCTAAATGTCTAACAGAAAAATCAAATACATGAAATCATTTTCCCATTCCATTTGTTCAAAAGTTATAATAGTAGAATTATACAGTTTTGGTAGAAACTATTCAAAAAATCAATAATACTTTTTCTAGTTCTTATTCAGTAAAGAATATGACTCAATCTCATAGTAAAAAGAATAAATTTCACTGAACCTCAGAGCTTTGCAAAAATTAAGAACCTAATCATAACTACTAAATTAAATGGCTGCCAAATGAAATATTAAATATTAAAATTAGGGATCCCTGGGTGGCGCAGCGGTTTGGCGCCTGCCTTTGGCCCAGGGCGCGATCCTGGAGACCCAGGATCGAATCCCACATCGGGCTCTCGGTGCATGGAGCCTGCTTCTCCCTCTGCCTGTGTCTCTGCCTCTCTCTCTCTCTCTGTGTGTGACTATCATAAATAAATAAAAATTAAAAAAAAAATAAATAAATAAATAAATATTAAAATTATTTCTAGAAATTAAAAGAAATTTTAAGAGAACGTTACTGATGACTTTTTTAAAAAAAATCAACAAATAGGAAAAGTTTATTTTGAGAAGGCAAAATTTTAATGGTATTCGATTATCTAAAATAAGGCAAAAGTATGATATATTCAGTAGTAACAAACTCATAGTTTAGATATAAAGTGTTTCTTTACTCTTAAAACCACTACCATAAGGAAAAATAAATGAAAAGGGAAAGAAATTTAAAATTTCTCTGAGATGAAATCTCCCAGAAATTAATCTCCTTAATTAAACTATTTCACAGTTTAAAAAATGTTGTCTCGGCTACTGAACTTGTAGTCTCTACATCCCAAGCAGTAATTTAAAAGATATCTTTCATGCAAAAACATCCTCACTTTTGAGAGCAATACTGATTCAAACATTATCTACCTAACATAATAACATTTTCCCACTTTTATCAGTATAATCAAGTGAAGCCAGAGAAGAAAATAGAAAAGGGTAACACATTATCTGGTTAAAAGATTTGGATCCATATTTTAATATGCAGAGTACAGTAAAGGGTGATAAACCAAAACAGTGAAACAGGATATTTTGTGGAGTATGGGTATAAAACTGGTAACTCTAAACAAGAAAAAAAGGATATACATAAGAACTCTGACTTACAAAAACTTTCAATTTTCTTTTAATTATATTAATGTGAAACTTAAATCTCTCCTCCTCATGGAAAAGAAATTTAAAGAATATCAGCTGGGGAGCAAAACAACTTGCATTATTAAATAACATTACCATAGCATTTTAAGATATCATAAAGGGATAAATAAAGTTAAAACACTACCATTGTTTTACTTTTTACTAACAATTGTTTAAACCATAAATGATACATGGACTTAACAAGTTAAAGGTGTACTTACATTGACACTTCATAGCAACAGTAATATCTATATTGATTCTCAATTTGCTAAAAGACAAAAAAGGAAATATTAGTACCTACCAAGTAATCAAAACATGAGAAATATAAATCAACTGATCATGAAAATTTGGATTTCAAACAGAGTAAGATACACTGATTAGAACTTGGATAGCATTTTCTTATGGTCGAAACAAAGGCACTTTAAAAATAAAAATTCTATATTTTGCAATTATTCTAAAAGCCTTTCTGATTTCACAGGTTTTTAGCACAGTATCCTTTAATTTAATAGTGGTAACTCAACAATTACTCCAAGCAACTCAGAGAAGTCTCTTTATATAAACCCTACATAGAATATTCTTTTAAGAATGTAAAATTTTCAAAATAAGAAGTTAGAAATGACAAGTATTTCTCTTCCATTTATCAAATAAATATATTAGGCATTACGCCTGATGCCCTACAATTATTATCTTTTTTATCCTTTACCATGGACCTATAAAGTAGATAACTTCCCAGTTTTGCAGATAAGCCAGTTGTTTTCAGAGCAGAGTAAATGCCTGGCTGTAGATCCCATAACCACTAAAATGGCATAATGGAAACTAAGTCTGAGTGGCCTAGAATAAATGCACCAAACTGCCAGGAAAAAAAAAACCTTTGATGATTACAGTTTTGTGTAGCCTTTTCAAATGCTTTATTTTCAAAGGATCAGTTCAAATCAAATTAATTTTAAAATATCAGAAATAATTAAGCACCATGAATAACAGAATGAGTACAATCAGTGTCAGTCCTGTCCTATGCTTCCAATCAAAACTTTTTCACTCTAATAGTATTTCTCTGGTTTCAATAGGAACTACAGATTTTCAGAGCTTCATATCCTCTTAAAATTGTCTAGAACTCAAACTGTGTTCCAAATAACTGTGGAGTTTAGGCTTAGAAGATGCTGTAGGAACCAGAGAATGAGGCAAAGTGGCCAGGCTTCTGGGCATCCCCATTATGCTTATGGAGTAACCTACATAATACTTCATTTGGAAAAAAAGCAAAAAAGTGATTCATTGGTGCTAAAAACAACAAAATAATAAAAACAACAAATTCTTTGAAAACTAATGGTATCTAGAATAACGTTCATATTACAGATGAAGATACTGAGACCTAAAAGAAAAGAAGTCAGTTGTCTGATTTGCCCATGGTTACATGGCAATTAACAAATATTGATTTACTTAATTCTCATTAACTCCAGGAAGCATGTACTATACCTATTATCCCTATTTTATGAAAAAGGAGACTGAAGCACATCCAAATACAGATTTGGTAACTTCCCTAAAGTCACACAGCTAGTAAATGGCAGAACTAGAATCAGAATTGAGAAGTAAAGGACACTCCTCTCCAACTAGTGCAAACTTAACATTATAAAACTGTTACCTCCAATCATTAAAAAATCAAAATACAAATAAATAAAACATATCTTTTCAAAGAGTTAAAAGTGATATTATTTACAGTAAAATTTTGTTTAGATATAATTTCTAAAAATCTAGTTATAAGCATATACAATGTAGCTTTAAACTGTTTTCCAACACACGCAAGTCAGTAAGATATTTCAAAATCTAAAGAGAAAACAGTTTCAAAACTTTAAATGATTTCTAATATTTCAGCATCTACAAAAAATATATACATTATGTTCTCCTAACCATCATATACAGTACATACTAAATCAAGAAGATCTCTCTTTTAAAATTTAACCAGTACTGAAATGATTCTAAAATGTTTCACCTAATGCATGCAATTAAGGAGAATTTTTCAGGACTATTTCTTCAGAACTAAAATAAACCAAGTATAAAAGGTTAGAAAAAATTTTTAAAAATATATGCTAACCTTAAAACAATTTGAATCTAAAGGTATTTCAAGAAGAAAAATGAAGTTACCTAGAAAAATCCTTATCTACTTCATATTCGTACTTCATCCATGTATCTTGATATACTGAAAATTCCATTATGGTTAATAAAGCCATAGTGGTAAATGCTATTAGAGAAACTGAGAAATCAAACAAACAAACAAACAAACAAAAAAAACAGAATTAAAACAATTCTTAAAAAGTAAACAACAGGAAACTATTTTAAGTGAGATTAAAATTAGCAAAGAAAGCTCTTTTATGATTGCCATGTGAATGGATACTACTATAAAAGGTTTTCCTTAAAATGTTCATTACAGACTTCTTTTTAAAGCAGCTCAAAAATGAGGATTTAATGAGCACAAACATGAACACAAACATTTTTCTTTTTTTTTATAAATTTATTTTTTATTGTTGTTCAATTTGCCAACATATAGAATAACACCCAGTGCTCATCCCATCAAGTGCCCCCATCAAGTACCCCCCTCAGTGCCCATCACCCATTCGACCCCACCCCCCACCCACCTCCCCTTCCACCACCCCTAGTTCATTTCCCAGAGTTAGGAGTCTCTCATGTCCTGTCTCCCTTTCTGATATTTCCCACTCATTTTTTCTCCTTTCCCCTTTATTCCCTTTTACTATTTTTTATATTCCCCAAATGAATGAGACCATATAATGTTTGTCCTTCTTCGATTGACTTATTTGAACACAAACATTTCTACTACTGAGAAGCATTTTATCTCATCAATATTAAGGGTATCTTGGGCAGCCCATGTGGGTCAGTGTTTTTAGCGCTGCCTTTAGCCCAGGGCCTAATCCTGGGGACCCGAGATTGAGTCCCATGTCGGCCTCCCTGCATGGAGCCTGCTTCTCCCTCTGCCTGTGTCTCTGCCTCTCTCTCTCTGTGTGTCTCTCATGAATAAATAAAATCTTAAAAAAAAAAAAATTAAGGGTATCTTTCATTAAGCAGATTTGTCAAATTTCACAAGACACAAAGTTTTTCCTTTCTTCTCTATAGCAATGCCATAGATGATAAATGATGAAAGCATAAATCTTAAACAAAAAATTTGAAAGCAGTCCCCTCATAATTAAAAACACATCCATGCCTGTAGCCCAATCTATAAAAAACAAAACTAGACTAATTCTTAGCTCCTGAGAAGCCATGACAATCTTTGTGCCAGAAACTCAAATAACATCTCCAAATCTCTAATAAAACCCTCATCTACTTTGGAATCTCCCAAATACATCACCTCATTTATGAAAGCAAATAGAAGATCTCACTAAAAGAACTATCTTATACTATGACAAAATACACTTAAAGTGGATTGTGCAACAAGAACTTGCACTATTTTCATTGCCAAAAATCACAGATCAGAAATAGTAAGCAACTTTACACATTTTACCAAATGAAATGTCAATCTTATGTGAAATATTCTATTAGCTCTTCATGGGGAAAGAAATACAGTAAATACTATTATAGGCATATACTTTTCTTATATATTTCATATTTTATTTAATGAAAACTTTTATTTGTACCAGGTACTGCATTAAGCATTTTTAAAATATTAACTTACTTAATCACTAAAATAACCTCACCAGATATTGATATTATACCCATTTCATGGAAGAAGAAACTAAAGCATAGATGGATTAAAAAACTTCCTTAAGTGGTTAGGAATGGTTAGAGGTTGGATTTAAATTCAGAGTCTGGTTCCAGAGTCTGAACTCTTAACTATTACCTCAATGCTGTCTCTCTCCAGTAATGTGAAATTTAAGAATTTCTATTAGAATGTCTAAATTGATTTATTCTTAACCAAAATAGGACCAAAGTCATGAAATATCTTCTTCCAAGTTCAATTCTATTTATAATTATACATAACTCAAGAGCACCAAAGCAGTAAAATTAGATTAACTTGTTCAGTAATGTTTTAATAAACACTGCTAAATGCATAGACTGCACTGGGTTAGATGCCAAAGAGAATATATATGAAAATAAAATTAAGGCAAATAGTGTGACATGAGGACAGACCAGTCACAAAGTTATTATTCAATTCATTGATGAGTTCTTCATGGCTACATTTCTTTATGTTGTTGACTGGCTCCCTGAGAAGCTGCACTCAGTGAAGGAATTTGAACTGGAGCTGATACTCACCTGTACCCCCACTGGCTGAAGTCTCTACATAGCTGTCAGGAACCTTTGGAAAGGCATCCAACTCTTTCACCAAACTTAAGGTTTTTTTCCGATTCAGTCGCCTCATCTTCAGGAAAACCTTCTTTTTCTTTCATATAGTCATGCTAAGGAATAAATTATGAATAAATGAATACTCTAAAAACAATACAAAGATATCTTTTAATTTTAGATAACTGGCAAATGTTATTGGAACAACTTAATACTTTCATTCCTTCTTGAGGAAAAAGTGTATACTTATCTGCACTTCTCCTTTCTCCATCCCACCCTGACAAAAAACACAAAGGCAATTTATACAAAAAAAAAACATATAAAATAGCAAAAAAGTAAAAAGCAATTCACACTTATAATATTTAAATACACAAATAATTTTTCTTCTATTAAATTAGCAAATATGAAAATAACACATTCCCACTAATAGATGACAATGAAATAAATGAGGTATGCTAATCTCTTGCAAGAATATAAATATTCACCACTCCTCTTCTGACTAAGTAAATTCTCTTTTTAGGAATATATCCCAAGGTAATAATCTGGTTGTCACCAAAACTTTATGAGGATAATTCTCAGTATGAGGATAATTCTCATATTGTTAATTTTAAATAGTGTAGAAACAAATGCTGGGTAGGCAATACACAAACTATGGTGAATTAAAAGCTCTGAATGTATGTAAACATTGAAAATCTTACAAAAGAAAACATTTAATGACATAGGAAAATACTCATAATAATTAGTAAAAGAGTAGAAGGTTGCATAAGTCCAGTTTTATGGAAAAAAGGAAAGATATACAAAAAACTGATTCAAAGTCTATATGCAAAAATGTTAGAAGTAGAGAATGGGAGGATTTTAACTGTCAAACAAAATTTTGGATTTTCCAAATTATCTATTTTTACAATAAAAACATTATTTAAAAACTGCTTGGTATTCTTTTTTTTTAAATCAGTATGACAACTATATCTAAAATTGGTTACAAAACCATAAAAATAACTGAATTCTCAAATTTTTGTATAATCTAAGACTGGTTTATATAAATAATGCTATAGGTGATACTATAAAGCATTACCAGAAATCAAAGTGGTATTAATAAAATCAACACCCAATAAAATAAATCAAATGGTTGCAAAAATCACTAAAAGAAAAAGAATGTCTCTAGAAGAAAGTCCAATGACTTATCTGAAATCTAATGGGTAGGATTAATATGGAAAGAATAGGCCATAGAAGGCATTTGTGAACAAAAAAGAGTCAGAGAAATAAAAACTGGCAGTGATCATGAACACCCAAGAGACCAGTCCCTAACCAGGGGTACTATTAATCCGTAAGGGGGCTACTGTTCTAAAGTGAAACTGGGTGCCTTATTATGTTGATTTCATTTGCCATTAAAAATGTCCAACTAACTTCTACTTCCTGTTCCATATGCACAACATGGCCTTCAGATTAAACTTTTGCTTCTCATATGTATGTTTTTCTTAAGGAAAAATGAGACATGCAGATGACAGCTGAGTTTCTGATCCCCATGACAATTATAAAACTAGTATTCTCATTTGTAAATTAAGCTTCTGAGTGTTTATAGGCATAGGCTGTGCTGCCTAAGTTCGTTCAACTCAGAGTAATCAAATTTCTTTTCTGTACCTGGTAAGTACACCAAGACTGATCATTCTTCAATCTTTCAAGTTCTACTCATTCTTATTGGAATTAAATACTAAATATGCCCAAACCTCTTATCTTTAGAACAAAGCTTTACATTTAAGATCAAGTCCAACTCCAACTATAGATCCCTGGCTGCTTATCTAGAAGCCAAACTTAAAAGAATGAATTCTTCAGACACTTGGCTGACTCAGTCAATAGAGCTTGTGGCTCCATCTCAGGGTGGTGAGTTTGAGGCCCATGTTGGGGGTAGATTTTACTTTAAAAAAAAAAAAAAAGAATAGTCCCCATTTGTACACTATGACTACTTCCTCACTACATGCTCACCTCTTAGCTAAATTTGCTCTAAGCTAGGTCATTAACAACTTTTTTAGTACAAAATCCTATGGACACTTTTTGTTTTGTAGTGTTTAATTCTGTCTCTGAAAAAAAACAGCTTATGATTTCTTAAAATAGCATCTTACCTTGGCTTAAGTGATACCACACTTCTGATTTTCATTTATCTCAAAGACCTTCTTTTGCTTACTGTGCAGATTCTTCCTTTCAGATTCTGCACTAAGTGCTCCCTCCCAATGCCATTTTCTCCCAGTGATCTCCCACTCCTACAATTTTCATCTACATGCTATTTCCTCTCAAATCTTTATTCCCAGTACAAATCTCTCGCAGACATATATGTATTTTTCTTTCTATGATATCTTCATTGGGTCATTCCAAAGACAATTCAGAATCAATCACTTTTTTAACTTCTCCAGTATAATGTTAGAGCAGGAATCTATCTAATTGACCTGCATATCTCCAACACATGGCACAGAGACATTCAATAAATACTAAGGGAAAAATAGAAGGATGGAAGGGAGGAAGGGAGGGAAGACGGAAGGAAGGAAATTTCTCCAGAAATACCCATGACAGCACAACGTTCTAATTAAAACAGTTATGTAACTAAATATATAAAAAAATAAGATCCACAAGGAGAATTTTTGGTTTTTTTTTTCATTCTAGCAGTCCTAGTACTCAGAACAGTGGCTGACACATAAGTATAGATAGCATTGCTGAGTAAATGAATAAAACTGAATTTTACTCCTAAACTTTATTTTTATAAGCTTTATAAATGCTTTATTTTAAATTGTAAATTTTACAAACCTTCTAACAATTCATACAGCTTATTCAGCACTCCTTCCACTTGGTTGCTTCCCAGCTTCTATCTAGCATCTTCCATTCTTATTTTTCACAATTACTCTTCTAGAATAGACACTGCCACTCCTGACCCATTCCTGTTAGATCAGCACTAACTTAACACCCAAGAAATCCACTCCATCTCCAATACTTGCCACTCTATAGAGCCACTTTTTTGATATGAACAAGTTATCTAATAACTTCTAGTATTTCTAAAAGTATCCTTTTACCTGCTCTCTTCAGAAACTTGACATTTTCCTGGTGGTAATTCCCTTCAAATCCTTACTCCATTTTTGAGACTCATCAGGTAAAGCAGCACATGTTTTATTATGATTTCTCAACCATCTCTTCCCATTCCAAGTCTACTTCTAATAATAATAAACACATAAACTACACAGAATTAGAGCTTTCATACTATGTATTAAGTATTTCCTAAAGCATTTTACATATTTATTCATTGAATCCTCTATGACTCTGAAACAGATACTATTTTATTCTCATTTATAGAAAAGGAAAATGAGGCACAGAACAGTCAAGTAATTTTTGCAGGACCACACAGCAAGTGATAGAACCTGGATTGAATCCCAAATCCATGCTCCAAATCACCATGTACACTGATACTTCAGTACTTGTGATCATCTTCTATTAACACCTGGATATATTTAAAATTTCCTTAATGACTCTAGCACCTGGATTATTCAATATGCTTCTCTTCTTTCCCATTCCATCACAATGCTTTGCAAGTCACAACCCTATGACACTCATCCTATGGCATTCATTCACAATGATAACACTTTTACCATGCAAGTGTAACAGATTTTCTATGCCAGTGACTTCCATCTATGCAAAGCCACACACAAGATCATGTTTTGGCTCCTCTTAACTTTTAAAACTGTTTCATCTCTAAAATCTAAAATAGTAATTTTCCTCTCTGAGCAGAACCAATTATCCTTCCAGCTCTTTAATTTCCTAACCAGGATAGAATTTGTTCTTTATTTTCCCTTTGTATCCAATCCCTCGGACCTCGCCCAGTTGTCCAGTTCCACTGTTCCCATTCCCACTTTATATGCTTGGTCAGCCATTTTTAAAAATGTATTTATAAATATCCTAGATCTGAGCACCTGGGTGGCTCAGTTGGTTAAGCATCCAACTGTTGGTTTCCGCTCAGGTCATGATCTCAGCTTTGTGAGATGGAGCCCCGCACTGGGCTCTATGCTCAGCAAGGAGTCTGCTTGAGATTCTTTCTCTCCCTTTCTGCTCTGCTCCTCCACCCCCCCTCTCAACTTGTGCTCTCTTTTTCTCTCAAATAAATTTTTAAAAAGAAGAAATACCCTAGATCACTAGTTTCCAGAAGTCAGTGCCATTCTCCTATAAACTTTTCTTTTCTGAACCTTAATTTAAAAACCAAGAACAATATAGGAAACTTATCTTGTATCTGAGACTATTTCCTGCCTTTATTTATGTGTGTCAAAATGTGTGTCCTTTCTTTTATGAAATGATAAAAGTAAATAACCAGATTTTGTTTGTTTTGATTTTTGGATTAAAAACTGCAATTCTGGGATCCCTGGGTGGCTCAGCGGTTTAGCACCTGCCTTTGGCCCAGGGCGTGATCCTGGAGACCCAGGATCGAGTCCCACATCAGGCTCCTTGCATGGAGCCTGCTTCTCCCTCTGCCTGTGTCTCTGCCTCTCTCTCTCTCTCTCTGTGTGTGTCTCTCATGAATAAATAAATAAAATCTTTTTAAAAAAATAAAAAATAAAAACTGCAATTCTACATCAGTCCTCAAATCCAGCGCTGCCCACCTACCCACCCCACCCCACCCCCGCCGCTTATTTTGTGTACTTCCACAAAATCTAAAAATTTAGGAGCCAATGCATTTGATTCCTTTGTCCAGTGGTTGGTGCTGCCCTTCATACTTTCTGAATCTCCAGAAATATAGCTGTTTTCTTCAATTTCTCCCCAAAATTGTCATGTGTATTATTAAGAATTAAAACAAACAAAAGTCTAGGAAGTCACTGATAACAGTTGAGACTAAGACAATGCTTTGAAAAACTGCCCAAGAAACAAGAAACCACCTTTCATGCTGGAACACAGATACACATTATCAACACTCAATCTAAGTAATATCATACAGCCCGTATTTCCTCACTGCATCCATTTAAATATAATGAGATTATCAGACGCTTTGACAAATTAAAACACAGAATTTGTGGCACCTTTTTAGTCTGCTTAAGTTTAACTACTTCTCCAAACAAAAATGGGGAAACATTTTTACTCCTGCTATCCACATTTTATGAACTAACTTCTATTTTTAATGTATATTTGGCAATATAAGAAATATTTAATTAATACATATGACCATGTTGTGGCCTGAAGTGTGTCCCTTAAAAGGATCAATGAGGTCTTAATCCTGGTATCTGTGAATGGGCCTTATTTGGAAATATTTGGGTCTTTGAAGATGTAATTAGTTAAGATGAGATCATACTGGATATTAGGGTAGCCCTAAATCCAGTGACTGATGTTCTTATAAGAAGGCCATGTGAAGACACACAACCAGGAGAAAATGCCATGTGAAGATAGAAGTAGAGATACAGGTATGCATCTACAGACCAAGGAGAGCCAGGGATTACTCAGATGCTACAAGAGACAAGGAAGGATTCTTTCCTAGAACCATTAGAGGTACATGGCTCTGGCAACATCTTGATTTCAGCCTGCAAGCCTCCAGAACTGTGAGAGAATACATGTTGATGTTTTTAAGTCATCCAGTTGATGGTAATTTGTTATAGCAACCCTATGAAACTCACACAAGCCATTAATAAGAATGAGAAAGGACACAGAACAGGTATTATCCAGGCCATCAATGAACTTCAGAAACAAAAAGCAAAACAAAAATTTATCTGTAACTTGAAATTACTTGATTATATTGCATTAGAATACTTTAAAATTTTATGATGAAAGATAACTTAGTTCACTTGACAAATACTAGATATACCCCCAAAAGTACTTACTCTTTTCACTTTAAATCTTAGACTTTTTACAAGACTTCATGTTGTTTTTAAAACTGATTACCCCAACGTAATTCAAATAAATGTTTATAACCTTCTAAGTGATTTTTTTTTTTAAGGTATACTTGGAAGCTGAGTAAGATGGTATAAATATGAGTTTTGTGATCAAAAAAAACAAAACAAAACCCTAGGTTAATATCTAGTCACTTACTACCTATATGACAAATTTGGAAAGATCCTCAACATTATAGAATCCTCTGTTATATTTTACTTTAAAGGGGGGGGGAGGGAGGTATAATGGCTACCTCACAGTTTCTAACAAAGGTAAAAGTGAATCATTTGGTAAACATTTCTCATTCTCAAAAGAAATGCCAAGATTTGTAAGATATTTGAAAGTCTTTAAGGAAAGTGGGATAGTACCTGACATTAGTTAATAATATCATGAATAGACTGAGGATGATAGGAATTGATAGAAAAGCTGAGAGGCTGTGGAGTGACGGCAACACAATTTTGGAAGTGCCTATCGGCACAAATATAATCCTCCTCAAATAACAGCTTGACTGTACTAACTATTCAATAGAATTGTACAAAATTGAAGTGGAAAAGGTCAGGGACACATGAAATGCATTTATAATAGAATGTCTCCAAATGCAAGGAGAATGGGTTAACAAGGCTCCTAGAGCAGAACTGACCTAGACTATAATAAGATTGTATGGAGTAGTAGAAAGGAGAAATTTGTGCCTTTTAGTAATTGAGAGGATAACAGCTTAAGAAAGCAAGCCATTGGAAGATGGAGTTTAAAGATATATTAACCGGGATCCCTGGGTGGCGCAGCGGTTTGGTGCCTGCCTTTGGCCCAGGGCGCGATCCTGGAGACCCGGGATCGAATCCCACATCGGGCTCCCGGTGCATGGAGCCTGCTTCTCCCTCTGCCTATGTCTCTGCCTCTCTCTCTCTCTGTGACTAATAAATAAAAAAAAAAATAATAATAATAATAATAATAATAATAATAAAGATATATTAGCCATATAAAGGAAGAGTATTTAATCACTTTTGAGATCAAAAAGAAATTATTTTTAAAAGTGTCTTCTTCAGCCTGTATTTGACTAAGTACCAAGGCAACATCTTGTAACTACAGAAGTTAGGAAATAATTTTAAAATAACAAGAGATAATATTTAATGCATGCTAACTGTATGATAGGCATTGTTCTAAGTGTTTTTGCATGTGTTAACTCAATCATCATCTACTACCTTATGAATTAGATGTTATTATCATTATTCCCATTTTGAAGATAAGGAAACTAAGACACCAAGAGGTTAATTAGCCCAGCATGACTCTAAAAGGCAGAATCAGAATATATCCTGAAAAACAGTTAAATAGGATGGTTAGCTGGCAGACTGCCTAAACATAACTCCCATTAAAAGTAAGTTTCACTGGGGCCCCTGGATGGCTCCGTGGTTGAGCATCCGCCTTTGGCTCAGGCCGTGATCCTGGGGTCCTGGGATCGAGTCCCGCATCGGGATCCCCACAGGGAGCCTGCTTCTCCCTCTGCCTATGTCTCTGCCTCTCTCTCTCTCTCGAATAAATAAAATCTTTTAAGAAAAAAAAAAAAAGTAAGTTTCACTATTTCTTCCAATTAAACCATTAACCCCGGGGATCCCTGGGTGGCTCAGCGGTTTGGCGCCTGCCTTTGGCCCAGGGCGTGATCCTGGAGACCCGGGATCGAATCCTATGTCGGGCTCCCTGCATGGAGCCTGCTTCTCCCTCTGCCTGTGTCTCTGCCTTTTTCTCTCTCTCTCTCTGTGACTCTCATGAATAAATAAAATATTTTAAAAAATAAAAAATAAAAATAAACCATTAACCCCTAAAGAAAATAAATTTATATATTTTTTATAACTTTTTTTTTTTAATTTTCCGGACTAAGCCTGATTTCTTCTGAGAGATCTTTCAAGCTTGATACCTTTTTATAATCTATACCTTCAAGCCATTGCAACTCGGTTGTGTACTAAAGTTTATCATCAAAAACAAAACTCCTCTCCTCCCCCTTTCCCCAAAACCATGACTTTTTTTTTTTTTTATGTGTTTCCACTAGGAGAACCGGATAATTGCATCAATTCAAAGACATCGATAAACAAAACAAGCACACCCCTGAACTCTTCAGTGAACAAGCCCCCACTCGTTCTTTTAATGATACATTGAAATATACATCAGAGTTTAATGTATCAGGCTAGGCAATCACTTAAAACACAGCTTCAAACAAATGAATAAATCTTGCTTTTAAATGTATCTTTAACTGCTTCCGAAAGCCAATCTCGCAACATTGTAGCCGATATTTTGTTAAGTTTGCGTTAAGTAAGTCTCCAGGGTACTAAATCCTACATATAAAAGTTACTTAAACATGTTTTCTCAGAACAATGCCCTATCAACTCTTGATCACCTATACCCAAGGGTATTACCTACCACGAAGTGACAAGTTACCTTCCGAAGGTCTCTGAACCCTCGAGGCTTTACGAAAAGTAGTGACAGGCAGACCGGTCTCTCCTACAGCATCTCGCCAGCCCTGCCCCTCTCTCGTTTCCCCAAGCGGCGTGCGAAAACTCTTTCCAGGCGAGGCCAAGACCTCGGTCTTTCTTAAAGAGAGCAACTTGCTGCCAAGAATTTGGTGTTTGTCTGAATGGGGGGGGGGGGGGGGACGGGAGCCAAACCCCCCGGAGGATGCGGACGAGATCCAGGTGGTCTTCACAACACGGGTACCAGGGGAGCCCCCGGGGCACCGGACACCGGGAGCAGCGATGGGTCGGCGCCAGCAGCTCTCAGGGAACCACTTCAACTCCTCCAAGTTGCAAGACAGGGCGGAGACCCCGGCCTGCGCGGAGGGGCGCTCCCGGGCGCAGCGCTGCCCAGGGTCCTGCCAGTAACGCCCCCGGGGGAGGTGGAGCGGCTCCCCAGCCCGGCCCTCTCCCCTAGGAGAATGATAAAGACAGGGAGCACGTCCCATGACAGATTCTCAGCCCCCTTCACCACACTCACGCCCTGCACAGCCTTGGAACCAGCGGGAGGACAGCACCCGGCGGGGTTTCAGTATTTTACCTTGTGTTACGGCATCAGCCGACCGCCATGTTTCACAGAAGCCCGGGTCGCCCGGGCTCCCGTTTACCCGAAAATATCGCGAGAACCAAAGCGACAACCAGCGCCGCGAACGTCAGCTGGGAGACAATGTAGAGTTCTCGCGATATGCGCGCTGCCTACGAAGGGCTTTGTGAATCAGGAGGCGTGGCTAAGGTGAAAGGGGGTGTGGCCAAACAGAACCTTGGGTGAGACACGTTTTACAGGTGTAACCACGTGGCCAAGAAGGAATGGGTCACCTTCCGACCGCTGCTTGGAGACCACCGAACGGATCCCAACGCCTCACGTCGTACGTCGTTGCTAATGGGGTCTTGGGAGCAGGGTTTGTCCCTTGCGACCCTAATAACGTATCCCATCTCCAATCTGCCTTCTGTTTTTGCCTCCTTATTTTCTCCCGTCAAGAACATTTAAACTTCCTTTTCCAGACATACGTAATGCTTTTAATTATTCGTTCAAGGTTTCTCTTGACTTCCAGATGGTAAGCTCCCTAAGAAGTCACATCCGTCTAACTCACCCCTATAATCGCCAATACCTGGTGTGCACGTAAATATTTGTTGGGAAAGAAAATTGATACTTTATCTTGACCTAGCACTTTGTAGCATAAAAGGTAATAAAGGGGAATTTGGAAAGAGGGTAAATGGAAACTGCTCCAGAGTGAGCCCAGCTGTCATCAGATTTTCCAGTCATTGAGATTTTAATTTTGATTTATTGGCCAAAAAATTCTTACAAAGACATAGTAAGTGATGTTTATACAATAAGCACTGTTTGTTTTTCCACTAAGTATTAAAGTTTTACTTGCCTCATCATATTTAATCCTTACAAGTATATACACTAGCTATACACAAGTATATACAAGTATAGACACAAGCTATACACTAGGCCTTCATTTTTACTTGCTTCAATTATAATTATGAACATTTTACTCAAATTTTGTATTTGCATTAAGCATTGTGCTTTACATTCTTTATTTCTCTCTCTCTTTTTAAAGATTATTGGCAAACCATTATTTACCAATAAATACAAAAATTGAGTCAAGTAGCAATTAAATGATTTACCCATAGTCAGCTGGGAGAGGCGGAGAAATCTTGACCATGTTACTAAACTGCCCTTCGAAGGAGCAAGTCACACCATTTTAGTGAATTAACATTTTTTGAAATATGAAATTTCACTAGATTGAAACTATCCCAGAAAATTAAAGCAGATTAAGTGTTTTCACTGATTCAGTTTCATTTCCAGACTTTTCATGTCAGGGTTAGTACCCCTTCACATATTGAAGAAGTTTATTGTAGTGGGTAAGAGGGTAGACAATGGGGCTAGAATTTCCTGGGTGAAAATTCCAATTCAACCATTTACTAGCATGTGACCTTGGGTACATTGTTTCATCCTGCTTCCTCACCTGCAAAATGGCAAGATAATATCTCATACGATTGTTATGAGCACTAGGTGAGTTAATAAATATCTAAAGTGCTTCTTTACCTTAGCCACAAAGGTACCAGCAGCCCTTCCTTCTTTGTGGGTCTAAGATCATACGGGCTCTTGCTTTGATGGAGGCTGACTGTTGTTCACTTAACACCTGATCACTGGTCTCCAAAGTAATCTACTTTCAGGGTAATAAAAGTTGGATATCCCAGTATTGCAAAACTGACTAATTTGATCCTGCTTATTTAAAAAAACAACTCACCATCTTCCAAGCTACTAAATGAAGACAAAATTAATTTCCCCTGAAGATTGAAACTCAGCTTAACTTTAAAGAGGACTGAATACTTAGTCCTATGTTGGTGGCAGGTTATTATATCTGGAAAACAGTTTGCTTCCAAAGGGGAAAAAAAAATTCATTCCATTATATATTACCTGCAAAAGAGAACCAGGAGATAGGTTTTAAATTGGAATTTAAACTGGTGCTAAACAACCTGTATTTTGCACAGATGCTCAAAAGGTATTTTCATACTGTTTTTTTTTTCTTTATAGATTGAGTAAAAGTTTTAGCAAGTTAGCAAAATTAAGGTAAATGTTTATACTATATATATATGATATATAAGATATATAATATAAATAAATATATATATTTTGCTGTATGAATGCCCCATAAACATCTCAAACTCAGTGTATTCCCAAGTGGATCTTATCATTTATCCCCAAATATATTTCTTCTCTTCTATGCCTAGGAAAGTCAAAGGCACCAATAAACTCAGATTCAATCAGGTTAGAATCTCTGTATCTCCTCCTTCTCACTAGCTACTAATCCTTATGACCACAGTTCCTTTTATAAAACTATTCTGTTTTTATGCTATACACTAGGCCTTCATTTTTACTTGCTTCAATTATAATTATGAACATTTTACTCAAATTTTGTATTTACATTAAACATTGTGCTTTACATTCTCTCTCTCTCTCTCTCTCTCTCTCTCTAACGAAGAGTGCACACATGAACTGGAGAGGAGGGGCAGAGAGAAGGGGGAGAGAGAATCCCAAGCAGGCTCCTTGTCCAGCATAGCTCCCATTATAGGCCTCCATCTCACAACCCTGAGAATCATGACCAGAGCTGAAACAAGAGACAGTCGCTTAACCAACTGAGCCACTCAGGTACCTCGTGCTTTGCATCTTAAATAATTTTTTCATCTGTCAAGTTGGGACTTAAAAATCTGAAATCACTTTCCATGTGCCAAGTTTAGATTTTGTACATTAGCTAACGGATAAAGTCTGTACAAAAAAAAAAAAAGTCTGTGTACAGTGGCACTATTTGCCACTTAATGTCTCTGTTTCAGTAGAGTTACCATCAATATCTATAAAGCATTGTGCGGTATTTCAGTATGACTAATAATGGATCAAAGGGACCACAGATTACTCAGTTGAACCTGTGACATGGCCATTCATGTAACCAACATTCATTGAGTACCTTCTATATCACAAGTGGTGTGTTAAGTACAGAATATGACCTCGTGACAAAGTAGACAACCTTGCCATCATGGAATTTGTACTACATTGGCATAGACAGGTACCCAATAATAAACCCCAAAACAAATATATAACTGTGACTGGCCATTTTTCTTAATAGTTATTAATACATTATCATATTAATAGTTATTAGTAAACTAATAGTTATTAATAATGTTTTATGTGTATTCAACATGTTTTATTATATAGTCTCCCATAAATTTCAACACAAAAATATCTAGCTGAAATATATATTTTTTTATCTTTCTCCACATTGGTTACAACAATTGAATCTGGTGTTTTACTTTTCATTTCCAAATATTCTTTCACTAATATTTTTTATCTTTGCATCATAGGTGTATTGTCTCATCTATTTGATTAGCTATTTTTGTGAACTGTCAATATTTTTAAATAAGTTGTAGCTCTTTTATATTTCTTAAGACCTTTAAACACATTACTAATTTCATGCTAAAAGTGGATGAAATTCTTTATATAAGTGCCTAGGACATAGCATTATAATTACTTTACTGCAGTATATTAATTAAAAAGAGGCAGCATATTTAACTCATATATTGTAGTCAAATTTTGATTTCAATAACATGACACAAACAGAAATGTCTGCAAGCTTTATTGCCTATCAAACTCAAATGCCTTCAGGGATCAGGCAAATAGCATTTGTGTCTTATCCAAAAGCTTTGAAAGTCAAACTTCTTTCAAACACTGTGCTGGCCTCTAAAGACACAAATGTAGCCTCCCAGACCAAACAGCTGATAATCCATATAGCAATCACTACCTCATTTTCACCTATGTTAATATTTGTAAATTCAAAAACCAGGTGAACCTTATAAGGTAATGTCTAGGAGAAAGTACATTTGTATGTGTCTTTGCATAATTTTTATGATGATGGCAGACTGTCATCATTACATTAAAAAAAAAAACAGGATGCTATGAGAGGAAAAAATCAACTTTCAAATGAATGGAGCAGAAGGTATTTTTCCATTTTCTGATATGATTATCTAACATTGATGTTGAGCTAAAAAGATGAAATAATTTCCGTCCCATGTATGAGCTATATCCCTACAGGTGATTTTTATATCATGTAAAGATACATAAACAATTAAATATATAAATAATATATGGCCAGGATTCAGATGCTTTGACTAAGAATTATGAATATATACCTTACTATTACTGTTCAAAAGGACCTAACTTGACAAATACTTTTATTTATTACATTTGTTTTTCTTTTCTTTTCTTTTTTTTTTTTTTTTTTACACTTGTTTTTCTAAGTGGAGGATAGTTGAGCCAAAGTAGTAAGGTCCCCTCCTCTCTGTCTGGGTCTCAGAAGGAAAGAAGCCAGTGGAACACCCCAGCATTCCCCCTTGCCCTACACACGCTTTCTCCTGAACTAGGCTCTGAAGAAATAAACTTGGTCAGAAGTTGGTTTTCCTCTAATGGAAGGTAGTCAGGTTTTGGGGAACCTCAGTTAAGATCTAAGTCTTTACACAGATTGGGGCTGCTGCTTTGATATCCCTTCCATTCTGTAAGGGTAATGTTCCATAACATATTGAGTCCACCTTGGCACTCCCATAATAGTAGTGATGGGGATCGCTGAGCCTGGAGTTAGGAGAAGCCATTATCATGTCTACCAAAAGCCGGGTCTATGTTGAAGGAACACATAGGAATCCAATACAGTCTTTGATTCAGAGGCAAAAGGTAGAAAAATATGAGGCCTGCAGGGTACTAGTACTAATAGTACTAATAGATTAGTACTATTCCCATATTTTTCTTTTTGTCCAAACACAGAACAAGTAGGCTTGATTCGGTTCGACTATAAGATTTGTCAGGGAGAAATTGAAAGTCTTAATTGTGGTAAAGTTTAGTTGTGCTAGCAAGGCCATAATGGTCAGTGTGGCTTTCTCCTTGCTCTCTTGGATCATCCTTTGAGAAAATACAGCTGTTCTGTCACAAGCATACTTAAGTCCAGTAGAAAGGTCCCCATGGCAAAGTTTGCTTTAAATATTCCTGATGACAAGCTTAAAGCCACTCAGATCCCTGCAACCACAGTATACATTTTTTTTTCATTAGCACTGCTTCTTCTACATTTATTTCTTTAAAAAGTGACAAAGAAAAATTAAAAGCAATGTATAATAATCAGGGAGTAGGAGAGACTTCTGTTTGCCTAAATACTCTTCTCTCCTTTAGTACCAGAATCCTGGACAATAACCCAAATGAAGAACTACATTCCCAGACTTGGCATGGGGGATGGCCAGATATATAAGTAAAACTCATTGAGTAGGGCTTTTATGAAAGCCTTTTCGTCTCTTTTCCCTGCTTGGAATGTGGGTGTGATGCTTGAGCCCAGCAGCAATTTTATGACTTGAGATGGTGGAGGAGGAAGCCAAAAAAAAAAAAAAAAAAAAAAAGCCCAGGCTCTCATAACTGTAGAGCTGCCTGACTTCATTTAGGTAAGAGAATAAAATCCAAATTCCTTCAAGCTACTGTACTAAAGGCTTTTTAACCAGAAGCTGGCAAGTAATTCAAAATAGATTCAAAGAAATTTATACTACTTTTAACCTTTCTGAAAATAGAACCTCCCTTATTACATGTAAACCTTATTTTTATTTCTGTTCATTTTATTTTCATTCAATGTTCAAGTGTGTGCTTGAACAAGTTAAGTGTGTGCTGCCCAATTCCAATATTTCCTGCTTCCAGTCTCATTTCCTTAGTCCAAACTCCACACTTGCACTACTATTATCTTCTGAAAACACTTGTCAGCATGGTGTGGTGATTAAGGTCTGTAATCAGAAAAACCTATGTGCTGATTCTGCTCTGAAACCAGCTGTTTAATATGAACCAAGACACTTGGCATCTCTTGCTTCAATCTCTTCATTGGTAAAATGGAAAAGATAATGCCTTTCTTAGACAATTGTGGTTAGAATTAAATTAATATTTGTAAAGTAGTTGGCATAGGAAGATATTAAGGTGACCTTAATATCTTGACAATGAGATTGTCATTCCCCAATTAAATCCTTCTGGGAATTAGGAAGATAATAATTGAAAAAGAAGTGACAACATAAAGAAGAATTGGAAAGATATACAAGTACTTATGTTCTCAAATAGCAATTCTTATAAAAAATATTATTAATGGATTCATGGGGTGGGGAATCCTCTTTAAAAGCTTTATTTTAGGAAAATGAACAAAATAATAGTCACATGAATTCAGAGTGTATTTGGAGCCAGTCTTTTTTAAGTGTTCTAAATTTATGAACTTCTTTAACTATAGGATATCTTTATGAATAAGTGTCTTTTATTACCTCCACATTATAGATGAAGAATTGGAAGTATAACAATGCTAATTAATGATGGAGCTGGGATTTGAACCCAAGAAGTCTGGCTTCAGAACTAACACTTTTAATCTCTGTGCCCAGGGGTTATTCATATTACATTCAAAACATTTTTATAAGGATTAGCTTTAATGATTAAAGGAACTAAATGGAAATATTGGGTAATGTCTGGCATCTAGAAGATATTCAGACACATTTGAAGCCCTTTTTCCCTAGAAGATTATGGACAGTAGAAAGTGTAACTGGTAACTGCCAGTGTTAATTAACTAAGCAGAAATTAACATATACGCTGATTGTTACAAATGACATCAGCAACAGCAAATGCAAGTCACAAGGACAATTTGTGCTTTCTAGGCAAAGGGAACCACAAAAAAAATTCGAGGGTTTAATGTTCTAGATATGTGTGGAACATTCTAATTACCTGGACAGAAGGAAAAGTCACTCTGAAGAGCTAGGGTAATTAAAAAGGCCTTTAAGTGGAGTGAGGGGGAAGTGGGGGCTGAGATAAAACAGATTCAGAGTACACTGAATAATGTATAGTATTGTTGAATAATTATATTGTACATCTGAAACTAACAAAACCGTGTGTTAATTATAAAGCAATAATTTTTTTTCAGAAAAAGTACAGTGATATTGGAAGATCTCCAGCATATATGATCAAGTGGGAAAGTAAGATTTAGAACAATTTACATGCTATTTTTGTATAAGGGGGGAAAATAAGAATACACATTTATATTTGTATTTATTTGCATAAAAGCACTGGAAGGATATTCAGTAAAGTAATAAAATTTTTAAAAGGCCTCTCAATATATTTATATGGTGTATTTCATGCACACAGAAGCATAAGTAAATTAGGAAGCAAAATAATACATATCTGTGAAGCCATCACCCAACTTAACTAGAAAATTATTAATAGCATTGAAATGACTTGTGTGTGGTTCCTCCAACAATATCCCACAGCCTCCCCACTACTTTAAATGTTGGGCTACATCTCTTGCATTTTTAAATCATATATGATATACGCCTAAGCAAAATAATGTTTAAGTTTGCTTGTTTCTGAGCTTTATAATGGTACCTAATCTTCTGAAATTTTTTAAAGCTCATCCTTGCTTCTAAGATTCACCTAAAGAGCCTATGGACTGTTTTCTACTTTTTTAAAAGATTTTATTTATTTATTCATGAGACACACACACACACAGAGAGAGAGAGAGAGAGAGAGACGCAGAGACACAGGCAAAGAGAGAAGCAGGCTCCATGCTGGGAGCCTGATGTGGGACTCGATCCCGGGACCCCAGGACCACACCCTGGGCCGAAGGCAGGCACTAAATTGCTGAGCCATCCAGGGATCCCCCTGTTTTCTACTTTTTACTGCTATGTGAGTATAGTACATTTTGATTATCCATGCTTCTATGGGGACATGTGGAATTCCAGCTTTTGCTGATATTAACATCTCTATAAACATTCTTGTACATGTTCAGTGGTCATGGTCGCCTCATTTTCTCTAAGGCACTGCTCTCAAACCTGACTGCAAATTAGAATCATGCCAGGAGCTTGAAAAAATATCATTTCCCACACTCCACATTTTACATTTAATTGCAGCTATGAAGACAATGCCCTAGGGCATATACCTAGTTAGAACTGCAGACTCAGAGGACACTGGCATCTTAAATTTTTCTGCTACTATCTAAGTCTTCTAAGGCTGGAGTACCTGATTATACCCCAGCAGCACTAGCAGTGAGAAGAGTTCCACCCCACTCCACATTCTCATCATGTTTATATTGTCACACTGTTGCAATTGTTTGCCAACTTAAAAAATGGAAAATGGCATTGCTTCTTGCTTTTGTATTCTGTTCCATTGGTCAGTTCATCTCTGCAGTAATACTGTAATCACTGTCTTAATTACTATAGCTTCATCACCCATTACAGTTCTCCCACTTTATTCTGCCTCCTTTTAAGAGTTTTTTAGATATCTTGGTACCAGCAGTTTTTTTGTGTTGCCATTATTTGACAATTTGATTACTCTTTATAAATATCTATGAGGAATAGAAAATTGAGAGTGATATTCTACTGATGAGACAGTTGAGACCAAGATGAAATCGGGATAAGTGCCAAATGCTGTTAATTTTTGGTGAGAATTAGGGATGCCTGAGTGGCTCAGTGGTTGAACATCTACCTTTGGCTGAGGTTGTGATCCCAGATCGAGTCCCACGTCAGGCTCCCTGTATGGAGCCTGCTTCTCTCTCTGCCTGTGTCTCTGCCTCTCTCTGTGTGTGTCTTTCATGAATAAATAAATAAAATCTTAAAAAAAAAAAAAGTGGTGAGAATTAGATACTTGTTAGACTTAAATTGTTGACACTTCCTTGAATTGACAAAGAACATGCATGACATGCTGGAACTATATTATGGAAAATCATATGAGGAACACCTCGGGGGCTCAGTTGGCAGAGCAGCTACCTTGGGTTCAGGTCATGATCCCAGTGCCCTGGGACCAGGCTGCACCTTGGGCGGCCTGCTCAGCGGGGAGTCTGCTTCTCCCTCTCCCTCTGCCCCCTCCTCCCACTCATGCTCGCTCATGCATGCTATCTCAAATAAATAAAATCTTTTTTAAAAAAATATGAAAGAAACAAGGTGGTGGGGGTTAGAGGAAATGAAGGAATCCAACTTATGGCTGAAGAATGAGCACATTTTCCAATAATCTACATGACAGGAGAAATTCAGAGTATGTGGAGTTGTTGATAGGAAAACAGATCGATAGATATCTCTTTAACATAGGAGATTGGTGTAGAACATTCTAAAACAAAACAAAAATCAACTAATACTTGAGCTCAAATCTTCTGTAAAACCTTCACCTGTTCTGGAAGTGCTGGCTGTTGTCTCCTAGGCTGACACCTCCTACAGCTTGTTGAATAATTTGTGTATCACTCTTCTCCACCAACATGAGATTCTAAAGATGAAGGAAACAACTTCTTTCTGGTTCCCTCCATTTGCCACATAGGTGCTCAAAAAGGATATTTTTTATTTTAGTTATTATTATTTTTTAAAGATTTTATTTATTCATGAGAGACGCACAGAGAGAGGCAGAGACACAAGCAGAGGGAGAAGCAGGCTCCCCACAGGGAGCCTGACGTGAGGACTCAATTCCAGGACCCCAGGATCGATGCTCAACCACTGAGCCACCCAGGGGTCCCAAAAAAGGATATTTTTAATACATACATGAAGACTTAGGTGATTAGGTCTCTCATTCCTTTAAATTTGGCTGTGTCACCCTTACCTAATATATCAGTTTACACAGTTGACCGCAACCTGGTACATGTAAGGCTTGACCTTGCAATGCAAACAGGAGAGCCCTTGAAAATGTCAGAGTAAGACTATGAATGCCCCTCCTCCAATGAATTGTAGAGGTGGGGCAAGTAAAACAGTCTAACAATCCTATTCCATAGATAAAAGATTAAATATAGAAGAATTTAAAAATGACTGCCAACTGAAGCTGAAAACAGCACTAAATAGTTTCTGACGCCTGTAGGAAAACCAGGCAGCTTCTCTTGGTGGTATGTGGAATGCTAAACCTGCACCCCTTCCTGACAGGGCCCTGGAATATCACCACCTGGTTACCATCCTAGGAGGTCACAGTGGGGGTTGTGGCAGCACCAGAATTAAGCACCAGCAAATCACACCATGAAGCAAAAAGGCTTTAGCCAGGCCTGACACTTCACTACAGCCCATTTTTAATCCCCTTTAATGTCACCTGATAAAAAAAGATGAGAAAAATTCAACAGGAGACAAAGTAAAAATAGTACAAAATGGATTAACAGGAGAATTAGAGAATCCCTATTGCACAGCTCATATTCTATTTTATTCAGAGGCCCTGGCAAAAAGCATAATTTTAATCAATGCAGGCAGTTTAGACCAGTACTCATGGAAGGAGTTTTTACTAAATACTAGGACATTTATAATGCTTTCTCTTTGTAGCATTGGCAAGAAAGAGCAGAGATGGAAAGAGAGTGTGTGAGGTGAGGACAAAGGAATGACAGAAAGAGAAAGAGAGAGAAAGAACATATATGTATATATTTCCTACTTCTTATATGGCTCTTTCATTAGGTAATAGAGGTGCTGACCTAAAGTTGAACTATACTCTCTCTCTGAATGCTGTACTCTTGGAAACCAAATGCTTAAATTTGGGGGGAAATGCATAAAAAAAGAAAAAAGTAGTTTCTACAGGCCATCACTCATTCCCTATTATATATTTCTGTGGTGGACTTTGGCATTTAATCTTCTGGGTTGAGGGCCTTTCTTAGTTCCTTCTCCCTTCTTGGCTACAGCTTAGAAAGATGAGCATATTGGTTAACTGAGGTTCAGATGAATTAACTGTTTGGTAAACAATTGAGATACCCTAAAATTTCATCTAAAAATTTAGAAATCAAGTAATAAGTCTGAGAAATCATTTCTTAAATGTCCATTGTTCATTGAAACTCTGAAACTTAGAGGGATCTTCCCTATCTGACTGTGTACTCAGGGCACTATTCCAGGTGAGATTAAGAATAACATTTCACTTCATATCTTCTAATGTTTACCAAACTAGAAAAAATAGTAACAGTGTATATGATGGTATTTGAATAATGGCATATACATGGTTACACTAAATATGAATTTAATGACATTTCAGATTATAAATTCCCAGGAGGTATGAATCAACATTCACTTTCTGTGTTCAGTGTTTAATGTTAAATGTATGTACCCACCCAAACCAAGCTCCTCAATGACAAGGGTCAGAGGAAGTGACACTGAATCTTTTTAGCACTGAAAAGAGACCTATTTTTCAGGTATGTTAAGGATTTCCTTTCCCATGTATAAACACAATTCCACCATGCTACTCTTTCAGTGATAATGCTTCTCCTCCAGTGACAGATGTGATCCAGCCCCTGTAGGCAGAAATTCTGGCAAAGACTGTTGGTGCAGCAGGATGGCAGTTACTGCTGCCCCAGCTCACGATACCGATGAGCTTGTACTGTCCATCGTGGGCACACTGCAGCGGTCCTCCTGAATCTCCCTGCAACCAGCAAAAAGAGAAGTTCTCCTGGTTTCATGATTCATGGTTGATGCTAACCTCCACTGCAGAGCTGGTCAGACAGTGTGGAAGACATTCCCTCATCTTTGATTTCTGCTCACGACAGCAGAGGGAAGTAGGCAGTTGGCGGATGTTACAGATCTCTGAATAAGATCAAAATCTATATTTTCAAAGAGTGGCTAAAAGGTACATTTAACACAAAGTCATTTAATGCTGGCAACAGACTGTGCCTTGCAAAAAGTTTCAAGCATCTACTAAATATAAATGACTAAATGGTGGTTTTGAGTTACATGAAAATATATTTTCAATGCCACTAGAAGTAGATTCTTTGAGCTGCCTGATTCAGCTGTGAATCTGAGCCATAATAAATTATTTTTATAGGTCAAAAACAGTTGAATATCATCAATTTCACATAGTCAACCAAGCAAATGAATGAGCAATTCCTTTTGAGAACTGCGTTCACTTCAAGTATCAAATTAGCAATGACAGTACATCAGTTTAGCAATGTACTTATTCTTCTCGCTTTTCATTTCATTTTGAAACTACCATATATTTATACCTCTTTATGGCCAGCAAACCCCATTCATAGACACACTGAGAAGAAAACCACACTAATCAATGCATCCTTGAATTACCATGCATGAGGATGAGCCTGCAGCCCCTCCACAGATGTTGGTGTTTTTAATATCCAGTCCCCAGTAGCTTCGACAAGATGTACTGCTGATCAGTGGTAGTGATACCATCACTACCTCCTGCACAGTTTTAGAAAATCTGTCTTCTAGTAGAAAAAGAATAAAACACATAACCTAGGCAAATGCTTTTAAAAGATAGAACAAAAATAGATTCTGAGGGTCAAATCCCAACCATTCTCTCCTCTTGGCACTATAGTGATGTTGTTAGGTGGTTTGTAAAATACTAGTATTACTCCATGGTGACTTCTACAACTGGAACAACAAATGACATTTTATGTGGGTTCTTTTGTACAGTCCTAAGAAGATAGAAAAAGGACATCACTATATAGAAGGGAAAAGGAAGTTTACACTCAAGTCAGTTGTTGATAAAATAACAATGCATTTTATTTTTTACATGTTAAGTCTATATTCCATTGGTTTCATAGTGTACTTATTCTTTTGACTTGACTTCACATTGGTGTTGACACTAGAGGTGACAACTGAAGTTGCATTCTGACTTGCTGATAATTTTATTGGTTATTTGTAATGTGTTAATTCAGTTATAGAATATGGTGGAAATGAGACCAGAGTCATGAGTCTATAGACTATTTTCACATCATCTTTACCATTTACACCAGCCTATCATTTCAGAAAAATGCCTCACATCTGTGGAAATAGGCTCATATCTTTAAGAAGAGATTTTTACAGTAGCAGTACCTATACTGTTGTGAAACCAAGTGTGTGTATTCACACAGTACAACTGGGGAGGAATTATATATAAGTGAGACATACAAATATTTGTTAGGTAAAAAGAATCACTAGATATTCTCCAGCACAAGTTTTTACAAGTCTCTGTGAACTAGTATCAATTAACTAGTATTAATGAATATGATGTCCTAAGACCAAAGTAGTCACACCTTTAGATCCATTGTGGAAAAGATTTTTTCTACACTTACTCCCATTAAAAACAGAAAAATGGAAAAGGAGCAAACAGTATACTCAGATTTCACAAATACTTGTTTGGATTCTAATCTTGGAAGAGGTAGTGAATGTACTCACGATATGGTTCAGTTATTCCCCATCCAGCAGTCATACATTTGGAATGTAAATATATTTTATCGTCTCTCTCTGGCAAACAGATTAGAGAATCAAACTCTCCTAAAACCAAAAAAAAAAAAAAAGGGGGGGGGGCAAATATCATTTAGTCCATTGGAATGATATTATCTATATTGTTTCCATTCAATGATGGCTCTAAAAATAACTATTTTGACCTGAATAGTACCTGTTTTAACCCTGTAATTTAATAAGTAAAGCTTTCAGAAGATACTATCTATTAATTACTCACAAGGGATCATCTCAATTCACTTGTAACCACTTTGTGCCAGTATTACCATATCTTCCTAGGACAGTAGAAACATAGAAACATATGCCCTGCATAGGGGCGGTTTCTCATCTGCTGATCATTTTTAAAATGCATCTGCCTGGGCAGCCTGGGTAGCTCAGCGGTTTAGTGCCGCCTTCAGCCCAGGGAATGATCCTGGAGACCTGAGATCGAGTCCCACATTGGGCTTCCTGCCTGGAGCCTGCTTCTCCCTCTGCCTGTGTCTCTACCTCTCTGTCTCTGTTTCTCATGAATAAATAAATAAAATCTTTAAAAAAATAAAAAATAAAAAATAAATAAAATGCATCTGCCTTTTTGTCCATGTGCCTTTAGGTTATCACCTTGTTGAATTTGAGATGACACTTGAGAAGAGTATAATCATCTTTTCTCCTGAACTATGTGACATGAGGAATGAAGAAAAAAAACACATTTGTGGCAATTTAAACTTTTAGAGCATTTTCACAGCTAGTATTTTTATATCTAACTCTATCTTTGCAGGAATATTATAAAGCATGATATATATTTCCACATTCACATTTTTATCACCAAAATTTGTATATAAATAAATATTGTAGGTTTATGTGTATGGCTTTGTGTATATACACTGCACTTACACATACATACACACACACAGGATGCAAGTGCTCCTGTGTTTGTTTTCCCATGCTGTTTGACTTCCATTTTATCCAGATTTTTACACACTTAAATGTTCCAACATATTTGCTGTCTTAGATCATTTATTTCAATGATTTGTTCTTTATTTTTTACTGCTGTCTCAATAAAATCACATAAAACTCTGTAACTTATTTCTTTCCTACTCTCCTCTTTACATTCTGATTACAAATCTTGTTATGCTACCTTCACAGATAATCCGTGCTATATCATATCATTTCCTGCCAAATTTCTTTGAGCTAAAATATTTTCCCTCTACCAACATTTTTTTTTAATCAGCCATTTTTCTTATTCCGGTTTTCTTCATTTACTAGATTACGGTCATATCATTTATATCATTATATTTAGACCTCCCATGGCATTTTCTTAATAGCACACAGTATTAAGATAATGAACGTACTACAAATTGTTAAATTCCCTTGGCAAACATTTAGACTATTTAATTTTGTTTTTCCTTAAAAGCTGTATCAAGCATCCTAGGTCACCAATCTGTGCATTAGTGCCAGTATTTGTGGGAGATAGAATTGCTGGGGCAGGACGCATACACTTTAAAGATTAACAGATATTGCCAAGTTGCCTCATTTTTGAACCAAAAAAAAAAAAAAAAAAAAAAAGGATATATCGACTTACACTCTACCCAGCTGTGTTTTTAATTTAGAAGTATGTCAGGAATCTTGAAAAATGGTTGTGTCCTAAATCTAACAATTCTACTTCTGAGAAATTTATCTTAAGACAAACCTAGACCTGGAAAAACATATATGTAAGGATAGTCAATCCAGCATTATTTAAATTAAAAAAAAGAAACTATTTATAAGAATTGTGGAAAAGCTACTGTGTAGCCATTAAAATTACATTTTAAAAGAAATTTTAATAATATGAAGCAATGCTGATACTAAGTGAAAAATCAGGATAAAACTCATAATAGGTATATTACAATTATTTAAGTACAGGTAGAGCAGTATGAAAAGACAAGAAATAAATAGGCCAAATGGCCACATAATGCCCATGATGAGGTGTTAAGGATGAAAATCATAGGTAGAAATTTTATTGTTTCTAATGGGAAAAAGGATATTTCTCACTCTGACTACTGAAAAAGAAATGAATGGGTACAGACTAGGTAAACTAACTAAATACTTAGGGTGAAGAGGAGCAGAAAATGTCATGTTGCTGTTGACATCACATGGTGCTAAGTGGAAAGCAAGATCCCTGGAAACCAGGAAAGGGGCAGGGGAAGGACAAGATAAAGGATAAGGGTAAGTTCAGAAGGGCTGAAAAAAGAGAATGTTTGTAATGACTCTTGTGGAAATTGGAAAGAAGAAACATACACACAAAGATTGCAGAATGGTACTGAAATTGGAGACCACAAATTTTTAAGGGCACCCACACCTCATCAATGATCTTTTTCTAGAATGGTGGTTCTCAACTTTGACTACACATTGAAATTTCCAGGGGAAGTTTATAAAATACTCCTCTAGATTCAGCAAGATCCGGGACAAGACCAACATACAGAAGCCAATCACATTTCATGTAGAATTTAAAATTAAACACAATACTATTGATAATCACTGAAGAAAATGCAATGCTTAGACATGTATATACTTAGCAAAACATATACAGGATCTGTGCACTAAAAATTGCAATATTCTGGTGAAAGAAATAAAAAAGACCTAAATAAGTGGGAAAAATGCATTGTGTTCATGCATTGAAAGACTCAACATAGTAAAGATGTTAGCTCTCCCTCAAGCGACCTATAGGTTTAATGTAATTCCTGTCAAAATCACAGGGAATGTTGCAAACGTATTATTTTTAAATTTACATGAAAAGGTACATAGCTTAGAACTGCTAAAACAATCTTGGAAAAGAATAAGTTGAGAGGAATCAGTTTTTAATATAAACCCTATTATCTAGCTACAGTAATTAGGACAGTGTGGTACTGGAGAAGGAGGAAAGACCTAGACTGACAAAGTAGAGATCCCAGAAAGAGACCCATCAAATATGCTCAGCTGATTTTTCACAAAATCAGGCACAAAAGCAATTCAATGGAGGAAAGACCGCCTTTTCAACAGCTTTTGCTGGCACAATTAGACATCCTGGGGGAGGAAAAAGAACCTTGAAACCTTAACCCTTATACAAAAATTAACTAAAAGTGGATCTCGAATTTAAATGTAAAACATAAAAATGTTATTTTATTTTAAAAGATTTTATTTATTCATGAGAGACACAGACAGAGAGAGACAAAGGCAGAGGGAGAAGCAGGCTCCCTGCGGGGAGCACGATGCAAGACTCAATCCTGGAACCCCGGGATCTCAACTAAAGGCAAACACTCAACCACTGAGCCACCCAAGTGCCCCTTAAAATTTTAGAGAAATGGGAAAATTTTTTTCAGCATCTAAGGTTAGGCAAAGAGTTCTTGAACTTGACACCTGAAGCAAAATCCATAAAAGGAAAATGGAGAAATTGGGATTCACCAAAATTAAAATCTTTGCTTTGTGAAAGACCTTGTAACAGGATCTGCAGACAGAGACAAGCTACAGGCTGGAAGAAAATATTTGCTAACCACATATCTAACAAAGCAGTAGTTTCTAGTCTATATAAAGAATTCTTAAACTCCACAATATGAATAACAATCCAGTTAGAAAATTAGCAAAAGCTATGAAGAGACATTTCATGAAAGGGGTTTTAAAAATGGCAAATAGGCACATGAATATGTGTTCACTATTATTAGCCATTAAGGAGATACAAATTAAAATTCCAGTAAGATATCACTGCATATTGATCAAAATGCCTTAAAAAAATAGTGATGAGAGCAAATGCTTATGAGGATGCAGAGAAGCCAGATCACTCCTATATCTCTGGTGGGATATTCAATAGTCCTATGACTCCAGAAAAACAGTTTGGCAGTTTTGTATAAAACTGAAACTCAGGGCACCAGGGTGGCTCAGTGGTTGAGCATCTGCCTTCAGCTCAGGTCATGATCCTGGGGTCCTAGAATCAAGTCCCACATGAGTAAATAAATGAAATCTTAAAAAAAATTTAAAAAATTTTAAAACCTGAAATGCACCTATCATATGACCCAGTGATTGTACTCTTGGGCATTTATCTCACAGAAATGAAAACTCCTATTCCATTTTATTAACGCAAAATCTATACACAGATGCTCACTGGAGCTTTATCTGTTATATCCAAAAGCTGGAAACAACCCAGATGTTCAACAGATGAATGGTTAAACTTTTATGAATGGCTAAACATCTATCTCATGGAATCCTACTCAGTAGTGAAAAGGAATGAGCTATTTTATAGAGACATGGAACAATATGAATAAATTTCCAGGGCAGTATGCTGAGTGAAAAGAAGTTAATCCCCAACGGTTGCATACTGTGTAATTCCATTTATATAACATTCTTGAAATGACAAAATTATAGAAACAGAGAACAGATTCCTGGTGGCCAGAAGTCTTGTGGGGAAGTGGAAATGAATATTGCTATAAAAAAGCAACAGTGTCACTTGTGGTGATAGAAGTGTCCTGTATCTTGACTGTATCAATGTTCATAGCTTGAAAGATGTTTCCATTCATGGATAAAGGGTAAAAAAAAAAAAAAAAAAAGTACGTTGGCGTGTATTTCCTACAACTGCACGTGAATCTATAATTATTTCAACATAAACAATTTAATTTAAAAATTTTAATAAGCAAAATAAGGAAAAAAATACTGATGCCAGGTCCCCACTGCTGAGACTGTGATTAATTGGTCCAAATTGCATCCTGGCCTACAGTTTTGTTTTCTTTTTTTGCAACCCACAGGATTATAATGCATGGCCAAAGTTAAGCAACACCGTTCTAGATGCTTTCAGTGAGTCACTTATAAAAGCACAGAAAGCAAACAGTTGGCCGAACCATAGCTGGAATTTGCAAGATGGATCCACTGAAAACACATTAAGTAGAGAAGTGAGGCTATTGGCAAGGGAACAGCTGAAGAATGCAGAAATATTGGGAGAGTTGGAAGAAAGCAAGAGTACTGTCCCAGAGCTCTAGGAAGCCATGGAAAGGCACAAGTGTGAAAGTGGGGACTGTCCACAGGCCTTCGTTCCACTTCCCTCCCCCATTTACCTTCTCACTGAATGTGCACCCCTGCCATGTAGGTAAGAGGGTTACTATTATTCCCTTTCTACAAGTGATAAAGCTGAGGCTCAGAGAAGTTATATAACCTGCCCAAGATCACATGGCTACTATGTGACAGAACCAAGATGAACCATTCCTCACTACATGCTCACATCAGCTTCGGTTTAAATAAACATTAAAAAAGAACCTCTCTCTCTGTGTTTCTCATGAATAAATAAATAAAATCTTTTAAAAAAGAAAAAAAAGAAAAAAGAAAAAAAGAACAAAATTTTCCTAAACCCTAAAGGTACAAAAAATTGAACACCTGATGGTTCAAACTGCTGTTTTAATTATTTGGGTAAACTTCACCTACGAGTGAGGTCTCAGAATAAATAGGACAATAATAAAAACATATTTCTTTGAAATCTTCTCTAAACTTCCATCAATTAAAAACATATAGAAGTAAAATGTTTGGGCAGGTGCTTCAGCTTTGAGGGAAAGTATTTAAGACAGTTTTGAAATAGTGACTTGCAAAAGTACATACAGCACTTCTAAGCAAGATGAAAAATAAAACACATATGGCAAAGGTTCAAGATATGAAGGAGAGTTATCCATACTGACCTAGTTTGACAGGTTTCTCCAGATGCAGCAAGGATAGATCATCCGTAGGAGGGAACTTTGTGAAGCCAGGGTGAGTGTATACAGCTTTCACTGGTATCAAATCACTATTTCCAGGGTTTGAGAGGTAACTTTTTCCTATTACCAGGCCATCTGTGACAGTACTTGTCATAAGAAAAAGGAATGGGGGAAATAGATACCATTTTTAATGAGGTCACAATTTTTCAAAATTACTAAAAATATATTCTCTAACATTTCCAATCTACATTAGAATCTTTGCTATCTTGAATTCTTAGAAGATGGGGGATTCTATTAATTTGATCTTTGAGAAGAATTAAGGTATCTAGTTTCTTGTCTTCATAACATCAAACAAAACATGATTTAGTATTTCTTGACAAGACTCATGATGCCTCAGGATAATGATTCCATGCATTATTAAAACCATAATATTACACATTATATGATATACTTATATAATGGTCACTGAAACCTATTCTGAAAGTTATAGTTACTCTACTTCCTAATACAATGTTTCTCAAAGAAATGTCTAGGAACTACACGTATTAAATCTGGCATGTGCCAAAAATGCAGGATTCCAGACATAACTCATCAAGTCAAAATTCAGAATTAAGATTCTAAGATTTCATAGCAAACTCCCCAGGTAATTTTGAGCACATGAAAGTCTGAAAATCACCTTATTAAGGAGAACTTCTTGTGATTTCTCTATATCAAAGGAGTTGGGGATGATAAAAAAAAGTTTTTGATTCTTTGAAGATTCCTGCCCACCAAGTTATTTGAGCAGACACTTTTATTATAAAGCCTATTTTAGAGGCATTTAACTATGGGCCATCACTACTTCTGGGAGGCCAGAATTAAAAACATCAACCTAAGACTTCCCTGAGGAAGGAGTTTTCAGATATCTCCCTATCACACTGAGACCAAGATTCAGTGAACATTTTTTAAAATGTTTCTTTTAAAGGACATTCTTTAAAATTCTTTGAAAGATGATACTTACTTTGAGAGTGGGTATGATGATCAGTAGTCAGTAGAGTAGAGCAAGAAGGAAACGAATTCACATTTGAGCACTCCTGCGCTCTAGGTAAGGTGTTAAGAAGCTGATGCAAAAATGTGAAGATATTACGTCCATTTTATAGATGGGGAAAGAGGGACTTATTGTTACTTAGAAACTAAATTACACCTGGAAGCCAGAGGCACCTTTTAAAATGAAAAGCTGTAAGGCAAACATATTAGAGAAGCGCAAAGCGTCATCATCCTAGTATGTTCATTCATTTGCAGGGTGGGGACTGATCAGTGGGAGCTGAATGTTTCTTGTGATGTGGGGAGAGGAGTACACCCACTGCAGGTGGTCAAACAGCTCCGGCGCCCCCTGCACCGCAGAGGCACACACCTAAAGTTACAGTGCGCTGCCGTCAGGACCCACTGCTTTGCAATCAGAGCCCCTCCACACAAATGTTGTCCTTGGCGCTGCACTGACCAGCCAGGGCCACGACCTTGCAGGTGCAGCATGGCCACCAGCCATCCGGGGCTCCCCATGTCCAGCTGGCAGCATGTTTGTGTTTCTCTCAGATCTTTGCATTAGAAATGGGTCAACAACTGGAATTCCACATGTGTCTGGGGGTGGCTGTTTTCCAGTATTGCTTTCTACTGTTATCTCTGAGAAATGTAACAACAAAACATTACAAAGACTTATCGGTGTCTACTAAAATCTCAGAATGGAGCTGCTTATTTATTTTGTAAGTTCAAAACTAGGATTCTTAGCAAGAGATGAGATTTCTCTTTTCTTCCATTGCTTTATTTTTTTAATGATTTTTTTAAAGATTTATTTATTTATTTATTCATGAGAGAGAGAGAGAGGGACAGAGACTACAGGCAGAGGGAGAAGCAGGCTCCATGCAGGGAGCCTGACATTGGACTTGATCCCGGGTCTCCAGGATCACACCCCGGGCTGAAGGCGGCGCTAAACCGCTGAGCCACCCAGGCTGCCCTAATGATTTTTTTAAAACAAATTTATTTGAGGGATGCCTGGGTGGTCAGTGGTTTAGCGTCTGCCTTCAGGCCCAGGGCATGATCCTGGCACACGGGATCGAGTCCCACATCCGGCTCCTTGCGAGGAGCTTGCTTCTCCCTCTGCCTGTGTCTCTGCCTCTGTGTGTGTGTGTGTGTCTCTCATGAATAAATAAATAAAATCTTTAAAAACTTTTTGAGAGGGAACAAGCACAAACAGGGGGAGAGGCAGAAGGAGAGGGAGTTGCAGACTCCCTGCTGAGCAGGGAGCTGGACATGGGGCTCCATCCCAGGACCCCAGGATCATGACCTGAGCTGAAGGCAGATGCATAACCAACTGAGCCATCCAGGCATCCTCTTTCATTGCTTTTAAAATGAACAAAAGTCAATAGCATTAATATACACCTTTACATACATCTTTAGACAAATCAGAACATACATTGATCTTTAAAATTTTATACTTAATCAAGAAATTACTGGACGTTGTTCTTTCTTTGGCATTATTGGTGTTACCCCAGTATAACACATCTAGACATATCAAAAGACTTCATACTATGTGTATTCCAAGTACAATTTATGTAGAAAGGAAAAACATAAAGAAACAAAATTTCTGGTAATGTGTTACTGCATTCTCAGATTGAAAGAGAACTACCAGAGAATTAAAAACAAGAGACTTATTCAAGTATATCCTGAAATATGAAGAAAATTAAGCTTCCTCATAACCTGTAATTTGGGAATTATAAGATATGCTCATTTGTTAAGTGCTTGAGATTTTCTTAACACCAGAAGTCTATTTATTTATTTTTTAAAGATTTTATTTATTTATTCATGAGAGAGGGGGTAGGCAGAGACACAGGCAGAGAGAGAAGCAGGCTCCATGCAGGGAGCTCGATGTGGGACTCAATTCTGGGATCCCAGGATCATGCCCTGAGCCACCCAGGCATCCGAGAAATCTATTTAAAACAAAGATTCTCTACACAGTGGATTTATTTATTCAATACTTGTGTCAAAATTCATTTCTGGGATGCCTGCATGGCTCAGTGGTTGAGTGTCTGTCTGCCTTCGGCTCAGAGCATGATCCCAGGGTTCCAAGATCAAGTACCACATCGGGCTCCCTTGCAGGGAGCCTGCTTCTCCCTCTGCCTGTGTTTCCACATCTCTCTCTGTGTCTGTCATGAATAAATAAGTAAAATCTTTTTAAAATTTTCATTTCTACTTTCTCTTCAGATATGTATAGAACATAGATTCCCTCCTCCTTTTGGATTTATATGTCAAAAAATGCAAATCTTCAAAATTAAGACTATCCTAGATCATAGAAAAAAGAAAAAAACCCACAAAAGTATTTATTCAACATGTTTTGTACCTTAAGGTTTACTGCCTTACTGCATTTTAATCTGTGTATGTGGTAACTCTTAGACCTTTGGACTGTTTGTACACATGTTTAACAGCAATATTTTATTAGTATTCAATTAAATTGTTTTCAACTTCTAAAAAAAAGAAATGCTTAAAAGAAGAAATAAAGCAGCCTAAATATTTTTACCATGTGAATAAAGGGTCATGAGTATATGTAAAGATATAGAGATGAAAAGATAAGAGCAATGGACACAGGGGCGCCTAAGTGGCTCTGTCATTCAAGCGCTGGACTCTTGATTTCACCTCAGGTGATAATCTCAGGATCATGGAATCAAGCCCTGAATACTCAGCTCCCTCTAAAAAATAAATAAATAAATCTTAAAAAAAAAAAAAAGGAGCAATGGAGACCTAAGGGTCTGTAGTTTGCACACTCCTTACACAATTAAAAAATCACACCTATAAGATGATAGAGTTCATTAGTCTATGGCTCAAATCAAGGACTTTTCTAGAACTCATTTATTTCCCTTCTCTTACAAAAGACAAAGTGACATCAAAAAGAACTTTTTTTTTTTTTTTTAAGATTTTATTTATTTATTTGAGTGAGAGAGTGAATGAGTGGGGAAAATGGCAGAAGAAGGCTCCCACTGAGCAGGGAGCCTGATGTGGGCCTAGATCCCAGGACTCTGGGATCATGACCTGAGCCAAAGGCAGATGTTTAACTGACTGAGCCACCTAGATGCCCCCAAAAAGAACTTTGTATTGATTGTTGATTATTAGAATTCTTCCTAGAATTACACTTCAAAAGAATCTCCTAATAACAGATTCATTTGGCTTTTTAATCTTAAGCACAATTAATGAAATTCTGACTTAAAAGTAGATTGGATAAATAGAAAAGTCATTACATGTGTTTCTAGTTTATGCAGAGAAGTTAGTATACATCCTAACAAAATATTCTTTTTTGGGAGGAGGTGTGTTTTGGGGGATTTAGGTGTTGTTATTTAATGAAACCAAGACGGTAACAGAGACATGGAAACACAGCGAGCTCCACCTTTGTTTCAGCCTCAATCTCCCCATGGATTTTTTTAAATAGCAACTGTCTGACTTTTATGTTTATAATTATTTCTTAAGTAAACACACACACACACACACACACACACACACACACACACACCAGTTAACTGTTACCATGAATGGTCTACCTAAACTACCAAGGTCTTGTGCCTTAAGGAATGGTTTGAAATGGAGTTATCCTGTTTTGAGTATTAAAACAGGATGACTACCAGGGACCCACAAACCAGTGTTTCACAGGTTCTACTTTGATATATATGGTATCTGCTTTAATAAATATTTAAAAATACTTACCATTGATAGGCAGTCGGGCCCCCATACTACTTTTTTGTAATGCTTCTGATTTATATCTTCCAAAATAAGTTTAAAACCTCTTTATCCCACAGACATATCAGTTTTAAAATTCAGAGTCAGGTAAGCACCACTGGATATCAAGACAAATTCTTCCTTGGAACCACATAAATGAGCTGCAATGTGAGGTATACACAGTAATTAAAATACTTCTGCTGTGAAGTAACATAGGTAAAAGAGGGCAAGGTGGGGACATTAAATTCCATACTGTTAATATTGACAAAGGAATGATTATCAATGTAAAAATCAAGATTTGTGGAATGGAATTCATGTTTGATTGCAACAATGGAAAGATACAGATTTTAAATGACCAAAGGGATGAAAATGACATACAACTCTATGGCAATCTGTGAATATAAGGATGAGAAAAGAGACATGGTGGTGAAGGCAAAGGGACAGAGAAACAAAAGTAATAGGACAGTGTTCTGGACTGAATATTTGTGCCCCCTGCCACCCCCACAATTTTATAGGTTGTAATCCTCATCCCAAATGTGATGATATTAGGGGGTGGGGCCTTTAGGAAGTGATTAGGTCACACTGGAACCCTCATAAATGGAACTAATGCCCTTATAAAAGAGACCCAGAGAACTCTCACTCTTTTCTTGCCATGTGAGGACAGAGTAAAAAGACAGCTATGAATCTGGAAGTGAACTCTTACTAGACACCAAATCTTGGACTTCCAAGCCTCCAGAACTGTGAGAAATAAATGCTTGTTTTTTAAGCCACCTAGTTTGCAGTATTTGTGTTATAGAAGCTCCAAATGGCTAAGACACTCAGACTGCCCAAATGCAGACTAATGACGATCCTTTCTTAATTCAGAAATACAAAGGTTGTTACAAAGGTGGTCCTGAGAGTGGTAGGACATCTGCTGTCATTTACCTGTACATGCTATAATTTAAATTCTTTCAAAATAAAACAATGATACATTATTGATTTGTCTTAAAGATAATGTTATCTCAAAAATCTGACAAAGAAAGATAGGGAATAGGGGAATAGTTAACTTCTACATCATTCTTATCTTTGATGAATCTGCCTGGCGAACTGGATATGATGGGGGAACTTCTGGGATGCCCCATGTCAAGGAAAAGGACTCTGGGTAGAGTCAATAAACTTGCCAGAAGTTTTAAATAATGTAAAAGGGAACATATTACTGTTTAAACATTTTTTGAAAGACAATATTTGGGGGTGAGAGAAGATGGGTAGAAGTTACAGAAAAGAAAGTGGAAAATTTCCAGTTGTGGATCAGTGAAATAGCATAGCTTAATGCTTACAGGCACAGATCCTACAGCCAAACTGCTGGTTTACACTACCTCTGCCATTTATTAACTCTGTTGCTCTGGGCAATCTCTCTCTGCCTTAATTTCTCAATGGAAAATAAAAAATCATATAATGGAAATAAAAATCATATTCAAATGGGATTTTATAAATTGATATTTGTAAATTATTGTGTTTGTTTAAATAAAAAAACCTCAGCAAATTATTAGACAGATAGTTTTTGAACAGTTGGAGAAGGAATCAATGGTCACAAGAAGCCAGCATGGGATCCTTAACATGCCACATTCAAGTAACCTAATTAATTTTTTTTGTAAGGGCTAATTAGATGATGTCTAGGGGGAAGAAGATAAACTTAATCTTGATTGCAATGAAGCACTTAATAAAGTATCTTATGATATCCTGTGAACAGATATTAAATGTAAGTAGATAATTAAGTGGCAAGGAAGTTTCACAGACGATTAAATAACCATACAATATTAACTTGAAGGAAAGGTCTCAATGGTATGGAAATGGTTCTATCTTGGTTCTGTCAAATACAGTATTTATATTAATAACTTAGAAATACAGACAACATATTTACAAAATGTGTAGGTTTAAAATGGGTGAGAAGGGAATTATGTCAATATAGAATCTTAGAGATGATTTAGTTCATTCTTTTATCTGACACTGAGTTTGTTCTAAGATAACCTTGGACATATGACTCATCACCTTGAGGATATGACATGGAACTTATTAGCATTTTCTCTTTTTGAACAGTTCTAATTGCATGTTCTTCATGTTGAATCAAAAGGCATCAATGGAATGTGTCACATGGTTGGGGTAGGACCCAAGAATACAAGTGTTTGAATCAGAGTGCATGAGTTTGAATCCCACTTTCCCTACTTTTTAGTTACATCCCTAGGAACAAGTTACTCAATCTTTTTTTGACTTGGTTTCTTTATATTTAAAATGAGGATAAATGTAACCTATCTCTACAGGAGAGTTAAGAAAATTAAAAGAGCTATATGTTCTTAGGACTGTGCCTAAATAATGGTAAATATTCAATAATGATTAGATATCATTAGGTAGAACAAATTTCATATTTGGCCTGAGAGTCTCTAAGAATTCCACAAATATTTGAAAGGAAGAATTGTGATCCTTCTGTCTTTTTTCTTCTCTGAGGTAAACACTCCCAAGTGCCCACGCCCTTCGGCATCCTGGTCATTGTGCTCTATGTTCATTTCAGTGTTCTAGTTTGTCAATGTTCCTTAAAACTGTTGTTTGACTGAGGTTAGTATTTAAAAACCAGTAGGGCAGGAGTAACAGCCTGGAAGATAAGACACAGACTGAAGATTTGTAAGACTGAGCTAGTGCATGCCTACTAAGTGCCAACACTAAATTTCATGGAAGGGAACAGATTCCGTTTACTTGTAATTCTTTACTAACAGTGCTCTGAAATGTTATCATTTGATACCTCTGATATTTTGATTGCAAACATCCTGCTTTCTAATCACCACCTCCTATCTCTCCAACTTATTAGTGTTTCTCTACTATAATTGTTTCGTCTCACCATCACCTTCTAGTTGTCAATCTCATATACTTTCTAAATCCAGTGGCCTCTAAGAAAAGAGAGAGATTTTGCTGTAAAGAGAATCAGAGAAATGGGGCAATAGCTACATTTCTTGTTCTATTTTTGTTGTTTTTTAAAGGTTTTATTTATTTGAATGAGAGAGAGAGAGAGAAAGCACAAGCAAGGGGAAGGGGCAAGGGAGAGGGAGACTCTCCACCGAGTGGGGAACCCAATGCAGGACTCCATCCCAGGATCCTGGGATCATGACCTGGGCTGAAGGCAGACATTTAACTGACTGAGCCACCCAGGTGCCCTGCTCTATTTTATTTTAAATGATGGGTAATACTAGAACTGATGAGAGTGACAGTGGAGATCAATCATGTCTGAGAGAGAATAACTAGAGGAAATTTGTAACATAATAATTCTCAAATTTTTATCCCTGGCCCAAATTCTGCCTCTGGCTCAAGAGTTCTACTGATAGCTACCTATTATCAACTCAACCTGGATGTATCAGAGCATTAAGAATTTAACATGGCATGGGCACCTGGGTAGCTTAGTGGTTGAGCGTCTTCCTTTGATTCAGGTCATGATCTTAGGGCCCTGGGACTGAGTCCCACATCAGACTCCCCACAGGGAGCCTGCTTCTCCCTCTGCCTATGTCTCTGCCTCTCTGTGTGTCTCTCATGAATAAATAAAATCTTAAAAACAAAAAAAGAATTTAACATGGCATCAATAGATCTCTCCCTACAGATCTAGTTCTCCCTCTAGTACTTCCTATCTTTGTCAATGCTACCACCCCCAGCCTCTCACACCAGAATCATCCTTGATTTGCATATTTAATTCCTTATGCAATTCACCCAGAAATCCTATTAGTTCTATCTCCACATCTGTCCACTTCACTTGCACTGCACTCCATTGTTGCCACCCTCTTTAAGACAATATCTATTGTTTAAAAACAGTACTAATAGAACATTCTGCAATGATGGAACATTCTGTATAAGACCTGTGCACTACGGTAGTCACTCACTACATGCAGCAATTGAGCATGTGAATATGGCCAATACCATCTTTTACTCATTTTAACTAATTTAAATTTAAATAACAAGGGCTGGACAGTGCAGGTCTAGAATAACACAAGAGCCTCATAACTTTAGACATAATTCACCCTGCCACCCTGAAACTCACTCCTGACACAGCAGCTAGAGCATCCTCCAAATTACTCCCTCATCAAAAAACTTTTGACCTCCCTTTGGATTGGAACAAAATCCAAACTCATTATCACAACCTGAGCTGCACAGCGGCAAAGCCTCTCTCTCCCCTCATTCCAGTCTGTCACCACTCAGTCTCCAATCACTCTACCCCCTGACATCTCCCCAACTTAACAAGCTTTTCCCACATGTAAGCCAACTTTCTCACTTATTTTTTTCATCAGATATTTACTAAGTATTGAGTAGTGCTCTACCAATGTGCTGGAGAAACAGCAATGAGTAAGAGACTAGGACCTGTTCTCAGGAGACCTGTTCCATTCTGGTGGAATGAGACAGATTAGAAACAAATATATACTCTTCCACGTCATGATAAATGCTGAGAAGACAAGATGAAGGAGGCCTATTTACATCATGTGATGCAAGCCTTAGATGAGGTAACATTTGAACAGACACCTGAGTGAACTGAGGCAATGTACCCTTCCTCTGCAACTTACTCCCTTCAGATTTGCTTTTGACAATCAGTAATTATTTGATTATTTAATGTTATATAATATTATCATTTTCTTATTTATTGTCTCTTTCCAAGAGAAGATGGCAGAGATCATTTCTGATTTGTTCACCATTGTGTCTCCAGTGTGCCCAACCCATGAGGTAATGCTTGGTAATGAATAAATTCAGCCTGTACATTTAATGTAGTGTTTACTAGTTACTGATGTCTTACATTCATATGGAAAATGGAGGATGACCAGATGAGCCTTAATTTTGGTAATTTATGTTCATTAAAATATTGTAAAAGCATTGCAGTGGAAACTATTTGGATGTTATGGACCACTCCATTTACACATTGACAAATAATTAAAAACCAGTTAAAAAGTGATGAATTCTACTTACATGAATAAAAAGATTTATTAAAAAGAGATAACATGGTTCCATATATGGGATAGCCCATTTAACTAGCTGGGAGATTAGCAATGGGAATCCATGTTCAGTGGTTTAAATATCTTTATATAAATTGCATGTTCATTGTAATGAAGTTATATAAACATATAAAATTGTATAAACTATCAAACTAATGATAGCTTCCTTTTTTTATAGAGATTTATATAAGCTGATTATATGAATGAGTAGTCTTATTTATAATCATCTGACACTTCTGAATTTTTAACTTATCAGAACTTTAAAGAGGAATAATGTTGCCAGATAGAAAAATACTAAAGAGTAAGAAAGACAAAAGTAGCCCCTGACATTCAGAAATGGGTTTGGCGCTCACAGCTAGACCGTGATGTTCTCTTATTGGCCATAAACAATCTCACAGAACAGCAACATCAGACAGGACTCTTTGTATCTATGATGAGGTGAAACAAAAACAAGGTCATGTGCTACCACCAAAATACCAAACATTGACCTCTCATGACTAAAGTGAGGGCTTGCCACTTCTTTACCAAATGCAGTTTTATCCTTATTCTGGCAAGCCTCCCTATGATTGAGATACCTAAACATAAAATTGCTCCACTTCCTAAAAGCAACCAATCTAGAGCAAAATCCACTTCCTTAGATCCTCTCCAAAATTACCTAACCAAAGTCCAAATCCTATTGTAGGCTCTTCCTAACTCCCTCTGACTGAGACACCCCATGGTGTGATCCCGGGGTCTTGGGCTGAAGGGCATTGGTGAGAGTTAGGGTTACAGAGTCTGATGCTATAGATACCTCGTATTAATCTTAAGGAGGACTAATAGCTTGAAATGTTGTATCTGCCTCCCTGCCCCGCCAAGACTCTAAAAGAGTCCTTGATAGGAACCAAATTCACTGATAAGAAAAAGCTAGATACGTTTAGAATTTCAAAGCAAATTGCTGAGCTTATTGGTGTTATATATCCTGTAATATCAAAGAAGAGGTCAAGGTCCTGGAAAAAGATTGTATCAAAACTCTCCTCTTGCTCTTCGGGATGGTGGATTGTAAGGGCATCCTGAGGAGAACTCGTTGGAGACTGAAAGTGATGCAGTATTGGATTACAAAAATCTTTCAAAAAGTTTTCTTCTATGAGTCAGTTTCAGAACAGGATATTGCCTGACAGTCGAGTGTGATAGACACCATGTGGCCAATAAATCTCTGAAGATTATTATTCAAATGAATTGGCCTTTTTCTCCTTTTAAATTTATCCTGGGTCTAAAAAGAAACGCTTTTACTTTGAGGATGAAACCTGACTAAACAAATTTTCAAAAAGTTACCTAAAAATGCAGTTCAGAAATTGAAAACTCGTAAAATAAAAGGCCTCCTGAGAAAAACAAAATTAGGGGGCCCCCTAATGGTAAAAGGAGATAAGAATCAGGGCTAAAATTGGGAAGAGCTAGAAGTAACCAGTCAAGATCCAGTGAGTGTGGGCTCAAGCCCATCCCATTGTGCTCAATAGTGCTCTGGGATTCTGATGAAGGATCTCATGAAAAATCACTGACAACAAATTATGTTTCCAAGGTAAATGAAGGTCATATTTTCCAAATATATGCATTGTATAAATGCTTACATGAATTCCACTTAATGGAGGCCACTTAAGAAAGATCAGTTTACCAAGTAATCTTGATTGCTGATAAAAAGTGCATCATAAATACTGAAGTAATCCCATTCACAGTTCTAAGATTCTTCTGTTGTAAGGTCTTTAACCACTGCCTTCACTTTATTTCCTGACATGGAATAAAAAGTCCAAGTGCAGTTCAGCATGTTGGGATAAATGTTAGGATAATTGGGAGATGATCTCAGTAGAACTAACTGGAATCAAATCTAATACTGGACATCCTTGAGGCAAAAAAGAAAAAAATATATTTAACACAATAATCAAGGAGCTAAGTTATTTTCTGACTCCAGTTTTATTTATTTATTTTTTTAAAGATTTATTTATTTATTTATGATAGACAGAGAGAGAAGCAGAGACACAGGCAGAGGGAGAAGCAGGCTCCATCCCGGGAGCCTGACGTGGGATTCGATCTTGGGCCTCCAGGATCGTGCCCTGGGCCAAAGGCAGGCGCTAAACCGCTGCGCCACCCAGGGATCCTGACTCCAGTTTTAATGTCTACGACTAGGTCATTACAACCAAAATGGTTGTTTTGACTTTTATTAATTTTTGTCACTCTTTCTTCCTATCCACAGTTCCTTATGTATACTGACACAGAATTTGAATGACTTTTGTTTTTGAAAAAGTAACCCCTACAAAAGAAGGCAGACTGAAGTTCTTTGACTTCAATTCACAAACTGAATTGCTAAATCACCCAGATCCACATTTCAATGTAACTGTTGCTTACATTTAATTATTATCAATCTTATTTAATGTTCATGATCATGAGAAATAGATTTTATCATCTTCAGTCCACAGATGATAGTGGTCTACCACTTTGGTATTCAATAGATATGTCCTAAGACTTTTAGGACTTACCCAAATTTGCAAATGCCACAAAAATATTTCATTTCCTATATAGTGCAGGAAAAGATAACTTCGACACCATAAAATGTGAAGAGAGAACAAGGCAAGCAGGTTGAGAGGTAGACTGAATTCTTGAATAAATTATGTGCTCCTAAAGTTCAGCCTCACAGCACATACAATTCAAATTGCAAACATTTCTCAGAGAAATTTGGATCGCCCTTGGATAGTTGAAATACAGATACTAAAATTCACAAGAACTAAGTGGCTACACCAAAAAAGAGAATTGAAGAATTCAGTGACATTTTGGACCTACTCCAAAAGTTATAGGTATCATCCAACCTGAAAGTAATGTCATCCAAAAGCTGATTTACTTCATCAATAATGTTATCACCTTAGTTTCACTGTACAGTGGTCCAGTGAAGAAAAAACAAAAAAATATATATGAAATCTGAAAGACATAAAATATATGGAAAGAATGGCAATAAATAGATTTTAAAAAGCTTCGAGGGCTCCATCAACAAAACGGATGTTTCTCATCCAACTAAAGTTAGATAAACTTTCTCTATCCAACTGAATAAAGGACGACAGCCTCACTCTCTATTCCCTAATGGGCCACAGGTCTCCACTGCCTCTGAAGTTTGACATGAAGGAAATTTACACATTTTACTATAAAATGACTTGAATTAGGCCACAAACACCTGAAGGTTTTTGACAGAAGTCAGAGTACACTTCTTACTACATAGTGTTTAGCAGCAAGTGCATTTTCCTCTCTATTTTCATAATATCATATAACCAAAGCCAAGCCAATTGGATTCCTTATCTCCTTTATAGTCTTACCTTTATAATTAACTTTATTTTTTCCTCTCATGGAATCTAGAATAAGAGAATATTTAGTGTCAGTACATCCAACTAAATCTATTTCTGTATTCTTCTAATTATAAAAATGATACATGCTCCTTGTAAAAAATTTCAAAATACAGAGAGTTCAAGGAAAATAAAAGGTCTCAGGGGCACCTGGGTGGCTCAATCAGTTAAGTGTCTGCCTTCATAACCCTGGGGTCCTGGGATAGAGCCTGCATCGGGCTCCCTGCTCAGTGTGGAGTCTGCTTCTCACCCAGCTCCTGCTTGCTCTTTGTCACTCTCTCTGAAGTAAATACATAAAATCTTGGGGGAAAAAAAGGAAGATAAAAAGTCTCCTGTGGTCCATCTTGTAAGTAACCAATACTCATAATATAAGTCTGGCCAGGTCTTCTTCTATGCTGTGTACATATTTTTGAAAAATTGTATGCCACTTTACACCATTAAAACCTTTTCCTACATTTAATTTACTATGACTATTTTTCCTTTTTTTTTTTTAAGATTTTATTTATTTATTCATGAGACACAGAGAGAGAGGCAGAGACACAGGCAGAGGGAGAAGCAGGCTCCATGCAGGGACCCCGACATGGGACTCGATCCCAGGACTCCAGGATCACACCCCGGGCTGAAGTGGCACTAAACCACTGAGCCACCAGGACTGCCCTATTTTTCCATACTACTAAATATTTCATTTAAATTTTAATGATTCACATAGAGATAACATAATTTGTATTGATATATTTTAATTTATAATCTCAAAAATATGAAAGACAAGTCAGATCTTTAAAAACTACACACATGGGATATAAATTTTGTGTCATTGGCAGTCTCCTGAGTTGACTCCTATTCGTATATTGGCTCTCAGTCAGGAGGATTCCCACAAGCGAATGGATGCATTTCTTTTTTTTTTTTCTTTTTTTAAAGAATTTATTTATTAATGAGAGACACAGAGAGAGGCAGAGACATAGACAGAGGCAGAGAGAGAAGCAGGCTCCACACAGGAAGCCTGATGCGGGACCCGACCCCGGGTCTCCAGGATCACGCCCTGGGCTGAAGGCAGACGCCCAAGCACTGAGCCACCCAGGCGTCCCAATGGATGCATTTCTTATCCATTCACTGAATATGGAGCTACCCCCTTACCCTCTTCTCCCTAGTCTGCCCCAGCTGAAATGTCACATCCTTTATTCAAACACACAATTATTGTACACCAGCTGTTTACTAGGCATGGTTTTCGGTTTTGAAGATAATGGCGTTAAGTTTGAGCTGCCTATCAGGTATCCAAGTGGAGGAGGATGCAATTGGTGATACAGTGCTAGAGGTCAAAAATAAAAAACAAGTTGGGAGTTATTTGTATATTGAAGGTAGTGAATGCTAAGGATTGGGTAAGGTCACTAAGGAGTACAGGTAAAGAAGAAATAAGAGTACAAGGACCAAATCCAGGGATATCTTTACCTTTAGTGGTAGAGAAAATGAAGAGCAGCCAGCCAAGATCAGTGAAGTAAGAGAGAGCTAAGAAGAATGGTTTCCTGGAGGTCGAGACAAGTAGATTCTAGAAGGAAGAAGACCTCATCTGTGCCAAACGCTGTTTGGGTTGAGAGGGGGAACTCTTGGATATGGACTTAGGGAAGTCATTTTAACTTTGGTAAAACCAATGCCTGTGGAATGGTAACAAAGAAAGCCCTATGGCAATGGATTTAAGAAAAAAAAAAAATGAGGGCAAAAGATGAGACTGTGAGTAGAAATAAATCTCTTGGAGTTCTGTGGTAAGAAAAGAAAGAAACTAAAGTTTTCCTACAATCCCATTGCCATCCTTTACCAAACTGAACAAAATCCCTCTACTGTATATTTTTACTGAACACTATATTTTTTCTTCAAAACAAGACAGTTGCTTTTTTACTTTATATTTTTCTATATGATTATTTCATTATTGACTATTACCCCCACTAAACTATAAACTCTACTAGGGCAGAGACTTTTACCAGACTAAATTAAATTTAATACTTTTAGTAGAAATGCCTCTTTAATTGTATTCCAATTAACATTTTAATGAGTATAAACTGATTAATGTTAAGGATGGAAGCAGTTTTAATACCTGTTCAGAATTAAACCTAAATTGCAAACGTTTTCTCCATGATAATATCTATAATTTGCAATAGTTCTAGATTAATAGCTCTTAATTTTCATAATGCCAACCGTGTCTTCACCCAAAGCAGGGGAATGTTGGGCAAAGTATATTTTTCAATAATCTGGTTGCAACCAATATAAATGAACTATTCATCAAACAAGCGAAAAAAGAAACTATTAGTACAGTAAGGAAACTACTTTCAAAAGAGAACTACTTGAAACTTGAAACTTCTATGCTAGGGATAAAGGTTTCCTCCTATATTGTTATAATGATCCAAGTACACAGAAAAATAGATAAAATTCTTAGGTACTTTAAGAAAAAATTATAAATCTGATCAACCTTATACTTTATAGAGGGTTAGCTTGAGGTCTCCACAGATTACAGAAGTGATACTTTATACAATGCCTTTTCCTTCTCCTCTAAAGCAGACCAATAAAATAGAGAATTCAATCTGTTTAATGACAGATTTTTTCCTAATAAAGCACAAAACAAAAACATAAACATAAACATATATGAAAGCAATAGACTTACCAGAAATATGAAAAGAATATCTCAAAGAAAATTCTTCCATGGCCAAACTGACATTGTATGTGAAAATCAACATCATTAGAGGACCATAAGTCTTTAATGAAGGTGAATTTCCTCCACACAATTTTCCTAACCCAGAATAAAGAAAAAAATAAGCATACGAAAAACTTAGCTCTCACAAAGCAAAATAAAAGTAAGAGGAAAAAAATCCTATTTTTGAAATAATGAATTTATACCATTTATCCACTCCCAAGAATATAAAAATAAGAAAATTAAGCAGAAGAAAATCCTATTAGAATAGAGAGAAAGAGGGCACCTGGGTAGCTCAATGGTTGAGTGTCTGCCTTTGGCCTCAGGTCATGATCCTGGGTTCCTGGGATTGAGACCCACGTCAGGCTCCCCACAGGGACCCCGCTTCTCCCTCTGCCTATGTCTCTGCCATTCTTTCTGTGTCTTTCATGAATAAATAAATAAAATCTTAAAAAAAAGAATAGAGAGAAAAATATTTCAGATTCTTGAATCTAAGCAATCCTAAGGAAGGAGCTCTAAACCAACTAGAGCACAGGATCTGTTCCTACAATGTCTAGAATAGTCTAGGTAGATCTCTTTAAAGTGATGTATTATAAAAGAAGATGACACGGTCTAGCTAGGTCTCCAGGGAACAAATTATTCGTCAGGGAACAATAAGCTAGCTAGGTCCTCAGGAAACTTATTCTTGTCACCAGACTGAGATAAAATAAAGATATATAGGGAGTATATTTGAGCTTCAGCTACATACAACCTTCATTTATCTACAGCATAGCCAAATGAATAAGAGGCAAGGTGTAGCAATTGGCATGCTTTCTATGACAAACCATTTCCAATTTTAAGTGATCATACATAGTATTTTTAGAAACAAACATTCTAACAAAGATAGTTTGCTCTAACATTCAATAGTAAGTATCGAAGTTTCAAGTGGACAATTTTAAGAAACTTCTGTCTTATAGAAAAACTCTCTTTTTAGTAGACAGATGGCCAGAGGATCAACTTCATTGTGACAAGAAACGAGATTTAATTTAGATTGTATAGGAACTGATAGGTGAATACTCACTAACCTTTCTTATCTGTGAAAAGAAGCTAATGGTTAAGCCAGGGCTCTATGTTCTCAAAATCATGTGGGTCAGTAGTTTGTCATCTCGTGGGAAATGAACAAAATAAAAATCAAAAGCTCTGGAGACTCTGGTTTTAATTTGAAATTTAATCAAAGCTGAGTCAAAGATATTGGGGCCTATAAATTTATTTTTACAGATTTAAACTTTCTAATACTGATTTATAAACATTCCCTATGCTATTTACCTTATACCTTTCTCAGAGTTATTGGAAATCTGGTTTGTGATTTGTTTTTAAATTTTGTTACTATCGAGGCAGAAGTTTTTAATTATATAGGACTTTTTAAATAATTTCCGGTTTCTTCAGGTGCTTTTATATGAGAAAGTCCTTCTCCATCAATAGTTAAGATAATTACCCATTTTTTTCTACTTTGTAAGGAAAATGCTCTTTAATTGGCTCTTGTACAAAGTTATGAAAAATATAATTTACATTTTCCTCTTTGATTTGTAATGCCACATTTCTCATCTATAAATATTGTATGCCTTCCCTTTTGGTTTACTTATTTCTATTCACTTGTGTCTCTATGTGTATTAAAGTATGTTTTAATAATATCTGACAATTTGCCTCATCACTTAAAAAAAAACCTTTGGGGATTCTGGTTTTAATTTGAAATTTAATCAGGGCTGAGTCTCTCAAAACATTTTCAGCTAGTCCTATTTATTTTAAAGATAAATAGTTACTAGGTTTCTATCTCACTCTGAAAAAAAATTACCATGGGATTTTGCTGGGAAATATACTATATTTACATATTAATTTGGTGTGAATTAATGTTATTTCTGTTTTCCAGTTTTAGAACATGGTACATTTCTCTGTTCATATTTGTATGGTTGTGTGTGTGTGTAAAGTTCTATATTTGCACAAAAAAATCACAAATTTTAGGGTGATGTCAAAAAGAAAACTATAGGCCCCAAATGGAGTAACTTTTGTGAGGTCATGTCACCAAACTGGGTCTTAATACCTAACCTAATTGCAATTTCAACCTACCCTGGAAATGCAGTCTTAACCAGTTAGTCGAGAATTTTCTGGTCAGCACCAATGAGGTAAAGTGTCAAAGGGGGCCTCTTCATTCCCTGAAGGAAGACAAGGTATATGTACAAGAGCGCCTTCCTTTTCTTCTGCTAACTATCCTGCCCTCTTTCTATAAAATCCTTTCATTTTGTACGGTTCCTCAGAGCAATCCTCTCCTTGCCAGAAGGAATCTTGCCTGATGCATGAGTCCCTTAATAAAGCAAATTAGACCTCCAAATTTATTTGGTTGAGTTTTGTTTAACAGTTATTCCTAGTAGTATGTTTTTTGTTGCTAATTATAATTAAAATGATTTTTCCATTATATCTTTTATTAATTTTACTGGTGTGATTTTAAGGTTGTAATTACTGTATACTTAATTTATATCTATTTTTTCTCACATGACATAGTTATATTATATGTAATACATTTTTCAATATCGAACTATCCTTGCATTCTTGAGATAAGTTATATTCGGTTATGTTTAATATTTTGTAACCTATTGACCTCAATCATTGAGTCAACCCCTGGAACTTGCATACTTTACTGGCAAAAATTGAAACATTAGGAAGGAGAAAGGAAATGGTACATATGTTTTATGAACTTATTCTAAGAAAAGTAGGCTTATAGTTCATTAACATTATAAAGTATAACTGATACAGTTAATGTATTCTTTCCCCTTTTTTCTTAGTTTCTTTGTTCTTCCAACTTTGTGTACTCTGACACCCCACTGATGGAGACGTACTAGGGAAACAACAGTCTAATCTCTTCTAAGCAACAAAATTTTCTTAAAGATTTTATTTATTTATTCATGAGAGACACACAGAGAGAGGCAGAGGAAGAAGCAGGCTCCATGCAGGGAGCCTGATGTGGGACTCGACCCCGGGACTGTGGGATCATTCCCTGAGCTGAAGGTAGATGCTCAACCGCTAAGCCACTCAGGCGTCCCAACAACACATTTTAAGAATAGGAATGAAAGCATATATTTATAATTCAAACATGGCAGAAGCTTGCTTTCTTTTATATTAGCATGCATCCTCTCATTTAATTCCCAAAAGAGTCCCCTAAGTAGTATAAGTAACAGACATTCTATAAGGCAAGAAAGGAATAAGTGTAAATAATTTCTAAGGATACTGTGGGCAGATTCTGCATTCTCCCTGCTAGAAGCTGTGGCCTTGTTCATACCAAATGGGCTCAGGAACCAGGAACTATCAGCATTTATTAACATTTGCTTAGGTAGAAACAGGAAGATTTTAGTGCATCTACTTCTGGGATGGTAATGTAAATCGGAAGAATAAAAGGATGGTGGTTTAGCAATAGGCTGTTTTAGCAACTCTGGCAGGATCCTATCTAGGGGAAGAGGTACACTGGTATCTGGATCTTTCTTAGGGAGTCAAAGGCCAGCATCATGCCAACATCATCTCCCTCTGGGCAGTCACCTGGTGTCATCAGACATAAGTGTCCTTGACTAAGTAAATCGAGAATTTATAGCACACATGTATATATGTGGTGGTTGTGACAGTGAGTTTCTCTTCTTGTAAATTATATTAAAAACTAAGATAGATATTACATTCTCTTGTCACAATTCAGGAAACAGGGTCTGAGAAAGCTTTGGGAACATTCCCAAAACTATTTAACTACTATATAGTAGAACTGATATCTGGATCCAGCACTATCAGATTTCCATCTGGACTGCCATTATCACATCATGTTGTGTAATGTTGGTCAGCCAGCTCAAGCCCCATCTCATTCCCTTTGTCCCTAGTCATCTCCTAGTCAGGCATGGCTATGTGACCAGTCTGGCTGGAGGGGGCTTAAATTTGCAATAGGATTCCTGGAAATGTGTTTGTTTTCTCAATGGTATACTCCTTTCTCTGTGTCCCTTCTTCCTTTTTCTTCTATGAAATAGTGAGAACTGAAATAGCCATTATGGAACCATTAGGGAAAGGCCAAGAGAACTGCCATAACCTTAGCCTTGACAGAGTTGAACGACTGAGTTAGTGACACATCTGAAAAACTCTGAAGTTTTCTTTCTTTCATTCATAAAAATCAGTGTAAGTCACTGTAGGGAAGTTTCCAGCTACTATTTAATTGATAAACCCATTTAATGCCTTTTCTGGTGGATATCATTTTGCCTGATTAATATTATACTCTCAATTTCTTGTGTTACATTTGCCTAAAACTTCTTTGTCCATCCTTTATTTTCAGTATTTCTGGGCAAGTTTAATCTAGGTATGACCCAAATAAGCAGCATATGGTAATTGGGTTTTGTTTTTAACTCAGTCTGAGAGAGTGTTAATCTCAATTACAAATCTAAAAAATAGCAAGGCCATTTCAGTATCACATAATTTACATCATCTGTAAGTAACACTGAATGTAAAACAATCTGGGAATATTTCATTTAAAAAAAAATCAAGAACATAGTGCTTCATGGGACGTTAGTTACCTATTATTTTTTTGCCTGATCCAAATCCTTCATAAACCCACATATGACCCTGACAGGCCAAGGGTGTTGGCTTCATCTGGAAGTTGATAATATCAAGACGAACGATGTGGTTTAAGGGGGCTGATAACTTCCAGTGGCAACTATGGCACAGATAAAAGAAAGTCAGGAATGATTTCCAAATAGCACATACTGGTCCTGACTTCGTTCAGAATTGTATGCATCACTGTTATGGACTCTTATCTGCTCCTTTGTGCTTGGGTGAAAGAAGGATTTTTTACTTTAAGTTGTAACAATTCAAAATATTTCTAAGACTTAATTTGTTAAGATTGTTAATTGAGTTCACCCATCACAGTGAATGGTGGATCAATCATATGTAATCCTTTAAATTCTGACTGGCAATCTGAGAGTTAAGGACATACTTTTCCCTGAATTTGCCCCCAAACTTCCCCAAATCATATAAATTTACTTAGGAATGATATTATGCAAATCTTCACTTTTCACTTCACACTTTAAATTTATCCTATTGTCTAATTCAAGGAAAGTTCTCTGTTTTAGCAATTTAAATAGCCACTTATTGAGTACCTAATATGTGCTAGAAGACTCTATGTACATTATTTCAATCTCCAAAACAGATGGAGATTTGACTTTCCACTTTACCTAATAAATGATATCTTTTGTTGAGAAAGTACACAATTTATCAATAGGGACGATCTTTTATATTCAGTCTTTGTCTAATGAAGGTCTCAGACCAGTGATTCCCTCACAGTCTATTACTTCAAGGAGAGGAGGCAGGGAAATAATGCCTTAAGCAAGGGTTGCTGCTTGTCAAAGGATCATTCACAAACTTCTTTCCTCATAATAAACATTCCTTCCTCACCTCATAGTGGTTCTGTGAGAGTATCTTGGGATCTGAATGATTCCTCCTAGTTTAGTCAGAATAACATCCTCACAGGTGGCCATATATTCTTGGTTTGAACTCTGGAGAAGTTTGGCAGTTTTACTGCCCTTTGGACCTAAAAATACAGAAAAAAAAGAGGCGATGAAAATAAAATTAATCTTTGAAAGGCTTATGATAATGCCTTTCAGAGCAGAGAAGTCACTTTTCCTCCCCGTTTTAGAAAAAACATGAACAGAAGTGGTTTTACTGAAGAGTATCTGAATCATTCAAAGATACTGAGAACAGCACTTTTCTCAGAATTGTCTTTGGCACAGCATCAAGTCAATGGATGAGAATGTGGAAAAACTATAGATAATGCCAGTTCTCTGTACAATTCCATCTAAAAGCAACATTTTTAATATATTTTTTTGGGAAAACAGTTTCATATGATATGCATGCATTTCTTTATTACTCACTGAACTTTTTCCCCAAATATCTCTCTGCAGTGCTTTTTGGTGCCAAGAAAATAAACTAGCTTTCAGTTAGTTACCTATACTTACCAAAAGTCAGAAAGCCTTATTAATTACTTGTTCTAAAATGCAATCTGATAAGTCTGAATTGCTTAGCATTTACAGTTATAATGCTAGGACCTAATATTTGTGTAGTTTATCTTAAATACTCATCTTAACCTTTTATGATTATAATAATATCAGTATAAAGAATACTCTGATACAGAGATAATAAATTATCCATAGCTAGTCAACCAGCTAACAGTTAAAACCCTTATATTCTTATCCACAGAAAAGGCTGTGGCATAAAAATCACATGAGGGTAAAAAAAAAAATGTCTTGAAATCAACATATCGTAGCCACATTCAGAATCACAATTCTGGATGATTTACAAGTCAATCAGGTTATCCACTGAACAGTTTCTCTTTTGAATCTGACCAATCTCAGATCCCTTAAATAGATTGTCCTTTCAAACATAAACTCCCCACAGAAACACCATTTCTTACAAAACAATGTATATGTTTTGAAACATCTCTAAAAAGAAAAACATTGATTTTTAACTTTATAAGTTTATAAAATGATGAAGCATACTTTGGACTGTAAAGACAATATAACTTATGCCCAAAGCACCTTGCACAAGGGAATGAAATACCACTCTCACCAGTGGTCCGGAGCTCATGAAAAGCATTGAATAAAGCCCTCTCCCACATAATTTACCTAGGTTTAAAAAAAGTGAAATCTAGTAAAACATAAGAACTAAAATTTTTTTAGCAGTTTCTCTATTTTAGGTATGGCAATTATTTTTATTTTTATCAAAATATATTTAACATGTGACATTGTATAGATTTAGAGTATACACCATTTTGATGTACACCATTTGATGACAAGATCTACATATTGTAAATGTCTGCCACTCTAGTGATAGGTAGCTTCTATCACCTCTTATCATTACCATTTCTTTTTTGTAATGAAACTAGTTAAGATTTAGTCCCTCGGCAAGTTTGATGATTCTAATAACAAATGTTGACTATATTTCCTATACTATGCATTAGATCTCCAGGACTTGTCAACTAGTTATAAGTTTGTACCCATGAGGTAGGAATTTATTTCACTCTGCAAAATGAGGGAAACGGCTCCAGAACTCAAGTGACTCACCCGAAGTCAGACTGGCAGGGTAGGGACTCAGGATCTAAACCCAGGACCATGAATTCAATTCCTATCACAGTCTGCTATGTCATATTGCTCCCTTGAAGGACAGAAGGAAGTAAATTACTTCATCTTTAAAATGATGCTGCTCTGCCATTTTTTCTTCTAGTAAAGTACCTACATATTAAAAATAACTCACTATGAAAAACCCACGATGGAAAACAGTCTACCTGAAAATTTATTCTTTCCGTATAGTCCGTCTCCTTTTGATTGCTTCAGGTTGAGGACCTGAGTCAAAGATGAAAAAGGAAAGTATACCCATAATTCTAAAACAATTCAGACGCTGATTAAGAAGATGTGAAAAGAACATGTGAATTTCTTAGGATCAAACCCCTCTACTATAATAATAAGTCAGTATTATCCTATAACATTTATCAAAGTGTCACCTGCTCAGAAAGACATTTATTTGCTGGTTATACTACATACAACTGTATGGCATATCTCATATTCTTCTCTTTCTTCCTACTTGATTTTCCCCTGGCTCATCTACCTAATAATATATATTTTGTTTTCATAGTATGTGTCCACTCCCCACTAGAATAGCAGCTTGATAAGGGCAGGGATTTCTTTTGTCCATTTTGTTCACTATTGAATCCCTACAACCAAGAAGAGTTGGTCTCTAGCACCTAGTATATCCTTCTTACAAGTATCTATGGAACAAGAGAAGGAAGAGGTTACATCAGATTAGAAAAAAAAAGCAAATAATATTAGATGGTATGACACATTAAGGTAAATGATGTTGAAATATTATTTGAAAAATAATCAAATACTTATTTGTAGCAAGTAGAGATCAACACAACTCTTGAGTGAGTGAGTTGCTGGCTCCCACAGGGAAAAAGATAGCATTTACAATATAGAAGAATACTATCTGGCTTAAATATGGGGTAATACCTCCATTAGAGTCTTGCAGTTCTGCTAGCTATCATTTGAAGAGAAAGAACCATTCTACAAGTTTCAAGCTGACAATTTCAAATCAAAGAAATGCTAGGTTGGAAAATTATAGGGATTCCTCAGTTAACCCACAACAAAGCCAAGCATGGTTTTCAATAGATTATAAAGATGAATGTAAGTTTTCCCAGAAAATGTTTCTCTTTATATGTGAATCTAGTATATAATAGAGTTGCTACCAGTTGGAGAGAAAATAGTTTTTTCTTGAAGAAAAAGATAGCATCACTTCACCGTATGAAAAAAACATTTCCTTAGGATTAAAGAAGTTTATAAAAAAAATTTTTCTGAACTCAGAATGAACAATGAATATTTATAAATAAAAGCAATGAGATAAATCAAAGATCAAAGGTTTATAGATAGATTTAAACAAATTTTTAAATGTTTACATCAACATATAATAAATATTAAGGATGTGCCTGAGTGGCTCAGTCAGTTAAGCATCCAGCTCTGGGTTTTGGTTCAGGTCATGATCTTGGGGTCATGAGAGCGAGCCCTTTGTAGGGCTCCGCACCCAGCAGGGAGTCTGCTTGAGATTCCTTCTCCCTCTCCTTCCCTTTCTGCCCCTCCCCTCACTCACATGCACTCTCTCTCTCTCAAATAAATAAATAAAGTCTTTTAAAAAATTAGAGGCAAATGGCAACCTTATGAATAAGTACTTGCAACTTATGAGAAGGGAAAAATATATGTATAACAGCTTTCATAAACTGATAAAAAGAATAATACCAAAAAATGGATGGTAATGACAAAGAAATAAAAAATACAAATAGCTAACCAAAATTAGAAAAAAAGCCTCCATTAATGATTTTTAAAAAGTAAAAGTGCCTATCAAATTGATATATTCAGTTATGGTGCAAAAGGCTGCCATGTATTGCTAATGGCAATGAAAACTGATTTAGCTTTTCTGAAGAGTAATTTATCAGTACACAGTCATGAAAAAAAAATATTCTAAGTCTCTAGACATGATTCTAATTTGGGAAGATATAGTAAGGAACAAAATAGCAAGATCCCTGCTTTCATGAATCTTTTATTTTAGCCAGGTAAATTAAAGAAGATGATTTCAAACAGGGATCAAGGCTGCCAGTGAAATAATCTGCATAATATGATGAAAAGGACTTTGGGAGGGAATAAATGGCACTACTTTAGACTGAGAAGCCCTCTTTGACCAGGTGACCTATCATTCATTCATTCACTCATTCAATGCCTTCCTTCCCCCCCACCAAGATTTTATTTATTTATTCACGAGAGATACAGGGAGAGAAGCAGAGGGAGAAGCAGGCTCCCTGTGGGGAGCCTGATGTGGAACTCAATCCCAGGATCACAGCCTGAGCTGAAGGCAGATAGTCAACCACTGAGCCACCCAGGTGCCCCTCATTCAGTGCCTCCTACGTCTCACATACTGTTCTAGGCACTGGAGAGACTTCAAAGATGAAAGTCTTTACCTTCTGAAAACTCACATTCAATAGAGAAAACACAAACCACAAACATGAAAACAAATCATAATGTTGGAAGATAATAAGTGCTAAAGAAAAGGGGGAGGAACTAGGAGGTACCCAAGCAGGAAGTGATATAATTTACAGAAATGAAGGTAGGTATCATTCAGGAGATGACACTCTGGGGGTGCTTGGGTGGCTCAGTCAGTTGAGCATCTGCCTTCAGCTCGGGTCATGATCCCAGCCAGGGTCCTGGGATCCAGCCCCACAGCACACTCGCTGCTCAGCAGGAAGCTTCCTTCTCCTTCTCCCTCTGCCTGCTGCTCCCCCTGCTTGTGCTCTTTCTCTGTCAAATAAATAAAGTCTTTAAAAAAGGAGGAAGAGAAGGAGGAGGAGATATTCTAGCCAAGACTTGAGAGATGTGAGGGACAGACAAGGAGCTCTCTGAAGAGCTAGGAGGAGCTGGACAAGGGGCCTCAGGTGAGAAGGATAGCACCTGATCATGTGAGTCAGGAAGGAGGACAGAGGGCCATGCTAGGAATTCTGAATTTCATTCCAGCAACAAGAAGACCTAGAGCTGTTTCAATCAAGGTGGATGGGGGAGGCCATCAGATTGCAGGAGAAAAATGAACAAAGTGGATAGGCCAGGTCTAAATGAGACAGTATTTATAAAGATTCTTTAAATAAGTGTTTTGTGCCCTCTAACCAAACGATTTCATCTCAGAATTTATCCCAAGAACACAGTTTCATCATCAGAGGATTTTTCTGGTCTTCCGCATGTATGTGCAGGCATACACTTATTTTCTTCCCAGGTGTCCCCATCAACCAAATGATTTCCAAAACGTTCCCACCTCCCTCCTAAGAGCGGTACCACCCCTACACAAACAGGAGGTATCAACTTTGTTTTGTTGCACAAAACAGGGTTGCCTGCACATGAAATGAAATGAAAGCTAGTGTATTATTGGCAAATATTTTAAATTCTGCCATTGTAAAAACCTTTAATATATTTTGCTTTATTTTAAAATCCAACCCCCACCTCCTACCCACATCTGATTTTTAACCATCTTAATTCCTCTTTCATATACATTTCTGGCATCCTGGCATAGTTCCAGTATGCTTGAAGAATTTGAACTCTCTTGTCTTTTTTCTGCTTGAATACACATACGTACAAACACATACACACACACTCAACCTCTAGTACACCTGTTTTGTAAATTCAACTTTTGAAACTATTAAGAGCCTAAGTCTGCTCTTCTCAACCCCAATTCCGAAATATTTTTAATCTAAATATGACTCTGATATACCACCCACAACCTGTATTGTCAGACCATACCACCCACAACTGGTCCCCGAATTACCACTTTCTTATTCCTAGAAGATTTTAGCAGTCATTTTTCTCCAACAATATTTTTGCCACACATCTTGCTGATTTCAGTACCCATATAAATGATGAGCCCAGCACTGGAGTTTTTAATTTCTCAACCTCTTTCCAATGATTTTGTTCTCCAGCAGACCTCAGCCACCCAACCCAATGGTCAGCCCCCAGGGATGTGATCCTCAGCAACAACAACACCTTCCATATCTCACTTTCAAGCACTGCTCTCTCCATCCACAACCTTCTATCTTCTCAGCTCCCTCCAATGCTCCTTCCACTTTTTGAGACCTGCTATTCATCTTCCCAACCACCTTTCCTTTGCCCCTCTCTCTCACCCTCATTCACTTTGAAAATATTAAGTGTGCCTTAAAAAAAAAAAAAAAGGTGGGATGCTGGGTGGCTCAGCAGTTGAGCATCTGCCTTTGGCTTAAGGCATGATCCTAGAGTCCCAAGATTGAGTCCCACATCGGGCTCCCTGCATGGAGCCTGCTTCTCCCTCTGCCTATGTCTCTGCCCTCCCCCCTCTTGTCTCTCATGAATAAATAATAAAAACTTTTTTAAAAAAGTCATGCCTATTACACGAATCCACATTTTGGTGGTAGTGTTACCCAAGTCAAGCTCTCTCCTGATCATAAAAGCTGCCTATACCAAAAGGGCTCCCAGCAGAGAATTGAAATGCCATTACCTGATACCCTTCTCTCATCGTGGCTTTCTTCATAAATAGTCGCAACAGAATCTGGACACACAAGAGACCAAGGCAGTGACAGATACTCAACTGTCAATTTTGCCATACTGCTTGGTGACACTCTGAGCACCCAAGAACATTCCAGTTTTCCTCTATAATCCAGTGGATATCTTGGAGTTGAAAAAAAGCCTCTGGGTTCTTCTGGTTCCACTTCAGAGTAACAACCTACAATTCAGAGCACACAGACACCAGGGACCAACATAAACAAAGCAAAGCAATGCAAAGTGAGCCTCCACCACAAACCTGAAAAATTTAGGCTTGCAAGAAGAAAATTAAAACTTTATTATTCTCTTTCACATGTCCTTGGGTAAAAATGATCATCCCATTGAATGTGTCCTATTTTCTTGAAATGAGATTGTAGTAGAAGTTAAATTATAATTATTTAAAATTTCTTTTCAAGGAATCTTTTAAATGCCTTAGAAGATGCACAGTGGATATGCAATCTCTACTTCCAGCATGTTTTCATTTCCTTCCTTCTTTGAGATGCAATGAAGGTCTGTTCCGAAAAGCTTCACTAATTTCACTGAGCATTTATCTTGCTGGGACAAATGATCATATTCATGGAATTCGTGACTGAGATCAAAAGAAGGAGAATCTGCTGATATATTTGAAAGTCTCTCACTTCCTCCACTTGCTCTTAAGTCCAAGGACACCTTTGGACCTGCAGGGCTACTTGCAGAGCTTCAGATGCCTGTGGCTCTCTGGCCCGCTGATCCTATAGTCAGCTGCTGCTTCTTCATGTTATATATACCCTTGACTCCTCCTTCTTCACCTCTGTGTATTCCTTTGACAAAAATCCTCTGAGCAATTACATATTGAAATACTCTGCATTCAAATGAACATATCTTAATGTAGGAGTTTTCGTTAATTAATTAATGTGTGATTATATATGCATTGCCATAGAGAAATTAATGATCTGAGGTGACAGATACATAAATATACTTTTATGAAGAGTAGAAATGAGGAGTGGCAGAAAGTGAAGAAGGGAAATGGAATGTTATAAGAATTCAGGATTCTATTCAATTGCCTAGTCCCATTATTTTCTTTGTAAATTCTCCCCTTCATGTATATGGCTACTGTAATCTAATTTAGATAGTTATAGACCCACCTTGATTTAATAGTAACCTCACTGATTTCCCAGTCTTTAATCTTTCCCACCATGCCCTCCAATCTGGGATAGTGTATGAAACAAAAGAATTAAGTTCTTTCCTTGCTCAAAGCAACTGAAATTGTGCAGCTTGCACTGTCTTTCAGACTCTGGCCCCAACATATCTTTTCAATCTCTTTTTCCTGTCCCCATGAATCCTCTATGACAAATCTGCCTGGAAAGGAACCAAATCATATAAAGTCATGAATTCCCAATCAGTCACTTCTTTTTATAAATGGGCTAACAATCCTCTTGTGTAAAAAGCAAGTGGTGGGAGTGGGTGGATGTTAAAGATAGGATAGTTTCAACATTTTAATGCCTAGAATATTCACAGAATTAAAACAAAACAATACCCTTTCATATGTAAAACTTGCAAAGTTCTTTGGCATGCATATGTATTTCTGAACATATACAAATGAGAAATATCTTCTCTACATTTTAACAACGTTTATTTTCTGAATGGGACAGTTCAATGAATATATTAGTTGATCACTACCACCACCACCTGTTGACTGTTGCCAATCATCATGCCATTTCTATTTTAAGTGCTTTGTCATTTCTATTTTAAGTGCTTTGTATGCATTAATTTACTTATGCACTAATCACAATTGTTCATTTAACTCAAACCATCAAAATCATTAGGTTTAAGGATCTTGGGCCTAAATCTGCTCTTCATCTCAACCCCAATTCCAGATTTATTTTTAATCTAAGTAAGACTCTTTGATTCTTGTGTTGTCAGACCATACCACCCACAACTGGTCCCCGAATTACCACTTTCTTATTCCTAGAAGATTTTAGCAGTCATTTTTCTCCAACAATATTTTTGCCACACATCTTGCTGATTTCAGTACCCATATAAATGATGAGCCCAGCACTGGAGTTTTTTAATTTCTCAACCTCTTTCCAATGATTTTGTTCTCCACCAGACCTCAGCCACCCAACCCAATGGTCAACTCCCAGGGATGTGGTCTCAGCAATAACACCACCTTCTATATCTCACTTTCAAGCACTGCTCTCTCCATCCACAACCTTCTATCTTCTCAGCTCCCTCCAATGCTCCTTCCACTTTTTGAGACGTGCTATTCATCTTCCCAACCACTTTTCCTTTGTCCCTAACTCTCTCTCATCCTCATTCACTCTTTTCCTAGCTTAAATTCCAAAATACATCATCTTAATCCCTTCCTACTACACAATGCCTTCAACACCCTTATACTCTTGCATACTTGGGAAAATCCATTCTGATTGAATCTACTCTCCCATCTGTTCTACATATATGTGCTACCCCTCAGTGTCTCCAGAAGAAAACATACAAATAAACTGGTCAGTCTCCCTATAAATTCATGTTATTAATCTCAGAGGCTTTTATGTTGCCCAGCAATCCTACTACATTTTCCTAGTACATGCACTTTGTCACTTTTTTGAAGAACTATTTCATACTTCTTCTTTTCTCTTAAAACCCTCAAACCCTCTTCAACAATCCTGCTTCATCTGGTAAGTATATAGAAGCAATTAGAAAATTGCCAGAAGCTCCCATCTCCACATATACAGCATAAGTCTGTCTCCCATCCAGCAACTATGGATGAATTGCACTTTGCTCTTCTCTGAGACCAACCTCTCCTGCTGAACACAAGATCTCATCCCCTCTCTCCTACTGAAGGTTATCACTCTAGCAATTCCCCCTGTCTTCTGTAGCCCCTTCAACCTTCCCCCACCTCTTCTAGTTGCCTACTGAGCTTGATTGTAGGTGGGGTGGATGGGGGTAGAGACGATGAGAAAGAAGATACTGTGACCACCTGGAAATAAAGAATGATGACATTATAGAACTTTCATCTCCCTACAGGTCTATTACAGACTTCTAATTCTCCAGCTGCAGTTTCATTTTAAATAAAAATAAAAATCCCATTAGCAAACAGACACTGACAATTGTGGGAGAATTATAAATGACTAACACTGATGCTAGTTGTAGTTCTCTCTCTCTCTCTCTCAGGTCCTCACCTACCCAGATATCTGAAAATGTAAGGACCTTTAATTATGTAGGAATAAACAGGTCAGAATAATTCTTTCTATGCACTCCTTCAAAATTCAAATCCAGGAACTTGTTCACAACCACAGGTTTGTTTTTTTTTTTCTTTACCTGCAACAGCTGTATCTGTGGGGGTAGAAAAGAAACCCAGATGGTCACAATGACAACACTCCTCTCCTTCAGTATAAACTACTAGTCAGAATGAAAACACAGGGTTTATCCTATTCCAAAGAAAATTAGTGAACATAGACATGCAAAGCTTTTTGCTAAATTCTTACCTGCTGAATTAATTGGATAACATGAACATCTATTACCTGGTCCAAATGCATTGTCCGTTGAAGGCGTGAGTGGTGGTAACTGTTGCCTTGTTAAGGTTTTGCTTTCATTATTTATCTGAAGTGAAGCAGGACCTGTACCTGGAGAGAGCATGTTAAAAATAAATCAAGATGAAAGCCTCAAAAGAAAATGTAGTCTATATCAAAACAGCTTTTGTCAAAAGAAAATGCAAATCTAGGATTATAGCAGCCTCAGGAAAAGTTAGTTTTACTCTCTCTGCTCAAGGGAGAATGTTTTCTTACAGAATTTTAATGTGCATTTTAATGTTTTAGAAACTAAAATAAATGAAATACTACTTTATGTTTTTTTCTTTCATAATGCTGATTTCTACCACACTCACTTCTTGCAAACCTACTCTAAAGAAAGAGGAATTGTTTTTATAATATCTGAAAAATATTTACCTTTCATTTTGAATTGGATCCAGTCCAAGAAGACACTCACCCTGGCAAGTACATCTGGCTTCCTTGGCTGGGCACAGCCAGCTTCCCAGCTGACAATGTCATATAGGACAAAGGGACCTTTTTCACGTCTACACACTAATGGGCCACCACAGTCTCCCTGAAACACCAAGAAAATATGTTCTAAAAATTGCTTTAACCAGAGCTTCTGCCTTCAATTTTGGAACAGGAATAATCAATAATTTATTCATAACACATTTCTTTAATGAAAAATGTTTATACTTCATCAATTTGTATACCTTTGAGTCCTTAAACTCAAATAAGTAAAATCACAAAGATATTACAACGGATACCACAGAAATACAAAGATTCATGAGACTACTATGAATAACTATACACCAAAAAATTGGATAACCTGGAAGAAATAAATAAATTCCTAGAAATAAACAAGCTGCCAAGACCAAATCATGAGGAAATAGAAAATCAGAACAGAGCAATATGAGCAAGGAGATTTGAATCATTAATCAAAAACACCCCAATAAAGCAAAGCTCAGGACCAGATAGCTTCACTGGTGAATTCTACTAAACATGTAAAGAATTGACTTCAATTCCCAAACTCTTGCCAAAAATTGAAGAGGACAGAACACTCTAAAATTATTACACAAGGTCAGAATCACCCTGATATCAAAGCCAGGTAAGGACACTACAAGAAAACTACAGGCCAAAATCTCTAATAAGCACAGATGTAAAAATCCTCAACAAAATACTAGCAGACTGAATTTAATAGCATATTAAAAGGATCATACACCATGATCAGTGATGCAAAGATAGTTCAACATATATAAATTAATGAATGTGATACATATTAATAGAATGAAAGTTTAAAATTCATGTTATCATATGAATAGTACAGAAAACGTATTTAACAAAATGCAACATCCTCTCATGATAAAAACTCTCAACAAATTGGGTATAGACAGAACATACCACAACATAATAAAGGTGATATATAACAAACCCATAGCTAACATCATACTCAATAGTGAAAAGCTGAAAGCTTTTCCTGTAAGATAAGAAATAAAAACAAGTATGCCCACTTTCACCATTCCTATTCAATATAGGTTTAGAAGTCTTAGCCAGAACAATAAGGCAAGAAAAAGAAATAAAAGGAAGGAAGGAAGGAGTAAAGCAGGAAGCAAGAAGTAAAACTGCCTTTATTTGTAGAGGATATGATCTAGGAAAATCCTAAAGACTCCATCAAAAACTGTTAGAACTCATAACAAAACAGAACTAATTAATGAGTACAGTAAAGTTTCAGGATACAAAGCAAACGTTCAGAAATTAGTAGTGTCTCTATACATTAACAAAAAAATGTATGAAAAAGAAATAAACGGGATTAAGGAGGGCACTTACAATGAACACAGGGTGTTGTAAGTAAGTGTTGAATCACTAAATTCTACACCTGATACTACTATCATACTACATGGTAACTAACTGGAATTTAGATAAAAACTTGGAAAGGAAATAAGGAAAACAATCCTATATACAAAAACGTCAAAAAAATAAAGTGCTTAGGAATAAAATTAACCAAAAAGGTAAAAGATCTCCACACTAAAAACTATAGACAAAATAAATTGATAAAGATACAAACATATGGAACACATAATCCTAATTTCAAAGATCAGAAGAATCAATATTGTGTCCATACTACCAAAGCCACCAGTAGATTCAGTGAAGTCCATTTCAAAATTTCAATAGTATTTTTCATAGAAATAAAAAAAAATCCTAAAAATCATATGGGCCCACGAAAGACCCTAAATAGCCAAAGAAATCCTGAGAAGGAACAAAGCTGGAGACATCACATTTCCTGATTTGAAAATATGTTACAAATCTATGGTAGTCAATGCAGTATGATACTGGCATAAAAAGACACATAGACAAATGGGCTAGAATCATAAGTCCAGAAAAAACCTAACATATGCAGTCAACTAATATTTAACAAAGAAGAAAGAATACTCAATGGGGAAAGGATAATCCCTTCACCAATGAAATTGGGAAAACTGGACAATAGGTAGAGGAATGGAATTGGTCCCTATTTTATACTACTCACAAAAAATTAAACTTGAAATGAATTAAAGACATATATAAAGCTACAAATGTAGAACTCCTAGAAGAAAACATAAGGATAAAGCTCCTTGGCAACAATTTTTTTTTATATGAAACCAAAAGCACAAGCAACAAAAGAAAGAATCAACTAACTGGAACTACTGAAAGTAGTTGAAAGTAAAATGCTTAAGGCAAAAGAAACGAAAGCAAAAATGAACTATTGGGACTTCATCAAGATAAGAAGCTTTTGCACAGCAAAGGATACAGTCAACAAAACTAAAAGACAGCCTACAGAATGGGAGAAGATATTTGCAAATGACGTATCAGATAAAGGGCTAGTTTCCAAGATCTATAAAGAACTTCTTAAACTCAACACCAAAGAAACAAACAATCCAATCATGAAATGGGCAAAAGACATGAAGAGAAATCTCACAGAGGAAGACATAGACATGGCCAACATGCACATGAGAAAATGCTCTGCATCACTTGCCATCAGGGAAATACAAATCAAAACCACAGTGAGATACCACCTCACACCAGTGAGAATGGGGAAAATTAACAAGACAGGAAACAACAAATGTTGGAGAGGATGCGGAGAAAAGGGAACCCTCTTACACTGTTGGTGGGAATGTGAACTGGTGCAGCCACTCTGGAAAACTGTGTGGAGGTTCCTCAAAGAGTTAAAAATAGACCTGCCCTACGACCCAGCAATTGCACTGTTGGGGATTTACCCCAAAGATACAGATGTAATGAAACGCCGGGACACCTGCACCCCGATGTTTCTAGCAGCGATGTCCACGATAGCCAAACTGTGGAAGGAGCCTCGGTGTCCATCGAAAGATGAATGGATAAAGAAGATGTGGTTTATGTATACAATGGAATATTCCTCAGCCATTAGAAACGACAAATACCCACCATTTGCTTCAACGTGGATGGAACTGGAGGGTATTATGCTGAGTGAAGTAAGTCAATCGGAGAAGGACAAACATTATATGTTCTCATTCATTTGGGGAATATAAATAATAGTGAAAGGGAATATAAGGGAAGGGAGAAGAAATGGGTGGGAAATATCAGAAAGGGAGACAGAACATAAAGACTCCGAACTCTGGGAAACGAACTAGGGGTGGTGGAAGGGAAGGAGGGCGGGGGGTGGGGGTGAATGGGTGACGGGCACTGAGGGGGGCACTTGACGGGATGAGCATTGAGTGTTATTCTGTATGTTGGTAAATTGAGCACCAATAAAAAATAAATTTATTATAAAAAAAAGAAAGTAAAATGCTTGTATATATCAGAAGAATCAATCAACAAAATAAAAAGGCAACCTATGGGATGGGAGAAAACATTTGCAGACCACTTGTTTGATAAAGGGTTAATATCCAAAATATATAAACTCATACAAACTGATAACAAAAACAATGTACCCTAAAAAATAGGCAGAGGATATGAATAGACATTTTTTCCAAAGAAGACATACAGATGGGCAACAGGCACATGAAAAGATACCCAACATCACTGATCATCAGGGAAATGCATATCAAAACTACAATGCGACGTCACCTCATACTTGTTAGAAGAGGTATCATCAAAAAGACATAAAAAAATGTTGGCAAGGATGTGGAGAAAAGGGAATCCTTTACACTGTTGGTAGAAATATAAATTGGTACATCACTATGGAAAATAATATAAACATTCTTCAAAAAGCTAAAAATTTACTACTATATGATCCACTTCTGAAATACACCTCAAGGAAATAAAAACAGGTTATCAAAGAGGTGTCTGCACTCCCATATATATTGCAGCTTAATTCACTATAGCCGAGATAAGAAAACCTATTTTTCTGTCACAGGATAAAATTAAAAATATATGATATTTATAAAAATATGGTATATATATGAAATGGTATAAAAATATGGTATATATATATATACATATACATGTATATATATATGAAATGGGTTATTATTCAGCCATGAGAACAAATAGAATCCTTCTCTTTCCAACAACATGGATGGTCCTTGAGGACATGATACTAAGTGAAAGGTCAGAGAGCAAAAGACAAATATTATATGATATCACTTATACTTGGTATCTAAAAAAAGCTGAACTCAAAGGAACAGAGAGTAGAATGATAGTTACCAGGGAGTGGGGGATGGGGAAAATGAAGGAGATCTTGGTCAAAGGGAACAAAATTCCCATTATAAGATGAACAGTTCTGGGAATCTAATGTACAACATGGTGACCATGATTAACAATACTGTATTATATATTTAAAAGTTGGTAAGAAAGTAGATCTTAAGTGTTCTCACCACCAGGAAGAAATGGTAATTATACGAGGTGATGGAGGTGTTGATTAACTCTACTGTGGTAAGCGTTTCACAATATACAAGTGCATCAAATCATTACACTGTATATCTGAAACTTACACAATGTTATATGTCACTTATCGCTCAATAAAGCTATAAAAAGCCTATCAGATTTGCACTTTAAGGCAGCCTTTCTGATTTTCACTCTCTTTTTCTTTGACAGAAATGTATTTAGACTCAAACTAAATCCTTTGTCTTCTGATAAAAAACTGAGCTTATGACATTTGATGTAGCTATTTATTTTATATGAAGAATTTCACAGAAGAAATCCTCAAGTAGGAACAGGGAGACAGATTCCCTAGTCTGTAATGTAGAACAATTAACATTTTCTCTGGATGTAATTTTTCTCCACATGAAGTAAGGTTATACTTAAGACTTCTTTCCAGTTTGTAAGTGGTCTGATGTGTCAAGTCAGGTTTATTTTATCTTTACATTACTTATTCACCTGGTACCAATGTATACCAAATAAAGAATTTTTCTTGCAATTACAAACATCCCATGATCCAGAAAGTGTCTGTCTAATTCATCTTTTATCGTCAGGGTCTATCATAGGGCCTACCATATGGTAAATATTCACTAGGTAAATGGTACCTATTTATTTTCAAAAAATTATTCAGTGCCTACTGTGAGCTAGGCACTCTAAGCAAGAGAGTATAAACAAATTAGATGGTGATAATAGCTATAGAGAAAATATTCAGAGCAAAAAGTAGAGAATAAAGGCAGGCAGTTGTGTGTGCTTACATACCCGTGTAGGTGTATGTCATTTCAATAACATTTGAGCTAATACACAAAAGAAGGAGCTGGGTTTTCAAAAGCCAGGAGGAATAGCATTTTATTCAGAATTGATATCTGGGCTAAGTAAGGCCCCAAGTTAGGCAGGATGTGGTGACTTGTTATGGTCAGAAAGTAATCAGTGTGGCTGAAATATATAAGCAAGAGAAGAGAAGTATGAAATAGATTCGAAGAGTCCGCAGGAACAAGACATACACCACTCTGTGAAGACAGAGATCACCTTATAGGTCAAAGAGCTCAACATTTTAAAAACAATCTAGGATGTGTTGTGAGCAAATAATAGGATTTTTTTTTAAAAGATTTTAATTTATTTATTCATGAGAGACACACAGAGAGAGGCGGAGACATAGGCAGAGGGAGAAGCAGGCTTCCGGCAGGGAGCCCGATGCAGGACTCCATCCCAGGACCCTGGGATCACGACCCAAACCAAAGGCAGATGCTCAAACACTGAGCCACCCAGGTGCCCCCAAAGCATAGGGTTCTACACTGCATCTCTGAAACTCCGTATTTCTGCATTCCAACATTCTCCTTCACCTTCCTGGATGAGAAATTACATTACGCAGGTCCATTACCTCTGAGCACAAACAGGAGGGTAAAAATCAACTACTTGATAGAAATACCAGAGTCCACCTTATCAGAGTTTCTGAAGTCACCTTGTTACTAATCTAGTGTTCTTTAGCTAGCCACATTTCTTAGCCAGAATCTCAAATTCTACTTTCATCCCCTTGTAAATTTGGTTGTGCTGCAAAGGGACAGTTGGATGTCACTGAAATAAATGCCCACCAAGATCATGATATTTGGGTCACCTCTGTCATGGACCTAATTCCCTCCCAAATTCCCCTTCGCTTTCTTGATATCGAGTAAGGTGTTCCCTTAAAGTCAGATGCTGTCAAACATGACAGAGACAACAGAGCCATTTGTGATTTCCTTGATTTGAAGCAGAGAGAAAAACCATCCCTCAAAAGGGGAAGAATGACCACATTAATTCAGAGCACTTTTCTATTTGATTTTTATAATATAGCATTTACGTCTTCTAGCAAATGGTGTGAATGCCCATCCCATATTCATAAAGTCTTTCAGTCCACATCCTAGCACTGGGTCTGAGGGCTCTTCCCCTCCTCCACCACATTCACAAGGCAGGCCAGAAGTGTGAAAAGTGCAGCAGAGGGATCAACAGACCCGTTCCCCAGCAGCCCTCAAACTATGGCTTCGGGGAAGTTGTTATAAAAATATCCCAGTTCCCTCGCCCCTTGCATGGGACAAATATGTTGCGTGCATTTTACACGTTGCAGGATTAAACTCAGTCCCCTTATTGTGGTAGCTGACTTAACAGCACATCTCACATTTCCTGTCTTCCCTTCCCTAGACCACCCTCCTGACTTTCCTACCAGCGATGTCTGCACTTCCTAAATAGACCATCATACTTGAATCTTTGTCTCAAGGTCAGCTTCTGAGAAATACAAATTAAAATACAGAAAACAGAATCTGAGTAGTACTTGATACCACAAAAGGGTTTAACCACCAGAAACTGATATTCAGTGTCAAGAGGGGACTTCCTTCCTTCTCGCCTCACATTTTCACAGGGAAGGACTTCTACATCAATTAATACCAAGTTTTCTCCTACTGGTTGTTTCTTGATTAAGAGGAAAATGATCAAAAAGCAGCACAGACTAGAGATTCATCCTTCCTTCCCTCTGTATTCCAGACCAGTATGAAATGATAAATCTAGAGAAGTATATCTGCCCTGAAGACCCAAATGTTTCTATTTAGTAGGCTGCCTCAAATCCAGACTAAATGTTGAAGGTGGGTTACAGAGTATCAAACACCCTTTTTGGTTGTATATCTAAAGTCACATTCGTCACTTGGCTTTCAGGATATTAAAGCTGGTGTTTTACAATCCATTTGTCCACACTTTCTTCCCTTGGCTGATTTGAACTTGCCGATAGCACGCTTGTCCAACTGACATGTGAATGTAACTACACTGCTTTTGCCTCTAAGGATCTCTGAAATGAAACTATTGTTTTGTAATTTGTTTTCCACTGCACTGCAAACCATCTTTTCAAAGTTTCTCATTTTTCCTGATTATTTTATTTTAATCTGTGGTAGAAAATTAAATGTGAGCACATAGGAGATTAGTACTAATTTAAAACAATAAAAACCTTAAGTCATAAGTAGGATATGCTGATTTAGAATCCTTCTTTGGGGCAGCCTGGGTGGCTCAGCGGTTTAGCGCCACCTTCAGCCCAGGGTGTGATCCTGGAGACCTGGGATCGAGTCCCATGTGGGGCTCCCTGCATGGGGCCTGCTTCTCCCTCTGCCTGTGTCTCTGCCTCTCTCTCTGTGTCCCACATGAATAAATAAATAAAATCTTAAAAAAAAAAAAAAAAAAGGAACCCTTCTTTGCTTCTATCTCTTTTCCCAGAGCCTTGCATCTCTCTGAACACATCTTCCTGCCCACGGCCCAGTTAACAGTGTTGCCATGCCCTGTGTTCTCATGGGCTCCTCAGTCCCCTCCATCTGCTTTTCTGGCTCTTGGCTGTTTTTACCCTCTCTCCATCTCAGCAAGTTTGGAACTCACTCTTCCTGCTGTCTTGCTGGCCCTCCTGGAAGGGCATGGCGTGGTGCTACCAGGCACAGGTACAATGGTTACCTGTGCTTCCGAGTGTCCCCTCCCGTCCAAGGAGAACCTCCAGCAGATGCCTGGATCTTCCTCTGCAAAATCAGAGTCTTCTCACCTGACAGAAATCCTTCCCTCCAGAGACTGCAAAGCCAGCACACATCATCTTCTCTGTGAGCCCTCCTGGGTGAGAGGAGTAAGTGTGTTCACTGACCTCTCCTTCTAATATGGGCACCTGAATCTGCTGTAAGTACCTTGCGAGGCCGCCGTCTGCTTAAGACACAGATTCAGAAAGACAGCTTCATAATGAAGTAAACAACAAATTATGTTAAAAAAACATATATAAGTTCAGACTTGCTCTGTACTAATATAATTGCAATCATTCGGTTTCACCTGAGCTGATATAGAATACTGAATCAAAAAATGTAAGTGTCAAAAAAAAAATAATAGGTCTCATTGCAGGATGTCTTCATTTTCAAGCATCGCATCTTTGTAAAGGAATACATTGTCAGGAGAACAACACCAGAAACTTTTTTTTCCCCTAGCTTATTTGTTATTTAAAGTTTAGTGTTTCAAATATTGCTACATAAGAATTCAGAAAGGAAAATTCAGCAGGATATAAATCGGTATTGTATAGGATTTATGTGATTATATGTTTTTACACAGTATATTTATATGTAAAAATATATTATAAATGTGACATGTTTATACGATTTCCTAATAAAAACCAAAATTATATTCCTTTTTCCTCCTTTGTCAAACTGGGACTCATCTCAACACCAATTTAAAAGAACTAACAATGAAGGCTATAAGGCTAGCAATGAACACTAAAAAAATGCATAACTGACCCTCAGGCAGGCCTGTATGCACATGTATTCTACATAACTTATTCTATCATTTTGGATTCATGACTGACAAAAAAAAATAGCTAAGTCTAGTCTTATAAATTACCTGACATTTATATAGTACTTTCATATTACTCCAACCCAATAATACAATGTTTTGAGGCAGGTTGTTCACATACATGATCACACTGAACTCTGAACTCACACACGAAAAAGCCACAGTTCTGCAAATCTGATCTCACAGCCCCTGAGGGTCAGAACTAGTAGTTAGGCTGAGGCTCGACTCTAAAGCTTGTGGGTTTTTTTTTAATGTACTCATCGAATACATAAATAAATTTAATGTACTTAAAATCCTCTTTTCAGGGACCATCCCCACCCCTGTTCTTTAACCATGTCTTAAAATTGAGAACTCATTTTCTCCCAGATTGGAAGAATGAATTCATCTTTCCTAAGACTGTAGCCACATCTCAGTTGTCTGGTGGTCATGGAGGTGGTGACGGTTGAAGATATCAGAGAATGGGTGCATTTATTCAAGGGCTTGGAAGCCAATCAGTCAAAAACATATTTATTGTTTACTCTATGCCAGGTAAACTTCTAACTCTGGGGGAGGATGGTGAATTAGAGACCTGCTGCCAAGAGGTTTCCACTCTAATGCATGACACATGGAGAATGATTTTTTTTATTTTAAAGATTTTTAAAATTTATTTATTCGAGAAAGAGAGCGTGAGCAGGAGCATGTGAGCTGGGGGAGGGGCAGAGAGAGAGAGAGAGATCCTCAAGCAGACTCCGCACCAAGCATGGAACCCAATGTGGGGCTTGATCCCAGGACTCTGAGATCATGACTTCAGTTGAAACCAAGAGTTGGCTGCTTAACCTGTGCTACCCAGGCTCCCAGGAGAATGATTACATACACTAACATCATGTACATTTGAGCGCAAGGAGATAAAACTGGGTCATGCAGGAAGTGATGGAAGGGCAGGCCTGCTGCACCAAAGTGAAATGAAGAGGGAGTGCTGCTGTTTAAGCATCAAGCAGAATGATGAAAACACAGCTGGGAGAAGTGCAAGGGTGTTCCAAAGCTTCAGAAAACAGAACAGGTCTTGTGTTTAAGAAAGAGAAAGAAGACCACAATGCCTGAAGGGGACAAAAGGAGGAAAAGAAGTTGGAGAGGTAAGTGGAGGCCAAATCACATAGAGTTTCCCAAGCCAGACTAGCAGTTCAGATTTCATTCTAAATGTTAAAAAAAAAAAAAAAAAAAAAAGCCATTTGATGATGATCGGCTGAAGCATGCTGATTTTATTTTATTTTATTATTATTTTTTTAGCATGCTGATTTTAAATCTTAGCTTTGATATTTATTAATTATGGGATCTTAGCAAGTTATCTAATCTTTGAGCCATAACATCCTCATCTACAACATAGGGAGGATAAAATCTCCTCATATGGTGGCTGTGCAGATCTTAGGAAAATTAGAGAAATGTGATTTGGTTGCAGGTAGCACAGAAAGCTATGATCACGAGCACTGTACACAGAGATAAATTCCCCTCTCCTTCAAGCTCGCAGATTCCAAATAAAGGACACAGAAACAGAAGGAAAACAGAAAAGCAAATGATCTTGCACAGTGAAAAGAGGCAAAACATAAACATGAACCCACTTAGATCTGTCAGTATTTTGCTTTGGCTCTAAGAACTCTACTATAAAAAAAAACCCAAACCAAACAAACAACAACAACAAAAAAACAGAGCTCTACCATCTAGCCCAGGGGTCAGCAAACCAGAGCTAGTAGGCCAATTCTGTGCCAACCCCTCCCCAACCCCTCCAACCCTAGGCTCATTTAGTATAATCTGGGAACTAGTGATGGTTTGCACATTTTTAAATGTTTTTTTAAAATCCAAAGAAGAATGTTTTGTGGCACGTGAATATTATATGAAATTAAAATTTCATAAATAAACCTCTACTAGCACACAATCCAGTCTGTTACATACGTATGTCTGTGACTGCTTTAGACGATAATAATTAGCAGAGTTGAATAATCGTGACAGAGAACATACGGCTTGCAAAGACCAAAAAACTTACTATTTGGCCCTTTACAGATCTAACCTACCTGTAATTAGTCACCCTAAAGGAAAAATATAAAACAGTTCATTCTCTGATCATTCATACTTAAATAAGACATGGGTTCTATGTTTCAGAAGGAAGAAAGGCTTGCCTGATATCATTTCCATGCCAAATTTTCAAAATTAACAACTGGTAGTGACATTTATATGGAAGTAATGCTTACCTTCACTAATGCTTCCCCATCCAGTCACAGCACAGATCTCAGAGGAAAAGAGCAGCTCCATGCTTTGTGGGAGACACACTGGCCTCACAGCGGAGTTGAACCCCCGAGGAGAACTCAGTTGTATCAGGGCGATGTCAGAGGCACAGCTCTGCCTATCAAAGTCTTCATGTACCATGATGTGTTTTGCCCTTCTCACCTGGATCAGTGGCGAGCAAGTGAATTAAAAGCTAAAGCCAATGAGTCAAACTACTTCCTTGCATAATAGTCCAAAATAAACCTTAAGTCTCTACATTTCCATATGTTGGCAATGAAGGGGACTCCGTGCTGAATTTAAAAGGGCTGAATTTAAAACAATCTCTGTTTATAATTTGCAGGAGGCCATGATCCACGTCCTGAGGACTGACAGTTCTGGAGAAACCAGGCTATGTGGACCTGGGTATACAGACCTGAACTTGTACTTCCTGACCTACCGCACTTAATTATCTGATTAAACTCTGATCTCAGACTGAATCTTTAAATGTTGGTATAAATAGTAAGTATAAAGGGACATTAGGAGATGAAATACTAATTATATAATTTAGCTAAAGGTATTCCCCAGCATGTGATGACACTTAGAATACAAGCAGAATTGTCCTTAAAAACATTTCTCACCTGCTCAGTTGGTTCCTTCAGGGTTCTATCATGGTCCCCAGCAACAATGGTCCAGAAGAGTGGATTATTTTTCCTGGAGAAAGAACAATGACAAAAGTTTGACATGAAGAGACATTTTTCACCATTTGATCTAACCCCATGTGGCTCTACCAACATGCACTAAGTTTAGTTCAGCCAGATGTCCCAAACACTCCCCTGTCTGGTGCCTTTGTGTGATCTCCTTGCTGGGAAGGTACACCACATATACTAATCTATCTAAAGATTTCCTAATTATGTATTGCCCCCTTCTTTTGGCCAAAAGATCCTTCTTTTGGATCCCCTACCAAATATCACCAAAGACTAGTTTTAAGTTAAGAAGACACTGAAGGGGGCACTTGGTGGGATGAGCACTGGGTGTTATGCTATATGTTGGCAAATTGAACTCCATTAAAAAATTTTTTAAAAAAGAAGGAAAAAAGAAAAAGTACAGTTTAATTTCACAGTAATGTTAAGAATACATGAAAAAAAAGGGGTGCCTGGGTGGCTCAGTCAACTAGTAGCTGACTTCAGCTCAGGTCATGATCTCAAGGTCTTGGGATCGAGCCCCACATCAGGGTCCCAGCTCAGTAGAGAGACTGCTTATCTCTCTCCCTCTGCCCCTACCCATGCTCATGCTTACTCTCTCTCTCAAATAAATAAATAAAATCTTTTTTTTTTTTAAAGAATACATGAAAAAAACCCTACATTCATAATGAAGTAGCTTCTGGCCTATGTTTTACAGTTAAAAGTATCCAAACATTGTCTTATGGAATACATCTCAAATTGTATCATCTTTTATCAAATCACCAGAATCAATGGAACAGAGGTTTAAAAAGAGTGTCAGCTCACAAAACAGGTAAGACTCACCTATGGTGATACTTCTGAATATATGAGACATAAAGGACTGCTGGGTGTTGGCACTATTTTGTTTTGTGATGTGGGCACTAGTTCTTTGGGTGTTCCCTGTGTGCATCCTCTAACTATACATCTAAAATCTGCACACACTCAGGGATCCCTGGGTGGCTCAGAGGTTTAGCACTTGCCTTCAGCCCAGGGTGTGATCCTGGAGTCCCAGGATCGAGTCCCATATCAGGCTCCCTACATGGAGCCTGCTTCTCCTTCTGCTTCTGTCTCTGCCTGTCTCTCTCTCTCTCTCTCTCTCTCTGTGTGTCTCTCATGAATAAATAAATAAAATCTTTTTTAAAAATTTGCACACTCTTGACATATTTCAAAAGGATGTTAAAAAAAAAAAAGCCTGAAATCAACATCCATTTATGTGCCACATCAAGATTTCCAGCTGAAGCAATATCTAAGGAGAGTCCCTCAACTGTCATAAATATTCTCTCACTTCAGCTTGGAGATTCCTTAACTTTTTCAAAACTGTTTCCTTAGGAAAAGTAAAGCTACTGAAATTATTTTTCAGTGCACTATATTCATAGGAGAAGTTTCTTAACACACATAGGCATCTTCTTTCTAGTCATAACCATGCTCATTTCAATTCTTTGCGTGAGGAGTCTGACTTATTCATGTGTTTCAATGTGCCTTTATTAAGGAAGCCTACTCAGGTAAAGTGCTTGGCAAGTACCTTGCAGATGGTAATGATTCCATAATGGTAGCCATTATTGCTGTTATTATCTGCTATGCACTCTAACAGAAGGATTAAACTTTATTTTCAAAGTCACCCTCTAAATTATTACTTGGTAGGAAGGAAACTTATTTCTTAAGGCCACTCTACTTCTCTGTGTAGAGGATGGTGTGCACAATAAGATGAAATAATAAAAATCACGGTATAGTTGATAATAGAGATCACAATTTCTAGTGAAGTCTTATGTAGACAGTCAGCAAATATCCTTTAATTTGGCAGAAAATACTGTGTAAAAAGCATGTGACAGAGCAACATACATGTGATGAGGCAACAAAGCCTGAGTTTTTTCAACAGTGGGATAATAGCTCAAAGTGGCAATTTATAGTTTTCCCCATACTCTCTTGCCCCTTGTTCATAACCAAGTTCCATTCCTTGTATCCTTAGGGTCTTATCCCCCATCCAACAATGGGACATGTGCCACTTCTGCTTTGGGAGAAAAAAAGAATCACTGCTCAATTACAGACAAAAAAAGTGGCTGAAATTGAAAAAAATTAGGTTTGGGATAGAAAGATTCTAATGTATAATTGCAAAGTGAATTTAGTCCCCCGAAGTAAGTTAAAAATCCCAAATGAGCACAGAGATCTGTGTGGACTCAGCAAAAGAAGAACACCAATTTTCCCTAAGTGTGGAACATTACCTGGGAACTTATTGCAAACACGAATCCTCAGGCCCCAGATAAGACTTACAGATTCAGAACCCTTCCAGGTGATTCTGGCATATGTTACGTTTGAAAACTAGTATTAAGGGCAGCCAGTTCCAGGCAAGCCATGGAAGGTGGCACAGTGTTGAACACCATCAGCGTGCTACCCAACCATGTCAGCTAGCCTGGCATCTGGGGACCTTCAGCAAAAAGAGGTCTCTCTCTGCTCCCAGACTTGGCATATCTCCCCAGCTGGCATATGCCACTTGTCAAACTTCCCTTCTCAATGGCTTTGGCTATGTAGAAGCCCCTTTCAAAGGGGGATGGAACCCTGGACGTCTACTAGGTCAACGAAGAAGAGGCCAAGAGAAACAAGTCCATGGAGGAATCAGCTGCTGAGTTCCCACAAAGGCAGGGCATGAGTGGCACACTGCTTTTGTTACTCCAGCCTATCAAACACATCTGGCATAAAGAGTCATACACTACAAGGAAGAGTTCCAAAAAAAACCATTTTTCTAGTGAAAGAAGTTAGGCAACCACGAAAAGTAAAGAGAAAATGAGGCACACAGATATTTTCTGTATTGCTATAAATAGAAAGCATTATGTTTTGTGCAAAAAATCATGAAATAATATATATGGTATATACAAATACTATAAAATATATGTCTGTGTGCCTAAATGTTAGTGGAAAATCAGTAATTAAAACATTCTTTAAAAAAAAAAAACATTCTTAATACTCATCACTTCTAAAGAGGAAGGCTGGATTCACGAAATGGAAAGCGTAGTTTAGATTCTTGATAACTTTATTTAACTGCCTTTTCCCATAAGTAATAAGATTATAAAAGTCTTTTTAAAAAATCAAGAAATCACTGATGAAATTTCAAGCAAATTCCTTTTGTGGTCAACTTAAATGGTTCACAAACATTTACAGCTGATTGTGTTTATTAATCTTAACTGACTCATCAAGTTGAATATCCACCTTATGAAGAATGGTTTTGCTATGGTCTGAATCTTTTTTTTTTTTTAAGATTTTATTAATGTATTCATGAGACACAAAGAGAGAGGCAGAGACACAGGCAGAGGGGGAATCAGGCTCCATGCAGCAACCCGATGTGGGACTTGATCCCAGAATTCCAGGATCATGCCCTGAGCCGAAGGCAGATACTCAACCACTGAGCCACCCAGGTATTCCACCCGCCTTTTTTTTTTTTTTTTTTTTTACTTCATGAGAGACAGAGAGAGAGGCAGAGACATAGGCAGAGGGAGAAGCAGGCTCCCTGTGGGAAGTTGATCAGGACTCGATCCCAGGACCTGGGATCACGACCTGAGCTCAACCACTGAGCCACCCAGGTGCCCCACTATGATCTATATCCAGCCACAGGGTCTTGAATCACATAAATTCAAGAATAGACTATGCTATTTGACAAGGGAATCTGCCAAAACTTCCGTGCTTCAAGCTTCAATACTAATATTTGTCTTCTCCAACACATTAATTTTTACTAATTAATCAGCTATGGTCGAGGCTTCTTTTCCATGGTACATAAACATGAATTCTGATAGAATCACTATAAAATTGGCATCTCCAAGGGAGGAAGGCCTAGAATAAATGATGTGGTATTTGAGTTAGAAACATTCACATAAAGTCACGTTTAACTTAATGTAGGTACAGAAAGAAAGCTTTGTTTATAAAATGGGCTTGTGTGCATGGCTATATTTTCTAGCTCTGTCCACTGAGAGAACCTAGCATGATAAAACCCTAGTAGCAACTGGTACACCTGCCACTTAGATCTTAATTTCTTATACCATTCTCCCATAAAATAAACCAGGGCTCACTGGAGAAATGACTGATTCCAGGTCTGATCAGGGAATGTGTAAGATCAACCTGGAGCATTTCATAGTGTCACAAATGGGCACACATGAAAGATAAGAGGCCACCCTGAAAAAGCGGACACTGGCCAAAGCTGGAAGAATCTAAGCAAAAGAACTTTAGTATTTTATGTAGTGTTATGCAGTGTTTTAAAATAAATACCCCTGAGTCCATACTGATTTAAACAAATTATTTAGCAAATAAATAGAGAAGAAGAGCCGTATCTCCCATACAGAAAAATTTCCAACTATTTATGTAGATACTCTCCACTCAAGGAGGTGGACCTTAATACCCAATGTCTCAAGTGCCATCTACCCTAAGTGACTTGCTTCCAAAGAGTAAGTGTGGGAAGGAGGAAAGTATGACTTTAGGATGGAGACACTTGTCAAATACTACTACAGCTGGTGCTCAAAGTTAATACCATCAGTGATAAATCATGCTGATAATGTATACTTGTGGGATGATACACTGAGAATGGCATATTACCCCTGTGGCTTTCCTCCTCCACCCTAATCCCAGTAAAACCATGAGGAAATATCAGACAAACTTCAACTGAGGAACCTTCTACAAAATAACAGATGAGTACTCCTCAAAACTGGTTAGATCATCAAGGAAAGTCTATGATACTTAGAGCCAAGAGGAGCCTTCCATGGCATGCTAAGTGTAACCTGGTATCCTGAGTGGCAGAGGGAACAATGATCACAAACACCCTGGGACAGGAGCAAGTGGAGTATGTGTTTGAGCAAGGGGGCTGACCCACTGTGAGCAAGCAGGGCAGTGGTCAAGTTGGAGTCAGATAGACAGGAAGTGGTTCTTGGTCATGACTGTACATTGGAATCATCTGAGGAGTTAAAAAAAAAAATCAGCATCCAGAACTCACCAACAGGTGACTGATTTAGGTAGTCTGGACTGCACATGAATGAATTACAGTTACACATAGTCATATGGTTTATCTATATATCATGAGGGTGAGAGCACGTCACAGAAAAAATTATAACTACAATTTTTTATGTTATCAAAATCAAGAAAAATCAAACAATATACAAGTTTTAGGGATTCACAGATAATTAAAATAAAGAAAGGAAAGATATCATAAATACAAAATCTAGCCTAGATACAATGTCTACCTTATGGCAAGGACATTGAAGGGTCTTAAGAAGCGTAAAGACCCTTCCCTAAACTGAATGGCAGGGATATACACACACATTTAATATTCTTTAGACCACATATATATTTTGTGCATTTTCATATCATGACATAATTCATAAATTGAAAACATTTCAAAATATTCAAACATAATTTGAAACATCTTTAGTGAACTAAAAATTTTAGTTCACTAGTGACTAAAGGTGGTAGAGTATCCTATTGTGCTCTCCACAGTTTTCAACCATTTTTTAAGAAAGACAACACGAAATCCAGAGGAAGTTGCACTGCATCTGGAATTACTGACAAACAGAACGATCAATTTTTAGCTTAAAGATGAAATTAAAGGACAATTTCACATGTAGGAAATACTATATGTGGAAGAAGAAACAGATTCACTTCTTGTTTTCTGGAACTCCAGTAAACTTAGAACAATAGATTTCTGCTACAGAGAAGCAGACTTGTTTGTTTAGAGATTTTATTTATTTATTCATGAGATACACAGAGAGAGAGAGGCAGAGGGAGAACCAGGCTCCCCTTGGGGAGCCCGATGTGAGACTCAATCCCGAGATTCCAGGACCACACCTTGAGCCAAGGCAGACACTCAACTGCTGAGCCACCCAGGCATCCCCAGAGAAGCAGACTTGAGCTCAATAAAATAATCAGAGATTGCCATAAATGGGATGAGCAATTTCAAGGTTTGATGAACATTTCGCACACTGACATTGTTTAAATAGAGGTTAGATTGCTATGTAGAAAATTACTGAAAGATTCTTCCTTTGGAATTAGTCTGGATGACTTCACTAGTTAGACAATTATATACTTATGTCCTAGGCACAGTCTATAAATATAAGTGCTAAACACTTTATTAAAACATCATCCATTTTACTCACGATTGCACACAGTGGGCTGCTGTCAGAATCCAAGTGGGACTGAGGATGGCCCCTCTACACTGGTGACTACCTAGGAACCTCACACCCACTTGCCATGGCCAGCAGTGGGGACAGGCTTCTTCCCCATTTATAATTCTTCCGGAAAGCCACTGGAAACTAACTGGAGGGATGCCACAGATGCCTATAGCAAAGAAGATAAAATTAATGACCGATCCATCTGAAATTATAAAGAACACATGTATTCGATGGGATGACCACTGGGTGTTATACTACATGTTGACAAATTGAATTTAAATTTTTAAAAATGTTAAAAAAAAAAAAAAAGAAGAAGAAGAACACATGCCTCCCCCAATGGCTTGCAATAGCCAACAGTAGTAATTCAAAAATACCAGATGAGCTTTATAAAGATATCAACTCCCAAGACCCCACTTCTGAGGAATCTGTTTTTAAAAGCTTGCCCAGGAGTGTCTGGGTGGCCCAGTGGTTGAGCATCTGCCTTTGGCTCAGGTCATGATCCCGGGTCCTGAGATCAAGTCCCGCATAGGGCTCCCTGTGGGGAGCCTGCCTGTGTCTCTGTCTGTGTCTCTGCCTCTCTCCGTGTGTCTCTCAGGAATAAATAAATAAAACCTTGGGGGAAAAAATAAGCTTGCATAGATGACGCAATTGTTTAGCTGAAGCACTTTTTTTTTTCAAGATTTTATTTATTTATTTCTGAGAGACACACGGAGAGAGGCAGAGACACAGGCAGAGGGGAAGCAGACTCCCCACAGGGAGCCTGATAAGAGACTTGATCCCAGGACCCGGGACCATGACCTGAGCCAAAGGCAGATGCTCAGCCACTGAGCCACCCAGGTGCCCCAGCAATTGAGTTTTTAATTATTGGTCTATAGAATAATACTTATCCATTTAATAAATATTTTAGTGCCTGATATTGCCACACACTGTTCTAGATATCGGTGATTATCAGTGAACAGAACAGACAAAAATCTTGGCCCTCATGGAACTTATATTCTAGTAGGAAATTTTTGCTAGTTAACAGAGCATGCAAGGTTCTTCATTATATATCTTTGTTTCCTCTCTCTTATGGTATGAAACCATTTACCATCTTCAAACATGCCAAATGCACTCAGACATCCTAATGTCTTTCTCTTGTGTGTATTATCACTGGACTTAGCTCACTGTTCTTTTCTCCATGGAGACTGGCTTCCCCATAAGAGGCAGACATTTTCTCCTATTAAAACTCCCTGTACCACTTTCTACTACAGCCCATCAGCTAGACCATATTCAATACATGGATATAGAACAATGAAAGATCATAGTTTTGACCAGATACTTCAGATTACAAGTTAAAATTTGTGTGCTAAAGTGAAACAAAACAAAAACTTTTGTTTTCTCTTTTTGCTTGAAAATGTGTAATCATATTAAATATGGAGTCTAGGAAGATATTTTAAATATTAAGTTTCACAGGTATAGATGACGACAAAGGATTGCTCTCTGTACCCCTTTCTTCCAATCATAAAGTTTATTTCTTCTTCCCTCTATTTTGTGATTCTATACACAAACCCAAACAAGATTCTGGAAGTTTCATGGATCTAAATATAAAATTCATTCTTCTTCACTGTGGAGTTATATCAATGTAAAATGAGGCTTTTCAAGAAAGAAAGATTAAACAGATTGTAACTACATGACCATCAACTCACCATATGGAATAGCTCTTACAGGATTGATTTTGGGAAGTGATATTGATCCAACTTGCTTTAGAAAGTTTATAGAGGAAACATTTTGTTTTCAACTGAAAATATTTAAAGTAGTCTACACCCGCTGACCTTACTTGCTTACCCTGGTCAATCATAAAACCACTCTAATGTCAATTTCACTAATACTATCTTTCCAATGCTAAATGCCAAGTTCCATAGATGTGATTTATTATATATTTTTCAATATTCCTCATGTATCTGACTCTTAAGGATTTTTTCCTTCCTTGGCTTCATGAAATCACTCTGTTGATCTTCCTGATACATCATCTATGGCCATCTCTTCTCAATTTCAGTCTTTTTTCTAAGATCCTATCCTTCAGCCTGAAAAATATTCTACAAGATGCTGTTTATAAACTTATTACTATTCATTTGTATATATAGGGCTTCCACATTTCTCTCTTTAAGTCTCTTTTCTGAATTCTAGAACTAAGATTGCTAGATCTCTACATCTGGATCTCCCACAAGCTCATAAAACCCCACTTGTCTCAAATGGAGCCAAATGATTTCAACAATGAAGATGGTCTTGTCATGCTTCTCGGTATCATTTAGTGGCTCTACCATCATTTTCTACTCACACAAGCATCCAAAAATCATGTTGGAATTTTTCTCCTTCATATATTACCTTTGCCAGAATATATCTGATTAGGGAATAGATCTAAAATAAATTCTCACAATGACTTCTTTACTACACTCCCTGCATGGAAATTTACCCCTAATCTCTATATTCCACATTACTACCAAGGTTTGAATCACGGCTCCACCTCTTAGCAGCCTTGCATCTTTGAGAAATGCTACTCAATCTCTCGTCCCTTATCTGTGAAAAGGAGAGCAATATATAAACCTCTTACATTTGTAAGGAGGAATAAATGTCATAATGCATGAGAAATGTATAGCTGATACCTGGTACAGAGCAAGTAATCGATAAATATTAGCTAGCTATCCTAGCACTCTGGTACAGAAAATTGAATGCCCTGAATCCATCATGATCTAACAGTTGCCTTTTTCATTCCCTCCAAAACTTGAACAATGTTGAATTATTTTCAGCTTTTTGTACATCAACCATTCTCTTCCACAGTAGGGTCTTTGCAGGTGATATTCCTTTTGTCTAAGTAAGGTTGCTTTGTTTTCTAGAATGACTAGAAAACTATTAGTCCTTCAAAACCCTGAAACATCCCAAAACAGTCAATCTCATTTCTGAATTACATTCTCTCATCTAAATTATCTACTTTCCATATAGGGTGTGTAGAGTCTTTTTTGATCATTTAGTGGATGTAGCTTCTTGGCATCACCTGAGGTTCTTGTGAAAGCACAGATTCCTGGGTCCCATCAGGGTGGGGTGAAGGAATCTGAATTTTTTTTTATTTTGCCATCAAGGTGATTCAAGCACCCTAATTTCAGGTACACATGGCTAAGTGATCTTCTGTATAACTATTTCACAAGCAAAAATCACTACTGTGCAAGTGCTTATACACACATGAGAGCAAAAAGGTGAATCCAGCCTCGAAGCCCTGAAAGTTATTATCACCATCACTTTTAAAATGAATCACCCAGCATGTTACTAGGACTGAATATTGGAGTAGGGTTCAAGATTCCACAGAGTTTAGCCATGAAAGTTTTAGGGAAGTTTGATTTACAGTTATACGTTTTTAAAAAAATCAGAAAACAGAGGTAAAACACTATCTGTTTAATTTTTTTTCCAACAATTCTAGTTTTCTTCAACTTTGGTTTGTAGGCACACTTTTCCATTTCATGTGGCAATTAAACTAGTTTCAAGATACTACGTATTGTAATTTTATCGCACACAAGAACACCCTACGATAGGAAAAAGAATCTGAGCTTTAGTATGCATAGAAACTTCAATGATTAATACACGCAATGAGAAGAGGCGAGTTAAAGAAAATCCCAAACTTGGTATTCCTCCTTCCAAAGAGAACAAGGCTATATTTTATGTGAATAAGGAACACCCAAAATCTGCTTCACCTAAAGCCTACCCAACACAGGTCCCATTCTGCTGGATGAGGGGATTATGCCTCCACTAACCTGCCTTGAATATCTAAACAAACATTCCCGGCCAACCTATATTCCTGGTCTTCAACCCACACTAACATTTAGCTAAGGGACAAATAGTGTGTATTAAGGAAATGAGGACACAAGTGGAAGGGATGATTTTTTAGACTTAATAAATTGGTAGGTCAAAACTGAAAGTATATTTGAAGTTTTAGTTCCAAAAATTAACTTTTGGGGCCCCTGGGTGGCTCAGTGGCTGAGCATCTGCCTTTGGCTCAGGTCATGATCCCACAGTCCTGAGATTGAACCCCACATAGGACTCCCCATGGGGAGCCTGCTTCTCCCTCTGCCTATGTCTTTGCCTCTCTGTGCATCTCATGAATAAATAAATAAAATCTTTTTTAAAAACCCAAAAAACAAAAATTAACTTTTAAGATTTAAGCAGAAATTATAGCTTTGGTTTCTTCTTTTGGTTACTTTTCTTGGACATAAAAATATCAGCAATTGAAGAAATTAACACAGAAAGGTGTCAAAAAAAAAAAGTTACCTTAAATAACTGCCAAAAACGTACTCAGTGTTACTGTGGGAAAAGTTCATCCTCCAAATATTCTGAAACATTCTCCAAATTTTGCATGTTTCTGTTAAAAACCTTACTGGCGAATCCATTATTGGCTCATGGGTTAAAGCCAAGGTTTTCTGACACATAAGTTTCCAGAATAAGAAATCCTTATTCCCCTTTGACTTTGTGGCACCACAGGAGGCCAGTCTGTGTTGTAACTGCTCTCGTGCTTTTCAAATGGAATGTTACCCACCTAACTCAGGCTCCTTTTCTGGATCACCGTAAATCATAAATACAGTTTTGGCTAAATTCAGTAATAAAACCTTCAAATTCCAACTGTACAAATTAGAAACATAACCAGAGAAGTAGTCAAGGAACAGAAGAGATAAACTTTAAAAGCTTCCCTCTGCACATGAACAGGCCCTTAGTTACCCCCTCGTATTCCACTGATAGAAGTGTAAGTAATTGCAGCCTCTTTGGAGAGCAATTTGGCAATGACCATGAGGTTTAAATGTACAAACCCTTTGACACAGAAAGTCCACCTCTGGGAATTACATACATCCACATGTGCCCCAAAACATTGACACAGGATTGTACTAGCACTGTCGGTATGGGCAAAGGCTGGAAATCCACTAAATGTCTGTTAATAGGGAATTGGCTTCAGAAATTATGGAATATCACAATATAATTTTTATGCAGTTGTTAAAACAAGCTCTGTGGACTCATTTGGAAAGATCTTTGGGATATTTTTAAATAGAAAATGCACTGTGAAGCCATATAAATATCTGCAAGTTCATAAGGGCTCAGCATTTCTCTCTAGGGATACTCGAGATACTTACGAGTGTTTGCCACCAGGAGGCAGGATGGGAGTTAGAAAAGAAGAGAGCATACTTTTTTTTTTTTTTTTTAAGATTTTATTTATTTACTCATGAGAGACACACAGAGAGAAGCAGAGACACAGGCAGAGGCAGAAGCAGGCTCCCTGCGGGGAACCTGATGCAGGACTTAAACCCAGGACCCTTGGATCATGCCCTGAGCCAAAGGCAGACCCTCAACCACTGAGCCACCCAGGTGCCCAGGGTGGTGGTGTGGGGTACTTTTCATTGCACTGTCTTAAACTGCTGAAATGTTTCCAACAACCCATGTAGATCCATATTTAGATTCACAAATATATGGCAAATAGAAGTTCCTGGTCATAGTGGCCGTTTCCTAGTCCAGATGGACTAACTCTGCCTAACCAACACAGCTAAGCTCTTGAGGAAGTGAAGAGCTTCCCTAGTTGCTTACCCTGATAAAGTGTTCCTCTGGAGCACGAATGAACCAATGACACCTTACATTCGTGGGCTACAAGTCAGGATAATTAGCAGAGTGAATTGTCCCTCCTTCCACCAATACGGCCACACTCCCACAGCCTGAACCTGTGGAAGTGTCGGGGTCTTCAAAGTGAATGGTTGGAGACATTCCCTCTTCCTTACCCCCATACGAATAAAAATGTCAGAGAATTAAATATTTGAGACACCTGCTTCTGAGTTCTTCTGTGCAGCAGTAAAGGTCAGCTCAAAGCTGCTGTCGCTGTTTTCTATCTTAGAAACAAATGTAACTATGGCTTCATTGGTCTCTTCAGCAACGGTGAGGGCAATATGCCTCCACAGACCTTACCTTAAAAGGAAATGAAATAGAAATAGAATTAAAATGGCAGAAACTTCTATTTATTTTCCTAATATTATCTTCCAAGAACTCTGTTCTCAACACACCAAACTCTTTAATGGTTACTTTTATTTTTCCACACTCTCTGTCAATGGTTTTATATTCCATTTGCTTTCTCAAACTCAGTCTCACATGTCTGAATTCTACTCATCCTTTAGGGCCTGACTCAAAGTCCAGTTCTTAAAAACTTCCCAGGGATCCCTGGGTGGCTTGGCGGTTTGGTGCCTGCCTTTGGTCCAGGGCGCGATCCTGGAGTCCCCAGATCGAATCCCGCGTCGGGCTCCCAGCATAGAGCCTGCTTCTCCCTCTGCCTGTGTCTCTGTCTCTCTCTCTCTCTATGTCTATCGTGAATAAATAAATAAATAATCTTAAAAAAAAAAAAAAAAAAACTTCCCAAATACCCACTGAACTAAGAACTTACCTTTTCTGAATCACCACATTTCCTATGCTAGGTCATTTCCTACTTTATGGTACATCTTTAGTTAATTCATTGAAGTGTAATTTCATTACAGCAGAGACTTTTTTATTCTATTTTTCAAAGATTTTATTTATTTATTCATGAGTGATATAGAGAGAGAGACAGAGACAGAGAGGCAGAGACACAGGCAGAGGGAGAAGTAGGCTCCATGCAGGGAGCCCGACATGGGACTCGATCCTGGGTCTCCAGGATCAGGCCCTGGGCTGAAGGCAGCACTAAACTGTTGAGCCACCTGGGATGCCCTGTTTTTATATAGTTCTGAGACCAGTGTCATTCAAAACTGTCACTGAACTTGAGAAAGGAATAGAGAAATCTCAGTAAATATGCTGATCATCGGTTTTTCTCCCACCACCCACACTCACCCCATCAAGAAAGGGACAGTAGATAAGATGTCTTATGGGCACAAATTCGATTCAGGTCCCTTTGCACATCTTTGGTTGTTTAGGTACTCTAACATGACAAGTAACAATACATGTAGCATACGTATTAATAGGCACACCACTGCTTGATTGTAAAGATATATAGTCATGGTCCCATCCAACTTGATTTTGTATGTCTAAGCTTCTAAATTTTATCAGGATAATTTTATCTTCTGGTACCATTATTTCCCACATACATAAGCTAGATAGGGGAAGGCAGAGAAAGTACAATAAATGGCACAATCAAGTGTGACAAATAAGATCTAGTATCTGGGCTTTAGCTCATAACTCACCAATAACAAAATTTTAAAGGCTATTAGAAGATAAAAGGCAATGGAAATCCTTAATGTGAGTGAGAATAATTTGTTTATGCTCAAATTGCCGCCATTTATCCAACAAACAGAGGAGTTGATTAGAGAATTGACAGAAACCACCCTTTGACTTTCATTCAGTTATAAAATGCTAGAATTTTGATCTACAAATTGAAGAATCTAAGATTCATCTCTTCGTTCTAAGTTAATAGTCTAATGGAAAATTCATAATGTTCACCCAGAAGTTGAATTATGGATCATGAATTATGGATTGACCGTGCTGCATACGTTAATGCCAACCAGCCACATCCTCCAAGGTCAGCCTGGGTCACAGTCCCTGCGGTTGCAATGTCCTGTCTCTACCTCCCAGAAAGGTCAGCTGTAGACCTTTTACTAACAACTTTAGAAACATGTCTAAACATTCCGAAAGAAGTCTTACATGATTTAACACATAACTCTGCCTTTATTTTCCTACATAAATTCATGTTATTAAAGAAACCCCAGCAGACCATAAATCCTCAGCGTCTTCCCTGTCTCACATTCATCCAAGTGCAAAGCAATCTGGCCTGGAATCTAACCTGTCAGAACAAATTTCTAGAACTTGACAGTCTCTATCAACCACCTTAGACCTCTTAACAGTCTCACTGCCCTCTAAATAATAATGTTCAGGACTGCAGGAGTTACCCAATGTTTTAATGCCCAGTTTTTAAAAACCAAATGCAATATCACTTACTAAATATCTCCTTTCACCAGAAACTCCCTGCTTTGCTTTCTTAAGTCCATCATCTTGAACATCGATGTAAAAAGAGGCTGCCTAAAATATTATTAAAAAATCACTCTTAAAGCACTTCAATTCAGAGAGCAATAAGCTGTATAAAATATTATAAAGCTCACTTTTTTTTAAAGACACTTCAATTGAAAAAGGACTCCACACTTACCATCTTTCTTGAGATGTGTTATCCCCTCTGAAGTGGGCAGGGAGAAATTACTCCCTCCTACGCCAAATAAGAAAACTGTCATGCTATTAAAAGACTCATCACACCTCAAACATAATGGGAAATATACTTTGGACTTTATGGCCCCAAAGGTAAACCTTCTCCTGTTCAACAAATTTGCTACCTCAAAATCTCTGTCTCAGATAGAAAACAGATTTCAAATCACCTGATTTATTGTTGGTGACTGCTGTGTTAAAAAGGATTCTGAAGTCTAGTCAAGCTAAGTGAGAGAGGGGTACCAAAATTAAGCACTGATTTACCTAATCAAATATTTATTGAGCATTATTGCATGCCAGGAACTGTTCTAGTCCCTAAGAAATGCAATGTCTCCCATGGGCCTGGAAGGAGGGACACCACTGAGTGTCCTGCATCTGCCATGTCTAAGAATCTAGCTACCTCCTAGCAGAATAAAGATAGGCTTGGAGAAACTGTATAACTTCTTCCTTCTTCACGTTATCCGTCTCTACCTTACCACTAATTAACTCCATCTGGAATTAATCCTTCTACCATTCTCAAGGCTCCTTAGCATAATGGAGAAATCACTAAGTACGGAAGTTGACTCCATATCTTATTACATTTCTAAAGCACATTCCGGCCCCCCCCCCCCCCACATTTGAAGGTTCTAAAATCAGAAGGGTCTTACTTACAATTACTTTTAATTACAATTAATTACAATTACTTACGATTCTGTTAGACTTACATGGAAACGATTCTTCCATAAAAGAATTATCTTGGGCCAGTCACCTAGGAGCACTATCAACTGCATGCTACTTAATTTTTCTGCCTGGGGTGTTTCAAACTATACTGGTGGTGGAAATTTTAGATTATAGACCTGCATAAGTATTAGCTTATGATTCAAATTCTCAGAGAATTTTTGCCCCTTCCTCCCTACACCCAATGTCAAGGTTGAGGCATGTAACTTTCCAAGTGAGTGGGCCTGTGCCTTATTTAGCTTTACACTGAAGGTATAGCCCTTGGTGTCCTATCTTTATATGGCAATCTCCCAATCTTGGGTATTTTTTATTCAGTTACAGATACATAAAATAATAATGAATTTTACAACTTTATTTTAGTCCTTACATGCTATTATAAATCTTAGCTATTTAATCTCGACCTCCTCCTCTAAACTTGAAGCAACTAAAACCTTATAAGTAATAGAAAGACATTTACTATAAATTTATTTAACTTTCTATAGGTAACCTGAAATTTTTTTGTTGCTTTTCCAGGAAAGCAATATTCATTTTCAAAGCTAAACCTTCTAAAAAAATAAAAATAAATAAATTAATTAAAAAGTAAAATAATAAAATAAAAATTAAAAAAAGCTAAACCTTCTTTATTTGTTGTGTTCTGATGAAACTTCCTTCATGTTTTTATGCATTTCTCTTGACTCACATCCCTTACTCTCTCTTCCCCTCATAAGCACAATCCTAACTCATCCCCCGCCAAACAAAATTAAAAAATCCTGCTTCTCTTGAACCCTGTCCTACTACCCAAAAGCCAAGTCCCATTTTCATCTTTCCCTTCACTGTTAACTCATTGAAAACAATAGCAGCTCCATCCCTCCAACAGGTCAAATACTCTCACGTTAATAATAAGTCTCTCTCTCTTACGATCCACATTTTCAATTTACTATCAAATCCTGTGGTTTCACCACACTTCACCATGGTTGCAAACATGGTCACTTGGACTATTGCAGTAACTGGTCTTTCAGCTCTTGGGTCTTTCCCATCTGATGTCTATTTTCTTTTCTTTTCTTTTCTTTTAAGATTTTATTTATTTATTCATGAGAGACACACAGAGAGAGAGAGAGAGAGAGAGAGAGAGAGAGGCAGAGACATGGGCAGAGGGAGAAGCAGGCTCGTTATGGGGAGTCTGATGTGGAACTTGATCCCAAGACCCCTGGATCACGACCTGAATCAAAGGCAACCACTGATCCACCCATGCGCTTCTAATGTCTATTTCCATTACGACACCCAAAGTGATCCTTTTTAAATGTGTTAGATCATGTTCTTTGTCTGCTCAACATCCTCTGCTAGCTACACATCTTATAGTAAAATCCAACATCCCTCTTAGGTCCTGTAAGTCTGATCATACTACCCATGACCGCCCCCTCCCCACAGCCCCACCACTCAGCTCTAGCACTCTGATCAACCTGTTCCCCAAATATACCAAAAGTTTTCCTCTCTCACACATGACATCCCTTCTGCAAAGAATGTTTCTTCCCAAGATGACCCATAGGATTCTCTCCCTCATCTTATTCAAGTGTTTGTTCAAATATCATCTTTCTAGTGAGGTTTTCCCTGACCACCTTCCCTAATATTGCACCACCATCCATCTTTCTTGTGTTTTTCTGCATAGCACTTACCACTTCCTACTATTGTTTATAAAATTATTTGTATTATCCCCACTCTCCATTTTCCATCTTGCACCACAAAGGAATCATTTCAACTGTTTCATTCATTGCTATGTTTCTAGCACGTACAACAGTGCCTAACACATCTTAAAGTTTTGATAAAAATGTTTTGACTACTTGGTGAAGGAAAGATACCAAGTCTTCAACAATAACTTAGTCAATTATGAATATAGCTCCTGATCCTGCAATTCTACTGAATTAGCTACTAAATTTTGAACTGCCATATCCAATGGCATTTTATCTGACCTCATTTTGACTTAATGTAATATCTAACACTTATAATACCCCCTTTTGCCTTGAAAGGCTATCTTGCAGAAATCTCTTCAATACTTCATTGTCTAAGTTGAATGGCAGGTTCTCTGTGTTTGAGGATAAACTGGCTGTCATCTGCATGTCCCTTAACCCAATGTATCAAAGCTTTCTATAACTTCACCCATAGCCACCCATGCTCTTCTCAAATACCTACTTATAAAGGAAATTCATTACTTCTGAGGAAGGCCATTAAGTCTTAGAGATCTCTCAAGTTAGAAACTACTTTATTTGGATTGAAATCTGCTTCCTCCTAATATCTACCCTTATTCTCAGCTCTGCACTTCATTAGAACAAGTCCAATTCTGTTTCTATAGTGGCTCCTCAGGTAAATTCCTTCCTCCTCTCAAGTCTTTGGATCAAAACCACTCCTGGTTCCTTCTATCATATCTCCCAAGATATTGTTTCAAATTTCTTTCCATGTTAGCTACTGTCCTTCAGATAATTTCCAGCTTATCGATGTCCCACTCTAAAGATTATACCTGGAGAACCTTCCCACTCCCGCTACCCAGAACTCTAATAAAACAGAACTCTCCCTCTTGTTCTAGATGCTATTTTTCTAAAAGTTTAATCAAATATGGCAAACACCTTATTGGTATTATATTACTACTAGGTTGATACACAGAAAGTCAACTTAGACTTTTAAGCCATTTAAATATGGGGCTTCAATTAAGCCATACCATTCCCCCTCTATACTTAAAACAAACATTTACAGTCATTGCACATTCATTTTATAAATTATAATCTTGCCACCATTTTAGCTTCCCATTGCTTATGGCAAAAAACTAAGCTGCTTCTCATGGAATTTAAGGTGTTCTACAATTAAGACCTAACCAGAAGTTTTATCTTCATTGTCCGCTGCTACACCACTTCTTATTTATGCTAATATTGCTCTCCAGCAGGTCTGTGACACACACTCTCTGAGCAACCATAATATCTCTACCTCCCTTGAAGTGCTTACATGTAATTCCCCCTGCCTGGATGATCTTTTTTGCAATCTCTTAGATACTAGAGCTACAAAAGACTTTATGAGCTTCAAAATTGTAACTATCCTTCAATGCCTGGGTCAATACTACCCCCTTCACTAACACATTTCATATTCTCAATCTCTTGCAGCCATATGATAAATACACTGCACAAACGACTGTAACAGGAATTAGTCTCTCTATTTCCCATAAGATCACCCTATACCTGAGCAATGTGGATTATAAAGCTTATTTGATCTTGTTTTATAGTATGGCTCTTTTTGTCCAGTTCTTTCTTCTTTCCAGATAATAACTCATAGAACTGTGATCTACCTTTGCATACCTTTCAATGCTCATACAAGGTTTAAAATTAATTTACGACACTTGAGGAAGTGAAATACTTGCAAAATTTATTTCTAAAGCTTAAAGAGATCTTTAGCCATAGAGGGTACAAGTTATGTAGAAAAAATTTAAAAACACTGAAGCTTATAGATCATGAGCTATTTTCTACTTTCTAGGCAACACTTAACAAAATATTACCATTATTACAGAAATAAGTAGGAAAAGATTAATCACTAAATTCCCATAACAATCCACTACCAGATGCTGTTAATGTTGGATATTTGAATACATCAATTCAGGTAAGCTCCAGTCTTAATACTTCATGTGTTGACGATCTGTATTAGTGGGTATCAGAAATACCAGTCAGCAAATACTTGCTAACCAGAAAATATCAGATGAAATTTATAGACTTTTATGTCAATCAGCTTGAGAAATAGATACTAGATAAAATTGCCAAAATATAACCCCTTAAATGGCTTGATTTTGGGGGGATCCCAAGAATCATTCCTACCTTGGATACATACCAATTATGAGAACAGCTGCCTTCTTTGGAATGGGGATAATGAATTTTCCCATTTTCTCCAAATAACACTATTCCTTGAGATTCACAAGCTCTCAAAACGTAGAAAAAAGCTGATTATTTACCTCAGCTATGAACAGAATTTCAAGACATATGGTACAGTTAGCTTGAAGCTATGTAATTTATATTTATGGGAATGCATGTTTTTAGATGCTATGACCTCAGACTTTGCTGAGAAAAATTTTAAATCATAATGTTCTTTTCTTTATCCGCGTTCTTCAGATTTAACATTTCTTTATCCAGTTTTTTGAAATCATGAGTCACACTGAGGCTTCAAATTTATAGTATATGGAACTACTATGGCTTTTCCCTCCGTCTCTCACTGGGAAACCCTGGGTTATAATAAAATACCTTTGTATAAAAACACTAAAGTAAAAAGACACAAATTTTAGCAATGACATGGCAAGTCTCTATCATGCACTCAGAAATTTCAGATTCCAGTGTCACATTTTAATTGTTGGAAGCAAGGAAAAAATAGGCAACTATGGGATGAGAAGCTTAGATGATGTTTAGGAAGCATTTAAATAAACCATCCCATTCTGCTATTCACTTGACTGTAGAATTAATTGTTACTGGCTGATTTCACTGCCCTTTGAAAATACTGTTATCATTAACCTTTGTTCAGGGCTTGTTAATCTTTTTAACCTTCTCTTCCAGGTGATGAAAACTGAATAGAATTGCTACCAGGAGAGAATTTCCCTGCGCAGTAATGACAATGAACAGGACACTTTCACTCTAACACCTAAATGAGAGGGAGTAGAGAGCCTGCCCTAGCCAGAGGTAGCTCTGGTGGTCAGTTGGACCAGTGACAGTGGTGCCTCTCAAATCATCGGTGAGGTGGCTGATCTTGGACTACAATGAGGGAGGGCTGGTGGGATGGAGAGAACACTATGTTCTGATGCTCTGGGCCCTGACCTTGAAGAAATTGGTTCTTGTACCAAACTGCTTGTTCTTGTAAGTCACGTAACTTCACAACTCTCTACTCTGCAGTGACTGCCCCCTTGCTTGGCAAACCTTCTGGTCCCTCGGAAATGAGCCCCTCAGATCTCTCCTAGTTGCTCTGACAGCTCTCAGGGCACAACCGCACTTCACCTTTTGTCACAATGGTCAATTTACTCCTTTGTCTTTCCAACTAGTAGGAAATTTCCTTGAGGATGGGTTTAGCATCTCTAGACTCACATTTGTTTTCCTAATCTAGATTTTTAGATTTTTAGTGCTGCAAAACAAAAATAACTCTCCAAAGCCTCTCTTGTTTTTCCCACTGTTGCCAAATAAAATTACCAAAGGTATACGAGAGAAATGGGAGAGGAGTAATTTATTTTAAGTGCTCTAAACTAGCATAGAAGAAAAAGATATGTCAACTGGATGAATGAAGAAAGAATCCTTTCTCAAAGGTTATTTTTTAAACCTTACAAATACAAAAAAATGATCCATATTTCATGAAAATCTACACGAAAATAAACTTGAAGCTTTAGGTTATGTCCAAGTTGAGTTAAAGTTAAGTTGAAAGATATTGGGGAAAAAAAAAAAAAAGAAAGATAGTGGGGCACCTGGGTAGCTCAGTGGTTGAGCATCTGTCTGCCTTCAGTTCAGGGTGTGATCCCAGAGTCCTGGGATCCACTTCCACATTGGGCTCCCCACAGGGAGCCTGCTTCTCCTTCTGCCTATGTCTCTGCCTCTCTCTCTGAATCTCTCATGAATAAATAAATAAAATCAGGATAGATAGATAGATAGATAGATAGATAGATGGAAATAAAGATATCGGTTCACATGATTTTAGGGATTTAAGTTCGTATACATTGGATTAGGAATTGAAAACCAGACACATTCGTGCTTTTAGAGCTTAGTTCTGTTATATCTGCAACATATCAGAGTAACTACCCTTGAAATAAACATGATCAATTTTTGATTTGATCATGAATGAAAGGAGGAAGAATGAGTTCGCAGAAATTACATCTACCTGTGCATATGTTCTGAGTCATAAAATCCATCAACTCAAACACCTTGGAGAAAATGCCCAGAGATGCCCTTCTATGTTTTTTTCTTAAAGAAATCCAATCTCTAGTCCAACCAGCTCTCCAGGAACTTATCCCAGCAAGGACCCAGATTCCACTGTCTCTTCTACAAACAAATGGACTTCCAGAGTCTCCCTTTTATAGAACAGAAAAAGAAAAGAACTTGAAAATATTCACAAATTTAAAATGTTTTAGCAGGCCCACACACAACAGCACTTATCTCAAAGAGAGAAGTAGTAGAGGTATACATGCCCACTGGTTACTGTCTATATATATATTTTGTCCTTTTTATCTCTTCACATTAGTTTCAAGGTATAGTCCTTTTGCCCATATGTAACCTCCTTCTAATTATTGCCTGCAATCTTGTCAAGCTAACAATTTCTCTCTTGCCCCTACTTAATTGGGGGGAACAACCATGTACATTCCAAACCAATGGAAGGAAGAGGAGGAATTTACAGATACAGACTTCTACTATAGTTTGCCATCTATAATCGCTATAAGAGACTGGGTCATATCTAAGCCTATAGCACCAGTGAATAGAGTCCCAAAGTTCATGAATGGCTGAAGACTCTGAGAATAGAATGGAAGCCTAATTTTGTCCCAGGGGCTATATGTAAAGGACTGTTGGCTCTCAGACTAGAGGATAAAGAACCCATAATTTTAGGATCCTTTCTTTAAAACTCCTTCACAATAGGGATGCTTCAGGGTGGCTCAGCAGTTGAGTGTCTGCCTTCAGCTCAGGGTGTAATCTCGGGTCCTGGGATCAAGTCCCTCATCAGGCTCCCTGAATGGAGCCTGCTTCTTCTCCCTCTGCCTGTGTGTCTGCCTCTCTCTCTCTCTCTCTCTCTCATGAATAAATAAATAAAATCTTAAAAAAATAAAATCAATTTAAAAATCCTTCATAATAATGTGTTTTTTTGAGAAAATGTGTCAATCCTGTGTCAGACTAAACCCTCTTCAAAAAGGCATAGAATTTGAGTCCTTAATCCAAAAAATGATTATTTCTCAAGGATGCAGATAAGATAAAGCATCCTTAATCTACCTGTGTTCCAATTTATAAAGTGGCATCATTAAACATATCTATCTCCTCCCTTTGAAACTCTTTCTGGTGCTTGTCCTGTTATCACCACCCCTTTCTCCCTCCATCCCTAGAACAAAAGTCAAAACTTCTTCCAACAGATAATTTTAGGGAGCTTCCCATAGTAGTTTCAAGCTACTTGTTGGGGAAGAATAAAGACTCCTTGCTCCTCCAGTTTAAAAAAGAAAATGTCTTTCCAAGAATATTATCTTCTCCATCTAAAACTTAAAACTCCTGCCTTTCCCAAATTGGTCTCTCATTCCACTCTCTATCTTGTGAGGATCAGTCTTCTTTGTAAGTTGCTGTGTCAGTCTTGGGAGGTCATTCACATGTTTTACCCAACAATTACTATAGCTATGCCATCTTTGGTCAAATTCTGTGTAAGCATTGCATTCTGCATTAAAGGCTTTTAAAAAAAAATCACACACACACACACAAAAAACAACAAAAGGAATGAAAGTGGAATGAAAACTTATAGGATGTTTGAATATTCTGATGCTATGGAGACAGACTGATCAGTTAGTCAACAGTTAGTCAATTGTTAGTCAACAGTCAACAGTTGTCGTCACTGAAACAAATCAGTAAGAACACTACAAGTATAAAACTACTTCAAATATGAATAATCACAACGTGGAAGTCACTTTTTAAGGTGTGAATTATATTCTTTCCTAAAATCAGATATATGACATTTTATAAAAATTGGTAGATTTTTAAAGGTAACATAGGCAACTGTATCTTTTCTGATCATATACTTGAAGTTTCCCTAAGAGAGAAAACTTTAGTCAATAAAGTAGTATTTTATGAAATTCTTTATTGTAAAAAAAATCACAATATTAAAGACAAGCAAGCTTATGATTATTACTATTTACTGATTATCCCTTTACTATATTCTTTTTCATCTGTCATAGTTACCATTGGTTTTCTTTTTCTGACACACCTAACCAAAATGGGCTGCAGGAGAAGTTTTATGTAGAGCCTTAAGTATAGTCATTTTTATGGGGAAGACAACAGAAATTCTCATTGGATCATACAGTTTTATCGGGCGGAGAAAATAAAACCAAAATAGGGTAAATGTATTACTCATGGCCAATAAAATTCCTGCTTTTCTTTTTTTTTTAATTCCTGCTTTTCATGGGCAAAGAAATCTAGAAGAGCTATTATTATATCCTTTTGATGTCTCTTACTCTCTGAGATCTTGCACCATCCACTGGTCATACAAAGAATCCCTGCTTCAAATTTATCATCTCTCTGGGGAAGACAGATTGGCTGAAGAGCAGTTCCTGGAAAAACAACAATAACAGAAAATTATAAGGTTCATAGACAGAGAAGTTGAATATATTTGGAGAAATAACATCCAGTTGATTTCATAGCTTCTACGCTTTCTCCCTAAGTGTAATATTGATAAAGAGTTTTAAAGTTTCCCCTTTCATAAAAAAAAACTATTTCATATTTATGCAAATTTAGAAAAATGCAGATAAAGTAAAACAAGGAAGAACATGCTCCAGTGTTATACACACCACCACGATCCTCCAAAAATACTAACATATTCAGGTAGACCCTTGCTCTTAAAACTTCTTTTTTCTTTTTTTAAATTTATTTATGATAGTCATACAGAGAGAGAGAGAGAGAGAGAGAGAGAGGCAGAGACATAGGCAGAGGGAGAAGCAGGCTCCATGCACCGGGAGCCCAACGTGGGATTCGATCCCAGGTCTCCAGGATCGTGCCCTGGGCCAAAGGCAGGCGCTAAACCGCTGTGCCACCCAGGGATCCCCAACCTTTGCTCTTAAAGGATAGTCTTCTCTAAGAGTAATTGAGTCCTACTATGTGGCAAGCACTTTTCTAGACCTCAGTGAATTAACAGAAAGATAAATCCCTTACATACAAAAGTGTGTGTTGGGGAAGCAAGAAAGCAAACAATAAATAAAATAACTTCATTGGTTGTTAGGTAACCGCTCTGGAAAAATCAGAGTAGGGTAAAGAAGATTCAAAGTCTGGGAATTAGGGAGGATGGCATGGGAAATGTAATTTTAAATATGATAGTCATGGCAAGAGTCATTGAGCAGATGAAATTTGAATAAAGCCTTAAAAAGCTGAAGGAAGGAAGGAACCATGCAGTTATCTGAGCATAAATCATTTGAAGAAGAGAATGGAAAGTCCCAGTAATGGCATCATGTTATACATGCGTGAGGAATAGTTGGCCACAATGGCTGGAAAATTTAAGAAAAAAATAGTGAAAAAAACAGTACACACAATAGATTAGATGTAGAGCTAGGAGGACAGAGACATCAATGCAAGAACATTGATTTCCATCTGTGTGTAATGAAGAACCATTGAAGTGTTTTGAAAAGAGTAACATAAAAAAAGGAGTAACATAATATAACTTATGTTTCAAAAAGTATTAGTCTAGTTGTTGGGTTATGCATGCAAAAGAGGAAGTTAAAGACAATTTATGAGACTATTAAAATTAGCCTAGACAAGAGAGAATGGTAGCCTGGAACAGATGTTAAGAGCATAGAGAGTGAGGCAGAAGCAACAGGACTTTTCTGGAAGAAAGAATCATCAATGTGAGAGAAAGAGGAATCAAGACCCAAGGCAAAGTGTTTACCTTACACAGCTGGAAAGATGGAGTTGTCATTAATCAAAATGGAAAGCTATGGGTAAGGAAGATTTAGGATGTAGAGGATAATCAAGATTTTGTTTTAAACATATTAAGTTTGAGATGCCTATTAGCTATCCAGGTGGATGGCCAGTAGACAGTTAGCTATACAGCTTCTAGTAATCCGAGCAGCATATGTAATACGAAGAAACCTGGGTTAGATAGACAATATTTGGGATACATCACGCAGATGGTATAAAGCCTTGATCCTGGATTAGAACACTTAAGGAGTGAGGACAAAAAGAGAAGAGGTCCAAGTGCTGAGCATACCTATAATAAGAGGACACAAAGAAGAGGAGATATCATCCAAGAAGCCTAGGAAAGGGTGAAAAAAGAGGTAGAAGGAAAACCAAGGGACTCCTGGAACTCAAGTGAAGAAAATGTTTCCAGAACAGTATGAGCAATTCTGTCAAAACTCCTAACAAATAAGCAGAGGATTGAGAATTTACCTTTGAATTTAGCAACATGGGAGTGAGTGAGATCAAAGCAGATTTGGTGGAGTGATGAGGGTAAAAGTCTGATTGACCTGGATGTCTAACAGATATCTTGAACCTAATACATGCAACTATGAGAATTGAGGAGAGGAAATTAACCTGCTTACCATAAATGAAGCTTCATAGCTTTTCTATAAAGGAGAATAGAAAAATGGGGCAATAGTTTCTTTTGGTCACAGGTTATGGGAATTCCAGCATAAAACCTAAACGAGGGCATCTGCATTTGGCTCAGGTCGTGATTCCGGGGTCCTGGAATCGAGTCCCACATCAGGCTCCCCACAGGGAGTCTGCTTCTCCCTCTGCATATGTCTCTGCCTCTGTGTGTGTGTGTCTCTCTCATCAATAAATAAAATCTTAAAAAACTTGAATGAGGGCTTGCTCATGATTACAGATTTTTCTGAGAACCTTCCAACCAGAGACAAGATTCAAGCAGATAATCTTGACTTCCCTCACTTTATGACCTTCCCAAACAGGTAATCTTGACATTCCCTCACTTTATGCGGCATTTCCCCCCTCTATCTTTCAAAGCATCACTTTTTGGGAAGTCAGGGGTTACATGGCAGGCTCCAATCAGACTCTCTCATCCCTCATCCCTCCTCCCATGAAGGGTCCTTGCAGGACCAGTTATAGCTCTAGGTTAACAATTTGATGTCTCAAAGGCAGTGGCATATTTCAGTATCTGGCCAACTCTTCTAGATTTGTGCTTTTTCATTGTTTTGGGCCACTCAACACTTTTATTTTTTGATTTTTATTTTTTTAAAAAGATTTTATTTATTCATGAGAGACACAGAGAGAGATAGGTAGAGAAAGGCAGAGGGAGAAACAGGTTCCCCGAGGGGAGTCCAATGCAGGACTCAATCCCAGGACTCTGGGATCATGCCCTGAGCCAAATGCAGATGCTCAACCACTGAGCCACCCAGTTGCCCTATTTTTCACATTTTTAAAAAATAGAATTTTAAAATTTTTATTAAAAATGCTTAGAATACCTGTGCTGAGAATGTGTCAGATATCTAGTCCACAATAATGACAGAAAGAAGTTTCTGAGAACATTTTCAAACGTCCCAAACTCCCCGGTGAGAGCTGAGCGTAAGTCTAGAATCTAGCCCAGCTAAAAGAAAGGAGCACTTAAAATGTGGATTAAGTCAGGTATACATGACTTGTGTCTGGGACTGATAGCCTGCACAGTGCTTTTTATAGGCTATCAACAAACTTTTAAAAAGGAACAAAGCTTAGTTATTATTAGATATATGCACAAAAATTAAAGTGAACTGGTACAGAGTTAGTAAAACAGTGTTCTCCTACGTTTTTTCATATGCTAACTCCCCCTACTTACCAAACTCAACTTTGTGTTTGAGATACAGCAGTGCAATATCAGAACTCATATATCCAAGTATGCTGTACTCAGGATGGATAATAATTTTTGAGACAGGATTCTTTTGTTCCTGTTCCGCCTGAGAACAGGTTGAGAGAGGTTGTCCTGCCAGCAGTCACAGTCAGACTCTTAATTTGCTTCCTAAAACCAAAGAAAAATGTTGCAATTAAGTATAACTGTTTCCCCCAGGAAAGACTGTCTTGGTTTCACGTAATTAAATGAAAAGTGATTAGTGTAACTTAAAGCATTTCTTTTTTTTTTTTTTTAATATTTTATTTATTTATTCATGATAGTCACAGAGAGAGAGAGAGAGGCAGAGACACAGGCAGAGGGAGAAGCAGGCTCCATGCACCGGGAGCCCGACGTGGGATTCGATCCCGGGTCTCCAGGATCGCGCCCTGGGCCAAAGGCAGGCGCCAAACCGCTGCGCCACCCAGGGATCCCCACTTAAAGCATTTCTAAGTCTTAAAAGGAGATGCACCTTTATTGAGGATTAATACCAACTATCATAAATGCCTATAAATTATAGGGATCTGTAAAAAATCATGGGTTTCCATCAGTGTTTACATTCTGTGATCCCTTCCCCTGCCATCAATTCTCTTTCTGCATAAAATATTTAAGTGTGGTCTGTTTTTTTTTCTTTTTTACCAGCTTATATGCTCTTCCATTTTTAACAAAATATAAAAGGTGTCTCTAGAACTGTCCTTATTATTAGTACTCTCTCTCAATCTAGCTAAGTATCTGTTATTTCTATAAAAAATAGTAAAATATACCAAATATACTAATAGATATACTAAAAATAGTATACCTATTTTTTCCCTTCTAATGACTGAAACTCAGATTATTAAAACTTTGGAACATCCATTTAACATCTGATGTCAATATGTTATTAGAAGAAGTAACCATCACCTCCACCTTACCACTAACTCCACAAATTATAGAAGATCTATGGGATCTTTGGGGTCTCTAGTTAGTGGAGTAGGAAGTACAGGGAATCTTGAGCTGGATACAAGTTTCTGGGGATCAGGAAGGCCAGTGAATGGGTGGACCAGGTTGAAAAAATCAGAAAGGGGCTAAGATTGACCCTCCCATGGTATTTAGAGCTTCAAATCTCCCAGTCTTACCTGCTATGAATTAAGGTTTGATAAGCAATGGAAATCCACAACTTACTGGTTGAGACCAACCAGGCAGCCTGCTGCTGTAACAACCAGATCATCTTGGATCAAGCTTCCTCCACAGAAGTGCTCCTCACCTAATTTTAGGGAGACCTGCCCAAGAAGAAAAGTACAAACAACTAATATATACATCTCCCCATAGATGCCATCGCCTTCAGAAACATGTGAAGTCAATTCTCCTTGTACAACCTTCTTAAGTTACCAATAAAATTGGTTAGGAAGATACTTCCTATGAAGTAAGCTTTTTGGCGGAGAGGTTGAGTTGGGGTCAAGAGAAAAGTTACACGTTCCTCTGGAGTTGTGAGAGCTGAAGCAAGAGAAAACTGTCACCATTTCTCATTAAGAAATCAAGGCTTTCCTTACACTGACCTGCCTCAGATGTCGGCCGACTGTTGAATTTCTCCAACTGATCGTTCTCTGGATGAACCCGGTTTCCCAGTGCACATCAACCGCAGGGACCCCACACTTCAGTCCTGTGTGGCAGAGAGGGCACGTACGTGTGTGTGCACGCGGGCGCCCAGGCCACAATGGCAAGGACTCTCTTTATCAAGATCGCACCTTCAGATTTGCCTGGCCCTGCCGGGATGGTCTGATACCACACTCAGCAGCAGGCCATCCTTGCCCTTGGGACTCTCCCACGACCAAGCCATTGTTTGACCGAACTTGTACTTGGTTCAAGACCCCCTCGCCCCTTCACAGCCTAGGCTGCCCTAGTAAGACCCCCTCCTCCTCACTGGGAGGGGGTGACCAGGGGAGGGGGGAGGGAAGGGGAGCCAATTCCTGTGCACCCACCACCACCCCCACCACCACCCCCACCCACTCCCCACCCCACCCTGGGATCCATTCTAGTCTTACTCTGGGGGGTTGGAGGCGCTGAGCAGTACATAATTTAGGGTGTATTAAAGATACTGGAGAACAACACATGCCACTCCAGAAAAGAGAGATCGGGCTTTAAATCCCTTCTAATGGGCTGTTTTTCCGTTAGCCCAGGGGCCTACAACCTTGACCTCCAGAAGCCCCCGGGCCAGGGCGCCCTTGGCCCCGCGGTGCAGACCCTCGGGCTCCAGCCACCGCCCTGCTGCACCTGCCCCGGGTCGCCCCGCCTTCGGGCCGCCAGGTGAGGCCCCTCACAGGTGCGCGCGGTCCCGGAGCAGGGTGGTCGGTGGCCCGGAAGGCTCAGCACAGGGGGACTCGGTCCCAAACCGGGGAGTGTGACCCAAGCCCAAGCCCGAGGAATCCTGTCACCGTGCAAGCTGCAGGCAGGCCGACTTGCGAAGGGAGAAGACTCTGGAAAGCTCAGTGAGGGACTAGTGGTCCTGCCCCTCCTTCTAAGAAGCTTGTTGAAGCCCTTGACATTAAAGAATTTTCTAGAAGAGTGGGTATGAAAGATCAGGTTTACGGCTGCCATCCCTGTTCTGGGTGGCTGTCTTTTTTTTTTTTTTTTTAAGATTTATTTATTCATTTATTTATGATAGAGATAGAGAGAGAGAGAAAGAGATAGAGAGAGAGGCAGAGACACAGGCAGAGGGAGAAGCAGGCTCCATGCAGGAGCTCCCATGTGGAACTGGATCCCGAGTCTCCAGGATCGCACCCTGGGCCAAAGGCAGGCGCTAAACCGCTGAGCCACCCAGGGATTCCCTGGGTGGCTATCTTATTAGCTTTAGAGGAATGGGCCAAGGCAGTAGGATCCACTGTTTAAAATTATTAAAATGGGACACCTGGGACACCTCTGTGTATCTCTCATGAATAAATAAATAAAATATTTTTAAAAAATTATTAAAATGAATTCATCGGTAAGATGATCATGCCCGCATTTTTCCCCCACAAGTATTATTTTTGTCATAGGTAGCTTGCAATTGGGAGAGGGAAAAAAAGCCAGCATGTATAATGGATTTATGTTTCATCAAAAAAAAAATTAGGGCAAAGCTCAGTGGACATTCCAAATATAACTCAGCTGGACAACAATCTCCCGGGCCCAGTTGTCTTACTTCTGTGCAAAAGAGAAATAAGAATCTCCTTAAGGTAGGAGGTATAAAATTAGGAAGACAGGCAGGCAGTAGACAGATGGACAGGAAAGCAGAAGGCAGGCAAGGTGGAGGGAATGCAGGTACAGACACAGGCAGGTGAGAAGCAGCTGGGGACAATGACCCCTGAAACTGCAGAAGGGAACAGAAGGTAAAGGGGCACCTTTTGATGAAAAGCTTGAAGAGTGTATTTGGCACTGAAATTGGAAACAGTCTCAAACCTTCCTATCTCACGAACCTCGAAGATGTTTCTCTTCTTATTACGTCCCATCTTACAACAGTAAGAAGCTCTAGAGCTGCACTGTCCAATTATAGTGGACTCTAGTGGGACAGGTTTATTTAAACTAGTATTAACTACAATAAAAACATTAGTTCCTGGGGATCTCTTGGTGGCTCAGCAGTTTAGCTTCTGCCTTCGGCTCAGGGTGTGATCCTGGAGTCCCAGGATCGAGTCCCACATCGGGCTCCCTGCATGGAGCCTGCTTCTCCCTCTGCCTGTGTGTCTGCCTCTCTCTCTCTCTGTCTGTCTCTCATGAATAAATAAATAAAATCTTTAAGAAAAAAAATTAGTTCCTCAGTCACAGTGAGGCTAATAGCCACCTGTGGCTAGTGGAGAGGAGATAAAGCACACTGCCATCAGCACACATAGTTCTATTGGACTGCACTGTTCTCGAGAATAGCAAGCACCATTTTATGTATTTATTTTAAATAAAGACACCTTGCATAGACACCTTGAGTAGATAGCTTCTGGGTTTCAAGCTTGGGTTTCAAGCTCTAGGTGACACTGGGAGGGGGCTTGGTAAGGTATGCAGCAGTCTGTGAAAAGAAAGCCCTGTACCTCCAGGCCTGAACACTGCAAAGGAAATCCCCCAGTATGGTGGGTGCCTAACCCATGGTCCCTACCACTTCACCTTTATTTTTTTCTTTTTAAAAAATATTTTACTTATTCATTAATGAGAGACACAGAGAGAGAGGCAGAGACATAGGCAGAAGGAGAAGCAGGCTCCCCGGGGGGAGCCCAATGCGGGACTGGATCCCAGGACTCGGGCATCATGACCTGAACCAAAGGCAGACCCTCAACCGCTGAGCCATCCAGGTGCCACCACCTCAGCTTTAAATTTTGCTTTCACTGTGATGATCTTACCAGGATTACCATAACCATCCCTTGCCCCAGGGGCAGACTGTTCTCCAATAAAAGCTCAGGCCCCTCCAGATAGACCCAAATATCTACTTCTTCTTAGCAAGAGGAGGTCCGATTAAAACCGCTACAAAGTCATTACCAAATAAAATGGGAGAGGAAAAGAAAAATGCTCACTTGATAGGCAAGTACAGTTGGACCCACAATGTTCAAGTTCATGGCTTTCTCTTGAGGTCCACAGATCCTGGCAGTTTGCACTCTTCCACATGTGATACACAGTTTTGCGGGATAATCAATGGTTTGTTTCATACCCAGAAGTCTCCATGGGGTTGGGCATGGTCTCATTTCCTGTTACAGCACAACTCCCTTTGTTTCCAGAGTTCAAAAGTCACAGCCGGAAGTGAGACCTTGTCCTTTTTTTGAGGATTGGTCCCTTATAAGCCTAACAAAATAATCCCTTCTCATTAAATAGGAAAGGGGCCATTCAATAGGAATTGTAAAGCTATCCAATAGGTTGTTAGTTTTAAATCTGCCAATGAGATGATGGTTTAAATATGTTGTTTGTGATGATGTTGCAGCATCTAAATGAGAGTCTTCTCCATATATATGGAAATGATGTCAAGGGACAGAGTGGGCCAAACTGCCCCAGATTGGATATGTGATGTGTGGGAAATCTGCCTTTAATGTGAATACATCTTCTTCATTAGGTAGGGCAGGATAATGATGTGTTTTGGGAGGTCTTCCAAGACTCTTAATGGAAGCCCCAACTCTAAGGAGAGTTGTAAAAATAGGAGTGTTAGTGACTAACCTATGATCAATGAGCAAATCATGGGCAAATCATGTTTTGTGTAAACAATGTTTTCCATCCCTGATAAACTACTGGTCTAAACTCTAATACCTTCTCCGAAGTCCCACGAGGCTCAAGATTCAACACTGAGGGGATTCTTGGTGGCCTTAGAAACAGCAGTTTCATTTGCTTATTTGTTGCAGTGACAGATCTCTGTGAAGCAGAGGGAATGGGAAGGATGGAGGCAGAAAGAATGGGTGAAGACAATTCACTCAAATAGCTTGACTGAGAAGGAAGAGAGGTGTGGTAGTAGCTGGAGATAAAAAGAAATACAAGAAAGACTTAATCTTTTTTTTCCCCAAATGATTTTGATGGTGGTTATCAGTAAATTGTCTTCAAATAGAATTCACAAAAGTCAGAAGAACAAAGTTGAAGATAAAAAAAAAAAAAAGTTTAAAGGATGAAATGAAGCTTCACAAGAGGCAAAATCCAGAGCCTAGGGCTCTCTCTTCTTCCACTGTAGTAATAGGAGGAAAGAATTGGGTACAGCTAAGTTTGTAGATGGGGTGCAAGGATATTCAGAGAATATCTGTTTTCTACCTTTTACTTACTTTCTGCAGAAAGAGGTGAGGCATTTCTTCAGCAAGATGAGAGGAAAAGATCAGGAGCACATAAGGACTGAAATAGTCACTGTGAGGTATGGGAAAGAGGGCAGACACGAAACACGCAGAACAATGCAATGCAATGGATGAATGAGAGAAGGAAGTTTTCTTTCTTTTGAGGCAGACACCAGCTAGTGACATGGATTTCAATAGGAACTGCTCACGGAGTACTTGAGAGATTGAAGCAGACATAATTATTTTCATTATATTTTATATAAAATAAACATTTACATAAATTTTATTTTGGAAAGACCTAGGCAAAGTGTACATAATCAGACTTAAATGGGAGGCATAGCTTATGGGAAATATATTTCTAACTGGCACAGCAGAAGTTAACAAAAATGTACATTTATATACAACTGATCAAAGTAGGAAATAACAACATGAAAAGAACCCGATGCAAGTCATTTTCTCCCTGATAAAAAGAGGGATCAGCATGAGTCACAGCAAGTCAGATGGTTTCCACATTATAAAAGCAAGCCATTTGCTTTAAAATACAACAGATATTTTAATTCCTTTGGATAAAATTTTTAAAAATATTTTTTCCCTAGAAACATAACAAAATGATGAATTTTTCTACGTACAGATTGCAAAAAAAAAGAGAAATTATCTCTGCCATATTAAAGCACTTGGACAGTGCAGTCACTTTTATGGTTGTTAAGTATCTTCAGAATTTCTAAAAAAAGAGCAACGCTGATCAGTTATCTCTTCAGAGGTAGAGGGCTTTATGTCTGGTTTCTGGAACTTGACAGCTCCACAGAACTAACTAATCCCTCCCTGGGTGATAGGTTGAGACACCTGGTAATCTGCCCAGGGTGAGGCGGCTCCTCCTTAGCAGACCAGTCCTACCACCCACATTTCCTGATTCTTGGACTGGTGGTGCACCCCTCTTCTGGGCCAGCAAGGCAACCCCAAAAGGATGTTATGCACCTTGGAAAACCTCCAAACGTGATATAAATATACACCACTTGCACCGTTGATGATGGGGTCCTGGATTTCTGGACATCAACATATCTTTCCATTTTGGGGTAAATGGTGGTCTAAACTTACAAACTAATAATAACCAAAATTGTAATGGATACTGATTTTATGAGCTACATGCCCTAAAAGGTTTTAACTAAAAGGATCATTGGGGATGAAAATAGTATATTTTCATACAAGCCATTTGATAGACACGAAAGTCATCAATTCTGTTGTGTCATTTTTATTTTGCTGATATTGTAACCACTTCTTTGAGTGTAGTTATTTCTTCTCTTTAAGTTAATGACTACTAAAAACAAAAAATAATGAAGAATGCTATTCTTGCAAGTATTTAATAAGTATTAATAATTATTAGCATTGTATTTAATTAAATTTAATTATAATAAGTATTTGAATTTGATTGTATTTTGTTTTTCAATGCTATTGAAGAACCATTCAGCAGATTTTTCTTTTACATCAAAACTTCAAGAATCATAAAAAATTATAATATTTCCATATATAATATATATGGTATTGTGAGCTTCTATCTTAGTCAATTCAACTTAAATGCAAGATTTGACAAGTATCTGTTCTTTTAAAATGCCAAAAGATATCAGAAAGTTATGTTTTGCTATTATTGGGAGATATACCAACATGCAATTTGATCTAAGTAAAGGTGATTTGGAAAGTAGGTGAAGAAATTAAAAACAAACCACCCATAAGTACATTGGCATTGATTATTGTTACTAATATCCTATAGATTTATTTGTCTAAGATGCACATCCTTCACACATCAGATCAAAAGTTTCATTTTTCCCCCAAAAACTGACTCTAATGAGTACAATTAAGAAACGATGAACAAAACTTGACATGTGTGTAATGAAAAGAGAGAAGTATAGGCATAAAGTCTATGCCATGAACACCTTACATGAGTTTTATATATTGAGTGCCTTGTCTGTGTATAAAAATGGTAATTCCTCTTCCTCTGAGAACCAAGAATTCTGAAAATGCACAGTCAAATTATACTCCATTTGCCACAAGTGCACACCACCCCACCTGACCCATCTGTTTGTCAATCTTGAAACAAGTCTCAACCAATCAGCTGTGCCATAAATCATTTTTTAGACTTCTTTGGCTTGTTTTAGTCTAGATTTAAACATAAAAGTTCCATTAAAGTTGGGAGACTGCAGTGGTTCTCCAGCCTAGCTGCATATGGGCAGCCGGCCTCTCCAAGATGCCCAAAGGGCCCCAGGTGACCCCTCAGTCCAGCCAGGCCCGAGAGCCCCTTGTATGAAGGAATACTTCTCAACTATTAGCTGAATGTGGCTCTGGAATGTTTAGTAGAGACAGTGAGAAGCCCCACATTTGTTTTTATTCCCCCCAAGTTACAGTTTTTGTGGGTCGGTTTGTAGAGAAGTTTGGATTTCCTCATTTAGTCCTGTTGAAAACATTGTACACCCACCACAAACCAGTGTGTCAAATGAGGGATGATCTACGGTGCATGTCACAGTCTCCTGCTAGGGGCCGTGAGGTATTCTAGGAAGTTGTAATTAAAGTGCTGGCAATCCTCTATGTTTTGTGATAAACTTCAAAATAAACAAACCCAACAGAACGGATCTCAGGATTCCCTAAGATACGATGTCTTTTCCTCCAAGGTATTTGAATCTTTGGTTTAGTTTACCTAGGTGACGTCACTGAACCGTGTTTTATGAATACTGTTAACAGCCTGAAAACATCTGGGTCACTTACAAAATCCTGAAGAATTCTTAAGGTTGAAATGAACTTGTAGAGCCATTCTCGAGGCTCCCACATCAAAGGACTGCCACTCACTGGGAATCTTAAAGGCAAGGAGGACTGGTTGTAGGTAGGACAGGAAAACAGGTTAGGTAGATGGGCAGTCAGCGGGGGATAGATATAGTCAAGGAACTCTAAATGTAGCTGAGAAAGAAAAGAAAGTGCTGCTCAGAGTAGCACAGTCACAGATGAAATTCTGATCATTGGCTCAAGGGTTCAGCCAGACTAAAGCAACTCCTGTCTTGTCCTCAGCCAACTTCCCTTCTCCCGAGGGCACCCTATGTATTTAAGGATCCAGTGTAAAATGGAATCGCAGGACCCCTCGTTCAAAAACTATTAAGAATTTCAAGCAAAGCCTTCAACCAAGCACAGCGGGCTTTTGAGGGCAGGACCCTGAGGGACCACATGAACTGCAAGTCCATGAGGCTGGCTCTGTGGTCCCATCTCAGAAAGGGGCCATCACCTCTCCTGCCAAGCTTTTATTAGGGAAATGGTTTTATTTTATTTTATTTTATTTTATTTTTTAGGGAAATGCTTTTATTAGGGAAATCTGGATATATCTCCTTGACTAGCCAGGGCACTCTGTTTTTATCGATAAGAATGAATTCCGCATATTAGTTCATGTTATAAGAACCAAATAAAAATAGTTATAAAATACACTTAATATCTTTGAAAAATAACACGTGATTTATTTTCTTATAGGCACCATTTAACTATGAAAACTATTTCATTGGCTACATCTCAGTGACATTATTAAATCAGGATAAAAATATCTGACCCAACAAACAGTGCTTATTTTTAATGTTCAGAAGGATGCCAGTGTGCACACACAGAGTGAGCCAGAGTGACAGTGAGAAAGAGCGGGGGAGGGACAGAATGAAGGGAGAGATTGCTGGGTGTGGGGAGAGGGACAGGGGAGGGAAGGAAGGAGGGACACACACAAGAAGTCATGGGGAGAGAGAAAAGCACCCAAAAGAAGGTAGAACCAAAATCCAGAAGGCCACATGACCCCTTCCTTCAGAAACTTTTAGGCTGTAGCCGCCATTTTAATCATTCCCACTAATGTACCCTCATACCTTTAGCAGCACTTCAAGTAAGGCATAATTTTGTTTTTCAAAATTTGGGGCTTAGTCTTTTCCATTACCTTCCTAAGTGTGGATTTTGGTCACAGATTATTCTATAAAGTTGTGATTAAAGTCTCAGATACTGTTTTTAGCTAGGACTTCATGTTTTTTCCATTTAGGGGTGGACTGATCATTTAAAATGAACACTGTGGTACATTTCTTGGCCTTAGGGTATAAAAGTATGATTTTGAGGAAAATGAAAATATTTCTTAAAAATTTTTAATTTTTTTTATTTTTGAGAATGAAAATATTCTAAATAGAATTTTAGATAAATTTCTGATATAGAAGGTTGAAAGACTATTAGAAACAGAAGATCTTAGTGGCAAGAGATACACTGTTGGATTATTGATGCACATAAATACATGTATGCTAATTCAAATTTGCAATCCTTTGCATTTAAAACATTCCTTGCATCATCCCTTTCCAAAGAAGTTCTTTTAACTAGACTTACCTTAACAAAAAAATAGTAACACCAAGGGGCATTACTTCCTGATTTTGTGTTGAAAAGAAGCAGGCTTTTTACCCTGCCCTGGCCTGAGCATGTGAAATCTGCGTGCCTTTCAGGCTACTACATCTGCAGGCCACCTGGCTCCCCAGAGTGGTTCCTCTTCTTCTTCTTCTTCTTTTTTGTAAAATTTATAATAATGACCAAATTAGAATCAGGTGTTCCAATTTCTTCAATTCCAAAATATATTATCACTCAAACACTGAAGTCAGATTCCTAATTTCTTTAGCTTTAGCAAGTGAATAACCCATATGAATTTTTTGAGGGGCTGTTACAACTTTACTTTGTAATTTAGATTTATAATTTTTGTATGATCACTTCTAAAAGCTGCTATTAAACCTACTATGTACAGAGAAAAAAATGTGCGTGTGTATATATATTAAATATTTTATAAGTTATGAAATAAATAACACTAAAAAATGTCAAATTGTAAGTTTAACTTTGCTGCCTCTATCTTTTAAATATAAATATATATATTTTAAATTATGAATTTAGACATTTTTTCCCTAGAGTTTTTGAGCATTCTTCACAAAATCTCCAAAACTAACAAATACAGAACCAAGCATTCTGGATTTCCATCAGTCATGTTCTAAAGCACAGAGTTCTCATTAAGCTTCAGTAGACAAATCAATAGAGCTCCTTCCAGCTGTTTTAGTCTATGAAGATTCTGTGATATACTGTACAGATTTTTCAATGGTTAAATATAGTTTTCAAAAAAATAATAAATCTCTGGATGACTGAATGTTAAGATAACAAAGTAGAACATTTCTCTTAGTTAATATCTTTAATATTTGTCATGTAGAATATACTATTTTTTTCTCCACCAAAATAACAATATATGTGGAGTCAGAGAAACATTTATGATTCTAAAAGCACTTTTGAAATCTTAGAGCAGAACCACTACTCTAATAATACTTGTAATAAAATTAAAATAATCTGAAACATTTCCATAAAGAATTAGGGGTACCAAGATCCTTGATTTTCCCCTAGGGATAAAATACCCATACACAATTCCAGAAGCTTCCTTTTTGATATATTGGGCAATGGGAAAAGCTTGCATCAGAGTGAAACTTCATTTACTCTTCACTTGGGCTCTAGCAATATCCTCAGGGGGATATTAGACAAAGCTCACTTGATAATAGCCCTTCCCCCCATATATCCCAGAAAATTCTACAAAACTATCAGATACTCAGCTCTAGTTCTGGGGAACTAAATGAGCTACCTCTTGGTGGAATTTCCCAAATGATTTCTCCCAGAGATTTTATCCTCTTTGAAGCATCTCATCTCATGAAGAAGAACTGCTCTGCCTTCAAAGCATTTTAAGCCTCTATTTCTGGGACATAAAAGTCTACATTAAGAGATAGAATTAGATTCTAAGGCTGGGAAAGCAGAGAAGCAGATGAAGGGAAATCTGGAATTAAAGCCAACAAAAATCTGCAAAGTGTGTAGTAGTTGTTTTGCTTCCTCTCAGCCTCTCGCTCTTGCTCCTTTTGTATTCTTCCAGGGAAATGCAAGTCTCTCAGCACAGGGTTACCAGCAGGTGTCCCAAAATGTGCCTCCCTGAATTCAGAGTGAGGGGAAAGCTTCTCTGTTGCGCTACTGCTGATGTGAAGGCCTCCATCACTTCTTCCTCTTCCAGAGGCACCAGCGCTATCCGACGAGACTGGGTCAAATGCTGCTACGTTTGATCCTTTTCTCGAACTTCTTGTAATCGCTTCTCAAGGCGATCCAATTTGGCGAGATTTTCCTGCAGGAGTTTGCTGTCTGGAACCAGCTGTAAGGCTCTCTCATAATAAGCTCTTGCGGACACATAGTTTCCCTGTGGGGAGAAAAAAAGAAAACAATTATATTCTGATCCATGAGACAGCTCTTGGAGAATGGGGAGACCAAGAGGCAGGCCTTCTGGCTCAGTTTAACGTGTATGTCCTTAGAAGGAAACCTGTCTGCACGGATAATTTTCCCTTATCTGTGGGTGCTTTTGGAGAATCCATTTGTTTTAAGTACCAGACCAGCTGGAGAATGTGAAGGATAAGAGTTATACCGTAAGGTGAAATGGCAGAAAAACAGATTTTCAATTCTACTAATGTAGGTTATGAGGCGATCATTTCATAGTGCTCTCGTGGGGTTGGCGCTATTCCTTGGTAATCAATGCAGCCAAGGCTAGACATCCAGAGAGAGAAAGAGTGAAAGAGAGGGGAAGGAGGGAGATTGTGGGAAATGTTTTCGAAACTGCAAAAGCAGTGATGATTATATAGTTTGGAATCCACTATACCTGTTTAATGGTAGAAATTATTTTAATATCCGACTGACGACATAAAAGTAACTTCTGCCTAATTTAAAGCTTTAAATGCAAGCTTTTTTATAATGAAAAAAAAAAAAAACTAATAAGAATATAGAGTCAGAGAAGCCCTGGTGGCCCAGTGGTTTAGCGCCGTCTTCAGCCCAGGGCCCGATCCTGGAGACCCGGGATCGCGTCCCGTGTCGGGCTCCCTGCATGGAGCCTGCTTCTCCCTCTGCCTGTCTCTCTGTCTCTCTCTCTCTCTGTGTGTGTGTCTCTCATGAATAAATAAATAAAATATTAAAAAAAAAAAAGAATATAGAGTCAAATGTGGGCAGCCCAGGTGGCTCAGTGGTTTAGCGCCATCTTTGGCCCAGGGCATGATCCTGGAGACCCGGGATGGAGTCCCACATTGGGCTCCCTGCATGGAGCCTGTTTCTCCCCCTGTGTCTCTGCCCCCCTCTCTCTCTCTCTTTGTGTCTCTCATGAATAAATAAATAAAATCTTTAAAAAAAAGAATATAGAATCAAATGTACCCAAGGTATGTGACAATATGAACCTCCTGGATCCTCTTAAAGCAGGAAGGAAGGCATGTCACCCCTGACCTGCTAAAGACACCTGTCACCACCCTCTGTTGGCCCCATCTGCTTTTGTTCAATGGCTTTCTAACTGGAAACCATGTGTACCGTCCTTGATGGTTCTGGACAAATTAGTCACAATTATTGTCTCCCATGGCCCTTTTCTGCTACTAAATTTTACCTTTCTTATTTGGTCCACCCTCTTTCAGATCTGTGTCCTGCCACATCTCAGAACCATGATGGTCAGAGTTCTCTCCACTCCCCCAAATTTCAATTTACTCTATTTTATTCTCAAACCTCCATGTGGATGAACACCGGTTACTCTCTGAACTCCCATCACAATTTAAAACAGGATTCTAGGTGAAAGTACTAGATAGCAACTAATACTGAATGCTTAACTGTCCTCCAAATGAGTTAATGCATGTGAGGAGCTCAGACAGACAGTGCCTGATGCTGGGTGAGCACTCAATCTGATACTACCATTGTTGTCATTATTAAACGACCATCCAGCCTTGTGCAAACACCATCTATTTATTTATTACAGTACTCACTCAACATACTGGTAAAAAAGAGAGTGGAAATGACAGAAAAGGAAATTGTACATTGGGAATCCAGGCTCTGACACACGCACAAAGGGAAACACTTCTGGTTATTAACCCTGATTCTCATGAGAGGCTAAACAGAATTCTGAACAAGTGAGAACCTGGATTTGCTACATTCAATTATTTTTTTTTTTTCAACTCCAGCATTTATCCTCCAAGTATCTTGTGATGTTTATTAGGTTTAGCACACACCTGTAGACAACTAAACATTTGTTGCCCTTAGAGTGCTCTCAAACTGTATCACAGTTGACTTTGAAATTGTTCTGCTCAGTTTTATCTGAATTTAGGCCTCAGCTCGGTGCCTTGGCATTTCCTTCTCTGATTATCAGCTTTCTTTCACGTAAAATCTACTGCTGGAGTTATCTTCTCTCACTCGAATTGCTCTTTACTTGATTAAACTAGAAGCTGTATTTTTTTTAAAGTTATATCCCTTGATTCAATGCCCCCAATTCTGAGATGCTAAGATAGGGAATCTGAGTTCTCTAATTTTAGAAATGTGCTATCTATTATGATAGCCACCATGCCACATAGCTATTCAAATTGAAATCAATTATGATAAATTAAGAGTTCAGTTGCTCAGCTGTACCAACCATATTTTAAGGGCATATCAGCAACAGGGGCTAGTGGCTGCTGCCTTGGACAGAGCAGATATAGAACATTTCTGACATCAGAGTTCTACTGCACGATGCCATTCTAGAAAATGCACATAGGGACAGTACTAAAAATAGTACTTTGTGGTATGGCCCAATTGATGTGACTCTTTGTTTAAAAAAAAAAAAAGTTATTTTAGCTTTTTTGGTCTATCCATTTCATCCTTTATAAAGCTTCATAATAATTATCTTTTATTACTAAGCAGTATAAGCAAGGGGCAACTCCCTTCTCATCTCTTCATGCCACCTCCTTGCAAAGCTTTATTGTAGCTTCCAACCTTGCCACAGCCCTCAGTATCCTAAGCTACACCCAGGCTCGGGGAAGGATGTGAAGCCTGGAATGAGCTAACACAGCTGATGTGCACACTAGCTGGCAATACAAAGGATGGAAAATTAATGATGGCTCTTTAGGACCCAATAATAATAATCTTGCATCCTAATGGTGCCACATCCAAGTTATGTGCCTGGTTTATATATTTATATTGGATTGTATCACATGAATTCACTGATAGTAGATGATTTTTCAACTCCAAACATAGCAATTTTATACTGTTCAATCTCATATATAATGTTTGCAAAGATGAAAAACTGCATAAACTAATTTTTAATCAGTGTTTGTAACATTTTTTAAAAATTATTTTATTTATTTATTCATGAGAGACACAGAGAGAGGCAGAGATATAGGCAGAGAGAGAAGCAGACTCCATGCAGGGAGCCCGATGTGGGACTCGATCCCGGGACTCCAGGATCAGGCCCTGAGCTGAAGGCAGACGCTCAACCACTGAGCCACCCTGGTGTCCTTAGTGTTTGTAACATTAAAGTAACACTCAATAGATCCTTCTTTAACCTCCAGACACTTATCAGGGCAAGTACCTCTACATTTAAAGCATTGAATTTACATGTTAATCTGAGAGTTCAATGAATGTACTATTTTTCCTATATTTCCAGCTTTTTTGGATAGTCTTGAATGTACTTATTATATCTTTTTTTAAAAAAGATTAATTTATTTATTTGAGAGGAAGTGAGAGAGAGAGAGAGAGAGCATGAGCGGGAGGGTCAGAGGGAGATGGAGAGAGAATCCTAAGCAGACTCCACGCTGAGCCCAACATGGGGCTTGATTTCACAACCCTGAGATCACTACCTGAGCTGAAACCAAGAGTTGGCTGCTTAAACAACTTCACTACATAGCACCCTTACTTATTTTTAAATTAACAACCAGACCTATTGCTTTAAATGAAGGCACATGCCATCTAAAAATATATTGAACATATTATTTTAAAATATAACTATTTGGGGGGTTGGGGTGACTGGGTGATAGGCACTGAGCGGGGCACTTGGAGGGATGAGCACTGGGCGTTATGCTAAATGTTGGCAAATTGAACTCCAATTAAAAAAACTAAAAAAAAAAAACTACTTAACAAACTATTTAAATATTTAAAATTATATTACTATTTTAAAAGTAAGTTCAGGGTAGCCTGGGTGGCTCAGCAGTTTAGCGCTGCCTTCAGCCCAGGGTGTGATCCTGGAGACCCGGGATCGAGTTCCACATCGGGCTCCTTGCATGGGGCCTGCTTTTCCCTCTGCCTGTGTCTCTGCCTCTCTCTCTTTGTCTGTCTCTCATGAATAAATCAATAAAATCTTAAAAAAAAAAGTAACTTCATATTGCTGGACATTTGAGAAGATCATTAAAGTCAGAGCTCAGGTTATTCTGCTCTGATAAATGTCAGGTTTGTCCCTCTATTAGAGCATGGCTGGCATTCACATCATAACTAATCCATTATCTGCTTCTGGCTATCTAATCACGAGTCACCTTTGTATTTTGTTGTGTTTCTGAGAGTGAGCAGTTTCCAATTAATAGTAAACCTTATTAGACTTTTGTTCAAATGATAATCACTATATTGCTATTTTATCAATATAAAGATTGATAGAAGCCTGGAAATAGGTTAGCTAAACAAGAGTTATCCTTTAAAACATGTCAGACCATGGCATTTCTCCCTAACACATCTGTCTGGCATGGCATAAGAGCTGAAGACCCTACACTCCCCTTTAAGGCTCTCACAATCTGGCCCTGTGGCTTCTTGACCCTGACTTTTACCATATTATCTAATTTGCCTCCTCCCTGTTCTTCAAACACAGCAAGTACTCTCAAACCTCAGGTCCTTTGCACATGCTCTTTTCTTGTTTTGCCACATGGCTTGTTCCTTTCAGGTCTCTACTCAAAATCACTTTTTAAAGTGAGGCCTTCTCTAATCACCTTAAGTTTAAATTTTAGTCCTTACCACATGGCACTTCCTATCTTCTTTCCCTCTCTCTTTCTCCATTGCACCATGGTATGTTTATGTATATATACATACATGTATGTGTCTATTTATTTATTGCCTGTCTCCCTTACTAAATGTTAGCTCCATGAAGACAGGAAGTTCAGCCTTTCTTGTTTAGTGTTCTATTCTATTCCTAGTGTCTGAAGAAAGAGTACTTGGCACATAACATGCTCTGTATAAATGTTTGTCAAATGAATAGATGAATGAATGAATGAATGAATGAATGAGTGACAGTGAGTTCTTGAGCTCATTGCTTATAGACAGCAGTCTTCCCAAGGGTCATTCTTAATGATTTGCTCAAAGGTAGCTTTTTCTTTTGGAAAAACAAAAACCAAGAATCAAACCCAAGAACAACCTTATGTTTCAGTAAATGACTAGGGAGTAAAAGATACACTGGTTACAAGAAATAATCAAGTAATATTTAAATTAACACTGTGGTCTTGACCATGAGTTAAGTTGTAGGACAATGACCTACAGGAAGTTCCAACAAGGCTTAGTTCATATAAGCAAATTTTATTTGCTGTACGATATTTCTCTTAAGTATATATGATTTTCTTTATGTTCCATAAAATCATTGCATTTAATTTGTATAGATTTAGTTTTCAAGTGACTTCATGACATTCAATATGTAGATAATACAAAGTGAACATAAACTGCCCTAGTTTCACTTTTAAACACCTATGGGTTTTGGCATTTAAATAATTCACAGAGGGAATTAACAATATTTTCTCAATCTTTTGAGAGAAGACAGAAAGAAAAAATGCAAAGAAAAACCCATCTACATGGAAGGGCATTACTCTCCTACCTTGATGTGTTGGATTCCACCCATGTTCATCCAGGCCTGTGCTTGATCTGGATTTAGCTCCACGGCTGCTTTATAGCTCTAAATAGATAAAAAACATCTTCAGGTTGAGAAATGAGAACCCATGTTTAATGCTACAGGATGGTGGCAACCACTTTCTTCATACGTGAGAATGTAAATGGTTAACACAATGAAACTGGACACTTCTAGCTCGCAGGTGTTCCCGTTTATTTCAATTATTTTCCAAAACTGATGATTTGGAAGTGGAGGAAACTGAAATGTGTAATTTGCTTACAGAGACTGAGGATGCCTGCAGGGAATCCAGGTGATTTTATTATAGTGCATCATTTCTCACTGGCCTTGACCTGCAATGAAAACTGCTTTGGCCTTTTCTCTATAGATGGGAGTTTTTAAGAATATTTTTTTAATAATCACAGAATCTTAGAATTTAGTGTTTTCCCACTCAGCTCAGCCCTAGTAGTATCACCTTTCACAATATCATTAGCCTGGTTATTCGGCCTATGCTGAAATTCTTGCAGTAACAGGACGCTCATTTCTTCCTTGAGGACATCCATTTTCCTAGGGGATGGTTTCAATCATTAAAAAGCCTTCCTTTTTCTTTTGCCACAAGGTCTTCAAATGTCTGAAGAGATTTACTTATCTCTCAAATACTTCTTTTGGTCTGGAAATGTGTATCCCATTAAATGTAACATCTGTGAGGCATATTTGTAATATTTTGCAGGTTGTTTTACATCACTAGGCATGCTCACCACTGGGTCTTAATTTAAGAGTTAAGAATGATCACCTTAAATAAAGCTAAAGGCTAAGAGAGTTGCTTCAATTACAAAACTAAGTATCTGTGTATATTTTAATGCTCTTTGCCATTTTCATTGATGAACAGATTTATAAAGTAAATAGAATCTGGCCCGTCCCTCCTCCATTTCCGTTTTAAGAGAAATAAGCAAACAATAAGAAACTATACCTTTAAAGAGCTCCTAAAATAAACCTGAAGAATGTATCTCTTGGGTTAATTTATATCAACAGAGATGAGAGTTTAGGATAGAAATTAAGAACCTGAATTTAAATCCTGGCTCCGTCTTTTACCCTCTGTGACCTTAAACAAGTTATGTAACCTCTGAGTCTCAGTTTTTTTCAACTGTAAAATGGAGACAACGACCATAGCTTTCCTGTATGACCTATATGTTGAGAAGATTAAATTACTTAATATGTGTAAATCATATATAAAAGTGCTAACACACTGTAACTGCGATTATTAGGTCACAGCCCCACCTGCTTCCTTCATAGATCTACCACTTAATTAACTGATTGATTGATTAATTAGTTAATTTATTTTAAGTAGACTCCATACCCAGTGCGGAGCCCAGTGTGGGGCTTGCACTCACAACCCTGAGATCACGAGTCAGATGCTTAACTAATTAAGCCACCCAAGCACCCCAATCTAGCCACTTTAAAATGGCTATTTGATTTATTAGTTAAAGCAACTAGTTAGTTAAAATCTTTAAAAAAAAAAAAAGATTTTATTGATTTATTTTAGAGAGAGAGAAAGCACAAGCCAGGGGAGAGGCTGAGGGAGATGGAGAAGTAGACTCCCCATTGAGCAGGGAGCCTGATGCAGGACCTGATCCCATGGTCTCAGAACCATGAGCTGAGCTGAAGGCAGACACCTAACTGGCTGAGCTACTCAGGTGCCTCTACTTTTGTTTTCAATGAAATGTGTAAGATACAGACAGATACTGATACCAAATAACTTCACAACTAAATTACAGATTCAGGGATGCCTGGGTGGCTCAGCGGTTTGGTGCCTGCCTTTGGCCCAGGGCATGATCCTGGAGTTCCAGGATCGAGTCCCACATCGGGCTCCCTGCATGGAGCCTGCTTCTCCCTCTGCCTGTGTCTCTGCCTCTCTCTCTCTCTGTGTCTCTCATGAATAAATAAATAAAATATTTTTAAAAATTACAGATTCATTAAATTGTCATGCTAGGTATTAAAAAATGTTCACATGTTAAGGTACTAAAAATGTTCACAGGGCAGGGGTGCCTGGGTGGCTCAGTCAGTTAAGTGTCTGACTCCTGACTTCAGCTCAGGTCATGATCTCAGGGAATTAGATTGAGCCCTGCAGTGGGGCTCTGTGCTCAGTGGGGAGTCTGCTTTCCCTCTCTTCCTCTCTCTGCCCCATCCCCTGTTCAAGCATTCTCCTTCTCTCTAAAATCAATCAATCAATCAATCAATCAATCAATCTTTTTAAAAAAGTGTTCACAGGGCAGAGAATAGTACACAATTTCTGCTTCCAATATGCCACTGTTTCAAGAATTCAAGTTAGTTTTCCCAAAGATCTTTACATGTGCCTTCCAATATTTTATAAATCAACTCACTGTTTGTTTTCAAAAACAATAATATCACTTAAAATTTTACTTTTCTCATGTTATACATAGTGTAATTTTATGGCTTCTTTAATTCCTACTTACGGCTTTACCAGAAATGCTTGGTATTTCTAAAACATTTCTATGTGCTTGTAATATCTTTTTGACTTCAAACTGTGTATAAATTGTATTTGGAAGCTGTAGATACTGAATGCCTATAAGATGCAAGGCATTATGTTTTCAAACATAAAAGAAAGCAGTTCCTTTCTGCAGGGAGAAGTCCAACCTAACCGGGGAGCAGGCGTTGTGCACACAGGAGTGGGAGAGGGGGCAGGAGTGGGGGGAGGAGGAGAGGACAGAGGGGTAGGAAAAAGAGACCTAACGATGTAACACAGGATACTTTCAAATGACTTGTAGAGACGGTAAATGTGGTAAAAGCTCATAGGGAACAAGGACACTAGGAGAAAGCATGGTCCAGATGGGCTTCCACGGGGAGGAGGACAGGCTGTGCGTTAGCAGATGAGAGGGAATCTGTGGGGACGTGGGGGGTTGGGTGGAAGGGTGTTAGAAGGCTGTGTGGAAATGCCAAAGCTATTCAGACACTAGTCCAGATGGACTAGAGGGTTACTGCAGGCAAACAAAGAGTGAGAGAGGCAGAGAGAGAAACGAGTTTGAGGGAATTATGTGGAATTGCTTCAAACAGCACATTAAAGGTGGATAATTCAGAAAGCAATGCCGAGAGGTACCACAGAACTCTAAATAGTAAAACACAGAGACTCAATTATAAAAACCAAATATATAACGTCATTGCAATTAATCAGGAACTTCACTCCACAAACATGCCAGTGATCTTAAATTTTCCTGTATATGCTTCAGTAAAGATTGAGAGAATTAATTTTAATCCCTTAATTTAATAACATAATTTTATTAAGTGTGTATACCTCAAAAGCTTTATCCAGAAGATTCTGCTCTCTTAGTTGGTTTCCTTTTGTGAAAAAAAGCTCAGATACGACTTTTGGGTCCTTTGGTTTTAGCTGGAGAGCCTTGTCTATAACATCCAGTGCCTGCAACAGGTTTGAAAGTAAGATGGAATGTAGGTTAGAGGAAGAAAAACGAACTTAAATAATAACATTTACACTATTCGCTCTTATGTAGTAGCTGGTGTCGTAAGCGACAGTCAAAACATTCTTTGTTCTCTCTGATGTTCTCATTGCGAAATAATGTGGCCCTGACAAAATAATTTTCCTGATGGTTTCCATTTATTTAGTGACAATGACATGTCCCTGACCATGCCACAAGGAGGTCATGTGATAAAGCTGAAGGAAAACAAGATCTGGGGTCAGTTGTTTTGCTCTGCCCGTGTCCATCTGGACCACTCCACCCATAACCTCCTCTAAGGTCCTTGGCACCCACTCTGCCCCCAGCACCCACTACCCCACCCCTGCAGCCAGGGATCCCTTCAAAGCACAAATAACACTATGTTGTTCTCCTTAAAACCCCAAAGCTTCTCCCAGGATAAAAAACAAAACCTTTGAGGGCAAACCTCAAGCTCTGTGGGGTGTTATCTCTAGCAACCTCTATGGCCATTATCTTCCACAGCGCCCTGTCCCCTTCATGCCCATCCCTCAGACTTGCCATTTGCTGCCGTGACGCCTTTGCATGTACTTTTTCCTGCTTGGAATGCTTTTCATCATCCCCCTTCATCTAATAACTCCTATTTATCATTCAGCATTCACCTTCGTATCACTCTGCAGGAAACCTAACCTCCCAGACCACTCAGGTCCCGGATTATATGCTTGTTAGGTTCACGTGACTCTTCATGACATCACTGAGCACAGCTATAATTCTACATTTGTTTTGTGATTGCTTGTTTAATCTTAGTTTCCTCTTCTGCTATAAACTCCATGAGGACAAAGGTAATTTTTTTCTTTTCCTTCTACCACTTTATTTCTGGTACCTCCCACGCTGTCTGGCATATAGTGGGCATTCAATAAATATTTTGTTGAGTCAGTTCATAAATTTACTGATTAGGTGACTTCTCAAATGGACATAATAATAGTTGCAATACAGGGTCACTGACCTCTATAAAGACTGTTAAAAGGATTCTATAAATAAGGTATTAAGAGGAATGTGGAAAATGATAAAGCATACAAATGTTAGCCTTTATATAGTTAGGTGAAAACAAATTGAGAAAGTCACATAAAATCTTTAGACCAAGGACGAGCCAAGAAAATATTATTTCAAGGGGACATAGTAGAGTTAAGGGGATATCTGTGAAAAGCATCCATAAGATAGGATATGCCAACAGATGATATTTGAGACTGCTCAGCCTCATAAATGTGCAGACTGGGAATCATTCAGGTGCACCCTACTTTCCACCTGTGAAGCCAAATAGCTCCAGCGTGCACTCTACCTTGTCGTGGTGCTCCTGCTTGCTATAGATTGCTGACAACAGGCGGTAGCATTCAAGGCATCCAGTCTCTTCTGACACAATGTGGTTGGTCATCTTCTCAGCTTCTTTTGTCTGACCCATCACGGCCAAAACCTGAGCCTGTGAAAAACACACTGAATTGGCTTAGGAGACATTGTGTTACCACCTCATCAAATAAAGCATCTCTGAATAGAGGCATTCCAGAAACACTCCAGAAAAAAATGCTTAGCATCTGATTGCAACTCACAGAGGGAATTGAATTTCCAGTTTACGGGCTAAAAAGTTTGTTGTTTGTTTCTGTTTATTTATTTGGGGAGCATGCATTGTGCATGAAGAGCAGGGACACCAAAGATATCAACGAAATGACTTGTGACCTTTTTTTAAAGTTGAGTAAATATTTCAACAAAGAAATGGTTTTTTTATGGTTTCAATAGGACATGATGTTTCTAACAAGATAAGAAGTTTGATTTATTGCCTATCTGAAGAGGAACAGCAGAAATGCAAACTTCCAAAAATCAAAATTAAAAATATTGTCGACTATTAATTTTTAAAATTTGACAACCATACTGTAGTTGTGTTAGAGAATGTCCTTGTTTTCAGGAACCAGATGCTGAAGTATTTAGAAATAAAGGGCATGAGATCTATAACTTTTACATGGCTCATGAAAAAAATAAATGTATTAGTAATATGCATTTGCACACATACATAAATATGCACATAGGTACATATATGGATGCATCCACCCATACCTACATGAGGGATTGATAGACAAATTCATCAAAACACTAAAAACTGATGGATCTGGGTAAAAGGGGATACAGGGGCAATTTGCTCTTCTTGCAAATTTTTGTAAGTTTGAAATGATTTCAAACCAAAAACTTAGAAAGTTTTTTAGTGTCCATGTCTTTGGTGAATGGCTCCAACAATGGTTATAGGGATATGCAGAAAATGGGTATACTATAGTGTTCTGGTTGCAGTTCTTTTGTTTTGTTTTGTTTTAAGACTATTTATTCATGAGAGACACAGAGAGAGAGGCAGAGACACAGGCAGAGGGACAAGTAGGCTCCCTGTTGGGAGCTCAATGCAGGACTCATCCCAAGACCCTGGGATCATGACCTGAGCCAAAGGTAGACGTTCAACCAGTGAGCTGCCCAGGTGTCCCACAGTTCTGAGGCTTCTGACCCAGCTCCCCACAAGACAAACTGTGTGTCCCCGCCTCATTTCCTTTAGCCACTGTGCTCACCAGGGCCAGACGGAGCTCCCTTTGAGAGGGCTGAAGTGCTGCAGCTTCCCGGTAAATCTGCAGAGCCTCTTCATACCGGCCTGTGTTATAATACAATGCTCCCAACGGTGATAGTATCTCGGCTTTGCGTGCCACCTGCAGGGCCCTGAGTTTTGAGAAAGGTGAATTGAAATTCTAACAGATACATTTCGAAAGCTCAAAATTCAGATTCATCCCTGAATTCATCCTCAGATTCAGGGATGAATCTGAGTCCATGGTTGGAGACTCTGCTCCAATGTGGTCTTTGTTTTTATAATCAAGAAGAGTGTTTTTAAAAAGATCATAATACCACCTTCTGACTAGAAGAAGGTCTCTGGCAACCTATCAACATGGCAACTGAGCTCCAAAGGAGCTCTTCCATTAATAGTGACAGGCTGGTTCTGATGCATGCACAGTCTTTCCCCCCATATCCATTTTGGAAATGGCTATTTGTGGCTTGGGCTGCAGTCCAGAGCCTCAGAAAACAATGGACCAACAAAAGTAGAGATTAAATTCCAACCTTGCACTACCCCTACGTTCTAGCCAGCAGGCTTTCTAAAACCATTCCCCAGGACACACCACTTAGTGTTTGGTAGTAGAAGAGGAGAATCTGTAATGCCTGACTTGGCAATATTTCTTAATATTCTAAGAGCCTGTCTGTTCTGATGACTAAGCACTGGAAGGGCAACTATTGAGGTCTTTGGGCAACTTACAAAGTGACAAAAAGAAACTTTACCTTTTGTACCATTCTTCGGCCGCACTATTGTCTCCCAGTGACCTGTAGAGCCTCCCCAGATTCACCATGGCCACGTGATGACTTGGGCTGAGGGCGATGGCCTGTTGGTAATGGGCCACTGCCTTCTCTGGAGAGCCTGTAACCAGTAACCAGTAGTGGTTGGTAAGAGCAGAGAATGCTTAAATTATACAATATATGAGACTCTTCATTTCTCCTCTAATGCATATCATTCCTCTTCATATTACTGAGTCATATCATCAGTTATTCAATTGGTAAATTAGCTTGCATTTGGCTTCATCTCCTTTGACTTTGGACCATTTATTACTCATTCCCACTTCCAAGGAAATTAATAATAATAAAAAAAAGCAATAAGAACTAAAATCTGTTTCTTTTATTAGGCATAGCATTTCAGCCAAAGTGTTTTTTTGGCCATTGCCCTAGATAATATAATGTTTTGAAATCATCAATGATCGTTACTTATACAAGATATTGTTGATTCTCATTATACGAAAAATAGAATAGGCTATTATAGAAAGAATACTCTCCTGAAACAATTTCTAAGGGTTGGCCTCAATTATTCTACTGCAATATAGTAACTGAAGCACTACTTTACAGAAGCATGTATCAGCTAGATAATGAAAATCTTTTTTAAAACCATACATTTTTGTTAAATGATATTTATGTACTGGGACTTCAACAAATAATGCCACCTTGCATATGTCCAATGAATTACACATCTTAAAATATTTTAATTAAATGATCTTTACAGGTATTTTTGATACTATTTATCTGCCTTTTTAAGAAAATATTTTATCTATTTATTTATTTGAGAGAGGGGGAGCGTGAGAACGCACAAGAAGGGGGAAGAGCAGAGGGAGAGGGATAAGCAGACTCTGCACTGAGAACCTTGCATCAGATCAATCTCAGAACCCTGAGATCATGATCTGAGAAGAAATCAAGAGTCAGCTGCTAAACTGACTGAGCCACGCAAGCGCCCCCCTATTTAGCTGCCTCTTGATACCATTTGGCTGTCTCTTGGGATTTAGGAGCTATTTAAAAATAAACAAAAGTATTATTTCAGAGATATAGACACTAAAGTGCACAGTGCACTTAAAAGACTTGACAAAAATCCCAAGTCAACTGAGGATGAAGACCAGAACTAGAATCCAGTCTCTGATGAGGTCCTCAAAGAAGTTTCCTAGTGAAATTACATCTCAGTGACTGAACTGTAGTATAGTCTGAAGTTCTAAAAAAAAATGGAATGCTTATTACCTGTAGATACCTTCTCAAGTGCACCTTCTTTGAATACATGTCTGCACCAAAACCGATGTTATGTTTGTACAGATCTATGTACAGGTCACAGGTAATAGGGAGAATTTCACCAGTATAAAATACATGAATATAAAGGGAGTGGCAGGAAGATATATAGGGAGGCCAGTGAGATTTTTAGGGGAGTAGCACTGTTTGTTGTTGAAGTAGAAGAGGGAACACCAAACCAACATAAGTCTCTTTCAGTTCTTAAATCTTTAGGACACCTAACGTATTATTGTGTTGCTAATAAACCAGCAGGTGGCACTACAAAACAATTTTATATGCAAAAATAAGGGACATGTTCTAGGAGTTTAAGAATGTAAATTTGCATTCTATAAAACAGTAAAGTTTCAGATATACTAGAAAATAAAAACCCTTTCGAGCATTCATATTGACAAAATAATTAAAATGGAATTTTATCACAAAGCATATAGTCTAATAGTCACTGAGACCAAAATGGTGCTTTTGCATTAAATTCAAATACCTTTTGATTCTTTATAAGTATTCATAGCATGCCAACAGTAGATGGGACACAAATCACAAAGAAAACAGAATCCCTGCCCAGTAACGTTTTGCATTAAATAAGATGGAGTAAGTATATTTTATATAGTTCCTGCCATATAAGTGTACTCTATCAATTATAATAATATAGTTTCTGTAATGTACATCAAGTAAAGAATGATGAGACAATTCTGGAGACTATTTTTTTTATCAGATGTAGAAAAGTATTTTCCATCTGCTGGTAACTAGATTCAGAGGCAAGCCCTGCATCATTGCTAAGGAATGTTTCACCATCATAGATTTATGGACTTGTCTAAATGATACTCAAAGGCCTGCTACTCATTAAATCAGCAAGGCTACTTCCTAACACCTGGCGGGGGGGGGGCAGGGGGGGTTCCCTTAGCGCTATACAAACTGGGCGGATTTTACTGAGCTGAGCTTGAAGGCTTAGAGAAATGACAGCCCCACGGTACAATGTGATGGTCAACAATGTGAGTTTCCTGCCAAAGCCAGTGAATGTGACTTCTGAGACATCATTTGGGTGGTTGCCATTTTGCTGGATACATAGTATTATCTCATCTCAGCAGAACAGGTTCTCTTTAATTTCACTTACCAGTATCAACTAAGAAAACCCCATAGTTGTTGTGTAAGTCTGAGCTGTCTGGACAGTTCTTTATTCCAGCCTGGTATATCTCCTCAGCTTCCTTAAATCTCTCCTTTAAAACAGAACAGGAAAATAAATGAGAAAAAAACCAGTAACAGTAATAAACTGAACAACTGATGCAGGACAAGTAAAACCTAACTTACTGAGCATCTACTATGCAATAGGTACTAAGATCAAACACTATGTACTTTGAATTAAAGTCAGTGCTAATGGCACAAATTCCTACAGTTCATATCTGTTCATATTTAGTTCCTTCAGGGCAAACAAACAGATGTTAACCAAGAAGGGACATCTGGAAGGATTTGCCTTATAATTGGAAAAAGCCTCAAATAGTTGTTTGAATGGGGATTCCCTCACCCTAGTAACTCTCTGAAAATGAGTGATACAACCATAGAGGAATATCTTCAGAGGTGACAATCTGACTGGGAGCCAGAGATGCCTGGGACATTTGTCTTGCAGCTGCACTTGGCATAACTAGCATTCTCTTTACATACACTATCTTCTTTATTTGGGAAGGTATTTGAGGAAAGGAGAAGGAAGCTGATGCAGATTCTGGAGGGATTGGCTGTGACCTTTCTTTAATCAAAATGTTTCTAGAGCCTACCCAACTCTTTGCTCCTTCTTTTATTCAACCTGTGTTTTCCATCTCAGAGCCATACCCTCCCATCAGAATATATGTCTCCCCAACTCCTACTACAGTGCAAGGCCCAGACCATTCATCACAACTTCAAAGAGTCATTTCCTAATTGTCCTGGTCTTCTTCTAAAGATTCACTTTAGTACACTAGTAATTCTGAATTAGCTTTTAGTTACATTTTTCACAACCATCTGAGATTGCCATGCTACACTTTCTTTCACAATATAAAAGGTAAAACCTATTTAATGAATCAAAGCTACTTCGGTTCTAACAATTACAAAGTAAACAATTTCATAGTTTCCTGGTACTGCTGGGAAGGTCAGGTAAAAGGAAATGATTTGGCATAAAGCACATGGCAACTTTTCCTTTAATATGCTCTGGGGGTGGGCATATTCCATGATATTACTGCTTTTACTACTAAGCATCCAACCAGACCCATGCAAAAGGAACATACAGCATCGATTTTCTCAGACTTGACACTGTTGGCTTGTGAATAAAAATGCACTGAGAGTTGTACAATAAGCCAAGGAGCCTAAATTTGATTTGACCCAGAAAGGTAAAGACACTTTACTCTGTGGAATGACTGCTGACAACTTTTTGAAGATTTATTTATTTATCTGAAAGAGTGAGAGTACACACATGGGTGTGAGGGGGAATGGGCAGAGAGAAAGATCTCAAGCAGACTCCATGCTGAACATAGAGCTCAATAAGGAGCTTGATCTCACAACCCATGAGATCATGACCCGAACAGAAACCAAGAATTGAATGCTTAACCAGCTGAGTCACCCAGGTGCCCATACAGCTATCTCTTTGAATCCACACACTTAAGTACCATTTAGGAAACCAGGTGCGGTTGGAATTTGGCAAATTTCATCTATTTGAATTACAAATCCAGAGTCTAGCAAAAATGGAGATCCATGTTTCTAAAAAAGTATATGTGCTTATATATATGTGTGTGTGTGTATATATATGTATGTAAAGTATATGTATTTATTTTTAGCATATGTATTTTTGATTGCCAACAACAAATTGTCAAACTTAGAAAAATTAGAGATGAATGAATATCTCAAAATCTTTCAATCTATTAAAGAGAAGAAAAACTTGATGAAAATATCATCCGTTGAAGAACTGATAAATTAGTGTGTGTGCATGTGTGTTTAGAGATAGGCAGAACACAAATTATATAAGACTCCAATCATATTAGTAGCTACAAAGTACCACTGCATACTTAATCATTTATTCATTCACTCAGGACAGGTTTACTTCAATGCCTATAGAAAGTATGGCAAGCGATTAAGAAATGGGCTGCCGGTGAGCGACTAAATGGATTGGAATCCCAGTCTCACCATTTACTATCTATGCCTTACTTCTATACGTGCCCAGGTGTAAAATATGGCTAACAGTAGTCCCTATCTCATAGGGTGGTTGTGAGTATTAAATGGATCAAAACATGTGAAGCACGTAGAACAAGGTTTAGCACATAGCACTTTGTCATCTTAGCCACATCCTTATTATGATCACAGCGCTAGCATTACTACTGGTATCACAGGGAGGCAGATACTAAAAACATGGAGATGAATAAAACAAAGTATTTCTATTTTAGGAGCTCAAAGACAAGTGAACTAACAATTACAACCCAATGAGAGCAGTGTTTTAAAAAGGTAGGTACAGCTGCTCTTGAGCTCAGGTATCCTAGAACTGTTCCTGTGGCTGTATCAGGTGTCAAGGCCCTGTTGAAGTTCCTTTCCTACAAAATCTCTTTAATTAATAGCTTTAAATGAGAAATAATTAACCCAGGTATTTCTCCTTTTAACTTTTCTTAATCATCTTCTGAAACAGGTCGATAAACACCTAATATCCTAGAGGCAACCAGAAAAAGAAAACCCTGGTTAATCCAAAGGGAGTGATCAGCTCCTGAAAATCTGAAATTTTCTGTGTCACCCTTGAACTAGTGTTGCTGTTGGATTCTAATGCCATCTTTGTCTTTGTAGAAGGATCAAATTTTCTACATTACATCGTACTTTTATTTTTTTTAAGTTTTTTTAATTTATTTATGATAGTCACAGAGAGAGAGAGGCAGAGACACAGGCAGAGGGAGAAGCAGGCTCCATGCACCGGGAGCCCAATGTGGGACTCGATCCCAGGTCTCCAGGATCGCGCCCTGGGCCAAAGGCAGGCGCCAAACCGCTGTGCCACCCAGGGATCCCTACATCGTACTTTTAAAATACACTAACAGGGGATCCCTAGGGTGGCTCAGCGGTTTAGTGCCTGCCTTTGGCCCATGGTGTGATCCTGGAGTCATGGGATCAAGTCCCACATCGGGCTCCCTGAATGGAGCCTGATTCTCCCTCTGCCTGTGTCTCTCATGAATAAATAATAAATCTTAAAATAAATACACTAACATAGTCCCGATAAAATAAAAACTTAAAAAAAACCACCCAATTATTAAAAATACAATGGATAAAATTTTCAGCAGAGGAAATAAAAGAACATTAGAGCTGGAAAGTATTAATTTATAAATAAATAAATAAAGATGGAAAATATTAATTTATAAATAAAAATGTATAAAGAAATAGACATAGACACTGATTTGCCACCATTTTTAACTAATCAAGAAATGTGGGTACAAAGTGGCTACCAAACTTGCTCCATATCTCATAGCTACATGGGGACAGAAAACAGAATTTAGTTTTTTAGTGGACATACAGGGAACTGGTAAGCCCTGAACAGAAGCAGTATTTCTGGAAATAATGGTGTCTCTGGCATCAAAAGAAACCATTATACCTTTGGATATCCATCTGTCTTCTCAACAATTATTTGTGAGCACCATACACATGCCTAGTAGACAGTGGAGATAGAAGAATGAACAAGACAGACAACAATCCTGCCATGACAGTCAAGTGGGATTCAGACAGGAAGAAGACACTGAAATGTACTGTGACAGTGTCATGGGAAGAGAATCACAAGGTACTTGGGGCAGCCAGAAATGACACCCGGACCTGGGGTGAGATAGATTCTCTACACCTGTCATGATCCAAATACCTGAGAATGCTAGTTACCATGAACTCCGGCAGCTGCACAACATAAAGGTGTGCTTGAAAAAAATCCATAGCTACTTCAAATCTTAGAAACATCATTTTACAACTAAGGAGAGCTGGAAGGTGTTTTTCCTGAAAAGAATAAAACCGATGTCTTCACATTCTAATTTGCTGGAGTCAGATCCAACAGTCAACAACAGTTTTCAAGTGCAATTACCCTTTACCTGATTTCATTTTACTTTTTTCCCACATTCTTGTTGCTCTCAAAGAGCCAAAAAGGTCACTTTTTTCATCTTAAACTTCTCTTATTTGGGGGTTTATGAACTGGGTTTCCACCAGAAGTGCAATTTTCAAAGTCCAATGAAGTAATGGGATTTAAAAGACCATGCGTGTCAAGAGCAAGTGATCGCATCCATGTGCCCTTGGTAACCCAAGGGCAGTCTCAAGACTCTGGCTTTATGAAAAATGTCTTCAATATCTGTCTTTTCCTTTCGCTTGACTGTAAATTTCAAGGAATGATTAACTCTGCTTATTAAAAAATGAAAGAGAACCACCACCACAGGAGAAAAATACCTTCTAGGTGTTTATTTAAAAAAAATTCCACCTTCTCTGGAAGGGCAATGCATTTATCTTAACAAGTAGTAGTACTGCATCCCTGAAGCTCTATTTCAAGCACTCACTTTTTATTTACCTCATCTGGCTCGATGTCCTGACCTAAGCTAATCATTCCTAGTCTCTACTGACTCGTGAGATCCAGGGGAAATGAATATAAGCTATTTATAGGACAACTTTAATTAAAAATGGTTGTGACCAGAGAATGGCTCTGACAAATAATACTGCCTGCTGTACACCAGAGTCCCTACCAACCGCTGCCTCAGCATGAGATCATTTTTGAGGGCAATGGTTAAAATGGGCAGCATGCAACCATGGGCTCCTCTCCAAGGCTCAAGCACTTTCAATAGGGTGGAAATAAAATGGGCCTTGGGGGAGAGATAAAGCATAGTCAACATCTCCACTTTTTACATGCTGTAATTACCCAACATGACATGCTTTTTACCTCAGGGAAGGGAAAGTGAAGAGTAGATCTTTGGAAAAAGCAACTTGACTGTAATTTACTCTCTTGGGCCAACTGATATTTGGAAAACTCCTTACAGTTCAAGCTGCAGCAACCAGGAGGACAAATGGATATGGGCTTAATGCAGCAAGCCCCAAACTTCTTGGTTTCAGATCCTTTTGTACTTTAAAAATTACTGAGGACTCCCAAAGAGCTTTGTTTATGTGAGCTATATCCATCAATATTTACTACAATAGACCAGAAGCTGAGAAAATTTTAAAATATTTATTTAAAATAAACTCAAACATAATACATGCATATAAAAATTTTTAAAAAAATTTCCATGGGGGGAGAAAAACCTAATGAGAATACTGCCATTGTTTCATATTTTTGCAAATCTCTTCAATGTCCAGCTTAATAATAGAAGACAGATGGATTCTCACATCTACTTTCATGCTAGTCTATGTTTTTTTAAAAAAGATTTATTTACTTCAGAGACAGAGAGCAAATGAGTGGAGGGAGGGACAGAGGGAGAGAATTCTCAAACTGAGTAGAATTCCCTACTGAGCACGAAGTCTGACTCAGGGCTCCATCTCATGACCCATGAGACCATGATCTGAGCCAAAACCGAGTTAGACACCAACTGCCTGGGCCACCTAGTAGGCGCTCCTGTGCTATTTTTATGTTTTTAGTTGAAGTATGTGAAAAAACATAGCCATGTAATTGGAAAGTGGAAGAATATTTTAGTGGTCTTTTCATAATTGTAAATACATCATGTAGCCTCTAAAAAAATACTGTACACTCACAGCAGAATGAGAGAAAAAAAGGCAAACTACTGGTTAGTAGTATTATGAAAACTGCATTGACCTTCCTGGACCTCAGGGTTCCCCAGACAACACTTTGTAAACAGCTGGCTTAATGAATGGCCAAAATGGGTACTTACTGTACAGAAGGTGTAAGATGTGGTATTGCAAAGTGGTGAAGGACCTACAGAGATTGGGATGGAAAGTTGTGCTAGTGCCCTGACATCATGGTCACACACTTGAATTGTTTTCTGGACGTATTTCCATTCTGGTCAATGGCACACAGTGCCATAAGGTATTTCCCCTTTAGTCCAATGCCTTTATTTACTATGATGAACCTGGAAAGTGTAGGAGCAATGGATGTTTAAACTCATGCCAATGATTTCTCTAAGAAACTCTCCAACACATAGCAGCTCAAAACACAGAGCAGAGATGCCTGCTTTCCCATCCTCTCTTTTGCTTTTATTTTCTTTACAAAACCATTCTTCCACCCAACAGCCATCAGCAGGGACATTCGTGAGCAATAAGCTGCCAATATTTGATGTCTAATTCTCTTTCTCATCCAACTAAAATAAACCAATTAACTTAGCATTTCTTCTCACCAAGGAAATGGTAGGTATTTCTTCATCTTGAATTTTTTTTTTATCACTCAGCAGACTGTGATCACTAACACCGTGTGATAATTTATGCAAAAAAACCAAGCACTTTACAGAGGAAATGCCAAGAACAGTTAAATGAAAGTTAAAAGTATGATGAGAGTAAGCAACCACAAGTGTATAACACTGTAGATCAGGAAAAAAGGGGGAAAAGCCCACATTTGCAGAGAGCTGCACTCTCTCCATCACTAAACTCTTCTCACACCGTCCTCATTCTCTGCATTTTCAGACACATGATTTCCTGTTAGAGAAAGATTTCCTGCTCTTCTTCACCGCAGAGCCTTCATCACACGGTCTATTCTCTCTAGCCAGAAAGCTTTCCCCATTCCTTTTTACCTTGCTGATATCTAAAAGTTCTTCAGGTATCTGATGACATGCTGCTCTTTGGTCCCTGCCCCTGCTCCCCATGTGCCCCTTCCTACATTAGGCCACATCCGTATCTTATTCTCATTGGTACTTTCTCTTTGCACGTTTGTCACAGTTGTGTTAGATACTAGGGAGGGGGCTATAATTCTTTGCTTAGGGGCATCCTTCCCTTCTAGACTCTTAGTTCCATGAAAATAAGGCTCATACTTTATTAGTTCAACAATCTCTAATGTTTAGTGGTACCTAGATGTTCAAAAAATATGTGCTGAATAAGTAAATCAATACATTATCAAGGTAGAGTCCAGTTTAAGTTTACGTTTACTTGGCCACAATGCCAACAGTATACATGGCTGAACTGACCCAAAAGATGGCAGAAGGAGAAAAGTTGACTCTGAACCTTTCTCTCTCTTAGTCTATACTCCTTTTATTTTACCGTTTCAATTTTCTTTTCATTCTTTTTTTTTAACATTTTTTTTTGAAATTTTTATTTATTTATGATAGCCACAGAGAGAGAGAGAGAGAGAGAGGGAGGCAGAGGGAGAAGCAGGCTCCATGCACTGGGAGCCTGATGTGGGATTTGATCCCGGGTCTCCAGGATCGTGCCCTGGGCCAAAGGCAGGCGCCAAACCGCTGCGCCACCCAGGGATCCCCTCTTTTCATTCTTTTATCAAGTGAAGTCATATCCCAAAATACATAAAAGAAAAATATTTTAAGTGTTATGAAATTAATTAATTGAGTTTTTCAATAGGCTATAAAACTAGGGAGAGCAGTAACTTACAATGGGTCAGAGTCATAAGCAGTGTTAATTTTCCCCCCTTTACTGCTAGTGTAATGTAAGCTACATAATCTATCACAAGAGCAGGCTGTTTAAAAATGATGGTGGGCTTATAAATGTTTACAATCCTATCTGTGAAGCTGGAGTACCGCCAGTTCTGAGTGGTACAGAGTATACCAGAAAAGAAGAGTAACCCCGAGACCACCTTGACTTCGAGTCTAAGAGTTTATTTTCTGTTCTCAGTTTTCTTGACTTCTTTGCTGCAGTACACAGACAGGGACATCAATTTTTTCTAGATTCTTTTATGTATCTCACTTCTATGACAACTCACCCTCCTGGGTTTCCCCTATCACTTATCCTCCTCCTTTCCACTCCTTCCACGCTCAACCTCATTGACTATTGCCCATTACCACAGTCTAATCACAGGACTGAAGGGTCATACAGTCAAAGAGCAGTGCCAAGGAATCAAGAAGCCAGGCTCTAGTCCTCTCCTGACACTAGTTATCTATATGACTTTGAGCAACACCTAATTCTGTATAACCCATATTTTTCTCTGTAAAATGAGAAAGTTAAATTCTCCCCCCATTCTTCATTTTTTCCCTCAGAGAAATTACCTCTTCATCATGTGATTTCATTTATTTGAAGTCTTAAATCCATCTTCCCAGCCCTAATCTCCCTCACTGCCATCTGTCCACATGCAATTTCCACTTACATGTTCCACTAACATTCAATACTTTAAGGCTATACACCGCTGGCAGCAGAGAGTACTGGTACCACTCTCTTGGAAAGCAACTTAGTAACATGTCTCAAGAGCAATTTAGTAAGGTATCTCAGTGAAATATGCTGATACTCTTTTGATATGGGAATCTTTCAAAATGATTCAAAATATTGTTTTAAAAAAACCATAAGAAAGGAAAAGTTCACTGCTACACACACACGCACACACACACACAACCCAAATGACCAAAAGTTGGGGTATTATGTAAATTACAGTGTATAATTTTGATAACTAGTAAGTAGCCATTAAAATAGTATTTATGAAGGCTGTATAGCACCATAAAAATAGGTATAATATATATAATTTAAAAGTAAGTGAAAAGAATAGGATACAAATTATGTGTGAATATTAGTACGAAAACAAAATAAGTATGTTGAAAGACCTGCACGGTATTAAAAAAATAATATTTGTTGTTTCCATGTATTATATTACTAATGAAAGATATATTTTATCTTCTCTGACTTTTCCACACTTTTCATGTACATTTTCACATTACTTGTGTAATTGAAAAGGAATGTGGAAGCGGATCTCATTTCCTGCCTTCCTAAAATCTCCCTCCTCCTTGGGCTCCCCATGGCGCTCAGTTGGCCATGTGTCTTCTCACTCCTTTAGGTGTTTGGCCCTGGAATTTTTTAATTTTCTATTTTCTTTTCCCATCAGCCTTCACATACAAACAGTTCCTAATACAAAGGAATTCTTTTCTCACAAGAACATCTTTCCATCCCCACACTTTATTCCAGAGAGGAAGCTCTCCACTACTCATACCAGAATGCATTTAAAAGCCTCCTCAAAATACTCCACATATTTCCACGATTTTCTTCCTCTCCTGTTTTAAAACCCTTGCCTTCGACACTTGCCTTTGCTTCTTACTATCTATCAGTTTTAAATCCACTGTGGGCCTTAAAAGGCTCACATGTAATGCCTTTTCAACTTATTAACTCATTTTTCAAATTTCCCTTCCTCAAATTCTCTACTGTGCCCTAACAGAATTACTTTTTACCTTTGGGTTCCAAGAGAGTGATGGACCAAATGTTAGTCCAAGACACATCCAAGAAGGGATTATTACACTCCTAGCTTTACTGGCAGTGAGGCTGGGAAATAGTATAGACAGACAGCATCATGCTTACAGTAAGAGCGAGGGATGGCAAATAAATCCTGTTGTTATTGAATGGAATCACAGCCTTCAGTTAGGGGAAGGATTTCAGCAGGTTTCTGACAAAGTGCCTCACAACACCCTTGTAGATAAGATGAGGTGAGCTAGGTGATAATATGATTTGATAAATTAATCAAAAATTAAATAACTCTACCTAAAGAGTCTTGGGTAAAAGAGGTCAACCTGAAGAGCCTATGGACACAATGCAATGCAAGTCTTTGCAACATTTTTTAAAAAAGATTTTATTTATTTATTTGAGAGAGAGAGAGGGTGCACAAACAGGGGGAAGACGCAGAGGGAAAGGGAGAAGCAGACTCCCCACCGAGCAGGGAGCCCGACGCGGGGCTCAATCCTAGGATCCTGGGATCCTGACCTGAGCTGAAGGCAGACACTTAACCGACTGAGCCACCCAGGCGCCCCTCCCTGCAACATTTTTTTTATCAAAAACATAAATAAATAACTAGAAGCTATTCTTACTCAATTTGCCAAGTGAAATATCTGAAAAGGGGAGTAAATACAAAAAAACAGAGAAAAAAAAAAGTCCTAGAACGTCTGAAATTGCAGGCTGATCATAAAGAAGTTGAAATTAAATACAGATATAGAGGAATCCTTTCATCCAGATTTTAAAAACATGCCTGCAAAATGGGTGAGACCTGGATTATTAACAAAGGTCCACATTCTTTAGGGATTTCAGTTGACTGTATCTCCAGTGTGAGCCAGAGCATCATGTGGATGCCAGACAACCAATATTTATTTTACGGTGACATTTAATAGACACCCAGGATGTCAGGCCAGGGAAATTTTTTTATTCCACCCTGAAATTGCTGAACTATAGTTCAACACAGGGAGCCATACTGTCATAGAGAAAGTGGACAGTCCAGGGGATCCCTGGGTGGTGCAGCGGTTTAGCACCTGCCTTTGGCCCAGGGCCCGATCCTGGAGACCCAGGATTGATTCCCACGTCGGGCTCCCAGTGCATGGAGCCTGCTTCTCCCTCTGCCTATGTCTCTGCCTCTCTCTCTCTCTCTCTCTATCATAAATAAATAAAAATTAAAAAAAAAAAGAAAGTGGACAGTCCAGAGGCTATGCAAAGCAACATGACCAGAAGCAAAGAAATGGTGAAAGAAATGGGGTTAACTTAGAAAAAGGATGATGAGGGAAGTGATAATACAGCTGTGCTCTTCAGCTGTGTTCAACAAGCTCTCTGTTAGATCTAGCTCAAAGGGAGCAAATGATAGGATGTTTGACTTTAGCTCAGTGTAGGACAGTTTTCCATTATTAGGTTGGCCCACAGCCACAGAACGCATGGGCCATGCATGTGTACTGTGACACTGCAAGATGGCCTGCTATGCGAAGGGATGGTTTTACTAGTGTGTTACAGAGTGACCAAGGTTTGCAGTCACTGCTTTGATATACTCTGGGAGTCTGAAATTCTGGAAAGCTATTAAATAAAGTTGTGCCACCAAGAAATGAATCTGTTTACTACCAAAGAATGTTAAACTGAGTGGATTTTTCTCTACCAGTTTCTCTGTGTCTTGCTTGTACCTCTGAAGTACTCTTTTATTACTGAAGAATTCAAAACATGAAGACAAGCTGTTGAAAGTCAGAGAGGGAAGGCAACCCTGAGTTATGCCCAACAGCTGTTCTGTCTCTTTGATGTTAAAAATCAATTGCCCAAAGGAGCAAAAGAGAAAACCTTTCAATCTTTCAATTACATTCTTAGATCTCATTGCATTTTACATTCGAATCTGGAGTAGGAAAGTCTGGCAAAAAAAAATGTGACCCTCGAATGGGAGGAAAGATCATGACTGTAGTCATTCTTTGTTCTTAAAAATTGTTCACAACTTCCAACCAGGTGATACACAATAACTTTACCTCAATTTCCCATTGTGGTTCACAAAAATGAAATTTACCACACAACTGATTTTAAATGAGGCATCTAACATATCTTAAACATAACAGAGCAAAATGAACATATGTTGTCTTTTTTAAACTTCCATTTGTTTTTTTTTAAAGATTTTGTTTATTTATTTGATAGAAAGAGCACAAACAGAGGGAGCAGCAGAGGGAGAGGCAGAAGCAGACTCCCTGGTGAACAGGATGCCAGATGTGGGACTCAATCCCAGGTCCCTGGGATCATGATCTGAGTCAGAAGCAGACACTTAACCGACTGAGCCACCCAGGCACCTCTAAACGTTCACTTTCTAGAAAATGTGTTAATAGCAAGATACTACAGAATGGACTGCAATACATTTCAAGGTCATGAAACATCTTGATCATTTTTAGAGCAGTAACTTTTCATCAACTTGGAGTTCATTACTTTAGGAAGACAACACAATTGAAGACCAGATATTGATTAAGGCAACTCGCTTTTCACAATATTAGCATATTAATGCTTTATTTGTACAGAAACAATAGCACTAATTACAATGGAGTCTTATATTATTCATTGAAATACTCATCAGCAGTAAGGGCATGTATACCGATGAGCACTGAGTAATGTATAGAATGTACAGAATAATGTATAGTAATGTCCAATTGCTGTACTATACACCCAAAGCTAATATAACAGTGTTTGTTAATTATACTTGAATTAAAAAAAATATGGTAAAAGCCAATTCATTAGCACTTAGTTGACATTAAAGAAGATAACTTCAGATACTCTTAAGATGTTAGCGCCATAGACATAGCACCATGTCCGCCTTAACCACTATGTTAACCACTAGGTAAAGATAATTTAGAATATTTATCAATTTTTGGATTTGGAAACAGGCCCAGAGAGGTAAAGTACTCCTGACCAAAGTCTGTGCAGTTGGTTAACTCTAGAGGAAGGTCTAGAACCAGGTCTCCTAGCTCCCTGTCAAATGCTCTTAAGATCACACTACAGGGAGTACCCGAATCCCAAAGCAAATCAAGTCCACACACGGGGTATGAATGCCTGCACTATACAGTGAACTATCCTAAGCCCTAGAAAAGCAATGGATATACGAAGAAGCCACTGCTTTCCTTAAAGAAACTTATGGTTTTGTGAAGAAAACAAACCTGGAAAATTGTTTAAATTATAGCTCCAGATATTAATTGAAGAGTTAAAAATATGTGATTAGTTTTCACGTTGATGTGTGTTCCCATGACTGTTATAGGAGCTCTGAGGAAACATGACTCCCATGAGAAGGGGAGGTGGAGAAATGTGGCAGGAGCAAGTAGGAGTTGAACTAGATCTTGAAAACTAGGGAGGATTTATAAGGAGAGAAAGAAAAGATGGCATTTTAGGAAGATGTAATTGTGTGAAGAGATACAAATTCTACTTGTATCTGTAGAGAGCTCTGCAAAACAACATACTGTGTTATCACCGGTATGAGGTAAGGGATATTATCATTTACTGTAAGAGTAATTTTCCCCAAGAAGAGCAATTAAATGTTTATTATCTGTCCTGGTAAATCGGGGGGAAAAAAGATAAGAGCTGGGAACTATTAATGCAATACTTTATTTACAGTTGACTCTTGAGCAACATAAGGTTTGAACTGCGAGGGTTCACTTATACACAGGCTTTTTTCAATAAACACAGTATTGTAAATGTATTTTCCCTTCCTTATAATTTTCTTTTTTTTCTTATGATTTTCTTAACATTTTCGTTTCTCTAGCTTACTTTATTGTGAGAGTACAGTATATAACACATATGCAAAATATATGCTAATCAACTGTTATTGGTAAGGTTTCTAACAGTAGCCTATTAGCAGTTAAGTTTAGGGGGAGTCAGTATGTAGATTTTTGACTGAACAGGTGGTCAATGCACCTAACCCCACATTGTTCAAGGGTCAACTCTATTTGCTTACTTATACCTCATTATTCTACAAACCGAGGAAGTTTTAAAAATTGGAAACAAAAATTGAATAAAATAAATTAAGGAAAATGATAAACTCAGGAATAAAAGCATCACACACAGAAAAGCTAACTATACAGTCCAGATGGCTGTTAATCAGAGGTCAGGGGCAAGGTGGATGGAAATAGAGCTGACCCTTTTTAGCATCTGCAAGACTTTCCTGCATTAGATTAAAAATAAAGCTAAGAGCTTGCAACTCAGGAGAGGCTGAGCCTTTCTTAATACTGATGATGAGAGAAATTTTTCCTGAGTTCTCATAAAGAAGCCACTGAATGATATAGTAGATGCTGTCCTCAACCCCATCCCTGATTCTATGGTTACAAAAAGTAATTTCATATGGTGGTTCCTCATACTACCGCTTAGTGTAGGACAAACATATCACATTTAGGTATGATCAATTACAAAACAGTGTGGCCCACATGCTTACTCCTCCCACAACATAAGAGGAAAATTTAGAATATGTACTGGATTGGAGAGACTATATATTCTACAGTTCATAGGGATTCATTTATTCACTCAAAGTGTATTGAATGTATACAACGTGATGGCCATGGGAATACAGCCATGAATAGAGGGGATGGTCATTCTTGTGAGTTAAATATTCTAGTGGTGGGAGAAGGATCACAGACAAACATGTCAGGGGTGCTTGGGTGGCTCAGTCTGTTATGCATCTACCTTCTGCTCAGGTCATGATCCTGGAGTCCTGGGATTAAGCCCCAAGTCCAGCTCCCTGCTCAGCAGGGAGTCTGCTTCTCACACTGCACCCCCATCCTGTTTCATGCTACCTTTCTCAAATAAATAAATAAAATCTTAAAAAAAAAACATATGTTAGATGATGATAAATGTTATAGGGAAAAATAAGGCAGGACAAGGTGACAGAGAACATGATGGGCAGTGTGACGCTAGTATTTAGAAAGGGTAATAAAAAACAATCCCTCTGATGTGGTAAAGTTTGTGTAAAACCAGCATAGTAGGAGGAAGGATATTCTAAGATGTCTGGGAGAAAAGTGCTGCAGGCAAAGGCCCCAAAAGAGGAGCATGCTTGGCATGTGTGAGCGACTGCAAGACAGAGGACAGGCAGAGGCAGGATTAAAGGTCTTCTTATGAAAATGAATGAAACAGGATGAGGTGAGAAAAAGGAACAATGGCAGAGTCAATCTTTGCTTCAGAAAACTCCTCTGTGTCTGCTTTAAAACAAGCCAAAGGGAGTTGAGGACAACCAGTATATATCATAGAATATGACCATCACCATGTCCGCTTAACCACTATGTTAAAACATGCACTAAAATCATCCAACAAACATGAGTTTTGTCTAAAGTTCAACTACTATTAGAGTTAGCATGAAAACTAGGCTCTCATTTCTGACATTTAAATATCCATAGAAAGTTCTAAATTGGCTTCCTGGTGAAACCTCCAAAGTTTTTTGAATGCAAATCACACCTCTATGTAACTGACATGCAGTATCAAATCATTCATTATATTTAAGCCAATGGAATGCTACAGGGCATCTTTTGAAGGTGTTGACTTTTATTTTCTTTATTTATCTTTGTATATTTTTTATTGGAGTTCAATTTGCCAACATATAGCATAACACCCAGTGCTCATCCCATCAAGTGCCCCCCTCAGTGCCAGCCACCCAGTCACCCCAACCCCCCCACCCACCTCCCCTTCCACTACCCCTTGTTCGTTTCCCAGAGTTAGAAGTCACTCATGTTCTGTGCCCTTCACTGATATTTCCCACTCATTTTCTCTCCTTTCCCCTTTATTCCCTTTCACTATTTTTTATATTCCCCAAATGAATGAGACCATATAATTTTTGTCCTTCTCCAATTGACTGACTTCACTCAGCATAATACCCTCCAGTTCCACCCACGGTGAAGCAAATGGTGGGTATTTGTCGTTTCTAATGGCTGAGTAATATTCCATTGCATATATAGACCACATCTTCTTTATCCATTCATCTGCTGAAGGACATTGTGGCTCCTTCCACAGTTTGGCTATTGTGGACATTGCTGCTAGAAAACACTGGGGTGCAGGTGTCCTGCCGTTTCACTGCATCTGTATCTTTGGGGTAAATCCCGAGTAGTGCAATTGCTGGGTCATAGGGTAGCTCTATTTTTAACTCTTTGAGGAACCTCCACACAGTTCTCCAGAGTGGCTGTACCAGTTCACATTCCCACCAACAGTGCAGGAGGGTTCCCCTTTCTCCACATCCTCTCCAACATTTGTTGTTTCCTGTCTTGTTAATTTTCACCATTCTCACTAGTGAGGGGGAATCTCATTGTGGCTTTGATTCGTATTTCCCTGATGGAAAGTGATGCGGAGCATTTTCCCATGTGCCTGTTGGCCACGTCTATTGTTGACCTTGATTTTAAAGACAATCTGGCAATTGTGTGATAGCAGAATCCACTATCTACTGAAGGCACTTGTGTGTGTCAACAAAACGGTATCATTAATTTAGAGAAGACAATTTATGTTTGGTTCCCCTCAGCAGGGGGCATGCATCCAGAACACTGAAACCAGTATCCAATCATGTAGACACAAGCAAAGAGAAGGAGGCGGATAAAAATATCCCTTTATGCCATGAGAAGTGTTGTCTTTTTGGAACCTGTTCTGTAAGCTTCTGCAATATTTTAACAGGTACTGAGACACAGGATCTATTAAGATTATCAGTGATTGGTTCCCTATTGAGTTGGAGATCTGACTCCCATTAATAATTCCCCAGAAAAATATAAGTAAAGAGCAATAAAGCTGGCAAATATTGTGTATTGCTCTTGACAGATTCTGTCCCAAAGTGACACAGAATATATCAATGACCTCTAATGGACCATCTTTGCCTAAAGGCTCTCTTCACTACACTGACAGTTCAGAGTAAGGAAGCTGGGCTTGTAACTTCTGTCAAGAAGAAACTGACATAGAGATTGGCTGTCCAATATGGGTTTACAAATTAAACCATCAGTACCAAAAACTGGTTAATATTAATTTATACATTCAACAGTAAAAACTTTTTAGAAAATATGTGAAGTTCCAAGGACACAATTACCTGCTCGGCCAACAATGAAGCTAAGCTTGAATACGCATCTGCAAACTCTGGACCATATGTAATGGAGTCCTTCAGTAATGTGATGGCTTCTTCTTTCTTCTCCTGGGACCTACAGATTATAAAGAGGGAAAAAAAATCTTTTAATAACACTTTGTTTAAATCCTCTGACTAGACGTTAAAACCTCATTTCTTTTCGCAAAGAGAACCTGATTCTCTCTGGATTTCACTGCAAATGAACTGCACTAGATTGTCTCAAGGTGCCATCGGTTTCCGTCTCTGAATTCTCAGTGGAAAGACATGTAAATGATGCTGCAGTTTATTCACTGATTTTTTTTCTACTTTCTGTTTCCTGCTGTGCACTTCCTGAGAGTTTTACTTAATATTTTACAGGCTTGTTAATCAGAAACCTTGACCCTTAGAGGAACAGTTGTGGAGGCATTTGTGGGAGCCAGTTGGAGCCAACTCCAACAAGAGGAGTTGAGCCCCGGGAGTACTGGTTGCACCACCACAGGCTGGGCTGCTAACAGTGGCTGAGGCACCTATCAGGGACAAGTCAGCCAAACTGCTCATGTTAACCTTTGCTCTTATATCTAAGAAGGATCCTTTTATACATAAGATGTGAAGTTAGAAAATACCATGACTACTGGTTGGCAAAGAATGATTGGCTATTTAATCATATTATTTTTATTGAAAATCTGGGCTGGTTCTGTTTTCTTCATTTTAGTCTTCTCCCAAAAGTGATTACTTCTGGTTCAAAGAGGACTCAAGGCCCCAAAGTTATTACCAACATTTTGGGTGGCAGTTCTCTTTCCTGCTTGTGCCATGGGGGCAAAACTGGGTCATTATTCTGATATCAGTATTTTTGAAGCCAAAAATACACACCAGCAGTGATCAACTTCGCTACTAATACAATTTCACAAACACTGACTACTTTGCTCAGTGCTAGACATAACCTGTAAAAGGAGTGGAATGAAAAAAACAGAATCCCCGAACTATAGAGAACACACAACCTAAGGGTCCTCCCACATTTATTGGGTACCAATACGGAATTGTATGCTTATGTCTTCACTATTTAGGGTCAACAATCATTTTTTTGGCAATGTACCTTATGCTCTGGGAAATTTTCACATTAACAGTATTAATCTTCACAACAGCCTCATGCAGCAGGTGTTCACTGCCCTATCATTTTCATTTTTTGAAGGAGAAAATTTGGATTCAGAAAACCTTAGTGACTCATCATGTTCATATAGCCCGTCTTCTGGGTCGAGAGCCCATACTCTTCCATCACACTGTATCTGCTTCCTCTAACTACTTAGAAACCCATTTTTTATGACCTTGCTGCTCAGTGTATGATTCATGGACCAGTATCATCAACCTCACCAGGAACCTGTTAGAAATGCAGAGCCTCCGGCTCCATCCAGACCTCCTGAATCAAACCCTACATTTTAAAAAGATTCTCTGGTAATCTGTTCACACGCTGAGATTTCAGCAGAATTGCTTCATAAATTAGCAAAGGAGGCTCAGTGTCGTTCCTGCTGCAAAACCCCTACGTCTTCAGTGTCTGGGTGATGAACATCTGGAGAGGAAAAACTACTATTGAGTCCATGAGTTTGAGTTCCAAGTGCTAGAAGCAGCATGCTACAAGGCAATTTTACCTGGAAGAGTCTTCTATGATAGACCTTGAAAAAAAGTCATGTTTCCAGCATAGACCTGCATTCATCTGTACAATTTGGCTCATATGTATCATTGGCCTATTACATGTTAGCTATTTCCTTTTTTTTTTTTTTTTTTTTATGTTAGCTATTTCCTAAGGGAGGTCCATGCCATCCTTGTCTTCTGGAAGCAAGCTAACTCCTACTGGGCTCCCCTTGATGCACAGTCCTGCTCTTGATATCAAGGTGTAACACCTGTGTACTTCAGTGGATTATTTTTGGGATGTGGCTTGAAAGCTTCAGGATTATAAGAAATTTGCATCTCATCTCTTTTAGTAATGCTTTTTTAAAAACCGATTCATTCATTTAGTCAACAAACACTGAAAGAGTGTAACTACGGAAGTCCACTATGTTTATGTACTCCTTGGTTTCTAATTTAAAATATACCTTGAAGTACATCTTCCATGGGCACATGTAAATGAAAGCTTATTTTTTAATCCTGGTAATTTGACTACTGATTTCATGGTTAGCAGAACTCTTCCTCCAAGGATTTCATAAATCTTTTTTTTTTTTTTTTAAGATTTATTTATTTTAGGGAGGGAGGGGCAGAGGGAGAAATAGTCTCCTGACACAGGCAGCTGCTCTGAGACCATGAGACCAGAGCCAAAACCAAGAGTCAGATGCTTAACCAACTATACCACTTAGGTGCCACTCATAAATCTTCATTAATATTAATTTGGAAATCCTCCCAAAATCCATAAGAAGATTCAGACTTTAGAAATTAAGGCTGAAGATTAAGTCCCTCAGAATGTAACTGAGCTTGGATATTCTTCAAAATCAGCAGGAAAAAAACCCACAAACCCACAACAATTTGATAGAAAAGATGTAGTGATTTTCATTTGTCATGGCTCACATCAGTTAGAATGGCAATTTAAACCTTTTATGTATGAATTCAGTGTGATTAATTACCACTTAAGGCAGTCTAGGAATCTAAACATTTAAGGCTGTCCATTAACATTCATATGATACAGTGGAAAAGTCAGCATCAAATTATCCCCAGGGAACCTAATTCTTTATGAAAAACTGTATCTCTGTTAATCTCTTAAGGGACTGACACACTTTCAAAAAAGAGCTCACCATGTAATTTTGGTGAGTATAGGAGTATTGCAAGATGCAAAGACCATGCAGATAAGACATTTCTCCTCGGCTCTGTACTCCTGGATGATTCTGCTTTTTTCCCTGGGAACTTTCGAGAGTCATTAGATATCAACAGGTGTCAGGTACACACCACCTTAACAGATATTTGAAAATGTTTCTTTTACAGAAGCCCAAGACACTCATAAGCAGTATTTTGTTGTTGTTGTTTCTGAAAGGGAGAGAAATAGGAGAAAGAAACAGTTCCTCTGTAGTGTCTCTTTTGCTCAGCCTTTGGTGGGAGCTTAAGAAATTGGCATGGTTTTGATTTAATAACAGAACAGATCATTCATCTCAATAGGACCTTCACTGGTTAAATAGTACTGTGATTACTACGTGAGAACTGAACTTCATTTCAACCTGATTCTGGTTTCAGAGGCATCCCTTTTCATATCTATCTTATAGCCCCATGTTTCTCTACTAATTGTCTCATATGAATTAAGAATTGGCGGCAATATTTCTACAAAATTCTGTCAACTAGACTGCACCTTACTCAGTTTTGCTTGCTCGTACCTTTGTTCACAGCCTCTTTCTAGTTCTCCTTTTTTTTTCTCCTTCTACTGACAGATACATTTTTTTCTACAGCACTGCCTTTATATAAAAATCGTCACTAATGCCCTGGTGTGTACAGATAGATTGTTTACAACCTTCCACAGTGTGGTTCTGATCAACATTCCCAACATAATCAGGTACCCACTAGTCCAGCCAGAGGACATCATCTACTCCACTGCTTTTCTACCCTCAGTGTACTATAAAATCACCTTGGGTGCTTTTAAAAAGGTCTTGGTGTTTCTAGGCTGCACCTCTTAATAGGGAGCCATACAAATATGACAGCCATTCAGATTTGAGAATTACGGATATAATTCACCCTCCTTGATTTACAGTAGGGGGAAATGAGGCTCAGAGGGCCTCAGTGATTTGCGCTGGTCCCAAGCAAAAAGGGAGGTCTCACATAGGTCTTGTGCCTCTCTGCCTGGCATTCATGCTGTGCTACTGCACAGATGGCTTTCCCCTCCTCTGCTCTCAACTCTGCTTGACTGACTCACCAGCTCAAAGCATGATCCCTCATCCCATCTCCTAAACATATAACAAAATTAGAAAACATATTTATATATACACTGCCTTTCTTATATGTTGGTTTTCTTTCTGTATCTCTGTAAGGAAAAAAAAATGGCGGGTAAATTGCTTTCTGGAAGGCCTGTTCTGGCCTCCAACGGAGCAGCTGCCTTTGTTCTTCAGCTCATCATTCTAAAGAGTATCTGGGTTCCATCTCACTTTGCTTCTCCAAGGCCCTGGCACAACATATGAAGGGCCCCTGCCACTGCCTCACAGAGGGGGTACATCTTTCCACCAGTGAGTGGGCCATGCAGGGAAGTGGTCAGAAATTCTTGTTTTCCAGCAGCTGTTTGCTGAACATTTACTCCCTGTTAAGGATACAGTAAGTGATTCTTTTGAAGTCTTTATATTAATTCTTGAGTATAATGAATTAGGTATAATTACTGCCATTTTTAAGATTTAGGAAATGCCAGTAACCAACATCCTAACAAAAATAAACTGAGATTTGGAGGGCTAAGTGATGTGTGCCCAGCACACAGCTACTGTGACACCAGGATTCTAATCTAGAATTTCAAATCTGTCCTGTTCCATGGGCAGGTCACAGTCAGCACTTCTGCATTCACTCTCTTAAATGATAGGCATCTGAGACCATTACTTGGTTTTAAGCTCCTTCATAGGCAAGATCTATGTCTTATTAATCTTACTTCTTTTACCCCAGTAATCTGTACACCGTAGAAAATAATTTTAGTAAAGTGACCTGTACATAATAGAAATTCAGTAATTGCTAAGTTAATTTTTTTTTAAAAAAACATGGTTTTTCTATTCTCTTTATTCCTAATCTTTGTAAATCTTAAATAAGCATCTCCGTATTCTAATCAAGTTAGAGGTACATAATATTATCATCCATTTTATATCTCCATTTCTACAGCTCTTTCAGTATTATAGAAGCAATCCTAAGGAAGACAGAAGCATCTCAAGCTTTAGAATCATAAGAACATTACAAATATAGTTATTATTTATTGAGCACTTCTTACTTACCAGGTACCACTAAGCAGCTTCTCTACTTTAACTCTGCATAGTAGTTAAAAGCACAAACTCAAAAACCAGGACTGGCTTCAAATTCTATTTCTACCATTTACTAGCTATGCTTCTTTAGGCACATCATCAGACCTCTCAGTCTCAGGTACACAGTAGATACTATATATGTTTTGGCTTTTATTAGCTTGTTTAATGTTTCTAAAATCACTCATCAAAACCTATCTCCTTTTTTTTTCCAATTAATTTTTTAAAATAAGGAGAGTGTAATATTTTTGAAATTTCTTCAAAAGTAATATACTTTCAGGGCACCTGGATGGCTCAGTTGGTTAAATGTCCAACTCTTGATTTTGGCTTAGGCTATGATCTCAGGGTCATGGGATGGTGCCCTGTGCTAGGCTCTGTGCTCAGCATGGAGTCTGCTTGGGATTCTTCATCTCCTTCTCCCCTTGCCCCTCCCCTGCTCCCTCCTGCTTTCTCTCAAATAAATAAATAAAATTAAAGATTTTATTTATATATTCATGAGAGACTCACAGAGAGAGGCAGAAACACAGGCAGAGGGAGAAGTGGGCTCCCTAGGATCTAGGATCACACCCTGAGCCCAGGCAGATGCTCAACTGCTAAGCCACCCAGGCATCCAAATAAATAAAATCTCTTTTTTTAAAGATTTTATTTATTTATTCATATAGACACAGAGAGAGGCAGAGACACAGGCAGAGGGAGAAGCAGGCTCCCTGCAGGGAGCCCGACGTGGGACTCGATCCCAGGTCCCCAGCATCACACCCTGGACTGAAGGCAGGTGCCAAACCGCTAAGCCACCCAGGGTGCCCCCAAATAAATAAAATCTTTTTAAAAAAGTAATATACTTCCACATTTCAAACTATCCACAAAAAATTAAGGCTAGACATCAGAGTGATTTTTTTCTTTGATACCATAATAATTTTTTTAAAGCTTTCATTCATTTATTTGACAGAGAGAGAGAGAGAGAGAGCAAGTATGAGCAGGGGGTAGGGGCAGAGAGAGAGGAAGAGGGACAAGTAGACTTCCTACTGAACTTGAAGCCCAATGAAGGGCTAGATCTCAGGACCCTGGGGTCATGACTTGAGCTGAAGGCAGACATTTAACTGAATAAGCCACCTAGGTGTCCCCATAATAGATTTTTTTTAAGATTTTATTTATTTATTCATAGAGACACAGAGAGAGAGAGAGGCAGAGACACAGGCAGAGGGAGAAGCAAGCTCCATGCAGGGAGCCCAGCGCTGGACTTGATCCCAGGACTCCAGGATCACACCCTGAGCCAAAGGCAGTGCTAAACCGCTGTGCCACCCGGGCTGCCCTATAATACATTTTTAATACAATTTAAATCCCATTAAATACACAAATGAATACGTTGCACTAAATGTAAGATCACACCCCTACCAAACAAGTCATTACCCCTGGAAAAATCACTCTAAGGCAAACAGCAAGGTGAAGAGGCAAAAATGGCAGAATGATAGTCCGGAATCCACTCAGTTTATGTCAGAACCACATAAAGGAGTGGGTCTCCATTTTTAGGGGTGACTGCTAGAGGTGAATATTTGGGCAAGAAAGAATCAGGAGTAATTCCCAGCCTCTTCTTCAGTAAAGCAAGGAAAGCTTCTTAGAAAAGAAAGAATTAGGCAGTTATCTCCATGTGAAAAGATATTAAAAAAAAAAAAAAAAAAAAAGAGAGAGAGAGAGAGAGAGGCAGAAAATTTCAAATAGACATTATAAAATTTCTTAATGGGAATGAGTATGTACTCCAACAGTACAGATCACCCCTGGGCCAGCATTAGACAGTATTAAAACTTCCTAATACATTCATTTTGGATCTATCATTAAGCAATTTGGGGAAATCAGAAGCCCATTTTCAATGTAAGCCCCATCTATACAGGACTACTCTGTTAGCCATTTAGACTAAATTGACAGGTCAATTCAAAAGGGGAAAAATATGAAAATAACATTTGCCTCTGAATTGACCAAGCATGTGATTTAGCTAACTCTGCAGGTTATTTCTCCGAATAATGTAAAAAAGCTTAAATTAAGTAGCCCATACCTGGTGAATGAATTGATAAAATCAAACCTCAGTAAATACCCCTTGGGCATACACCTTCACTTAGAAGTCACAGAAAGGAGCATTCGGAGTCCCTTTGGAAACTCATGTCACACTAAGGACAGTCAGAGCTTCTTTTGGGGGGTTCATCTGACACCGGTGAAGCTATTAGGGATCGCTGGATAGATGAGAGGAGTAGGTAAAGGTAAAAGTGTCCCAGGGTGATAATATTTATTGCCTCTCAGCATCCTGAATTTCCTGACCCACCAAATAAGGAAACATCAAGTGACTGCACCATCTGATGACTGTTGATCCTCCATGACCTAAAATATTTTGTCTTCACTTTTCCTTTTAGATCAATAGTCCTTGGGGCACCTGGGTGGCTCAGTGGTTGAGCGTCTGCCTTTGGCTCACGTCATGATCCCGGGGTCCTGGGATCGAGTCCCACATGCATGAAGCCTGCATGGAGCCTGCTTCTCCCTCTGCCTGTGTCTCTGCCTCTCTCTCTCTGTGCCTCTCCATGAATAGATGAATAAAACTAAAAAAAAAAATCAATAGTTCTCAACTTTTAGTGCTTAAGAATCCTTGGGTGTTTGGTAAAATGTGGAATTCCAGGCCTCAGATTCAGTAGGTCTGAGGGAGGGCCCAGGAATCATTATTCTCAATAAGCCCCTCAGAGAATTCTGTTGGGGGTGGTCTTCAGCCTACGTTTTAGGGCAACTTTGCCCTGGTTCAGTTTGGGATTTGCCTGTTCACCTGATCCTGGAGACAAGGCTAAATGTAAGAGGGTGATAAAAGTCAAAAAGACTCCCCGGATCCATCAGAGCCAAAAAGACAATCACAGTGGTCAGGTGATTTGGCCGGATGACTGGGAGGCTCCAGTGGGGATGGGTGGAGAGGACACTGAGAAAGACTGTGATTGGAAGAGGCAGTTTTCTGTCTCCCTGCAGCTCCACTGTGGATGCCTCTTCTCTGCATCCAAGTCTTAGAGCCCGTGTCATCCACGTGGGCATCAGAGCATACATAAAAATCTAATACTCTGCAAGCAAAACTATTCTCTCACATTTTCCCCAGGAACTTTCAAAAGGCTAAAAGTCCTGAGAAGGGCTTCCTGGGACCAATAACATCTTCATCATTGATTTCATGAGAGAAACATTAAGTAGAAATTAGATCTTGCTCATAATGTGCAAATTTTGCCATTAAACGTTTGTAGCTTCCCAGGGAATTCTTCCTTTGGTTATACAGCAGTGGGGCTGTTTTTCTTGTGTGTTAAGTAAAAACATTTGCATCATCTTACTTTCTTGGCTCTATCTCAATGACAGATATTTAGCGAAAGCAAAATAAGGCTTCACCATATTTTCTTTTAGTAATTAAGGACCTGTTAAGTTTGTCAATTTGGGAAACTTTCTGGATTCCTGTCTAAAATCTCATGATACATTCATTTAAACTAAAAGCAGATGCTTGCTTTGAAAAAGTATTGACATTTGGGGAGAATTTAGGAAATGCCAGCAACAGAAATAAATGGATTTGGCAATCCACTTGGCAGCAGTAAAATTTCCCATTAACCACAGTGTGAACTTGGGAGTGCTGGGGAGCTCCCTTAATTTGGTTCCATTATTGGAATGTTTAGTTGTTGTTGGGTCCCAAAATGATGTCTCTTACAAAGGAAAAAGATTATGATTTTTTTTGGGTGGGGGGAGCTTCTTTGGGGACAGATAGGCTTTACCAGTACTTTTGAAAAATGAACTGTGAAAGTCAAGTTGTAAATATCTGACAGATGATCTTTTCAGAGTATACATTTTTTTCTATGGCCCTACTATCTTTCCTATATAGAAAAAGAAGAAAATTGGATCAGCGTTTGTGTACCCTCACTCACATTCGAGTTTACTGAGCACATCTCTGAGCAATGCTATGGAAATACAGCATTGGGTTTACTGGTGTTCACACGAGTTGTGCTATTTGACTTTTTATGGAAGTCACACAGGAAAATTGTCTGCAGGGCAGATCCCTATTATGTGCTGATGAAGAATGAATTTTTTTTCAGTTCAAAACTATACTCACTATAGTTAGTGAGTCACCGGCACCTCACACCCTGCCCCAATCCAGGTGGGTCTGCAGGATCAGATTGAGGTCACTGCAGCAACAATGGGAGGCGGTTGGGGTGCCCACCCTGTGTGGCGTCAGTGGTCAAGCTTTAGTTGCCTTTAACACTTCTCGCCCCAGCTGAAATCTGAGGAATAGAATGCTGGGGAAAGTTCTGACGCTGTCTAGTTACAGAGCAGCAGAGAAGAAGACACAGCTCACAGAAAGACCTCACACAGAAGCTGGCACAGAGTAGGTGCTGAGGAAATGTTTGTCCTGAATCCCTCCTGTTTCACTCCTTTTGAAGGCTCCTGATATCTTCATCAGCTCAGTGAGGTCACTGCCCTGAACCCAGGCAGCAGAATGCTTGCCCCACTAGGGCCTTGCTCCTGCACGTGTGGGGCAGTTCGGTGCCAGGAGTGCATGGAGGTGAGTCGGGAGTGGAGGGAAATAGTCCCAAGCCAGCATCACTCCAAAGCTCGCGCAAATATTTATGCTCAGCTATTCCATGATCTGAAGGAAAGCATAGAAGCAATGCTCCCAGTTTGGTATCTGGAGAGGGCAGCTGAGAGCAGCCTGATTTAGCCAGGATTCATTCACCCCATAGATAAAGGGTCACTGTGATGACGGGCACATCCCTGGTTTTAGGCTCAGGCTGATTGCTGTCTGAATCCCAGCTCTTCCCTCATTAGCTGTATGGCTTGGATTAGATGTTCCACTTCCATGTGCCTCAGTGGCCAGATCTGTTGAATGGGTACATGAATCACTACCCTCCAGGTTCCTTTGAGGATGCAATAATTACACAAAGGCAGGGTGCCTAGCAGATTGTCTGGCACATCGGATGATGCTAACTCTAACTTGCTCCTTCTCTACTTTTCAGTCAGATTCCCATCTGGAATTCCTATCAGAACCCTTACCAACTAATTTCTCAGAAAAAACAGAATGCTGTCCCATTGCAACTACTTCATCTGAAGAAAAATGCACTTTCAAATTCCTTTCTGGTCTTCCTCTTCCACTTCAGTTAAGGGATTAGAAACTTGGAGTCATAGTTAAAACCACAGATTCCTGCGGCTAAAGAGGTTTACAGGATCACCTTGTCCAGTGCCTTATTTCATAAAGGAGGAAACTGAGTCTCAAGGAGGTTGAGTATTGCCTGAAGCTGTTCAACGGCAGGGGTAGAAAATGCATTATCTACTTCTGATTCATTATTCATTTTATCCCAAGAAGCTGAGCTTCAAATTGGAAGTGGGAAATTATGTCCCTGGGCTAATAATTAATCGTAGCTAAAATTTATTTCATCTTTATTGGGGGCTAGGTCCTATGTTAAGTACTTATATGCATTCTCATGTTCACTACTCATGAAAAGAAGTTACTAGTATTATTCCCATTTATTTTATTTTTTAAAGATTTTATTCATTTATTTATGAGAGACACACAGAGAGGCAGAGACACAGGCAGAGGGAGAAGCAGGCTCCCCACAGGGAGCCTGATGCTGGACTCGATCCCAGGACCCCAGGATCATGACCTGAGCCAAAGGCAGATGCTCAACTGCTGAGCCACCCAGGCCTCCCTAGTTCCCACTTTATAAGTGAGTAATTGGAGGCACTGCAAAATAAAAATGTTTTCCCAAAAACACACTACAACATGGCCGAACTGAGATGCAAACTTACTAAGTTCTTCCACAACTCCTAGTCCTGAGGAGAGACACAGGGACAGGTGATAGCCAGAGGTACGAGAAAGGGCTGGCTCTGGAGGTGCCACTCAATAGAGCTTACTGTTCCTAGCCCTCCCCTCCCTGCCTTGTGCCCTGTCTCTAAGGGGAGAGTGATGGTGTCCATCCTCTGACCACCCTGAGTGGGCAAGTGTACGAGGCATGAGGAAGGGCTTTGTAATTCTTCATGCGAGTGTCAGTTATTGGCATGCTAGTCACTTGTTGGAGGAGAAGTGGCAGAAAGATTGAGGGCAGAGAGCCCTGCAATGCTGCCCAGCAGACAGGGGCATGAAAACACCAGGCTGGGTCCTCGGAGCAGAGGAAGCTGGGAGGAAGACTTCAAGGCCAACTTCACGTTCCCACAGTGCTTTCTGGCACATTCCCCGCAGACTACAGGTGAGTGTGGGCCAGAGCTCACGTGGAGAACATGCATATCCCTCTCTCTGCCCTTCGTGTTTCTCCTCCTGGCCCACACAGAGCTAAAAATAGATCTGAAAGCCCCCTGACAATCCTGAACAAGTTATATTCCAAATGTAGCCTGTTGTGTCAAGGCAAAATCGAGCTACTGGACTTAAGATAAAAAGCTTATCTTGATCTTGTTCTCCTAGAGTAAGACACTGCATGCGAGAAGAAATTCCCACTGGTTACCCTCATTTCTCTCTCCCTTTTTTTGGTTTTTATTTTAATTCCTGTTAGTAGACATAAAGTGTTCTATCAGTTTCAGGTGTGCAATACAGCAATTCAACACTTCCCTGTTCATTTCTCTTATTCTTCTAACTGACTTGTACCTTCTTCAAGCTACATCTCTACTCAAGAGTTGCTCCAAGTCAGAGCCCAGCACAGGATCTTAAGGAGACCAGACTGTAAACAGAGCCAGGAAAACTCATGAAGCTTAGGGATGGTGGCGGTGGGGCGGGCACATATAATTTTCAGGACAGGGGAGAACACTGAGCACTCTGGTACTTGACAAAGCAGTCTGGCCCGTTTAATTATCCTGTCAGAAATATTTATGCAGGGAGAGAAAAAACATTTCAATTCCTTCAAGAGAGTGTAAACAGAATCAGGGGTTCCTTAAAGCTTGGACTCCCTCACTGGGTTTCTCATGCAGGCTGCCTTCTGGCCTCACCAGTGTTCACTGCCGCCGTGACAGCATGAGAGGGGATTGAGAAAAGGGACCGTTCTTTGCAAACGTACTATGGATTTAAAGCAACCCACTCATGCTCAACTCATTAGCAATCACAGCATGAATGAACAGAGTTTTGGTGGGGGAGAGATACTTACAAAAATATTTTAACAATTAGCAATCTGTGTATACACAAATAACTCCCAAATCTTGAGGAAGTAGGTAAACATTCTTATCATTTCCCAGATAATCCAGTTTTGTACAAACAGTGAACTGAAGATAAAAATGCAAACGAGGGGTGCCTGGGTGGCTCAGTCAATTAAGCATCCAATTTCAGCTCAGGCCATGATCTCAGGGTTGTGAGACTGAGCCCTGTGTTGGGTTCTGCACTTAAGCCTGCTTAAGATTCTTTCCCTCTTTCTCTCTGCCTCTACCCCACCCCTCTCTAAAAATAAAAAATGCAAATGAAGCCGTATTTTAGATGAGCTAGAAGAGTTCTTACTTTAAAAACCTTTGTAATATTCTCTCTCAAATGAAGTTTGAAGGCTCGTATTTCACATCCGTTGGCAAGCGATCAGTGCGACTGTGTCAGGGTGTACACAGCATGGGAGAGTGGTGGAAAAGACAGACGAAAGTGGCAGCATTATGGAAAGTCCTAAATGCTGAGACATCTGGACTCTGTGTATGTAATGGATGATCAACAAAATTCACAGGTGCCCCTCAATTTATAGGGAGGGTGGAAGAAGCATACATGTTGGAAATAGAAGGAAAAAAAACATGTTGCAATACAGGTAATGAAATAAAGAGCTTCAAAAGCAGGACAAGGTCAACAGTGGCATATTCTTCATTTCAGAGACATCAGGGGAATGAACAGGTGAGGAGGAAGAAGGACCAAATACTAACCATTCTTACCAATCTGATGGGAGAAATTTCAGAAGGAGTTAAGAGAACGTGAATGAATAGTTGAAATGACACAGATCATCTAGGGGAATCTGGGGTGTACAGAAATGTGTGGAATGGGAAAAATCTGAAGACCTAAGATCAAGCCCACAATAATGGATGGGGGAAGGGGATAGAAATAGAATCAAGAACACATGTGGATTTTATACTACTGCCTACTAATGGCTAAAAAAAAAAAAAAAGCTGACAATACCAAATGTTAGGGTGTGAAGCACATGGATCTCCTCATCATTGTTGATGGGAGGGAAAGTGGTACGATTACTTTGAGGAACAGTTTGGCAGTTTCTTAACACATTAAAGATACATTTACCCACAATTCCATTCCTAGATATTTACCTAAGAAAAATAAACATACAAAGACTAGGACATGAATAGTCACAACATGAATATTCACAATTACTCAAACCTGTATAAAACAAAACAAAACAAGTATTCACCCACAAGAAAATGGATAAACAAATTACAGTCTATTTACACGATGGAATACTACTCAGCAATAAAAGAAATGTAACATGTAACCACAGGAATAAGACTCAAAACACTATGCTGAGCAAAAATATCCAGATGCCAAAAAAGTGCATGGTAAGTGATCACTTTTAAATGAAGTTCTAAGGCAGGCTAACTAATTTATGGTGGAAAGAATCAGAATAACAAGTGCCTGGGGTGGAGGGGGCAGGGGGAATTACTGGGAAGAAGCATGAAGGGTCTTTCTGGCATGATGGAAATTGTTCATGTTACTTTGGGGGTAATTACAAGAGTATTTAGAGTTGTCAAAACTCAGATTTGTGCATTTTTTTTTCCATGTCAGTTATGGCTCAACTTAAAAACAACAACAATGCATAAAATCATGATGTAAGCACTGGCCTTGTTAAGGAAGCAAGACACATCTTCCCCAGAAGAGCAAAAGAAGGGGGAGTCTGTGAACATGCAGGAAATTTTGTGGTAGGAAGAAGGGAAGCTGCGCAAGTTGACCTTGCATGACTTGACTATTCTTAGGAAAAGTAAGAGATGATATTATCTTCTGGGTTTGTGTATGGGCACTAAGGAGGGGAAGGATACATGTATTGGGAAAAGAAAACATATTTGGGAGATACTATAAGATGATAAGGGATGAATCTCTAACAGCCTTAACCCCCGATCCTGTTTTGTTTCAAAACCCTCTGCTCTTCAGAGTTTGTTGGGTCCTACTCAACCCAGATTTGTATTTCTCATCCCCAACATTTGACAGATTGGAAGAAGGTCAAGAGCATCTATTCCTAACAGATGAAAATTGTTTCTTGGAGTGGAAGTGTGCAGTGAAGATACAATTAGATTACATATAAAAAATAAAACTCGATGGTTTGTGGTCTCCCAAAGCTCAATACTATTTAACAAATCTTATTCTTGAGCATTTATTTGGGAAAGAAGTAAGAAAAAATGCTTACAAAGGCTCCTGGGGGGAGGGTGGGGGCTGATAATGAAAAGGAGTTGAGGAATATTGGTCTAGGAAAAGCAAAATGCAGGCAATGGGATAACCTGAGTTGCAGGCCTGGTCAGGTAAGTAAATGAGGGTTAAGGTGTGCAAGAGTCTAAGATGATGTCACATGTATTAATGAATGGATAAATAAGAGATGGAATTATAAATCAGGAATATAAAAACCAGAGAGAACAGAGATTGTAACAACGGTGAAGAGCAGGGTTGGTAGGAATGTGGGAGTAGGAGAGGAATCACGCCAGTCATGGAAGTCATGTCAATACGAAGCTCTTAGAAAAAAGACAACTGAGCATGGTTGGAGAAGAACTAGTGGTGGCAGGTCACAATCCCAATCCCATCCAAGGGTCAGCAGGAATGACAGAGGGGAAAGGGAAGGGTGGGTGGAGGTGAGAGACTTAGGTCAAAGGGGAACATCAGAATTCAGGTAGTAGAGAAGAAAAAGATCTGCATGGCCATGTAGGTGGGTGCTCAAGGCAGAGCAGAACTGGAGGGTCTGGGGGTGAAGCTGGCAGAGGAACTGGGTGATGGATTCATGTCTGGAAGGGATGTAATGTGATTGAGACCACAGAGAAATAAGGTTGGAGATGCCTGGAATACTAACAGGTCACCATGGGAATGGGGGCAAGGAGTAAGAGAGTTTACTTGGAGGGGAGAGTACAGAACTTGCCCACCCGAAGTTGACATCCCATTGTGGTGGAAAGCAGCTCAAAAAAGCTTTTTTTTTAAAAAAAAAAAAAAAGAAAAAAAAGCTTTTCTTTATCCAGCGGACTGAAATTTTGGATTCTCTGAGGCTTTGCTTGAAAAGTAGAGGAGTACTACTATCTTGAATGTATCAACTCCTTTTTATAAAATAAAAGGTGGTGTAGCTAGTGCCAGAGATAAAAAGAAATTTAATCTCAAACATTTAAATTTATTTCAAAGATAGTGATCACCATTCTTTCCATATTCTTTTATTTTTTAGGATTTAATTTTCTAAAGATTCAGGGTGCCTGGCTGGCTCAGCGGTTGAGCATCTGCCTTTGGCTCAGGCCATGATCCCAGAGTCCTGGGATCGAGTCCTTCATTGGGTTCTCTGCAGGGACCCTGCTTCTCCTTCTTCCTGTGGTCTCTGCTTCTCTCTCTGTATCTCCTATGTATAAATAAGTAAAATCTTGAAAAAAAAAAAAAACTTTCTAAAGGATCAGACTATAGAATGTATTTTGTTTTTCAAATTCAACTTCTATATAGTTCAATTATTGGACATCCCACTTCACTTTCTTCTGTATTTTGATTACAATACTTATTGTAATACCTATATAATGCCCATATCCTATCATGTGAATAGAAAGGAGTTTTGGCAATGAGGGAGGTATGACGTAATTCTTTAAGAGGTTCTTTTCATATTCTGTTTCAGTAGCAAACACTAGCAACTATTTTACCACAGCAGTCACAAAACTATTTTCCCATGCCCTGAATTTAAATATTCAATTATATTCTCTTGAGCCATCAGGGACTTCTCTTTTCATCCATAAAAAGTTTATGCTAATCTTGCCTATTTTCTTTTACATTTTAGGTTCTAAGCAAAGCCAACAATAATTAATATAAATTAAGAATGCTGGCATGGAAAGCTGTTCCTTATCAATCTGTCACACTGTAAACATGCCACACAGAATCATAATAGATTAGCGTCAAAGTCCAGTGAAATGGTCATGAAAGAGGCCAAATATATTTGAATAACATTCATTGAAATCTATTGCTATGATCAGGTCTAAAGCTGTATGTCATGGAATTCCAAGAATTCAAATGAAATTTGTCTTCAGTGCTGTAAGATTTCTGGGCTGTTCTGACAGCATCACATTTTATTTAGAGCTTCTGGCCTGGACAAAGTCTTACATCTCTTTCAAAGTCAAGGTCATTCATAAAGATCTGTGCTGTCCAATACAGCAGCCACAAACCACATGTGGCTATTGAACACTTGAAATACAACGAGTCTGAGATAGACTGTAAGTTTAAAACATATACTAGATTTCAAAGATTGATTATAAAAAAAAAATAATTGATTAAAAAATATTACTGGCTTGGTAATATTTTTACATGCTCAATTTTAAAATTAATTTTTGATAGTAACTACATGCTAAAATGATAATATTTTAGACATATTAGACTTGAATAAAATAATTATTAAAATTAATTCCAGGGATCCCTGGGTGGCGCAGCGGTTTAGCACCTGTCTTTGGCCCAGGGCGCGATCCTGGAGACCCAGGATCGAATCCCACGTTGGGCTCCCGGTGCATGGAGCCTGCTTCTCCCTCTGCCTATGTCTCTGCCTCTCTCTCTCTTTCTCTCTCTCTCTCTCTCTGTGACTACCATAAAAAAAAAAAATAATTCCACCTTTTTTATGTTCTGAAATATGGTGATCTGAAAATTTTAAGTCACAGATTCTGGCTCTCATTACATTTCTGTTGGGCTGCTCAAGGCTGTATATCACTTTTGAAGTGAGCCGCAAGGAGGCAATCCAGTGTGGTCAGACAGGTGTAGGTTCAATTCCCACACCTTCTCTTTCTTCACTGAGGGACCCTGGCACATTACTTCTCCAAGCCTTTCTTTCTTCATTTACAAAACAGGAATAATGACAGCACCCTGCTCTCAAGGATGATCCAATCTAATGCTTGCGACTGAACATATGCTTAGGTTCTCAGAATGAGCTTTAACTTCTAGATTACAAAAAAAAAAAAAAGAGGCACAATTTAAAAAAACTCAGCTGCCTCATGAAAAACAGAAGGGGTAGAAATTTTAAACAAATAGTAAAATGGATCAGATCAAACACAATTTAAAATATCCTTATCTTGGGATCCCTGGGTGGCGCAGCGGTTTGGCGCCTGCCTTTGGCCCAGGGTGCGATCCTGGAGACCTGGGATCGAATCCCACATCGGGCTTCCGGTGCATGGAGCCTGCTTCTCCCTCTGCCTATGTCTCTGCCTCTCTCTCTTTCTCTCTCTGTGACTATCATAAATAAATAAAAATTAAAAAAATAAATAAAATAAAATATCCTTATCTTTGTTGTTTCTTTTGTCTTCAACCCTTGCTACTTAGTAGCAGACATATATTAAGGAAAGCAGAAATGAAAGTCAGAGGTAACTAAATGTGGATTAGCTCTACTTCCTGAGTCAACTCTCTCTGCTACTGAGGGAAATAATGTAAACAAACATGTTTCCTTATAGAAAACAAAACAAAACAAAAAAACCATGATGGGCCTTTCTCCCAAGAGGCAACCACATGCCATTAAATAGCTAAATATTAAGTAATTTTTGGGTTGAAGAGCTATTTGGGCACATGGGTAAATGAAAGTGAACAAAACAGAGTCCAAGGGCAGGGATTCAGTTCTGGGCCTGCCAGGGCCTAGGCCAACATCACATAAGATTTCTGAGCCTTGGTTTCTCCTTCGTAAAATGGGGATATGGATGAGAATACCTTTTGTGAAAAAGATTGAATTAAATAATGCATAAGAAAACACTTATCTATAAACTGCAAAGTATTATGTAAATGTTAGCTGTTATCATGATTTTATTCCACTGGATTGTAAGAATAATCTATGTGGATACAGCCACTCCACTCTCTGATGCAAATCAAAGGAGCAACAGGTGAACAACAGTGGCTTTGTACAAGGCACTCAACTTTTCAGGACCCTTATTCCCTCTTCTTCCCTGTCTACCTTAAAGAGTTACTAGGAGAGCCTCATTAAAAAAAAAAAAAAAAAAAGCACTCAGAAAACTAGAGGCTTACACAAATATAAAGCATTGTTGTTGGTTTGGATAATCACCAAGAGTTGATTTTGACAAAATCTCTGACAAAGAGAGAAAAAAAATCCCATGTTTAGTGTCCAGGAGTCCCTCTTACTGTGAAAAATAGCCATTACCATGGTCCAAAACATAATTCTTTGTCCTTTTAACTCACATATACTCATCCAAGATAATAGTTTTTTTTTTTTTTTCAAGATAATAGTTAATGGCAATAATATGTGGAAAAGGAAGGTTAGGGCGTGCATCTCTTGTTCAGGTAGTGGCAAGATGAAATTTAAGGACTGTCGGCTGTCATTTTTAAGTAAAGCTCCATTCAGCACAATACGATAATCATAACTGCAGGACATCCTTCCTTACAAGAACTGCCATGAAGCTGGCTCTTGGGCAGCCCAGGTGGCTCAGCAGTTTAGCACTGCCTTCAGCCCAGGGCGTGATCCTGGAGACTCAGGATCGAGTCCCACATCAGACTCCCTGCATAAAGCCTGCTTGTGACTCTGCCTCTCTCTGTGTCTCTCATGAAAAAAAAATAATAAAATCTTAAAAAAAAAAAAATAAGCTGGCTCTTTGGGGGAAAAATACTCATCTATGTGGTCTTTAAAATCAGTACTATGTAATTCTGGTACCCCAAAAGATACTGATAGGACTTTATCCAGTCATTAAATTATTTGACCTCTAAGGCAGGACAAAAACAGATGTAACAATGACTTAAAAAGATGTGTCTTTAGAACTTCACATAAGGGGGTGCCTGGGTGGCAAGTAGGTCAAGAGTTTGCCTTCAGATGAGGTCATGATCCAGAGTCCTGGGTTCGAGCCCCAAGTCAAGCTCCAAGCCCTGCATGGGGCTCCTGGCTCCACAGGGAGCCTGCTGCTTCCCCAGCTTGTGGTCTCTCTCTCCCTCTCTGTCAAATAAATAAGTAAAATCTTAAAAAAAAAACCACACAAAACCTTCACATTAAAAAAAAAAAGAGCTCATAAAAATCAGAGAATAAAATAGAAGCAGCCCATTGACCTGCAACTATTATCTGTAATAATTAGAACTCATTTTCCCCACATCTCTTGATCTGTTATTACTTTTAATAGGAGCCGACTAGTACTAAAAGGACTTTTCTGTCACCATGTGTACCACTTCATTTAACAACTAAGATTGTTTTTCATCATTCTCAATTTGTATCAAATTGTAACAAAAAATTATCTAACTTGAAAAATTCAGCTTATTTGGTTTTTGCTGATTTATACTTTTATTTCTCTCATTTGAATCATACTTTCCCCATATTTACTTACTTTTGTATAGTATTCCTTGATTTTGTGCTCCTGTACCTGGACAAAGCCAACCCTAAACCTAGAACTTCACACTTAGGATGGCACCTCTCACATCATACCATATTAGCTTGTTCTATAATTAAGGCACTTCAATACTTCTGTCCAAATGGGATTAAATAAAAAACACACATTAACACACACATTAGGAGAAAGGACTAAGATCTATCTATACATGTAAAACTCAAGGAGTACACAGGAAGGTGAAGAAGTTGCATCATATGGAGTTACTGAGGCAATTAAGACAATCCTTTTAGGGAGAGGACAAGAGAACAAAGCAAACCATTAGCTAGCTGTAAGGTACCAGATGAGTGCTCTAGAAGTTGAGAGACTCAGAAACCAATGCAGGAAGTATGGAGATTTTTTTTAAGGATGGATAAATTTATTTATTTATTTGGTGGGGAGGGCAGTGGGAAGGAGGTACGGATCTCAAGTCGACTCGGTGCTCAGCAAGATCATGACCTGAGACGAAACCAGGAGTCAGGTGCTCAACCGACCGAGCCACCTAGAGTCCTCCAGTAAGTGTTGTAGATTGTTAGCATCCTAATAAGCTGAGATAAATACATCACTACCATCTCATTTCAAACCTTGTTCATCCTATTTCCACATTGGATCTTTTCACCGTTTTCTTAAGCTTAGAAGCAAATTCCGTAACTTCCACCATTTCATTATTGCCAAAACTACAGATGCCAACACCATCACCAACACGCTTAGATTGTATTAATAAAAATACAAGATGCAAAAGCACCCCTGTTCTAGGTTTCAGTGATACTAATTACACTATGAACCTCTTCCAAGGCAGTGAGTGAAAAGCCAACACCAATGACTGATTGTACCTGGCAGGTCTCCCTAAGAGCAAGAGTTATCATTACTAAGTCCAGGCAGGCCTTGCTTCATTTCTTACTGCTTGCATATGCTGGACATGAGTTGTAGTTGTGTCATCTGGTTGCAGCTTTATTTTTTTTTTAAGATTTTATTTATTTATTCATGAGAGATACAGAGAGAGAGAGAGAGAGAGAGAGGCAGAGACACAGAGGGAGAAGCAGGTTCCATGCAGGGAGCCCAATGTGGGACTCGATCCTGGGACTCCAGGATCATGCTCTGGGCCAAAGGCAGGTGCTAAAACCACTGAGCAACCCAGGGATCCCTGGATGCAGCTTTAGAGCACACTACTCTTCTTAGATGAGTGCTTTGCCCAAAGTATATTTGTGGAATACTTGGGAAATGCCTTACCAAAAAAATTTGACTTTGGGAAATATCATATCGTATTCGATATTGCCTTCCTGAAGATTCACAGAGCATTTAGCATATTAAAGGTTCTTGCAAGAGGAGGAGTTATCTTTGTCTAACTCAGCATTTCCTAAATTTACCTGACCATGTAACCCTTAGCTATGCCCCCCCCCCCCCACCCATTGGCATCCTATGAACATCCAGAACTGACACTTCCAGAGACACTCTTGGAAATACTCTTTTTGAGTGATAAGGGATAGATTATTTCAGAGGACTATTACCTCATCTCAAAGCTTGAAAACCCTAAATTATTCCACTCTGGGAAGAGGAGACAGTAGCACAACCAGATGAGTATTAAGAAGGAAAGGATTTCCTTCGTAAAATTTTCAAGACCGCCTGATCAAAGGTACACATTCTACTTACTTAAGGAGATTGCCGAGATTGAACAGAGCCCGGTTGTGCTGAGGATTTAGCTGGAGAGCCCTCTGATAGTACATCTTTGCCTCTGCTGCGTCTCTCGTCAGTGTTCCCAGATTGTTCAGGGCACTTGCATGGCGAGGATACAACCTGAAAAGTCAGAACTATTCAGCCATGATTGTTCAAAAACCTGTAAACTGGGCATAATTTGCTTGTTCTCCACCGCTCCCCCCGCCCCCCAGGGAATGCCACAACCAAAATGAAACACGGAGTTCTTCCTTTATTTTAATGGTTTGTCCATGTGAAATCTTATGTGTGCAGCTGCAGGCATATAGATATGGCTGAGAAGCACATATTTGACCCTTAATGGTATAAGTAAATAACCCCCACATGGTACGAAAATAAACAGTATGCAAATCTAACAGGGTTAAACAAATTTTAGTCCTTTGGAGCCTATAATTACTTTCGATCTGCTTTGACAGAAAATTCTCATTGCCTCATTGCTTCTGAGTTTCTGGGCTGGTGGACTGCTGAGCAGCTGCCTGTATAGGGCCTACTATGTACACGAGATGCTGGAGGTTCCTCAGGTGAAGGCATCTTCACATATTTGGATTGGGGGATTAGAAAGACCATCATCATTGAGAAAGCATAATATACAATGTCTTCCCATAAAAATAAACTTTATCCCTAAAATGACTTTCCATCTTGGCTCTCTTTTTCCATTTTATCTCCTTTCCCTCCTCCTACTGTAATTTGGTACCAACTGGCCTGATACAGTTCTCAGAATGAAAATCCTGACAAACGCTTAAAAAAAAAATTAAATAATGCACAATGAAGTGAAAGTAGCATTCCCATGTTCAAAAGCAAATGTAAAGGAGGCTTGGGGATACATCAGTAAACCAAATTTATGCTGATTAAAGAAGGAAGGGAATCAATCTACTTCCTTAACTCAAAACCATAAAGAAGGCAAATCCGCACAGCTACATAGTTTAGTTGTTTCCGCTATATTTAGAGCAGAATATTTAGCAGACGAAGAGGTTCACTCCGTCTCTGTCACCCAGAGTGCTTAAATAAGCTCATGGAACTGGCTCTTATTGTAGAAAAGCCAAGATAATGCACAAGAAATAAAAATAGGATGTGTACTTGTCAAATCTCTTGACAATCAAATGACATGCTTGCCCCCTCCCACTCTGTTCTGCACCTTCTAAGATCAGTTATATTTGCGGACAGAAGAGGTTCCTATTAAAAGGCTGCCAAGACAAGTCTCATTTTTTTTTTTTTAAATCTTTGTTTAACTCAAAGTTTCCTAAGTTTATTTGATTACGGAATCCTCTCTTCCCCGGTCCCTTCTAGAGCAGCAGTGAACACAAAGAACATTCCTGAGGGGGAAAAATAAAAAAAAGAACATTCCTGAGAAATAGTATTTTCAGTAAGACATGCCCATGCCAGGTGATGTTCCTCAGGACTGACAAGGGACAGAATCTATTCAGAGGTATATTATGTCCTCCCAAGCACAAAAGTTCTAATTACTCTCAATGGCTGTAGAGGATGTTGGGGAGAGATACGAGAGGAATTGGGAAAAGGAAAACATACTGGGCCAGCACATGGCACTGTTGTTTGCTTCTCTCTGGTCATCTTCACTCAGGCAAAGACAACCTGAGGTCCCTGGTAGCCCTATAACCCCTGGCCTTACAGTTCTAAGGGAAGCAAGTCCTTGGCTCTCTCTCTCTGAGATGCCACTAAGGGATATCAGAGCTTTGGATGAGAGCAAGATGCTCTTGTATCTGCTCATTCTTCACTCCATGGCCACAAAAGTCTCTTAGGAAGCTTGTGTCTAAGAATGTTACAGAAAGCATATCACAGCCAGGACTCAAATTCCTTTTAAAGAAACCTTTTTTTTGGGGGGGGGGGTGCAGGAAAAGACATTGAACAAAGCTCTCTGACCTCCCAAAGATTTAAGAGATGTCCAATGAACACGATATGAGCAATTCTTGTTTCTCTGTTGACCAGCTGTAATAGGAAGCTTCCTGGGGGCATCAGCCTTCTTAAAACTTGATCTTTTCCTTATTTCTTTAGGCTTGGGAGCCCTTGAAATCAATGTTTGAGGTAAAAGCACTACTTATGGGAAAGGACAGTATAAATTCCATAAGATCTTCCACCATGGACTCACTCACCTCTCGAAGTGCCCATCCGCACTCTCAAGCAACTGCCCTTGGCATTGGCTCTCAGCCCACCTTATTCAAATTTATGCTTACTGGCAATCCCACTGTCAAATAAATAGTCATGGACTTTCTTTCTTTTTTTAAAGATTTTATTTATTTACTCATGAGAGTCACAGAGAGAGAGAGGGAAGCAGAGACATAGGCAGAGGGAGAAGCAGGCTCCATGTGGGGAGCCTGATGTGGGACTCCATCCCAGGACCCCGGGAACCATGCCCTGAGCCCAAGGCAGACGTTCAACCCCTGAGCCTCCCAGGTGCCCAGTCATGGACTTTCACATTTCGCTGAATCCAAAATGTTTTTTTTCCCTCTCTCTTTTCTTCTAATTCAGAAACTGAACGCAAGTCCACACCAAACTCTCAAAACCAGAAATAAGCAGTGAGAAAGGAAGTAGCGAGAAACAGAAAGAAGCACTCTGACAGAGAGAGGCACCCTGATGGAAGAGGCCTTGACTTGTGCTCCAAGAACTTGTCTGCAGTTGCATTAGCATGAAGCTTAGGACAAAGATTCATGGCCAGCCACAGTCGGGGAAGAGGCTGTATGTTGACAGAGTCCCAACCCAGGGAGGAAGGGGATTGCTGACATCTAGAGTGGCTTACTGAACCTATTCCCACTCAGAGCCCCCACCTGAAAAACGTGTGATATTGTGTATTCCTGGTAATAGTAAGCAGACTGCTAGCAATATCCTCTCTCACCGGGTATCTGATTAGGTTCAGCTACTCACAAGCAAGTATTGCATTATTTATAAAACAAAGCTGAATTTCATTAATAGGATTCTTCAATAACTAGGTCAGGAAAAAAATACCACAGTTTATTTTGAGTTTTAGATAAATGTAAATTTTTTTTCTTAAAAGACCTACTCTTCTCTTGTTCACTGAAGACCTATGCTAGGACAGAGGTTATTTTTTGTGTTTGCTTTTTATTTTATTTTTATTTTATTTATTTATGTTTTTAAAGATTTTATTTATTTATTCATGAGAGAGACAGATAGAGAGAGAGAGAGAGAGAGAGAGGCAGAGACACAGGCAGAGGGAGAAGCAGGCTCCATGCAAGGGAGCCCGAGATAGGGACTTGATCTCGGGTCTCCAGGATCAGGCCCTGGACCGAAGGTGGCACTAAACCCCTAAGCCACCCCGCCTGCCCCTGCTTTTTAAATAAACTTGTGTTTGAATGAGCTTGGGTCTAATTTAATACTGAGGTCTCCAGGAGGATAATTACGTACTATAAAAATAAACAATTTAAGAGATGTCTATGTTGGTACATCCATTGTCAGAATAAATTAACCCTATCTTGACTTTGACTTCTACAGGAATACTTTATAAAAGTTCTGTTAGTGATTATTCCCTTCCCCATCTAAAAAAAAAGTCTCAACAAAAGCTTCACTAAACTAGGGTGGAGTGGTGATTTTCAGACTTTTTTTTTTTTTTTTTTATGAGTATGAACAGCCATAGGATTTTCCTTCTCACACTCTTACTCAACATTTGTGCTGGGGGTTCTTGCCATTTCTTTATTATTGTCATTTTTTATTTCAGTGAGTTAAATTTTTAAAACTTATTACACAGAAAATATGTTGTATTGTTAAGTAGTCCTAGTGTGTAAGGAAGCTTATTTTTTCTCTTTAAAAATGAAATCTTGGAACACCTGAGATTAAGCATTGGACTCTTGATTTTGGCTCAGGTCATGTTCTCAGGCTTGTGATATAAAGCCCCACATGAGGCTCTGTGTCAGGCATGGAGCCTGCTTAAGAATCTCTCTCTCCCTCTCTCTTTGGGTCCCCCCCCCCCCCCGTAAAAAAATTAAAGTGAAATCTACATATAGAGATATAGTTCTATGAATTGAGGAGAATTTTGGTCAAGTACTGAATAATCTGTATTCTTGGTAAGTACACCTCCAGTTGAGCACATATGGGGTTCTTAATTTTTATCTAGGAGCATTTCCTTAAGCAGAACTGATAAAGCACCTATTTAAAAATATTATTATTCCCCTCCATTCCCAGTTACCTTAGCTGTGAGAATCAAAATCAACATGTTATTAGGAGATCATCATTGGGGGTGGGAACAAAAGAAAATGGGTCCCAAGTGACCTAGGATGGATTAAGGATACTTCACACTTTTTCTTCCATCGTCTCATTTAACCCTCCTAATTCTTTAAGTAGAATTACTGTACTATGTTACAGCTGAGGAAAGAAACTGAGTAGATAATAGATTATTAAAAAAAATAAAATCTCAGAAGCAGTTGTGTTCTTGTGTTAAGAAGACAATTGGCTCCTGTAAATCTATTTATTTTTCCTGACAATCATGAGTCTTTCCACCTTCAGCAAATAAATAACCGCTAGCAATTAGAGCTTCCATTTAGAGTAATTTCTCCTTTTTTTTTCTTTAGCCCATCCATTCAACTATGATCTTATAGGAACTAGTTCTCAGGGACAGAAGTAGAATAAACTCAATACTCAGAATACTTGGCTGCTGAGATTCTTATGCACTGGAAAAATATGTTACCCACCATACAAAATAATCATGTTATCTCCAAAAACCACAGCATTCAGAGAGGCTATTTAGAGCCAGCAACACTGAGTAAGTGTACAAGATGTACGTACACTCTCTCATCTACTGCCCTTAAGCTTTAACCCAAGATCAACCTGCAGACCCAGAGACACAAGATGGATGTGACTAAAGTGTGGTTTTACATTTTCTTTCAGTTATTTACTTTGAATTTTGTACCATCTGTTCAAAAGTTAAGGATGCTCTTAATTTTTTGTTGGAGTACCTTACACGGCATTTCATTGTGCAAGCGATATTGTATCCTATGCTCCAGCTTGTAATTTCCTTTCAGAATATACACACCCTGATTTATTTGTCTGATTTTCATTCCACACCTTAATTTATTTGAGGTTAACTATGCTAAGGTCAGATGTTTATTTTCTATTTCCTGTTAAGAAAAAAAAAAATCCAAAAGAAAAACATGTCTGGGAAAAAATTCAACCATAAAACCTGAACTTCACTGGACTAAAAAAATAACCAAAGTAAACTTTATTTCAGGAGTCAGCAGCATATTTTCAACCAGATTAGTCTCTGGCATTTTTTTAAAAATGCCTGGTTCTTCCCTGTTATAAAATTTGAACAACCATGTCACTAAAATGTACCAGGTGACACTGATTATTGCTCTGCTTCTTTGCTTGTTCGAAATTGCCATTAACACCCAGCAAGTAATCTTGCCACTTTCTTTTTGCATTATATTCTTTCCACCCTTTAAGAAAGCTTTGGGAAAAAACCTCACATGCAATTTAGGGAAATGTAACACACTCTCCAAAGAGGGCCAACTAAATTATCTGACCTCTCACAATGGATGACCTCTCACAGTGATCCAGAAGGACTCCACCCAGTTGATTTTCCAAGACAATTTAGAGTAAACCCTGTTCTCTGATGCCCTCAGGAAATGAGTCATTTTAAGTGGCTGAATTTTCCTGATTCCTGACAATTTAACTCTAAGGGTTGGGAAATGCATTGAATTAAATAGTTCTCTGCTTTTTATTTAACCTTTCACAGAGGCTTGAGGTGATTATGGTGAACTTTGGTTTTTGGGGCAGATGGTGGGCCTGTTTTGGTGGAGCAGAAATATAACTGTATTTGGAGTCAGAAGCCATGGACTTTCAGGGAAAAAAAAAAAAACATATCTAGCTATGAGATTTTGAATTTATGTCTGCCCCTTAGTTGCTTTCTCTATAATAATAAGGTCAATAGCTATTGACCTTCTGTGTAAACAAATGGGCGTCTATGTTAGAAAATGAGATGATGGGTATAAAAATACCCGTCATCATACTTGTTCCACCATAAACAGTTTGTGTTTGGGGTGAGTTGCAGGACCTCTGGGTGGTATTATTCGGTTCCCCCTCCAGCCCTAACGAACCCACGCCAGGCTGAAGCTGCCAGGTCTCCTCTCATATGGATTTCTCACCCTCCAAAAAAAATCATTCTCTTCACTGCTGACAATGGCCTTCGACTTGATCCCATCAGTCAAAATAACATCCATTATTTCTTCATCACTAATCCAGTGAACACTCAAGTCATCTTGAATCCATCTGTCTCTCCTATGCCGTGGGTTCTCAGATGTGAAGGACGTGAGACTCTTTCCATTTTAAGAATGTAGGAATGTTCTCTGCCAAACCCTCATTCCAAAGCCTGTCAATCCTTCATCATCTAAAGCAAACGATCCCCACAGGCACCAGAGCAATTTCCTCCAAGCCTTATGATATGCTCAACACCAAATGGAATTCCAGACACGTGCAATTTTACAAGCTACATCCAAGGTTGTAAGGAGATTCAAAGTCCTGTGTGACAGATCCATGTGCACATGGAGTCTTTACTGTACTGATACTTCATAGCATTACTAGCACTCCAGTTGTATCAACTCGGGAAAAGACGGCAGTGGGCGGAAAAGGGGGTCCCTATTCCTAATCAGTAACTGCCAATGAAGATCATGTGGGATGGGGAGAGAACAGGGTGCATATCCTGAATATCCGCTTCAGGATCTGGTGGTCACCAATGGCAGGAAGTAGGCGTGTTAAACATCTTGTGATGCATTAGACAGTCCTGCATAATTAAGAACTGTCCCATCTACACTGTTGACAGCTCTCCCACTGAGAGATACTAGCTGTCATTACAGAGTTGCCCTCTAACTCTAAGGGGGTCTGTGATATTCTGTGCATTATATCCATCTGGTCTTTCTTTCAATAATCATTTAAACATCTACTAAGCACCTACAATGTGCCAAACCCTCCGGTAAGGGACCACAGCAATAAAGAGAAAGGAGTCCTTGCTCTCCAGTAAGTCCTGTGGCAGAAGAGGAAGAGACAGGGACACCAATTTGCTTTAACACGACTGTGATCAGAGCACACAGGGCAGAAAGAGACAAAGTGGAGGGAGGGGGGTGGACAGTATGAGAAGCAGGAGCCCATGGCAGGAGCATTGGTACTCACCAAGGTGTTTCCAGGCCAGATGATGCTTCACCAGCGAGGCAGTAACAGTTGAGAGTTAAGGAAAGGGGAGGAAGGGATATAAGTAGAAAGAGGAAAAAAAAGTGTTTCAAAGAGAGAGAGAGAAAGCAAACTAAAAAGAACTCAGGAAACAAAACATGTTACTCTGGTTTAAGCACAAATTGGAAAGGAGGGCAATAAAGGACAAGGAACAGGTTTTGGAGAGAAGGTGGTAAGGTGAGTTTCGGTGCAGCGGGAAATGTGTAGAAACATCCAGGAATCAGCTGGAGAGATGGCTCTGATACAGGAACGTTATGTGGTGAAATGACAGCTTTGAGAGTTGATCAGCATACAGATGCTACCTAAAAGCTTTTGGAACTGAAGAGATCCTCTGGGAGGAAAACAAAGCTTGAGAAGAGGGGGAGCCTGAGAACTCCTCCACTAAGGGTTTGGAGGAGAGTCTAGAGAAAGAGGGAAAACCAAGGCAGCATGGAAGCTGACAAGTAATTCACTTTAAGGAGGACGGAGCAGTCAACAAAATTAATGCTGCTGAGAGTCAGCAGTGTCCCCTGGAGTTCCCCATATGAGGGCAGCAGGTGCACCTACAGAAGAGAGTCAGTGGTAGAGTGGAAACCACTCATAGGTGGTGGTGGTAGGGGGCTGGCTAACAAGAGGGAAATGAAGGAGAAGACACTGAGACCAACAGGTAAGGGAAAAACAGGAGAGGTACAGGCTGGTTTGCATATTTGTTTCAAGAAGGTAGAAACTTGAGACTATTTATTTATTTATTTTTAAGGTATTTTATTGCCTGGGTGGCTCAGTTGTTTGAACATCCACCTTGATTTCAGCTCTGGTAACGATCTTGGGTTGTGAGATCGAGCCCCATGTTGGTCTCTGTGCTCATCAAGGAGTCTGCTTGAGATTCCCTTTCTCTTTCCCTCTCCCCCTGCTGGTGCACGTGCCCTCTCTCCCACCCATCTCCCACCTCACTCTCTAAAAATAAATAAATGAATCTTTATAGAGAGACATACAGAGTGTAAGATTGGGGAGGGGAGGGGCAGCGGTACAGGGAGAGAGAATCTCAAGCAGACTCCCTGCTGAGTGTGGAGCCCAACATGGGGCTTGATCGCACAACCCCCAAGATCATGACCTGAGCAGAAATCAAAAGGCAGACACTCAAGGGCTTGAGTCACCCAGGCACCCCGAGAGTATTTAAATATTAATGGAAAAGTGCCCAGAGAAGTAGATGAAGTGAAGGCTTTAAGAAACAGTTTTAAATAAAATCTCAGAGGAGTTGGAAATTAGGGACTCCTGAACACAGGAGAAAGGCAAGATGGGTTTGGGGACAGATTAAATATATGTTCTGTAGAAGTGACTATGGATCTACTTTGGAAAGTTTTTGGTTTTCATACTGTACCTCAGCTGCCATTTAAAAAAAATTCAGGTAATTCACATCTTAAAAAAAAAAAAAGACCATATAAAGATGTTTCCAGGTAGCATTCACCCAATCAACACACACTAAGTGCTACATTCCTGGTATTGTTCTCTAGGCTGCGGATAAAGACCCAAATCTCTACCCTCATGGGGTTTCCCCTCTAGTAGAGGGAGACAGACACTTAAAAAAATGAGAAGTAGGGGCACCTGGGTGGCTCAGTGGTTGACCATCTGCCTGTGGCTCAGGGCATGATCCCGAGGTCCTGGGATCAAGTTCTGCACTGGGTCCCCCACAGGGAGCCTACTTCTCCCTCTTCCCATGTCTCTGCCTCTCTCTGTGTGTCTCTCATGAATAAATAAATAAAATCTTTAAAAAAAAAAGAGAGAAGTAGGTGAATGGGTGACAAATGCAATGGAGAAAATGAAGCAAAGAAGAGGAATAGAGTATGTTGGTGGTGACTGCACTCTTGGGTGGGGTGGCCTGGGAAGGCCACATTGACAAGATGACCTAAGTGGGGAACCCCGAAGGAAGGGAAGGAGGCAGCTAGTTAGAGAATGAGGGTGTGTTCCAGGAAGAGGGAATTACAAATTCAGAGTCCCTGGAATAGAAATGTGGCCTGACTGTATGTAGCTGGAGCTGAGCTGGCAGAAAAGTCCCAGGAGGTGAGGTCTGAGAAGGGCAGTGCAGGGCCTGGTAGGAGCCACAGGGGCTCTGAGACAGGAATCTAAGTGAGACACGATGGCCAGTGGAGGTGGACAGAAGTGGTCAGATTTGGGACATACAAATAAATAACACTTAATGAATTTATCACTGTCAGGTATTGGGCAGTGCCTCAAGCTTTTTATACGAACTATCTTGTAATCTTCCAACCTTATCAAGTATGGTGTTACCTCCCATGTTGTCATTTTAACAGAAAATCTAAGTGATATTGTTAAAGCTGTCATATTTGCTTATATAGGAAATTGTAAATTGAGCCGGTTGTGGTGGCTGCTTTCTCACACCACCCAGACACCACTCACGTCTGAGACACTTGTTCCCCATCTGTTGACAGTTCACAGCTGAGTCTTCTCAGGAACTGCCTCACCCCAGGCTACCCTCCCTGGCTGGGGCAGTGACTGGTTCATAAGGGGATGTAAAGATTCCATCTCTTGCCATTCACGGCAATCCTGAGGGGCGCTCGCAGCTCCAGAGCTTCCTAGGTGTCAGCTGAGGCCCAGGAATTGCCCTTGCTTGTCAACTCTCCCTCTGCCCATCCTGCTCCCCTGGCTTCCTTCCCTAACATTTCCAGAGAGCACTTCTTAATGGACTTCCTGCATGCAGATCCCTGCCTGGGATTCTGTTTCCTGGGGAAGCACAGTGAGTTTCTGAAGTGAAAGAGAGGTATAAGGCAGGAAAAAAAAAATAAAAAGCAGAAAACAAAGCACAACCCCCGCCCCCCACCACCACCACCAAACTGGACAGCAAAATGTTCTTGAATAGAAATTACAGAACTTTCATTCAGAAATTTAGTCTATAAGTATGGCCACAAAGTCACTAACTTCTAGTTTTCTAAATGAAATAGTGTTTAATTTCTTGGATTTAATGAGTAAAACTGCTAGACTTCATTAACACAAAATATAGTGAAGCTATTAATTTCATCAACAAAAAAAGGAATAAAACTAATTTCAAGTGTCTATTTGTGATACTGGGAAGTGCACTTAGACTTTTATAAATGAAAATACCACACTGGCAAAAGAGCCCATCTCCACATGTTAAACCTGGTTAACAAATGGTCCTGGAGTTTTAATTCTTTCCAGAAATACATGACAGCTGGTATCCAAGGTCACTTTTACTCATAAGAGTTATTTTAAATGTTCACTTAAAATAGGCTGTGTAATGAAGGACTTTTAAAATAAGCATTATATCCTGATTTAAAAAAAATGTTCAAACTCCACCAGCTTCATAGATAGCATTTCTCAAAGGAGTTATAATAATGTTATTGATGTATTCAGGACATCAGTGAACAGTGAGTTAATTACACATGGTTAGATTTTGTTAGACTATGATACAGGGTTTCCTTGATTCTTTTATTACTTCCCTTTTTTCCATATGCACTTACACAGTCTAATAGAGTCTCCTTGCAGAGTTCCAGTTATCAACACAGCAGGGAATGCAAAGAATGCTATCAATGGTTACTACTATCATGACGAGTCTCTATTTTATGCATTAAAAATTCCAATCAAAAAGATTTTAGTTCTATCCTTTCCCACGTGGTAGGCAATTAAATTGCTAGTGGCAATTTCTTTGGGACAGGAGCAATAAAAGCACATTTCTTCCCCTTTACTTATACCAATAAAAAAAAGCCTGGTTTGGGGATCCCTGGGTGGCTGAGGTTTAGCGCCTGCCTTTGGCTCAGGGCGCAATCCTGGAGTCCTGGGATCAAGTCCCACATCGGGCTCCCAGCATGGAGCCTGCTGCTCCCTCTGCCTGTGTCTCTGCCCCCCTCTCTCTCTCTCTATCATGAATGAATAAACCTTAAAAAAAAATCCTGGTTTTCTGGCTTCTTTTTCTGTTTAGAACATCAACAACAGGGGCACCTGTTGGTTAAGGCAGACTCTTAATGGGATGTCCTGGGATGGAGGCCCACACTGAGCTCTTTGCTCAGTGGGGAGCCTGCTTCTCCCTCTGCCTGCTGCTCCCCCTGATTATGCCTTTTCTCTGTTAAATAAATAAATAAATCTTTAAAAAATAAAAAAAGAACCTCAACAACAGATATACTGGGAGTGGATAAGGCTAAGGGTCCCATGGCTGCCCAAGCACATTTGAGTACTGTCATGGAAGGGTAATGCACCTCCTGCTTGACAGGAGTATGGGAAGGTGGAAATCTTAGATGATTTACTGTGTATTTCATGGTGAAACCATACCTGTGAGGGGGATGGGGGAAAGCAGCAGTCTGGGTAACTGAAGATCATAGCTCTTGTATCAGGGATGGAATCCTGCAGAGGGGTGATATCCAATCACCTGGGATGCATGACTAGATCTGGGTATGGGAGGTGCTTATCATAGTAGGCTGGGAGGAATTCTAAGTGAACAACGTTCCATGGATATGGAATAATTTGCTGGTGACAGTAAGGAGACTTTCCTGACCCATCTGGACAAAGGTGAACTCTATTCCTTCCCAGGTGCAGGGTTCTTGATGGCCAGCCCATTTTAACCAACCAATAACTGAGTCATGCAGTGAATTTAAATATAAGATGAAAAACAATTTCCATAACTCTATCACCTGTAGTGAAAACTATTTTAAAACTGCCTCTTTGGGGCATCTGGGTGGCTCAGAGGTTAAGTGTTTGCCTTTGGCTCAGGTGTGATCCCTGGGTCCTGAGATCGAGTCCTGCATTAGGCTCCCCGCAGGGAGCCTGCTTCTCCTTTGGCCTATATCTCTGGCTCTCTCTGTGTGTCTCTCATGAATAAATAAAGTCTTTTAAAAAATAAAAAATAAAGATAAATAAAACAGTTTCTTCACTATGTTGTACTCTTCTCTGTAAAACATATTGGTGGTTGTCCACAACTTAATAAACTTTTCCTGTAAGTCTGGGCCTTTTTGACCCTGTGAGTTGAGTTGAATGACTAACAGACAATCATGTTTATTAACAAATTTATTGCAGTTGTAGTTTTTATTGCAGTTGTGTAATGTAATAAAATATTTTGCAAACTGATAAAATAGAAGTGAAAAAGTTATTTCTATGAAAACTAAGTAAATACTCTAAAATTCTCAAAAAAGGGAACTTGCTCAAGAAATTGCTATTGAATTAGATGAAAAACATCTGTAAAATCTATAGGAGAAAAATCAGGAAAATCTCACAGTCATTACATTTTTATTCCACTTTAAAGTATCAAAATCATCAGACAAATGATTTATGGATGTGATTTTGCAGATTATAATCATTAGACTCTTACCCAAAGGAAAAAGTGGTTTGACATTTGAAGATTGGTGAATAGATGTACATGTGAAATTTTGGGATACAATAAATCATTCAAAAGTGTGCATAATTTGTTTTATGATTTTCCCCTTTTAACTAACTTTTTAAACTAATCAACAAACTACCGGCCAACTACACATTCGGGATCTGCTGCACTTTATCCAGGCAAGGCTACTATCTCTCCTTTTGGACTTATTGGATGAATTTTTGGATGGGCATTTTTGTCAGGAAGAGCTGACATACTGGGTGGTTTCTGAACTTTCTACTCAGCTAACAAGAGGTGGAATGGTAGAAACTTTTCCAGTTTTAAGCAATGGTCAGAAAGTTTTGGTAGCACACGGCAGATCCACCAGTGGTGTTCTGATTCTGAACCATATAGAATCTCAAACTTTATAAAACCTGGAATAGGTATAAACATGACAGCTGCCCTTCATAGCAAAGCAAAGCTGACACTTCTGTTAATAAAGGATGAGAAAAGAAGAAAAGAGTTATTTTCTTCCATCTTCCTTTGCTGATTTTTTTTTTCTTTTTTTTATTTGGGTCTTAATCTGAATCTATAACCTCAGTGGCAGCATTTTCCAGGGGAGATTTCCCCTGCACTACAGAAATATAATAAATGAGGTACACCAAAAGGGAGGAGAAATTAGTACTACTTGCATCTCATTTAAAAATATAGTAAGGTTGGGGTGCCTGGGTGGCTCCGTGGATTAATCATAATCAGCCAGCTCTTGATTTCAGCTCAGGTCATGATCTCAGGATCATGGGATTGAGCCCCGCATTGGGCTCCCCACTTAGTGGGGAGTCTGGTCCAGCATTCTCTCTCTCTCTCTCTGAAATAAATCTTTTTTAAAAACATAGAATAAGGTTTAAAAGAAGCAGAATATTCATGTCATATATAATTACCAATTTAATGTGGCATTATTTCTAGAATTATAAGACAGCCAAAATGATATTGGTATAGATACAACCCTAATGACTAATTTCATCACTGCCTTTGGGATCTATGCAGTCATTAAAACAGAAATGGATAATTGTTGGGACTGATTTCAGATAATAGCACCATTATCCCTACACATTTCTCTAGTCACTGTCTTTTTGCTGTGTGCAAATATGGAAAATATCAAATACAATGAAGCTAAAATAGGGACGAGGTAGTTGGGAAGGGGAGAATCAACTTCAGCAAAGAAATTTTAGGATACAATAAATCAGCAAAGAAAGAGCAGTATCAAAATAAGGGCAATCTAGGATACCTGGGTGGTTCAGTTGGTTTGGCATCTGACTCTTGGTTTCGGCTCAGGTCATGATATCAGGGTCGTGAGATGGAGCCCCACAGTCAGGCTCTGAGCCAAGTGTGGAACCTGCTTGAGATTCTCTCTTGCACTCTCCTGCTGCCCCACCCCCTCCACCATTCATGCGCATGCTCTGGCTCTCTAAAAAAATTAAATTAAAAAATAAGTGCAATCTTCTAGTCACCTAGGATGAATAATCATCAAAATGATGAATAGTCCTAGCATTTTCCTCTTCTCTCTAACACAACAAGTGACAATTTATTTAAATTAAAAGACAAAACAAAACACCCACACCATTGAAAATTCACCACAGAGATATCCACACAAAAATGATGCTACTTAAATCAGAAGCATTTTGAGACTGGTCTGAGAGGATGAAATATTTCACTAATTACTATGCAGTGTATTTATAGCTCTAATTGTTTTTCCCCCCACTTCTCAAAGGACATGTTTCTTCCAGAAGTACAGTTGCTGAAGCAAACATTTATTTTTATTGTTCCATGGGAAAAAAGCGGTAATACCCAACCAGCTACTATAATTCTGTAAAATCAGCTGCTGAAGAATTTTGTGTAATTTATATCTTTGCCCCAAGCTGTGCCTTAGGGTTTGTCTTATTTTTCTGTTTGAACTTGACAGAAAACAGTCTGTTAGAATGCAACAAATTTTAAAGGATACTGGTAATACTTCTTTTCAACCACTATTTTTCAGACAAACTAATTGCTCTCTTCTCTTCAAGAATGTCACCTAAAATCCTGAATCGTTAATTAATCATTAAGCCAAAACATACTTTATTTGTGCCCTTGAAGGAATATGCCTCTTTAAAAATTACATCTCCTCATTGCAAAAATAATACACGTTCATTATAGAACATCTGGAGCACAAAATAAAGTATACAGAAAAAAATTAAGCCATAATCTCACAACTAGAGATAAGTATTGTAAACATTTGGGTAAGCTGGCTTCCAGGGAAAGAATATAATTCCTTATTAAATCCTAAAAATGACCTTCTATTCCTTAATAAAAACTCCTTTTCCTCAAAAAAGGTTTTGTTATAATTTTCCTTTGGGACATGCATTTCTTGTATCTTTGGAAAAGTATCTGATGGTGAACTTGATGTGCACAGCCTAAAATTTTTGCCATACTGAATACTAAATAAGAGAGCCTAATGTCTGAAAGATTTTGATTCAAGAACAATACACTTATGTAAGAGCATTGTTCAAAACGATAATTTTACAAAGCGGGTTAGTTACTTTAAGAATGATGATTTCACTCTTTTTTTTTTTTTAAAGATTTTATTTATTTATTCATGAGAGACAGAGAGGGAGAGAGAGAGGCAGAGACACAGGCAGAGGGAGAAGCAGGTTCCATGCAGGGAGCCTGACACGGGATTCGATCCCAGGAACCCAGGATCATGACCTGAGCTGAAGGCGGTGCCACCCAGGCTGCCTAAGAATGATGATTTCAAACTAAACTTTGATATAATCCTAGTATGTGCTTCAGGGAAATGTAGTTTTGTTTGCTACATATACTTTAAACATATCCCAAAGTGGAACAGTTATCAGAAAATTCAGCCAAATGTGGGCCAGTCTGTAGGAGCATGGAAACCTCTTTAAAAAGCTTTCACAAGCCTCATAGTACTCAATAAACACCTTTCTTTGTTTTGCCCACATCTAGAGACTCCGAGGCTATGTATAGTTCTCATATCTCCACATGTTCCAGGTTAAAGACATTCATCATGTGGGATCTTTTAGATAAGACCATCTTGAAAGTCAGAGTTGTGATTTTGAGTACTCAAGAGCAGCGCAGACTGCTGCTGGACATGCAGGATTGATCTGCAGTTTCTCATAAAGTGACATCTAAAGCTATGTTTGCTACAGTCTCTTCCAAACGAATACAAGGAGAGGAGTACAAAGAGAGTGTCAGGGCTGTTCATCTACATATGCACATACACACATATTTGTGTACACACACACCCCTTATTAACATATTCCCCATATGGTAATCAAGTATCTTCTAGTTCTCTATTTAATACAACCATCAGGGTATTTCATTTCTATACTCAAATGTCTTCATATAAATCCTTTCTGACAATGAGAAACCTAAAAGTGGGAGACTTCACTGGAATACATGTTCAGAGAATTTGCAGTGTATTTTTGACAACCGACTCCTGTTTGCCTGTATGTGTATATTCAACCGAGGATCACACCTCATTGAGGAGTGGGCAGCAATGGAAACTTCTGCAGGAAACCGCCAAGAATTAGAAGCAACGCAGTTACTACATTCACAGCAGACTCGAGCACTGAGCCAAGAGATGGAGAGTCTAGGATCCTTACCCCCTCCAAGGAGATGTCCGGTGTCCCCCACCCACGACACACTGGGAGGGTGGGCGAACAACAAGGGCCTGAGAAGCACAGCAGTGGACAATATACATAGGGTGCTTACCTGAGGGCAGTTCTGTAGTGAGAGATCGCTTCCCGGTTCCGACCCTGGTCCTTCAGGAAATTGGCGTAGTTGTAGTGAACCTTGGCATTGTGGGGCAGGGTTTGAACTCCAGACCTATAATTAGCAGAGTTAAAGGGAAAAAAAGAGCAACAAAGAATACTGTTGGGTTTTTTCATATTTTACTCAACTTCATGAACCTGCATTTGAAATGTCTTACATCCATCTAAAGCCAGGTTTTCCAAAATTGGAAACCTGCATTATGTGACTTACTGAACATGCTTCTATGGAAAACAACGGAGCAGTGTGTGGTTGTGCACAACTAAACAAACATGCTAACTGGATATGAAGCAGAGGTGGCTGCATGGGGTGATAGATAATTCTCTGGAGAACAAACCTGCATGCTCAGGTTCATTCAGTTTCTTTCCTTCCTTGCTTTTGTTCACCTAGAACCTTCCTTTAAAAAAAATTGAGAGCGTCCACAAAAACAAATCCTTACAAGAGGGATGACTATGGACTGGCCTTCTTATTATGTTTTACTGGAAATTAACATTCCCGATGTTCCCAGCCTGGGCTAATTTAAAAAATAAATAAATAAATGCAAGGATAATTATTTTACAAATTGCAGATAAGGAAAAGAGGTTTTGCTCAAAAAGGTAAAAACCGTTCTTACACGGTCACTGTATTAGTCTGCTTGGGCTGCCATAACCCAATGCCTGGGGAATCCCTACAGTGTAAGAGCGAAACTTTGAAGATAATTGGAGGGGCCTGAGGGGGCAGAAAGGGGTCTGTTTCTTATTTGTAACTAGTCCACACATTTAACATGCACAAGATTATACAGCTGGTAAGTGGCAGAGGTGGGATTCTAGAGGATTCTAGTTTGGTTTTAGAGTCCCTTGTTCCCTCAATGAGCAGGGACGAGGTGGCAGGGGAATGATGAAAGGAGATGAGTTGGAGGCCCACTTGGGAAGAAAAGTCTTGGAATTTGCATGGATTATATGTGGGTGGGGGACTGACGAGAGAGAGAGCAAGGAGAAAAGCACGTAACCTAGTTTCTGGGCCACTCTAATGTACTACTGCCTCTCCCAGATAACATACTTTCATTTAGTTTTTAATTTAAAGGTAAGATTAACAGAAGGATTTCATACAAAGTGTTAAAAATCTGTTGGGATATGTAAGGGCTTTGTAATCTTTTTGCTGAACTTTCAGCAAAACAGGTTCCTTAGGGCCAGCAAAGACAGTCCCACTTAAAACCCACTGGCTGGGAGCTTGAGGGACTCTCCAGGGACAGAACTTACGAGGCGTGCAAGAGGCTAGAGACTGACCCAAGGGCAACATTATCTGAAAGCAGCAGACTCCAAATTTATGCAGGCTGCTTCAGGGACCTCAAATGTGTTGCAGGTAGCTAGGATTATTTTTGATGGCTGGGGTGTGGCTAAATATAGGCTAAATCTATATCAGGAGCAGTCAAGCCCCAGATCCCCATCCTTATGCTGCATATCTAAGTGACTTTTTTCATTATTCTTTCCCCATCCCAGCAAAAGGCAGAGATTTTACTCTCTGAAAAAGTTGAGTTAGAGGGATCCTGCACTCAGGAACAACAGATATTTCTGAGCAAAGAGAGAAGAGTTGTATCTCAAAGGTAGATCATGTGAAGATCTGTATTCTGAACACCGGGTTCTCAGTTTGTCTCCCTTATAAAGCTCTCTGATACTGGCAGCCAGGATTGAACCCCTAGGGAGGAGTCTGGACAAATCTTCTCAGTAAAAACTGACGTACCCAAGACAAAAAATTTATACATGCTGACATTTGGGTGCTCCCATGAAATCATTGGTATCCATTAATCACCCTATGGTGAGCCCCAACAGCTGCCACATAGAGCTGGGATTTTAATCCATATTTAAAATGGATACTAAGCAAAGTGAATTTAGTCACAGGGGAAGAATTTGGGTCAGAGTGACAGTAATGGCTTTAAATTTTTTTCCAATTTCTAGCCAGGAAAATCTCTGATTTTTCTACCCAGGAATAAGTAGTGCATGGTAATGGGCAGATTTTAAAGGTAACTTTGGTTTCAACATGGACATAACTGGCATATTGGAATTGATCCTTCCCTCTGTGTGACTAGTATGGTGACTCTAATTTACGTATCGCCCAAAGAACAGACAATTAGGTCTGTGGAAACATGGTCCTTGCAAAGATCAGGGCATTGTTCAGTGATACCCAGAGGAAGTAATGATATTCATAACAGGCAAGCAGATGTGGGTGGAGTAACTTGAATCCTAAGAACGCACTGCTTTTTCCATTGTTGTTTTTTTGACCTTAGTGTTCTCTCTGTGATATTTTTCTGCTACGTTTTTCCAGTCTCTCATTTTACAATGAGTACTTTGTGGAAAAAGGGAAACAAACAACTGGCCAAAGGCAAAACTTTCCACGTAGCTGTAACTGGCCAGGCTGCTCTGGCTTCCAGAGCCAGTCTCCTTCATTTGTTCTACTGATGCTATGATTTCGTAGCCCTGATCATTTTAGTGGAAACAGGCAGCTTCCGTATATTTACTCTACAAAGACACGCAGTATTTATTAATTATACAGTTAGATCTCAATCCTTATTAATAATCTCAATGATGATTACAAAGAAAAATCTCTTTTCAACTCACGATCTTAATTCATGTACCTCATATTTCTCCCCCACACCTCTCATCTGCACAACAGTTGAAAAATAACAGAAATAACAAAAAAGCCACTTCTCTCAGGTGTATCTCCCAGTTTCTTGGACATCAATTGTTTTACTGGCATCACTGGAGAATAGGTCACGAGAATCATCCCCAAATTCTTGATTAGAAAACAAACATTAAAAAATAAAATTAATGAGCAGCGTTCAGCCAGAGGCTAACAGGAAAAGTAAGGAGGATTTGTGGTTCTCTTCATTTCTGACCCTGCTTTGACCTGAAGTTGTACAATGCCACACTCTGGATGGCTAGTACTCATGAAATGGGCCCAATTTGAATCAAATTCTGGCTAAGCACCCATTTCCATGGATTATTTCCTTTTATCCCTTCAATAACCTATTGGATGGGTAGAATTATTACACCTCCCACAATACAGAAGAGGAAATTAAAGTTCACAGAGATTAAGACTTTTCTCTAAAGTTACAGACCCTAGAAAGTAGTTGAGCAAAGATTCCAACTAACACATGGTCAGAACCATTCCTGAAGCTGATCAACATTTGATGCTAAACCAGAAAGGTGCCACAGGATATAGTAACATTGTAATTTTCACTATCACAATGTTTATCTCATTGGTAAGCAAACTACAGCCCTGTGGGCCCCAGGTGCGCAATATGTTTACTATCATCTTTGGCATCTTTCCTGAGACAACAGCAGAGTTGAGTAGTTGCAAAAGAGACTATATGGCCCACAAAGACTAAAATATTTACCATCTACTCCTTTACAGAAGAATTTACCAATCTTCAGTATATATTCTCTGACCTAGGAATTTGGCTGATCTCTCTGGTTTAAGCAATTCAGAAAGGAAGACAGAAATGTGTTTCCTACAGAGATGCAGAATAGGGTAGGCCATAAATTCTTAACTGATGGTCCATGGATCATTTGGATAGTTCATGAATGGGAATCAGAGACCCTTATCTAGATGCAAATAAAAAAAATGGGGTCTCTGCCTTTATAGGTATTTCGAAGATTTGGGGCATTGAGTAGATTTTACCAAATTGTGTTATTACAGTGTTGTTTACTCCAAACAAATGTAAAATTTTGGGCTGTTACTACGGCCAGCGGGAGCTGTGAAGTTACCCACTTCCCAGGACAGGATAGCAGAACGGTTTCTTGTTATAAAGAATTAAAGAAAATATATCTTGCAGTATGATTATGAACCAATCCCTCCCGCTCTCTTTTTTATACTGGGCATAGTTTTAGTTAGAAAACAAAAGTAAAAAATAAGCGTAGCAAAGCTCATGTATTCTTTTTATATCAAATTCTGGTTCATATCCTGGCTCCTCCTCTTCACAGCTATTTCAGCTTGAACCAATTACTCTCCTCGAGCCTCTGATTAAGACACAAGTGCTGGCTTCTTATGCTTTTGTGTGTAAGGTTATTGCCAGTGGAACTACAAAGCTGCGAGGGGGCCCTACATCTACCTCCTAAAAATACATCATGCGGTGGGATCTTTTTTGTAAGAGAAGGCCTCAGCTGGAAAAGCTGGGACTTAACTGAAATTTGGATTTTCTCCAACACAAAGGTCTGTCCTAAGATACTCTGTAAGACCGTTCATAGTGTTGCCAAGCAAAACCACCCCGTGTAATAAGAGAGGCCTTAATGAGACCCTATGGCCAAGGAATGGTCAATAAATTCACTGTTCAGAACTGAGGAGAGGGGGATCCCTGGGTGGCTCAGCGGTTTAGCGCCCGCCTTTGGCCCAAGGCATGATCCTGGAATCCTGGGATCGAGTCCCACATTGGGCTCCCTGCATGGAGCCTGCTGCTCCCTCTGCCTGTCTCTTTCTCTCTCTCTGTCTCTCATGAATAAATAAAATCTTTAAAAAGAAAAAAAAAGAACTCAGGAGAAACCAGAAGGAGGACCTCTGTGAGGGACATCACCTTATCTAGAACTGTAATAAATTTTTCTTACTCCAATCAGCCAGCTCTTGGTTTTGATCATTATGGCTCATTTAGGTTGTCTTCATCCTTATGTACTCAGTTCAGGTCTATAGGAGAACTGTTCCTGAAGGCCTGGATTGTTCTTAGCAGCCTGCCTATACTTACAGTGTCCTGCTTCCTCTGTCTACCACTTGCTACATTATATAAACCGTGTTTATGTGTCTGACCCCCATGTAGACTTTGAGGTCCTCTACAGATAATCTTCCTCCCTCTCCCTCACCACCTCTGTCTCCTACCCTAGAACACAGTGCAGAACAATAATTTGAAACCCTTACGTCGTGTTTACCATAATGCCTTCTGCATTTTTCACATACTCATTTATTCTTACACTATAACCAAAAAATAAGCATTATTATTTTTCTAAGTTTTAAAATAAAGTAAGGCACAGACTGGTTAAGTAACTTGCCCAAAGTCCCACAGCTATTAAATAGTGGTACTTGGAGAAGAACCAGAAAATCTAACTCCAGCCCGCACACTCAACCAGTAACTCTATCTTCCTTCAAAGATTGTTAGTAAATGTTCATTCAACTGATTGGAACATGACTCAGCACAGATGAATACATACAAACATCAAGTCTTAGAGAAGAAAGAATATTCTTAAAGTCTCAGATTCTTAAAACTTTTCTTGGGACATGCATAAATTATAATAGGCAAAGTTTTCTAAAAACTATCAAAAGCTTTGATTTGCACGTTATACAAAATTCCATTTGATCACAAAAGGCCTCTTTAGGGCACAAAACCTCTTCAAGCACACATGGGGAATGGCTGTGTTTTAGTAATCAACTGTCACTTACTACATACTTCCATCTAAAAAAACAGAAGCCTCTGGATACAAGGTCAATGAGCTTTTTGTTTTTCTGTTTTTCTGTTTTTAAATTGCTGGCATCAGCCTTGGAGGGTTTGAACACGAACTTGTTATCCTTGAAACAGGCTGCTGCCTGCCAAAATCCACCCCCAATGTTGCTCTGATTAAGCAGTAAACATCATTAAGAAGACACAACCTCTGTTAGTACCTTTTTTTCAAGAAAAGAGTTTAACACAGGGCAGAACCATTTTAACATTTCTCCTAAAAGCACTGACTGTTGAAAGCAAAAGAAAAAAAAATTAAGCCAACAAAGATGAAGAGGAAGTTGTATATCTGAACTTCCATGCCCCTGTGTTTACAGAATGACCCCAGCATGGGTAGCAAGAGGGAACAAGCCAAGCCCATTGTGGTCTGTGAGAACTGCCTTGAAGGTGAAAGGATGTGACGGAGACAGAACAGCATCTGGAACCTCAAAGTGAAAAAAATTTCAGAACACATCCACACAAAAAACCTTAACCAGCAACAGGTCTCTACAGTACCCACTGCAGTAATGATGATGACAATGACAATGATGAGGACAATGATATAGGAATAATAAATAAGCTAATAAGACATGTATGCCAAACTAATATTTTCTATTAAAAAAAAAAAGTTAAGTTGCCAGCAGCAAAATCAAATATATTGTTTTAAAGTAGTAGAAGAGGGCAGTGAAACATTTGTCTTATCTATTCGCTCATTTGTTCATTCATTCATTCACTCATTCACTCATTCTTGGCAGCCAGAGTCTGTGCCCCTCCTCTAGTACTTGTATTTCCTGTGGGAACTCGCTCTTGTCTCACTGTGAAGTCTCAGTGGAACTCCAAGGTGTTTGGCCTTCCCTAATTCCCTGGGAGACAGAGGAGCTTCTTTGGCCAATCATTCATTTTAGTGACGTGGTGGAGACAAGGGGCAGGCCATGACCTGAAGCTCAAGCTCTGCCAGAGGTCTTAGTTTTCCCAGGACTTTGATGTGAAGACACAAAAACTTGGTGTAAGTTGACCTATTTGTTCCTGGGCAGGTACTCAAGTGCTCTCAAGACAGGCTATCCTAATGCCTGTTTCCTGTCCACTATGTGCCAACTTCTTTACTGGCCCTTCAATTCTGTGCACCTTCCTATACTCTTTCAACGTTTTCCCTTTTTTTCAAGCAATCCCAGCGCTGTTTCACTTGCCTGTCCCCAAAATGCAAGTGTCGGGTATCAGTTAAGCAGGGGGCCACGTGAAAACCACATTGGCTAAATTGGGTCACTGGATCATAAGTGAGGACAGAAGCTGGAAGAGGGGGTACAGATTGGGAATCCCTGGAAACCAGGAAAAATACTGTAGGGATGCCAGGGGTGGCAGTCCCGGGAAGTTCAGGTGAAGGTCACCAGGGCTTTGGCATTAGTGAGACAGCGTAAGCTCCAGGAAACACAACATGATGAGCCACAGTCCCAAAGAATGTTTATACTTTACGACAAGTTTAGGGCTTTAAGTTGACCTTGTGATTGTGAACAGCTTCTATGCCACATAAAAACCTACTAGGAGATGAGAAAGTCTTCTATTTCTTTGTTCACAATTAATGTTCAGATAAAAGCAACAAGATCACAGATCACAGCTTAACATCCTGGAATATTCTGCGTTTCTCTTCCTTCCTGCTGTGTGTTCACCTTTCCCATTTACTTGTCTGCATAATGAAGTTAGGCTTATCATTTCATTTTGTTTATAGCTGATTTTACAGCCCAGCTCATCATTACGACTGTTTCACAGACCCAAGAAACCTTCCCATGAGCCTTATTTTCATAAATTCACTGAGAATGAGCTCACATTAAACTTTATATAATACCATTTTAAAAACTAAAGCTAAAACCCCAAACAAAATTACACCTTCCACTTAAAACTTTACTAAAAAAAAAAAGAATTTTGGGTTAATGATGATTGCCAGACCCATGTTACCTCGTTTGTTTGGAAACAAATGGGAAGAGTTTTGCTTTTCTCCATCTAATCATACCTGAATAGGGATTCTCTTGACAGCCAAATCTCATTCTGCTTCACAGTTTTCCAAGAGAAAAGCAACAGCAACAGCACGGTGGACACAGTCAGGGTGGTGGCCCCACATCGATTCAGCCAAGTGCAGAGCTTGCTCAGTCCGTGCACAAAGAGGATGCAGTAGCCCATGCTGGAAAACAGGTGGGAGGAGCAGGATTACTCTGGGGGTGCAGTGGAGTCCCCCTGAATATTCTATCCGTGTAACTGACTTTCAAATAAAACTTGTCCTAGGACAGAGAAACATATATAAACTCCCCTGTCATACACAACATTTACATGTTGGTTGGCCAATGTGTTATTCCAGTACATTGCTCACTCTCTGGCATTAGTGTGGAGAATAACAACTTCATCATTTAGGCTCAAACTGCCTTGGATTTCAGCAGCTCAGGCATCATTCATGAGGAGTTTTTTTTTTTTTTTTTTTTTTGATCATGAGGAGTTCTTATTTATGTTCTTGGGTCATGCATAGACCCTCTGACTCTTGCTTCCTTACGTCACTGACGTTGTATAATCATACTGGCACCACATGTCTAAATTCAGACTGTTGTAGCAGGTCACATCATGGCTTTGTGAGAGCCAGTCCCCAAAAAGCACTGGTGCATCTCTAGGGGTGTGCTGTTGGTATGTCCCCACCCTGGTCTAAGTCCTTTGCTGAAGGAAAATCATCTATCCACAGGCCAACTCCTGAGCCTTGCAGCTTGGAGCCCATCACAGACAAACTATACTGATACGATTTTCTTACTGACTCTGGCTCAGCTTTCTAAAGAGACACAAAGAATCACTCATGTTATCTGAGTGGCATGTCGACAGCACGTCTCTAAAAGCCTTTGGCTGGAACGTGGTCCCTCACATCATCTATATAGCCATGGAGAGATGCTTCTTGCCTGTCGACTGGCCTCAGAAAAAATACAAACATTTGCCATACGCATTTCAGTTAAGATCCACTTCTTTCCAAAGATAATAGACTACTACAAGTTATCATAGAATATTTTAAGAATGAATCAAGCTTGTGTAAAGAAATCCTATGTCTGTTAGACATTAATGCCATAATCCCAAATTAATATAGCCTATTTACTTGTTCCATTCATTCTCTCTCTATATGTGACTGGCAATATGCTGGGCACTAAGAATGCAATTATGAATAAAATATAGGCCCTGCCCTCAAAAAACTCCAGTCTACTGACGCAGGCTGGTTTTGCAAAGGAAAACACTTAAACAGTCTAATTCCCAAACATATTTCTGTTAAAAAAAAAAAAATCTCTCCACTTTCTGTTTGTTCACCTTCTTAAATGTCTATGCTTTGGTATCAAGGGTCGAAAAACAAGAGAAGCATTTGCGGTTTCTGTCATGGAGATGCTAGGAATCATTTCAAGTTAGAGCTCCAATTCCATACTTCAAGTTCCCTAAGTCGGTTGGTCCAGCTCCCTCAACTTTTAGGGTTCACAGGCCAAACAAATGGAGTCACCACCCCACTTGGTAGGTTCGAGCTCAGGAGGCACAGGCCTATTACTGGATTTGACCGCCATAAGCACTGTGCAGAAGCCTCGAACATGCCAGAGCATAGAGTCACTAATGCAAAAATATTAAAACCCCAAAAGCTCTTCTCATTTTCACATCAAGTCATGTTTGGCCTCAAAGGTATCAAGGTTTTCTAAATGTCTCTCATCCTACACAACCGGCCATGCTGACACCACTATAGACCACATGGATGCTCAAGTTCCTGAGGCTGCTGGCCATCTGCTCCTCTAGCCCCATCTGGATCCCAGCCCTAATCAAGGATCAAGGAGCATCTCTGGCCACATGAGAGCCTTCTGGGCTCCATCCTTCCATTCAACAGATATTTAATAAACACCAACTGCGTCCTGCCATTGTTACAGGTACCGAGAACATATCGATGGACAAAACAGACAATAATTCCTGTCCTTGTGGAACCCACATGGGTGGAGAAAAACCACCAATAACAAGAGAGTATGCCACAGAGCAGGATAATGTTAAAGATCTATCAGGAGAGAGGAAGAGGGAATCCGGGGTGGGGAGGGGGTTGAGATTGTAATATGGTGAGGAATGGTGCCATTGAAAAGGTGACATGGGAACAAAGTCCTAAAATGTATGTACCCTGTGCAGGCATCCACATCTCTAGCACCAGCTGACTCCCTGCTCCTGCCTTCATAAAGCAGCCCCATGAAAAACTAATGTTTACTGAGCACATCTTACATGCCAAACACGTTCCATGTAGGAGTTCAGCTCATCCACGCATCCCTCTCATACTGGTATTTAACCATAAAGACGCCAACAAGAAGAAGGGTGAACTGGTCTCCTGAATTAGGGCACACAGCTCGTACACAGTCAGCAAAGATACAAACCCAGGAATATCAGATTCCAGAACTCACACTCCATATGTTGTCCTGCTTGTCTGGGTTTTCACTTGACTGGCTGATTCTTGCGTTCCTCACACCTTATCACACAGCTTCACCTACTTCCCTCCTAACCATTCCATTCATAAAATTTCAGTAGTTGTTTACTGTCTCCTTGTAGGAAACAGAGCTGCCATCTGGCAGAGCAGTGGGAAAGGAAAACACTGGGATCTCCACACGGGGCCTGAGCTATGGCCACAAAATGCCAGAAGACAAGAATAATGAGGATAACAAAAATAATTAGCTATTTTATACATTCATGTTTATACCGAGTCCTTCCTATTGGCCAGGCACTGCACGAAGAGCGTTGCATGGGCGCCTGTCCACCACATTTATAGGGCCTAGGATAAGGATGGTACTGGCTTTAAATATGTTATCTGATTAAATAGATAATCCTTGGTATCTTCCATTTCCTAATTGATGAAATTAAAGCTTACTAGGAGTTGAATACCTTTTCTGCAGCACCCACGGCTAGTAATAGAGAAGACCTATGGCTGTGCTCCAGAAGTGGGCAAACTTTTTCTGTAAGGGGCCAAAGAGTAAATATTTCGGACTTTTCAAGCTTTTCTGTCCTTCCCACTCACTCTATCTTTGGAGCAGGAAAGCAGCCATCGACACTATATAAATGAATGGGCATGGCTGTGTTCCAATAAAATTTATTTATAAAAGAGATGGTAGGGCAGCCTTCACTCAGGAGCCAGTGTTGACCCCTGCTATAACCAGAGGAAGGAGAAGGCCATTTCTTTCCACTCAGCACAGGCATCAGTATCAAGTAACATGACAATTTTTTTTGAAAGTCATTATATTGACATATGGTTTAAAGAAATGGTAAGCCATATAAAATAACCTCTACTCAGGTTTGCGAATTTCTTAGAGAGTAACACATTCTTACCAACTTGAACACGGTATCACAAAGATTAAGATGCCTCTCTATTGTGACATTTCATCCTTCAACATCTGCTTTAATACAGATCTCAGCAGCAGTGGGGACAAATGCTCTCTCCATTTCTAGGGGCAGAGCAAGTCCTCATTTTGAATGTAGGAAATCAAGCAAATGAGAAGCTACATGCTTTTCTGGCCTCCAGGGAGATGAAACCAGACTCCAGATTGCTGTGGTTAATTTGGTTAAGGAAAACCTGGGCTCTGATCAGAGACCTCTACACAGAGCATGAAGGAGTCAGTGCAAACCACTGACACCTGGCAAAACCAGAACCTGAAGAACCAAGAGCCAAACTCCAACTACTGATTGGTTTACCTCAGCACTGGGATGCATTTTCAATTTTTTTAAAGATTTAATTTATTTATTCATGAGACACACACACAGAGAGAGAGAGAGAGAGAGAGAGAGAGAGAGTGAGGCAAAGACATAGGCAGAAGGGGAGGGAGAAGCAGGCTTCAAGCAGGGAGCCCGGGATGTGGGACTGGATCCCGGGTCTCCAGGATCACGACCGGGCTGAAGGCAGATGCTCAACCCCTGAGCCACCCAGGTGTCCCCGAGATGCATTTTCAAAGCAGCTTGAAAAGTACCACTGCTTCTGAGAATGGGGTAATTATTTGATCTCTCATTCACAGGCTGAAGGTATCCCCAATTCAGTGCATATAAGAACTAGAGACTCTCTAGTTACATGCATCTCTCCCTTATATTTTTATGATGCACATTTAAAGGAAACTGAATAAGAAATGCAGGTCAACAATGTTTGTCCTTTCATATTACAATGAAAAATATTTGAGAACTTTGTGAGAAGTAATCATTCTGTGAACAGTAAAAATGTACTTTCACGAACCTTGCCCAGAAGCTCTTTAAGTGATAAAAGAATACTTCTTCCTATTTTGAAAAGATGACAATTTCCTATTTCTGGGCTAAGCATTTTACGATGCTTACTATAGCTTCACTTTTTGTTTAATTACACGGAGAAAAGAGAATCTTTTTGCTATTAAGTAGAAGTGAAATTCTACCTTTTAACTTAAACTCAAGCCACTGAAAATATCTATAAATAACATTAGTGATACAAGACAGACACAATCTCACGATTTACTTAAAGAAAAAAAAGTCCCAGCTTTAGATCATTGAAATGAAGTTAACTATTCCTAGTTAACTTCATTCTGGTCTGTTGAATCCCCACCTGGAAAATTATGACAGTGAGATCTTATTCTGTTCTCATGGATGGTTAAACAATAAAGCCCTAGAATGCTGAGCCCAGAACAGGTGTTTGATGCTGTATCCGGGAAGCAGCAGGGAGCCAATGGTGAGGCCACTTATCGGATTTAGCCTGGAAGCTGCCAGCTTCTGGTGAGCCAAGACTCCCCCCTAGTTCTTTTTTCTCAAATATTTGATGGGTGCGAAAATTTCTCAGAAGGTTGACAGTATTGGGATGTGAGTTTATTTATTCCAAGAAAATGACTCCAAAACCATTTCTTATACATTTCCCTCTTGCACAGCTCCTCATCCGAGGTGCCGGGCTTCTGGGGCAGGGATGAAGAGCTTCTATTTACTTCTTCACAACACAGATTTCTTCCATTCTTCCCGCAGCATATCTATGGAACAACGTGATAATAATGTCATTGCTTTCACTTTCTGAGAACCTGATTCTCCTTTACCTCTTTGAAGATGAGATGCTTCCTCTCAACCTCGTAGTTCATCTATCTACTAGCTCCATATTTATGAGACCTCTTGTGATAAATAAGGCAGAGCCCTGGAGTCAGAAAAAACCTGCATTTTCAGTTCTGACACTCTTGTTTGATCTTAAATTATTTAAGTTCTCTAGTTATTATTTTTCTTACAGGTAAAAGGAAATAATTTTACACTGTGCATAATGGTAGACAATAAACAATAAATGATAACATTGTTATTATTAGGGAATCATTTTCTACTGAATAGAATATGAGGTAGGATATGTGTATAGTCTGCACATATCCAGGTAGAAACAGATGTCTCTATCAGGCTCTTATAAATGTTCCTGAGGCCACTAAAATACTATGAGCTGCAGGGGAACAAAAGTGTCCTGCAAATTTGGAAGTTTGGGAGTTCAAGGTGAGGAAAAAGGAATTCTTTGGAGAATAAAGAGTCTGGAACTGGGTTAAAGAAGCTGGGTTCTTTTCTGACACTTGGGAGTTCCGTGGCCACATGAGACTTACTCAATCTCATGAAGCCTTGGTTGTTTATTTTAAAAGAGTTTAAGACTGCCTGCCTTGAATAGCTGAAAACATAGCTACTTTAAAAGGCTGATTGTTTGGAGGAAATGAAATAATGTATGTGGACACAGTCTGTGAACTGAATATAAGGTATCAGTGTTTTCAGGTGAAGTGTTTATGTGTTCATGTGTGTGTTTAGTATGCCATATACTATTACATCAATAAAATGTACTGTGTATATCATTAAAATAAGTGATTAGATCTGTAAATAAACCTCAAGAAATCCAATTTATTAAAGTCCAGATTGACCTAAACTATGTAATTTACAGGACAATATTAAGTCTTTCATAAGCATTCACAGAAACTCCCTTAAAACTACAAAATCCCTTTTACAATATTGTTCACTTCAGAAAGGTCTGATTCACACATGACTTTTTTTTTTAAAGATTTTATTTATTTATTTATTTATTTATTTATTCACAAGAGACACAGGAAGAGAGGCAGAGACATAGGTAGTGGCAGAATCAGGCTTCCTGTGGGGAGCCTGATGTGGGACTCGATCCCAAGACCCCAGGATCACAACCTGAGCCAAAGGCAGACACTCAATCACTGAGCCATCCGGGTGCCCCTCACACATCACTTTGATAGAACAATGTAGTGAAGGAAAATACACTTGTTATGAAATATAGGTAGCTATGTAGGTATGCTAATGTGCATTCATAGTTCTAGAATTCAACAAGCACTTAAGCAAATTTTCCCTTAACCCTATTTCAAATCTTTCTCCACTCTATCCTTGTGAATAAAAGAAGAAAGAAGAAAGGGAAGAAAATGTGAACGATAATCATTTTGGTGAATTAATGCACAAAAGAAGTTTTTGTATTCAACTTTGATATAAAATAAATTATTAACTATTTGGAAGTTCCGGCTGGTTATTTAAAAATGGAGTAATGTTTTCACTTGCACTTCAGCATCAGCTTATGACAGGAGCTATTTTACAAGTGTGGTTGAAGGGATCCCTGAGTGGCTCAGTGGTCTGGCACCTGCCTTTGGTCCAAGGCGTGATCCTAGAGTCTCGGGATCAAGTCCCACGTCGGGCTCCCTGCGTGGAGCTTGCTTCTCCCTCTGCCTGTGTCTCTGCCTCTCTCTCTCACTCTGTGTCTCTCATGAATAAATAAATAAAATCTTCAAAAAAAAAAACAAAAACAAGTATGGTTGACAAAGGTTGAACAAAGAGGTTGGAAGTATCATAAACTAACATGGAAACAAGGGTAAACTTACAAATGAATCAATCTAAGGGGTGAAGATGATTAGAGTTCTTCACCAGGAGAACTATCCATCTGTGGGGAGTGGGTGTTTCCCCTTGCAGGAGTCTTCACTCCAGGCCCGGCTTCCTTCCCTCCCAGGCTGGTACAAAAAAATCACAGCCAGATTTGCCATCTGGGCCTGAAAGGCCTTTGGCCAAAGCCAAAGACCTTCCCCAAGGAACTCTAAAGCAACTCCTAAAAAGTTAGAAAAAGTACCCTCTCTCTACCCTCCTACAGCATGCCCATCTCTGGGACCTGAATCCTGTCATTTATTCTTCCATACACTACCTTATATTATAATACAGCATCTTCACTTTTGAACCAAAGACATAATGGACAATCTACTAGTTGTCGCTGCCCCCCGCCCTCTATTCTGTGTGTGTTAACACAGACCTGACCGCACAGGCATTTACTTTGTTATGTGTTCAGTGTTCTTTAAGTATCTACGATTCTCTTTTCTGAAGCATCCATCGTGTTGGCTACTATGAAAAAAGAGACATACAAAATGGTCGTTCTGAACCTCACGGGAGCAGGACAATCCAGATTTCCAAGAGACAGAAGATATTTTAAGATTACTAAAATTTGTGTAAGAAGTCACTGGTTAAGTGGTAATCATTTGGCAATATTTATAAATGTATCAAATCAACACATTGTACACCTTAAACTTACACAATAGGTCATTTATATTTCAATAAAGATAAAAAAAAAAAGAAAAAGTCAGTGGTTTGAGATCCATTTCCTTGCACAGAACCCAAGACAAAAGAAATGGATTTACTTATAAGTCTTGACTTATAAGGTGTTGAGACAGCCAGCTCTATGCAGGACATGGGGTATCAACATCTACATTTTAGTTGCTCTCTTCTGTTTGCAGAGGCAAATTTCATAACCTTCAGTATGGTGTTCCAGAACATTAGCCTACTAAAGCAGGGTTGCAGGACCAGTGGAGGAAGAGAAGGGCCGGGAAAGGAGGAGAGACTCATATCTATGTTGCTTTGCTTTTCTTCAACTTTGATTCCTCCAATCTTCTCATTTGCACAGGGTGGACTGAAAGAATGACTCGCAGCTACCTAGGGCACGGCTTATGGTATTTTTCACACATATTTTTCCATTTAGGCTATCTGAATCCAAATTATAGTCTCCAAATTTCTACTTTCAAATTGTGGTTTCCAATACATTTGCTGTTCATCACTTAGGACTTAACAGACATAAACATTAGTTTTTTTAATAACTAATAGGATTCTGTGATATTAAGGCCATGATTGTAGTTTAGTAAGTAACTGGTTGAGACTATCCTCATCGCTGGTCCCATGCCACCCCATGGATTGGCTAACTGATCTTTGGCCCACAAGCACCCAAGCTCACTTCATTTTCCCCTCAGCTCACTTCATTTTTACCATGGCTCTGTTCTGTTCTATTTGTCGGCAGTCTACAATTGCTCCTCCAGTGGTATCACTGATCTTCACTCTTCCTCTTCAGATCATTTGGTGACATCACTGATCTTTGCTGCCCCCTCATGCAAATCGCACTGCATTTCTCCTTTTCCTTTTGTTGTGCTCATTATGATAAAAGAGAACCTCCCTTTAAGATGGCATGATAGAAATGCATAAAAAATGGATTCAGAGCTAAAACTAAGTAATACTGAGTGGCTTTGGGTAATTTACCAACACATATGCACACTCACACACATCTATTCTCAGAGACCTGGTGCACTTGACCTTGTAACTGAAACTGCCTCTCAGTTTATTTCTTGGGTTTTTAGTTAGTGGCTCTTTGCCAAGCCCAAGCTGCTTTTCCCACCTCTCTAACGTATCATACAACGGGAATTTCAAACAACAAAAAAAATCAAACTAAAAAGCGAATATGTGACTTTGCCTTGTTCCTGGATTTTTAAAGATTTTTGGGACTTTGTCCTCTCAAAATTGAGTTACTTTTGCCCTCTGATATGGTTCAATCTTGTCCTATTGCTGCCAGCCATGGCCTTAGAGGGACCCAACCTTCTCTACTCAGTATCAACCACCTTGGGGGCAATTTTACCTGTGCTTTGAGCCCTTGTCTAGATACTAAGCTTCAGCAGAATTAATGAGTCTCTCTCCATAACTTCCTGTGGAGATGCAACCTTTTGACCTGTTCTCATGGACTACAACCTCTCTCATTAAGTTGTCTTTACAACTGCTCCTTAAGGGAGGTCTGGCATTGCTCTTGCTGCCGGGGCCCCGTTTCCTCTCAACATACATCATACATTCCTTCTTGCTGCTTTCCCCATGAACTTCTAAGCATCAGCTGTTCCTGCTTCTTATGAGGACACCCTGTTATCTCACAGTAGAAATCCCACACAGATGCTTCCTGACCACCTCCTGGTGTCCACCCCAATGCCCCTCAGAGAGCCTGTCTCTGTGGCAAATGTACTGCCTTCCTTGCCCCTCTGCCCAGGGGACCCATCTTCCTTTCCCTACTGGGACCATCCTGTTGAAACAAAGCAGACACAAGTGATCACATTCCAATGCATGACAAAAATCTTTGTTTAAAATCTTAAGGAGAAAAAAAAAAATTCATGCTTCCCCCCAAGGTTATTCTGAATCACAGAACAGTTGAACTTTTGAAGCTGAAAGGGACCTTAAAGATCATGTGACACAATGGTCACTGGGTTTTAGGTTCCCCAAACGAGTAAAATCCCCAAGAAAGTGGACTTGGGTGGGGGAAGAGGGATGTTATCATCTTGTCAAAGGAGGAAGGATATTTTAAGACCAAAAATATAAGAAAGGCATAATTTCATAATTTAAAAATAAATGCATAGATAAAACTTTATGAAAAACTGTCTTTTCTCTCTCTCCTCACCCCCTTAAGTCAGAGAAAACTCTGTCATGGAGATCTAGGCAACACTTGGGAACCACTGAGCAAGGCCAACCAACCTTCTGGTTTTACTAGTAGGAAAATGATTCCCCAAGGCTGCTAGGTAGTAGGGGACAGATGGGGCTGTGCTGATTCCCAGTTCAGTCTTCTTCCTACTGGATTTACTAAAGTAAGCTTGTGTTGATACTGAATGACTGCTCTGATTTTAATATTTGACAAAATTTTGATTTACTCTCAAATAATTATTAGTCTCCTACAGCAAATCTAAAGGAGTCTACACATAGATAGCTCATCAGGAGGGGTTCCCAATATCAGATAATGGAAGCAGTGTAACTTCTGAGGTAGCATTTCTCATTTTGCATTTTGAAAAATAAATACTGCAGTATTGCTTCCATAGCAACCCATGTAAAACTAAAAATTTTATCTCAAATTGATAGGTCTGAGTTGAAGGTATTTCTCAAAATCAAAAATGAATAGAGGTCATCATTTTTCCTTCTCCATGTCTGATGTGTCTGTCTGTAAGTTTTAGGGATTATACAATACAAATAGCATCTTTGTAAGAGTAGTGGAATTTTTTATATTTCTTTCTTCTCTCCATCACATAGTATCTAACTTCTCCTTCTGAGGTCTCAATTATTCTTGATCGATGCTATCCAATATTGTTTCTGCCTTCATTTATTCCTATCCGGCTTCTCTCTCTCTCTCTCCTCATTCATGTTTTCTTAAAGTAGCTTAGGAATTTGCTCTTTGACGCTGAAGTGAATAAATCACCCTTAATTTGGCATGTAAATGGATATCTGATCACATCCTATGACTTCATTTGAGAGCTCTCAACAACTTTTTCTGCTTCATTGATTCAAAGAAATTTTAGTCCTTTGAAGCATTCTAATGTGGTTTTTATAAAATACAAAAAAAAGTAGCCATAAAATTATATGCCTCTCTGGAGATAAGAATAAGAGATCAAAATTTCTGGCAAAAAAAGAAAGAACGAAAGAAAGAAAAAAATGATTTAAGCCCCAAACTCTCCTGCCTGTTCAAAAAGGAAATCCACAAAATAGGCATTTATCACCAGAAGAAAAGATTATTCCAATTTCTTTTGGTGGTGAAACTCTGACCCTAAAGCCATGCAATGATAAATAGATAGCCTATTTCTGTCTCTTTTATCCACAGATTTCAAAGTGCAAGTAAGAGGAAGGTGATATTTTGGGTCTTATCTAAGTTAGGATAGAGGGAGAACAGAAGCCAGGAGATTTGAGTGGCTTGTTCATTGTTAGGCATAAAGGCAGAGATAAAAGAGCACTTGGTCTGACTCATTCCAGGGCTTTTCTTGTAAAATAGCCAAATTAGCCCCTGGGACTGATGGAAGTCACCCAGGCTTCAGTGAGGATAGACATGACTTCTGTGGTGTTCATGGATGGAAATCTAAGGCCAGGATTTGGCTCCATATAACTTGAAACAAACATTTAACGAGTAGAAAGTTCAACTTCCTCAGAAGAATTACCAGTTCAGCTTTCTATTTCATTGTCCTATCACTTGCTAAAGTTTTTGAAACAACACAGAAGTCTGCATAAAGATGATGATGGGTATTATTAAACTTCCACTGAGGACACCAGGTACATTTTGTTTTCCCCAAAGCACCTGGGTCTTAATGCGTGGAAAATGACTCTTTCTTGTCAAGGTCAAAAACTAAGGAGAGTCATGCAGAGAAGATTCCTGTATATATAACAAGGCTTGGGAAATGTTTTTCACAATTGGCAAAGTCAATGTCGAAGTTTAATAAACGCAAAAGGCAACATTCAGGATTCTCACACTTTCCCAGGGATGCCTACAGCATATGCAAACTTCTCTGTGGTCCCCAGGAAGCTTTCAGCAGCTCTAATGACTTCATTGCAGTTAGTTTATAAATATTGAGAGTTTTATATGAAACTGGGGGACTTTCTCTGGAAAGGATTGTAACCAGCAGTGACCAGCTGCCCCACTTCAGTAGAGAATAGTGTATAGTTGGGCAAAGAGCTGCTGAAACCCTCAGAAAATGAAGAATGAATGTCAACAATGCAATAGACATATGAAAGCATGTGGGGAGAAAAGAAAAAGATAGTCATCTTTTTAATGAAGACCAGCTTTCTGACCCTGATTATGGATAACTCTGTACCAAGTTTGCAAAATATAGCAAAATCTGAGTTGGTTCTAAGAAGCAGGCACTTGCTCTTGGAAATATTGAGGGTTTTTTTCATATTCAGAACTTCATTTTAATCCAAATAAGCTTATTACTAGTGGGGAAAAGGGCAGGGACACTACTTTTTCTATGTTAGAGCAAAGAAATAAAGTCAGAGAAAGGTTGGGACCCTTGGGTGGCTCCGCTAGTTGAGCAGCATCTTCATTTTGGCTCAGGTCATGATCCCAGGGCTCTAGATCCAGCCCCATGTCGCACTCCATGCTTGGCACGGAATCTGCTTGGGATTTTCTCTTTCCCCTCATCCCTCCCCATGCTTGCTCTCGCTCTCTCTCTCTCTCTCAAATAAAATAAATCTTTAAAAAAAAAGTCAGAGGAAGGTCTGTGTAAGGAATGGGAACCCATGGAGAGACAGAGCTGGGATGATTCTGCAGGTTTAGGGGAATACACCTACTTTTGAGAGATGAACCCCTTATTTTAACTAAGATACCCCACATATGGATGATGACAATATTATGGGCTTAATAATGTTTACATAAGAGGCTCTTCCAGGAAAATGACATTTTAACCTCTTGTTTAAAATTCTAGCCCTTGACTTACTCAGAAATTGTTCCCTTGTCTCTGGATTAGAGAAGTTTGCCACACCTGCAATTTGACCCCCAGAATCCTAGCGTCCTGAGAGTTTATATCACAGGATTTAGAAGTACACGTCCTGGTCACCAAATGGAGTTGAATTGAAAGTACAGTACTATGTACTGAATTTCTCTTTCCTTTCACGTACAAAGAATACTGAGATGTTACCAATCAGAGAAGCAATATAGTCTGGAAAGTGAGAAGTCTGTCTGTAGACAAAGATCTGCATTCCAGCTCTGCCCACCTTGGTCAAGTTCATTAAGTTTTTAGCATGCAGGTGTTATATTTTTGTAAAACACGGTAATGGCATCAGCTCCCTAGGGAGCTGACATCAAACAATAACACACATTATTTATTGACCACGTACAATGCAAAAACACTTTCTAAGTTTTTTAAATGAACCTCTCATTTAATGCTCACAATGGGTCATTGAGTTGGGTGCTGTTATCATCATTTTCTATAGACAAGGGAAGTGAAGCTTTGAGGCATCCACTCGTACTTAAGGCAGAATTCAAATACAGGCCCTGACTTCAAGGGGGGAGCTATGAATGACTACATAAACAGAGTGAGTGAGCTGATAAAATAAATATAATATGCTTAGCATGGTGACTGATATATAATCGAGGTTCAACAGAAGTTTTGATGCAATTAACTAATGTTTATCAGCAGTTAAACTCTTTGGGGGCAGACACTGAGATTCACTTATTTTTGTAGCCTCATATTCTAGTACAGCATGCAGTGTGCTCTGTGAATACTTGTTAAGTGAAGAATGAACAGAGTCCACTTGGAATCATCAGCACTACAGAGAAGAGCTGACTGAAGCCACTTGCAGGTGGTCAAAGCAAAAACATATCTAGACCACCCGCTGACATCTCCTTTGCCCTTCATATTGCCTATTATTGGCAAGGCCTCACAAGCCTGTTATTCTATTAACAATACAGAATATAAAGAGTTTGTGTTGTATTTTTGTCCTTAACAAATAGTATTGATCAAGAAATAACCTCCTTCGCAAATGGTGCTGAAGACACATAAAGAAAACTAAGGACTGCCCTCTCTTCTTAACCAACAAGTCAAAACAAGAAGCTGCAAAGCCTTGGAAAAACTGTTAGGTACTTGGTTTGGTGATAAAGGTTATAAAATTAATTTCTAATCATATATATCTTTAAATTTCTAACTCAATGTCTATTAATAAAATGAAAATTTATTGATATTTAAATTAATTTTAAAATAAAATTTAAAGCTAATTAAAATTCCTACCCAAAGGATACAAAAATACAGATTCAAAGGGGCACATGCACCCTGATGTTTACAGCAGTATTATCAACAATAGCCACACTATGGAAGCAGCCCAAATGTCCACTGACTGATGAATGGATAAAGAACATGTGGTGTGTGTGTACACATACACACACACACACACACACACACACACACACAATGGAACATTACTCAGCCATCAAAAAGAATGAAAACTTGCCATTTGCAATGACATGTATGGAGCTAGTTTATTATGCTAAGCAAAATAGGTCAGTCAGAGAAAGACAAATACCATATGATTTCACTCTAGGTGAAATTTAGGAAACTAAAGAGATGAACATAGCGAAACGCCAAAAAAGAGAGGGAAGCAAACCATAAGAGACTCTTAAAGACAGAGAACAAACTGAGGGCTGCTGGAGGGGTGGTGGGTGGGGGGATGGGTTAAATGGGTGATGGGCATTAAGGAGGACACTTGTGATGACCACTGGGTGTTATATGTAAGTTATGAATCACTGAATTCTACTTTTGAGGCCAATATTACACTATATGTTAACTAACTAGAATTTAAATAAAAAATTTGAAACAAAAATAAAATAAAATTCAAAAAATAAAATAAAATTCCTAACTCAATATCAGTAAATAAAAACAATGATTTCCTTATAATATTTTGGTTTAGGATACTGCCCTTTAGAAAAGTTCATTCTTATACATAGCATTTATGATACTACTTAATTTTAGTAAGTTTACTAAAATCCCTATTTTAAAAATGTGAAAGCTTGAATTCAAAAAAGCTTCATATCTTGCTCAAGGTTACACAATGGATAAATAGCAGAACCACTTAGGGGACATTTCCAGGCTCCTGAAAAATGTGGCCTTGAGACACTGACATCTGAATAAGACAAGAGAAAAGACAAGCTTCAGCACAATTCAAATATTCAGAGATAAGTGGCATTATGTAGTCATGTATGGCTGAATAGCTTTTATAATTTTTAACCATTTTTTTCCTCAAGGACAAATTTTCTTGAGATTGTACCTATTTTTAAATTAAAAGGACAAAGAAAGAGACAGAAAGAAAGAAGAGAGAATTCAATTACAATTGTGGCTACTTAACATAATTAATAATTTTATGCAAATCAAATATTTCTAGAAAACTACTACCATAATGTTTAACAAAACATAGTTATTGGGGTAAGAGATTGGGGTAAAATCTCGAATACATTTAAACCAGTGGAAATGAGCGTGAACACGTGTGAGCTTGAACTCTCCCCAGCTGCTCTGCGGCTGTTGTTAAAGCTAATAAACACCTCAGCGCCACAAGGGCCTGATTGTGACACACGCAAAGGACCGTCCCTCCGGAGCTATCAATGTTGGTGCGGGAGGGCAGGTCTCAGAAAGAGGAAATCACGAGCAATAATTACCTAGGCATGTAAAGGACTCTCTCGGCCACCACAAAACCCACCCTGAAGAAGAGATTGCTGGCTGGAATGAACGGGAAAACCAGGAACAACAAGCCCACTAACACTTCCTTGTGCTCCAGTCTCTGAAACACACAATAGTGAAGGACAAATTAAGTTTTAAAAAATTTCACTGCAGTCGGCATTTAACCATCTCTTTCATTCTCAAGTTCTCATTGACGGAATGAATAGATCAGACCAACGTAAACCCTTTGCTCAGTGAGCTGAATTCATCAGAGAAAGCCCTCAGGCGTGTCCCACGTCTGCCACCCAGAAACCTCTGACAATTGTGCAGGATCAGTGACCATTACTCCTCGTTCTGGGCCGGCCCTACAGCCACCCTGTTTCTTGGTTCTGGTCCCTTTCAGAATCTCTGTCCCCCCAGGCAACTGGCTTCCAGAGAGCAAAGCAGCTTGATAGGACCAAGCTCACTAAGGCTTCGTGGAACATTATTGTCCTCTCTGAAATAGATGCATTCAAAAGAAAAAAAACAAAAAAACAAGAAAACAAACAACCAAAACCCCACAACCAACCTACACACAAAGCTCACCAGGAGCTTAGCATAAAGCCTGGCATAAAGGAAATTAAATGCAAATGGTAAAATTCAGGGAACCAATGAAAGAGATCATTAAAGCTGAGAAATTTTTAGTGCAAATTAAGCCAGTATTTGTTCCATGAAATTTTTTGGCACCAAAAGTCATTAAAATAATTCATTAAATTGACAAAAACACCTTTCTCTAATATTATATATTTATTGTAGATATTACTTTGTCAAGATTTCTCTGTCACTTCTAATTAACAGAAAAAATATTTATTACTAATTTGTTATAATGGACACTATAAAAACTAGTTTGTGTTTCCATTACTGTCTATATGAACACATCTGAAGACAGGCCTATTTAAAACCTCAACATATGGATGACGTGATTTTTTTCCCTTTAAAAAAATTTAGGAAAATCAAATAGAACTGCATATTACAGTTAAAGATATTTCTCACAAACATTTAAAAGTGTATTACTTTTAATAACTGTAAACAACTAAATAAAAGAGTTTTAAAAATATAAACAAACTTCCTAAAACAAACTACTAATGCTTTAAGTGGACAAAGTAAAAGATTTTTAACATCTTGAGAAATTTGTCACCTGGATTTTATTAAGATCTTTGTTTTGCTGACTATAACATATAGAGTAATAAAATTTCAGAGAGCAATTCCATATGAATAGATGGGATTTGGACAATTTTCCTTAAATAATTAATGGTTCTATAAGTTAGGACTTCATTTTTTTCCCAAAAGGAACCATACTCTTTAGAATTAAAAGATGGAAGGAAAAAAAAAGCTTTCATAACAAGCCTTCAACTGAAATGGATGCAATAGGATGATGTTATATTTCTCTGACCCACTAAAATTGAGGGGGGAAAAAAACAGGTGAGAAAAGTAGCAAGTTCATTATATTTAAAAGCTGCAATATAATTTTGAGATTATACTTTGAATTTACAAAGTACATTTCATCTCAAGAACTTAAAGTTTACATAATTAAAAAAAAATAAACACCTTCATAAGAATCCTGTGAACCAAGAGCAAGGATTCAATGCTAGAATTGAAAATGAATCCCAGAGAATGAGTGTCTTGTCCAGTGTTCCTCATGGACTCTCAGTCTATTACTGGGTATGGGGTTAGTATTCTATTTTTGTAGATGCACTTTTATTTTTTAGCTATAGTTGAATACTTCTTTTAAGCCTATCAAAAGTGAAATGCCTTTTACAAAAGAATTCACATATTATCCCATAGACCTTTCTAAAGGGAATTCAATATGCTCTGTTTATTAATCATATAGAATTAAGAAAAAAAGAGTATAAACAGAATTCCAACCAAGCCTTTATCCATGTCCCTAAATAGTGTTTCATCCAGTGAGCCACCTCTCTGGCCCTCATCAATGTTATGAGAGAATGGTCCCCAGTGGGGATCTGAAGGAGGCATCACTTCCACACCCCCAATCTCACAGTCTTGCCTGAGCAAAGGCTACCTTCCTCACTCTGGTGGGCATATGTTTCTCTCCTTCACTCAGCAGAATCCCCTGGGTTGGGAGGAGGCAGGTGTCAGGGGACCTGCAGACACCCTACTCCATGCCTGCCCCTTCTCCCTCACCCAACCCTGTAGGGGGCAGGACCCCCATGAAGCTCACCACTGCTGGGGACAGGGAGATGAGGGCAGGACTCAAGGAGCCTCATGCCTCCTCCAGAAGACTGACGTGCAAACTGAGAATTCACAACACCATGTCTTTCTTGTTCTTCCACCAGGTTCTTCAGGCTCCAAGAGCATCTTTATCTCCTTCATGGCCACCATCCCACTTGTAATTACACACTTATCTGTGTGTTTATGGTCTTTATAAAATGGCTGTCTTCCCCAGGAGACTATATAAGCCATGAGGGCAGGGAACTGGTTGGCTGGGTTCCCTGGTGCATGATCTGTGCTTAGCTCAGTGCCTGGCACTTAATGGATGCTCAGAAATATTTGTTGAGGGCACCTGGGTGGCTCAGTGGTTGAGTGTCTGCCTTTGGCTCAGGTCATGTTCCTGGGGTCCTGGGATCGAGTCCCACACTGGGTTCCCCACAGGGAACCTAGCCTGCTTCTCCCTCTGCCTATGTCTCTGCCTCTCTCTCTGTGTCTCTCACAAATAAATAAATAAAATCTTAAAAAAAGAGAGAGAGAAATATTTGTTGAATAGGTAAGTGAATAAATGTACCAGGCAAGAGAGAAAACTGGATGCAAGAAGGGGAGAAGTTAAGGAGGACATCCTGGTGGAGGTGATGATTTGAGTCTGAAAAAAATGAATGGATGCTTAGGAGGCAAATTTGGTTGTGGTTGGGATGGGAAGGCAGGTCACCCGCAGAGGGGCGGGTCCTACAATGAGCTTTTCTTCCAATTTAACTGAAGACAGTGGCACAGCACCCAAACTCAATGAAGTTTCATTATTTTATTTTGTCTTGAGAAAAATAATATTCAAGACAAATTCTTTATTCTCCAATTAACTTGATGATCACCCCTTTGCCTTCCCTCCTCCCCATTCAGTCAAGGGAGAGAAAGTATTCAGAAATGTATTTCCTTAAACGTCAAGTCAATCAACAAAGCAGAAAGTTGTAAAGCTAGGGAAAAATGTCATGGACATGGCTAAATTTCCTAGAATGAAAGAGAATGGGAGGAAATCCAGTTTTGCATCTTGTGGGTCACAGACAGAACTGACTAAATACCTTAAAGCTTTTTTCGGCCTAATAGAAACTCAAACAAAATATGAATGAGGGGAAAGAAAAAATTTGTGACACTTTCCAAAGTACACAGAGTGCATTCAATTTCTAGGAATAGAGTCAAATGGAAATTTACTTATTCAAATTACAGTAGGAGGTAAAAAAAAAAAAACATGAGAATTAAAAGCTAATAATATGGCTATTAATAATATGCATTTTTGTAATATGCTAATACAATAATATGGCTATTAATATGCATTAATAATATGGCTATTAATAATATGCATTTTTTGTCTGATTAACCATACAACTTCAGAGAGATTGATTTTTTTCTTTGCGCTTTAATTTGATGACCAGTCAGACAAAAGAAAGGTATTGATACCTATTATGTCTGTAGGAAAAACGTGTGATAGATTCAGTATGACAGATGTTAGGTTTGATTCTTTTCTGGCTTGGGATGATGTAGAGAAGCATGCCCCTGAGTTGCAAGGAGATGAAGACCTCTTAATACCTTTCTTAGGTGCCGGAGAGTTGTTGGGCCGCTGTCTCCACAGTCACATATCTGACCAAGCAGCTAAGGGAAGAGCAGTGATTTTCTCAGGATTATAAGTGACCTCAGAGGGACTGTCATGCCAGAACCCAACTCTAGCCTGGCAGCTTCTGGTTTATTTCTTCTGCTTCTCACTCTCAGTTCACTTTCAAAGCATAGGTCATAGATAAGGGGATAAGGGGACGGACACACACTGTGGCCAGCACAGTGTGGGTGAATGTTAGGGAGAAGAGGACCCCTCCCTGCCCGATTCAAAATAGACAACATCCACTGCTAACTGTTCCCTTCTAGAGAGGCGGAGAAGGCCTCATTATAGTAATTTTTTTAAAGATTTAAAAAAAAATTTTTTTTAAAGATTTTTTATTTATTTATTCATAGAGATGCAGAGAAAGAGAGAGAGAGGCAGAGACACAGGCAGAGGGAGGAGCAGGCTCCATGCAGAGAGCCTGACGTGGGACTCGATCCAGGGTCTCCAGATCATGCCCTGGGCTGCAGGCGGCACTAAACCGCTGCGCCACCGGGGCTGCCCGATTTTTAAAAATTTTTAAGTTATTTCTATGCCCAACATGGGACTTGAACTTATGACCCTGAGATCAAGACTCACATGCTCTACCAACTGAGCCAGCCAGGTGCCCCCTCATCATAGTAATTATTATCATCATTATTTTTATCATATTTTCTCCCACCTCCATAGTTTTCAGGAAAATGGTACAGTGCATTTAGGGTGCGAGCAGGTTCTCACAGTTCTACGGATAGCACAGTTATATTTCAATCCTAAAGATTTATTTGGCAGCACCATGCTCTCGCTGTCTGCATCTAATTTATCAATCTACAGGGAAGCTGATGACAGTCAAGTTCTCCTCTTCAGCCCCAGGAGTAAGGCATTTGCCAGGCTGACAACTGGCATGGCTGCCAATACTTATTATGCTTTCCTTTTCCTTTCTGTTTATGGATCTACTTCTCCCATTAGACTATGAGTTCCTTGATGGCCAGTCACCATTACATTTAAATTTGTCACCTAGATACCTGGAACACACATAATTGGCATTCAACTAGTATATGCTGCAATAGTAAAGATCAGTGATGAAAGCTCCATAAATATCACTAGGGTTCTCCAGCACACCCATAGCCTTTTTCAGGGACTTCCCATTAAGGAAATCCTTTACTTTGGTAACCTTCTGAAACACAGTATTTGCAACATGAACTTGGGGTGGAAATTCCTCAGTGTTCGAGCATCCAAGAACACCTTATAAGGGGCTGGCACTTCTGACCAACAATACTGAGGTATTTTAATCAAGATATATATGCACACCTCCTGTGCCACACTGATTCCATTCACTGCTGCTTATTACTACTCCGTCTTGCCTGGTCATATATTTGGTTTGATGTCATGAACAGTGATATCTTTCACTTTGTTGACATTCAATTTTAATTTTTAAAATATTACAGTCTAATATTACTATTATTGTCATTTTGAAAATTCTTTTTATTTGGAGACAGGTTATTTAATCAATTGGAATCCCTTGTGAATGAGTAATATACTACCTCATCTCTTGTGAGGGGCTCGTTCTGAATTCCAGTCTCTGAGCTGGGCAGTGAGTTAGGCTCATTCTCTGGCTAAGTGACTCGATCTGCAACCCTGCGGCAGCCAATCAAAATCTGTGCAAGTTTAAATAATGATTTAACCTTACAACACAACTCTTTGGAGATATTACTACCCCTGTGGTAAACTGTTCTATGTCTTAGACCTTTGAGTCCTTCATTAGTAACTATAAACCATAATCAGCACAAATGCCAGGGAGTTATTGTGATATTTCTGTGAGAAGCATTTCTCAAGGTTGCACACAACCTCTGATCTCCTTCCTGCAAAACTGGGGAACCTGGGCTCTCCTTGTGCTGCTTTTATACACCTTAAGAATTCTTTTGTGGCCCAACTCCTGCTGTCCACGGGAAATGCATCAGTGAGTCTCCACTTGAGCATATCAGAGACTTACATTTATTTAAAACATCATGAACTTTCAATCTACAAAAGCCCTTAGATACTATCAAGGATGGTGATAATACAGACTGCATCAAATGAGTGGAGAAATGGCCCCAAAATACTAAGTCAGGAGACATGAAGGATGCTTTCAAGACCAGGATGGGAAGCGCCAAGTGAGGAGGACAGAGAGAACTCGGCTGTCTGGGGCAAGGGGATGCACTGTTTGTTTGAGTCTGCACAACCTCATGCTTCCTCCCCCTGAGCTGCCCCTTGCCTACACGATCTTCACTGTTGTCTGTGTCTGCCTTGGCATTTTACAGCCCCTCCCTTCTCCACCTCTGTCTGGCAGTGGCTCGGTTCGCATATCCGCAGGCATAGCTCCTGTCTGGTGTTCCTGTCCATGGTCACAGCTCTCATCCCTGTGCCCCCCAGTGACAGTCCCATCCTTTACTTTTATGAGCCATCTGCCAGGTGTCACTTTACATGTTGCCGCCATGAACCCTGACCATATCACTGAAAACAGACCCTTCATAAACTCTTCAATCACCCCATTGGAGTCTGTTGTGTGTTTCCTGCCAGACCCTGACTGACAGGTCAGCCCAGAGTGGAAGGGTACAGGGATGGAAATAGAGCTGTGGATGGATGCCAAAGCAGCATCAGAATTCTGGTTTTTGTGAGCTGACAGGAGCCAGCTCCAGCCCACTCTAGTCTCGGTCCCATCCTTACACTGTTATATTTCCATTAGGTTTCAGCCTGTGGCCTTTTTAAGGCCATTGAGGTTATAGAAAATTTTAAGTGTGGTATAAAAACAAACCCCAACCCAAGAAGCTTTTTATCTGGCAAATGAGAATGAGACTCATCTCTCAATAGTTGAAGGGGAAGTTCTGAATTTTTACTGCCAGTGTGGGTATCCAAGAGACCACCTGCTATGCCTCAGACAAGATCTAGAGTCTAATCTCTGTAAGAACAATGAAGGAGGCAAGACAAACCCTGGGCCAGTCCTCAAGGAAGAGAAAAGAAAAACTGAAAGTTGATTCTCAGAGCCTCAGTCACAGTAGCCAAATTCCTTGGTGATTATTCATATTCAACTGGGACCCTGAGCTGGGCCAGATGGCCACAATACTGCACCTCAAGAGGTCTACGGACAGTCCTCCTACAACATGAACACACTTCACATCTCACAAGGAGGCATGGAAAGGTACCACTTGCAGGGTTCTCCTCCCATAGAAATGAATGGGATAAGCTAAGCTGGGTAGGATAGAAAATGGCCTGGGTTCAGGAACTCGACAGCATGGCTGCCAACCCACACTCTCCTTGGCACGACCCATGGGTATCATTTCCTCACTTCCATGTGCTCTAGAATTTACTCATAAATGTACAAGGAAAAAAATTTTTAAAGGGGAAATGAATGAAGAAATTATACCCCCTAAAAAGACAAAAGTAGATTTGTACACTCTGTGTCTTCTCTGAGCCAATTTAAACACGGTTTTCCACCCATGCCAAGCTTTTCTTCACCGAGAAGCACTGCCAGATGCGCTCATGAACAGAGAGCCGAAGGCAGATTAAAATCAGAGCATTCAGAAACTGGCATTTTCCATTTCTGGTCTTTGGTTTGGAACTTCATTTTCTGCCATCATTTTTTGTTTGATTTGTTTTTAATCAACAGACTGAATCTTCTTGCCAACATGAATTCCTGAGATTGAAATTCCTTATCTCACAAGAGCACACAAGTACGTTTCAGAGGTAAATCAGGTGGAAGAGTGAAGCTCTCAGATTACTCTAATTGCGGATAAGCTAATTCATAACATTATTTAGATGTGTATGTTACATTCTGCATACGTGTGTTTTAAATGTTTAAAGAAAAATAAAAGCAAAAACCTTTTAAAAGATTCTGATTGGTAAATATCAAAAAACACCATTTTAAAGTGCAAAAAACACCATTTGCGTAGTAAATCAAGCATTAGTAAGGAGTAAAAGGGAATTAATTGGAAAATTAATTTCCCTGATTAGAATGAAACTACAGGAATTTTTGGAGATAGGGAGAAGTCACAGAAGTGAACTTTCTTCATATCTAACTGTGGTTCTAAACAGAAACAGAAAAGGCTCTAGAAAGCTATGTATTTTTTAAAAAGTGAGGAAGACACGAGAGATGGAAGGTCACATCTGAGAAATTATGGTATGTGTGCTACATACATGAGAGACATGGGGAGGGGCCGATGAAAGCCACCTGGTAAGTTGTAAGTGGCAGAGGATGTAAGGAAAACAAGTATCTCTCAAGCACAAACCATATGTCAAACCTTTGGCTGAATTTTCCCACTGAAACTTCATGATAATATTATAACATAGGTAATTATTTCCAGTTGTACAGATAAGAAAATGAAGTACAAAGGGCTTAACACACAGATCTAAGTTGATACAACTAGTGAGAAAAAAGGGTTTCAAACTGAGGTCTAGTTCACCCCAAAGCCTGTCCTCTTCCAACAGTCCATGTGGCTTTGGAATCCGTGTGTGTGTGTGTGTGTGTGTGTGTGCGCACACATGCGCATGCACACCATACACTGGGGGATTTCAGCCCTTCCCTACCTTCTGATTTTGCAGTAGAAATATACTGAGCGCAGATGAGACCCAGCAATTTGGAGTTGACAAGTAAGGCACTGCTGAGGTAGTCTAGAAAACTGCACCCTGAGGCCTATGACAGAAGGTACCACTGATTCACTTCGCCACATCAATACAGATGCAAGTGTTCTACAGTCTACAGGAATGTAATATGTGGCACAGAATATGTGTTCTTTGTCAAGTTTTCAATTGGAATGGTTTCAGGTGGTCCATCTCTTCATTCTGACAGCCAGCCTCTGGAAGAAGGACATATACTTGCCTACCAGACACAACACAATAAGACATAAAATATTGACTAATCTTAGTTCCTGAATTATATTTGAGAAGTCTCAAGGGGGGAGTAATGATTATTTTTGACATAAGAAATCAAATAATACGATGAAGCTGCCCTTGTTAGTAAGGAAAATAAGAGGACATTCATATTCTAATGACCACAGAAGCACAATGAGTAAACTAAGTGAGTAGCTAACTGGGACAAAGGCCTTCTAATTTTTAAATCTACACATGCTCTGTAACTTGTTCTGGCTCTAACCTTCCATTTTTAATATGCAACTGTTTATCTAAGAACTGTTTATGCATAAACCTTGCAGGAGTGGAACAACATGACAACGATTTACTATTTATAACATATCTATTATATATATATGTAATATGTATATCTAATATGTATATATATTAGAACATACCTGTTATTTATATACTGTATCTGAATATATAAAATAACAACAATAAAAAATAGAGTATTCACTCAGGAAGGTGGATTTAGAAAATTAACAGTGGTGTGTGTTTGCAAGTGTTGAGATCAAAGTTCACTGAAGAGGAAGGGGGAGGGGGAGAGGAATCAGGATCCCCGTCAGACACCTCTGGCTTCAGATGATGGGCCCTGTCCAGAGGAGGGTCAATGGTGCCCTAGATAAGATACCTATGAGAAGCAAGGAGAGAAATGTCAACAGGAGCTCAGTCTTGTGTTGGAGCCTGTCCCAACAAAGTGGGGAAGACAGTCTACTGCCTAGAGGCATTGGTCTCACATCATGCCCACCATGTCCAGCTCTCCCTGGCAAAATGGAGAAGACACAGGTAATACCCCAGAATCCTGAATCAAGAACTGTAACTCAATTAGGTGACTCAGTATGCGAGGGAGGCAGGAGCAATTAACCAAGTTTTCCCCTCTGTGAAGATTCAATTAGGGACCAGGATGAATTTAGCCATGGAAGTCAAGTCATGAGGGAATTTAGCTTTGATGAATTCACCTGTTTAAATTTACTTTGATGAATTCATTTGTTTGAGCAAACAGAAACAGAGGATAAATTAGATGCGTTTTCATAAATTGTTTAGTTCCTATGAGAGTATACATGCTGGGCAGAATTAGTTTCTACCTATAGTTATTGTTCAAATGTTTCTGTTAAGGAGAAGTTCCTCTGCCAAAATCTTCCAAAGCAAGATGGCATAGACTTATTTTTTTGTCTGGAAAAAGACAAGGTGCTTTACTTTTTCACATAGTGAGTCATACTCACTAAAAAGTATGATTCATCTACTTGGGATTGTCACAGAGGAGACAGTACCTTCCCTCTGTAATCTAAAATAAATAAGAAGAAACCACAAAAATCCCACACAATTTCACACAATAAAGACCCAAACATTTTAGAGCAGCATTTCTTAAAGAAAATAATTCACCATGCTTTATCAAACAAATCTCAGAGAAATATTTGGCTTACTTCAGGTTTATGAAATATAAAGTAAGAAGAAATTTAGAAAGCTCTCTTAACAGGTAAAAACAACAAAAAAGTGAGATTTACTTGTACAGCTGAGCTCCTAGGGGAACTACTGTTAATAAGTGGATTTGAATCCTGGTATCCATCAATGTACTCCTCCAAAATCAAAATATCTTCTGTAATCAAAAATGCTGCATCTCATTGCATAAGACCCAAATCCTGCTTCTGAAACATTTTGGTGATAAAAGCCAATAGATCATTTTGCTTCATGAGAAGTCACTGAAAAGCTTTTTTCAAATAACCATCATGATTAAAAAATAATGCTCTTCCCTCATCTTTAACTGGGCAAACAACAGCCTGCCTGCCACAGTTTAAAAGGACAAATTTAATAGACTCACAAATGCAACAAAGGACAGAAACAAAGGCTCTGTTTAAAATAGTATTAAATACAGATCGACCCTGACTTAGGATGCTTCCACTTATACTTTTTGACTTTATGATGGTGCGAAAGTGATAGGCATTCAGTAAAAACTGTACTTTGAATTTTGAATCTGGATCTTTTCCTGGGCTAGCAATACATGGTACTGCCCCTCTGTGACACTGGGCAATGAGCCACAGCTCCTGGTCAGCTATGAATGGAGGGAACTGATCCACTGACAACCATTCTGTACCCATACAACTGTCCTATCTTTCACTTTCAGTACAGTACTCTATGTTTCAGAGGATATTCAACACTTCATTATAAAACAGACTTTGTACTTGCAATGACGTGGATGGAACTAGAAGGGTATTATGCTAAGTGAAATAAATAAGTCAATCAGAGAAAGACAAATATCATATGATTTCACTCATGTGGAATTTAAGAAACACAGGATCATAAGGGATGTGAGGGAAAACTAAAACAGGACAAAAAACAAGACAAAATCATAGAGGGAGACAAATCATAAGAGACTCTTAATCATAGGAAACAAACTGACAGTTGTTGGATGGGAGGGAGGTGGGAGGATGGAGTAGCTGGGTGATGGGCATTAAGGAGGGAATGTGATGAAATGAGCACTGGGTGTTATTTAAGACTGACGAATCACTGAACTCTACCTCTGAAACTATTAATACACTCTAAGTTAATTGAACTTAAATAAAAAATAAGTTTAAAAAATATTTTTGAAAAGCTTCTAGGTGCTTCTTAAACATAATTAAGGTAGGAAACCACTAGAATAAACAAAAATACCATGTTAAAAAATTTAAAAATAAAGTGTGTTTCTTGTAGGCAGCAAAAACAAACAAACAAACAAATAAATAAAACAAGCTTTGTGTTAGGTGATTTTACCCAACCGTAGGCTACTGTAGACATTCTGCGCATATATAAGGTAGGTGAGCCTAAGCTATGATATTCAGTAGGTTAGGTGTAGTAAATGCATTTTTTAACCTATGTTTTCAATTTGTTACAGGTTTATCTGGATGCAACCCCATCGGAAGATTTGTACCTATAATTCCAAGTTGAGAACTTCAAACCCCTATTCCGTTGTTTCATTAGGATTGCTTTCTACCGATAGCAACAACGTAAATCTCCAAAGTATATATAAGAGAGAAGCAGTTCAATACATCTATATGAGGCTTGACAAAAAAATAAAAGAACTTAGCCACAGAATCACTAATTAGGAGTCATTTATTTGCCCTTGGGAAATTCTTACAAGGTAAGAGAATAAATGTTTTAGGAAAACAAAGAGTTAAAGTTTTCCCCCAATAAGCCCTGGCATTGAATTATTCCCAAGAGAAAACACTGTCATGGTGAGGACCTAAATCTGTAATAGGCAAAAAACTACAGTTCACTGCCAAAGTCACCCAAATCAAAAGAAATTGTGGTACACAGTAATGGAGAGAATTTTCAAGGCAATGCCAGAGAGGCTGACATTAATAAATGTTCTTCCTAATTAATCACTTTTTAATACCAAATGCCAGAGTCCTGAGTCACAAACTGACTAAGCCAATTTGGCCATTTAAAGTTGCCAGGTCCTTTTGTAAATACTGGTGGCTTCTGACAATTAGACCCAGACGGGATACAAAAATGAAAGCGAGTTTTAGAGAAAATTCTGCCAAAAGTGCAACCACTTATTAGCAAACAGGCACACACTGGCTTATCATGGAGCTCAAGGAAGTCCTTTGTCCACCAGCTTTCCCGCAAGAACCACCCATGAAAGGAATTATTTTCTGAGGCAAGAACTATTCACTTTCTACTCAGGGAAGACAGAGTACTCTGTCAAGTGGCTTCTTGTAAATCAACACCTAGGCAGATAAAGATAGAATTTTTAACTTTCTCCAGATATAAGAAAAACTATATGTGGAGAGATATATGTGGTGTCACTAAGGTCTTACCTTTAACACTGCCACTTAACATACCAGTGGGTCGAAGTGGATACTTGCTTCCCCAAACTGTGACATTTTATAGACAGTCCTGTAGCATCTCTCATTTCTCACCATTGTGAGCAGTCATTGTATCAAACGCTCACACTGGTTATTTCAAATTAAGGCCTCAAATACAACGAAAACCAAGATTCCATCAATCTTGGCTTTCACTTGCTGTTGGGAGGTTGTCAACTCTAACTCTAAAATAAATGGCTTCAAAGAAATTCCTTTTCAGCTGGTATTGACTGCTAAAGGGATAAATAAACATGAAAATTCTTCCGATGATGCTGTGGTGGTGGTGGTGGCTATTGTTTTTGAAAGTATAAATAAGGCAAAAACAAAACAAAAAATGTTTAAAAGCGGCTCCAAAAATGGACTCTCAAAAGTTCACTTCTTCACTCACCCTCAAATATTTAAGTCAACGCTTCCCAGAGCATATCACAAGAACACTGACACATTCTCAAATTCAAATAAATTTGAGAAATGCCATTCACTGTACACCCCATTTGGAAACTCAAAAGGCCGCTTAGAGCACAGTCAAGGCTTTCTGAAATCCTCTAGTAGGGAAATACGTTGAACTTTTTAAAACTTCTGAAATGCAGAATCTTTATTTAGAGTAACCTTACTTAATGACCTGTACAATGCTAGAACATATTTTGAAAAATGATGGTATAAACTGCTCAAGCAGAATGGAGTTAAAAGGAAGTTTCCACCTTGGGAGTTTCTCTATAGGCAGTACCAAAAATTATCTCACTGTCTGCAAATAGAAAATTTTCCCTGAATCTCAGCTATAGCCTTTATGCTATAGTCAAAACACATTTTTTGCTTTTCATTCTTGGTGGATGTAGGGTAGCTGATTGCCATTTTCCGTGCAGAAAACCATTATACATTGAAAGAACTTTATCATGTCATGAGGCTGCATAGTGTCGGCTCTAGCCAGGGTAAGTTCTGAAAGCAGGAAGGTTTCTTGGCAGGTCAGAAGCAGGTTTAGATCATACCTTTATTTAGAAGGATAATTCTCTCAGAGGTGGGGGTTGGAAGCAAGCAAAACCAAGTTCTTCAGGCAGCTACTGGGTTTTATCCTATCATTACTCTCCACATTCAGGATATTGTTTGGAACCAGTGAATGGCCAGTAAGTTAAATGTTTAATATTCTATCTTATTGCCTATGCTAGGCTTTTCCTCTCTGAAGGCACCATTCTGCATCTATACATTCCCTATAAATTTATTCTGCTTGTCTCTAAATACTTTGTTAACTTTTAAGACTAGTTTCTATTTCTTTATTTTTTATTTAAAGATTTTATTTATTTTAAAGACAGAGGGAGCACCCATGAGCAGGGGGAGGAGCAGAGGGAGAGAGACAGGCAGACTCTGTGTGGAGCCCAAGGCAGGGCTCGAACCCAGGGCCCCAAGATCATGATCTGAGCCAAAACCAAGAGTCGGACACCCAACCAACTGAGCCACCTAAGTGCCCCAAGACCATTTTCCATTTCTATCTCACAGCTATATATGTATATGCTAACTGTGACTGATGTTACTCATATCCTGACCTCCTCCTATGAGATACACAGAAAGTATAGGAGGGTACTATTGGACACTTCTCCCAAATCATTTGCCTTGTCCGGTATTCTTGAAAATTTTCCCATCCTCGGCAATGGTGCTTTTAGTAAAACATGTCCACTGATTACTCATTCATTCAACAAATGCATACTGCTATTACCTCTTTATAGTCTCTTTGGGCATTATACTTATAAGCAATCACTTAAAGAATTTAGTGGGATGCCTGGGTGGTTCAGTGGTTGAGAGTCTGCCTTTGGCTCAGGGCATGATTCCGGGGTCCAGGATTGAGTCCTGCATCGGGCGCCCTGCAGGGAACCCGCTTCTCCCTCTGCCTATGTCTCTGCCTCTTTCTCTGTGTCTCTCATGAATAAATAAGTAAAATCTTAAAAAAAAATTTAGCAAGTAATTGCTTTGCTATTTTTTGCTTGCTAATTTATTGCTTGCTAATTTTTTTTAGCAAGTAATATCTCCTTTGTATTTTCCAGGGTCTATTCTAAGTTCTTTGGAATACATCAGTTAGCAAAACAGACACAAAGAATCCCTGCTCTTGCAGAGAGGGGGGGAAAAAAAAAAGAAAGAGCGACTGGTAAAGGGTATCTACAAAATATGGTGAGCAAGAAGTGGGTTGCAGCTCAAAACACGGTGGTCAGGGTAGGCCTCATTGAGAAGCTGGGAACTAAGCAAAGACTTGCAGGAGATGAAGGAATCCGTAAGACTCATTTCATAGTCAGCAATGAGAAGGAATGAAGGAACAAGAGAGATAATGACCACACAATGAGCACACAGAACCTTTAGGGCCATTATAAAGGCCATAACCTTTAGGTTATCATTTTTGCTTTGAAAGCAAAAAGAAGCCCCTGGAAGATTTTAAGCACAAGAGGGAAAGGTTAGGTGCTCGCTTACATTTTTAAAGAATGATCTAGTTACTGTGTTGAGAACAGTCTGGACCACTGGCACAGGGTAGAAGCAGGGAGACTAGTTAAGAGCTCTGGCAATAAAAAAAAAAAAAAAAAAAAAAAAAGAGCTCTGGCAATAATCCAGGTGAGAGATGGCTGTAGTTTGGACCAGGAGGGCAGCAGTGAAGGTGGAGAGAACTGGTCAAATACCAGATGTACTGTGAAAACATACTTGCCAGTACTTATTGACAGATTGGATATGATATTAAAGATAGAGAGGTGGAGAGGACATGATGAAACCCCAAGAATTTTGCCTTGGGCAGCTAGTAGAATGTAGTGAATTCACAAATGTTGTGAGGGACAAAATAAATGGGTATATTCAGCGGTTAAAGTTTGGAATGTTGACTTTGAGACATCCATGTGCAAGTGCGTTTATATAGCAATGCCTTCCTGAACAAGGGTGGGTACCATGTATTTTGTTTCATTTATTGTTTTTTTTTTTTAAATATTATTTATTTATTTTTTTGACACAGAGAGAAAGAGAGCACAAGCAGAGGGAGTAGCAGAGGGAGAGGGAGAAGCAGGCTTGGAGACACTACCCCCTTCCCCATACAAAACCTAGGACCCTGGGATCACGACCCCAACCGAAGGCAGATGCCCTACCAACTGAGTTACCCGGGTGCCCCTGTTTCATTTATTCTTATTAAATTCATTTTGATGTGTGTAATAACATGAATACATAAATATTAAAGCTCCTACCTATTACAGACTTGTTCTTTTTTTTCTTTTTATTTTTTATTAGACTTGTTTTCTAATACTCCATGCTGCCTCTTTAGGCAAAGCATGTGTAAAAATAAGCATTCTTAGGTTTTTGTAAGGGGAAGGCGGTATTCTCCCCAAGAATGTGTTTGTCACCCCTGTACAGGCTTTCTCGGGCATGGTACTTTATAGTGAACCATCTAAAGAATATGGCAATCAATCACTTCAGTTTCCTTTGTATTTTCTAATACAATAGCAATTTCCACTGGACCCCTCTGTTCAGAGGTATTTGTAGCTACTTTTATCTCTAAGAATCCTAATTACATATTTCATTGTTTTCTTAGAACGAGATGAAAAAAGATAAGCTCCTTTAAATAGAAATTTCATGTTCTGAATGGAAACAGGACAGAATGACTATAGGAGTTACAAAAATGTCTTTTGACCTTGTTAAGAGTTTAAAACCAATCAGAATCATTGTAAAGCTAAGTAGAAATGAGTTGCTTTCTCATTAAGAGAAATAAAGTATTAACAAACTGTTAAGATTATAGGGGTGCCTGACTGGCTCAGTTGGTAGAGTGTGTGACTCTTAATCTTGGGGTTGTGAGTTTGAGTCCTATGTTGTGTGTAGAGCCAACTTAAAATACAAACAAAAAATTATTTTAAGTGTTAAGATTATCACTCAAAAGGTGGCAATTATTCTGATTAAAAGCCAATAACATTAACTATGAAATCTTGCCAAGAATCATAAAGCATATAATCAAGAAAAAGAAATAAAGCTGTTACTGATGTTAGAAAACTCCTTTTCCCGGCATGCAACTATCTAATTCTTCCATTAATAAATTCAGAGAGTCTTCCTTCGAACTTAGGTATAAACATCAAAGAGGTAGGTAAGTCATTTTCTTATTAAAGAGTGTGACTTGTGAAAATGTAATTGCCCTGTGAAGGCAAAGAATAAAACAAATTATTTAATGATGTGGAAGAACTCCTGCCAGGCATAGATCAAAAGCCAAGCAGAACAACCCAGGTATAGCCGAGTAGTACATTACACAAAACACAGGAGAGAAGGATTTGTATAAAGTTCAGATCTGGAACAAGGAGAATGACTTTGCACGTGATATATTAATCATGGACAGAAAGGAATGCCTGGGAAGACTTTGCTCAAGGGCCTCTGATTTTTAAGCAGCCACTGAATAAAAGGTGCGTTTCTAGCATCTATTTTGCTCCAATGGTCACAACTGAGTGGAATGGAGAAATCCAGCAATGGAGAAGCCTTGAAGAATAGCAACAATAAAAGAAAACAATTTCTTTCTTATATCCTACCTACTTTGCTAAACTTTCAAATACTTTAAAGACTTCTAAACTATTTCTATAGTTTGGAGGTTTATGTGATAACTCCAACATTCATTTATAAATAGGTCAGTGATACTTGCCACTATTTTCTTTTCCTTGATAAACGTTCTTTTTTTTTTAAACAGAAAAGTTTTATGTTAGGACTCTGCCCTTCTGTTACAGTTGAACATACCTACTTCCAAATTCCAAAATATGCTGAAGCATTAGAAACTTCAAAGTATGTTACTACCATTAGCTCTTAGGTCAAGAATTTAACCTCTGTTATATAGGATGGGGGATAAAACGTGGTCTGGCGGTGATTAATCTTCACTGGCATTACAAGTATTTTTTTTAACATGTAAAGCATGACTGTATATTGAAATACACAGAATCAAAAAGTCAATCCAGCTGGATTATGTTTATTTGGGTTTTTTTTTTTTTTTGGTTTTAGTTTTTATGGTTATTCTTATAAAATAAAAACAGAAGCCCCAACTGTGCTCCTAACTTTAATCTGTGGCAATTTCATAATGGTGGCGATGACAAGGATGACAACAAGGACTACAAAGACAGCTGACAGGTACTCAGGGCTTCCCATGTGCCAGCCACTGTGCTGAGTGTTTTATGTGGCTTGCCCCAGTTAACCTCACAATGACTCTGTACCATGGTGTGGGAACCTGGCTGAACAAGATGAGCCCACACAGCTCATCCATGGTAGAGACCCACCTCAGATTTAGGTCAGTGGTAATCACTCTACAGCCTCTCTCCTCACAGCCTCAGAAACTGTCAATCTAGAACTCAGAGTAGTTTTCCTTCATGTGCATCTTAGGACTGCCTCCAACATGAAAGAACGGGATCCTACTTGAGGATGATGGTCCTGAGCCTGAAAGTAGACTATAAACAAAATTAGATGACACAGTATATTGTCTCATATACACTGAGGAGCGTACTTGTTGTATTGAACATTGGGTGTTGTATGTAAGTGATGAATCACTAAATTCTACTCTGGAAACTAGTATTATACTATATATGAACTAACTAGAATTTAAGTACAAATTTGAAAACATTCAAGAAAAAAAAGTATGTGGAAAAAGGCAGTTGCAGTGGATCTTTCGATACGTTCCATTTTACAATGAGGGACAATTCAACTCCTCTAATTTCCAGCACTGCCTATGATGAAGCAGTCAGCTTATTTTCATTCTATCATCAGAAAAATGACATAAAGAAAAATTTCAGCTTTGGCCTAAGGCCCGAGGGCCAAAGTTGACTACAGCCATTGACCTGAAAACCTGTGCCCTTACGTACTAAGTAGCAGGATGTCATCATCATGGGTAACAGTGGCAGGTGGAGAAGCCAGCTGAGAGCCGTGATAAGAGGCTGGATCAATTGGGATGGTCAAATGTGAGACAGAGAGACATCCCAGACAATGACAACCCCCATGGTACTGGTGGTCAGGGACAGACAGACCACGTCAAGGCATCATTAGGACTTCTGTCAGCAACTATAGTGGTCCCAATTCAGGACAAACTGGATGGGTTGTAAGTGGGCTAGACAGATCAGATCTGTGATAGTATGAAGAGGATTTTCATGAACTGGGGATAGAAAAGGATGGAGAACATAGAGTCTGCAGAAAATGGGAACTGAAGACAGAAATGTAAGCCAGAAGGGGAAAAAAAATCAACTTTGGCGCAGAGCCATGCATCATTAAACACAATCTTCATTCCTCAAGTTCAATTTTATTTTACCACTTGGTATATTAAAACAAGATGCTTATTTTGCCAGGTTTCATAATGGCCATTCTGGAATTTAGAAGACTTGTTCCACAGTGATCCATGTGCCATGATAATACTTTAACCTATTATGTGGCTGAACTAAATGCAAGGTAATTTCCAGAAATCTGAAAGCTTGTTCAGTTCAACTGCACAGGTCTGTGGTAGTACAATGTTCTAATTTATGCCACACTGGCAGAGGTGAATAGTTGTGATGGACTGTATGTCCAGCAAAGCCCCAAGTATTTACAATTCTGTTTTCCCTCTCTCTCACACATACACACACATACACGTTTTTCCATCTCCTGGTCTACTCCATTGTACTGTAGTTATTCCCATAAGCTGCTCCACTTCCTTCATTAAAAAGGTAAGAATGCCAATGAGTAAATAATCACTTACCAACAGTGGTTCTTATTCTAATCTTACCTCCTTGTTGTGATGTAGGGTTTTTTTTTTTTTTATGAGAAATCTAAGGCTCATAATCTCTGCTTGTCCATCAGATAACAAACTGTCTGTTCTTTTATTGAAAATGTGGTTGGGGGCTGTGATCCAGACTAGCATGAAGGCTAAGCAAGGCAAGGCTGGGAACAGGCAGGAAGGGAGGTCCCTGAGATAAACACAGTCCCCTTCCTAAGTGAGGAGAGCCATTATTTCCATCCCATCCCACCGCTCCATTTCCACCAAGCTATTACTGGAGGTCACCTCCACTGACCGGCCTGCAGGTTCATCCCTGTGTAGACTTGAGAATTTGACTTGTTCTCCAGGGCTCAGAGAGAAAGCCGATGATTTGTGTTGTTTTCAAGGGAATGATGTGTAAGACTGGGAATGGACAGATGGATTGGGAAAAGAACTCTACAAAAAATGAAATAAACAAAACACAAATAAACAAAAACCAGCCCTGAAAGCCCCGTACCTGGGGGAGGGGACCCTCCACTGCCTCATGTCCATTCTCAAAGATCTCTCATTGTGGAGGTCATAATGGGAAAGTCAGGTGTCACTAACCTCTCTCTTTTTCCCTCGGGTTTTACTTTTACAAGTATCCCAGAAGATTGTAAACGATATAAAAATAGTTTAGAATATCAAGATACCCTGTGAGAATGTAATAAAGAATCAATAACAAATAAATTACTCTTAAATATGATTTAGTGTTATTTCCTCTGTAATGCAAGGAAATCACATTAGAGGATGGGGTGAAAAGGGCAACTATAAAGAGTAAGACCAATAGTATTAATTCCTCTAAACAATCCAAATTACAAATTACACTACCTGATATAGATCCCTATTGCAAGTCAACAGTCTGACGGTCTGACATACAGTCTGTAGGAGGCATAATGAAAACCCCAAGTGCATTTTTTGGCCTATGGTGCATAAACAGTCACTATTGATAAAAAAAAGAATAGCATAATAAGCCTTCATGGTTTAAATTCTCTTTCTCTCTACTATATATACATTCCAACAGAGTGATTATCTTCAACACAAAGAGTAAGAGTAAATTAGTTCATTTTAAAGTTCACTGTTAAAAAAGAATTTTTAACACCATACTGAATTACATTGTAGACTGTTCTCTACATTATCTAAATTAAGTTCAAATGCATTCCTGGTGGAAAGGGGTATGAATAGGAGGAGGAGATGAAGGAGAGGCACAGAATAAGACAAATTCTACACTTAAATTCTCAAAGATGCCAAGTATTTCCAATAAATACAATAATATTATACAATAAATAATAAACTACTTCTTGAGGTCCTACATTTCCTATGCTACGAAAATAGGACAGATTAGAAACAATCTCTAAATTCATTCTGCTGTTATTTCTGCAGAAAGCAAGCTTAGATTCTGTGTCCTAGCCCTCCCACTCAATCCTAGACAAGTGCTTGTCAAAGTCAAACATCTACTCCCTGAGCAGCTGCCTTGCAGGAATACTCCCAAGTGGATGTGGAAGTGGCTGGGAAGAGTCTGCAATCTGTAATAGCATCTAACTTTACTTACTTGTGTAAAGAACTTGTTTTTGTTTTCATTAAGTGTGAAAACGTACAAGAACAAAACGTTCAAAGGAGGCCTATGGAGGGTGGGGTTTCAAGAGCAGGGTGGAGATTAGGAAATGACACACATGGTATTTTATTCATTACATGTGTTAATTTTTGGCTTTGTAAAGTCAATTGTTAAAGTATTAATGAAGCAGTCAAATAAGTGTAAATATAACTGTAACAGGGTAGATTACAGCCCCCTCCTCCAAAGCCCTGGTTAATAACAAGGTAGGATGACAGATGAAGAAAACCAGACAAAACCCACCTGACTGTCAACATAGCCAGAGGCCAAGTAGAAAAAGCACAGCAGGAGAGAGGGAAATAGGCAGAGACTTAAAAGACGGAGGCTGAATCTTACACACACACACACACACACACACACACACACACACACAACTACATCATCTCCGTGGCATCATTTCTTTTGGCTCTACCTTTGGCCCACTCTGCTCCAGCCATGTCAACCTGCTATTCTGTGAACACTCCAGTACTCTTCCTGCCACAGGGCCTTGGCGCTTGCTTTCCCTCTGCTTGAAATGCTCTTCCCTAAATAGCCACTTGATTCACTCCTTCAATTCCTTCACGTCTCTGCTGAAATGTCACCATATCTGTGAGGCCAGCCCTGACCTCATCAGAATGCTTATCAACACTGGCCATATAACAACATATTTTAAATGTTTATGTATAAGCTCCATGTAGACAAACCTTCATTCTATTACTGCTCTAATCCTAATAGGCACTATAGTCAATATTAAGAGAATTAAAGAAGTAGTAAAGCTAAATAAAACATATTATCCCTGAATACAAGCCAAGCTGGCTGTTGTATGACTGAGGCTCAAAAAAGGTAAAAATAAAAGAAGCCTTTTCCATGATTTCCTGGACTCAATGTCTATGCTTCTTTATACAATAATTTTTTTCCTGGTAATGTACTATATGGCCTCACTATCTCAAAATTTAAGGACACTGAAAATTATTTCAATTCATCATATGCAGTACACCTGTCATTTGGAAATACTCTGGATGGACAGAGCCACATTTACTCTGCTGACATTATTACAAATATTTCATCCATTGTTTCCTTTTGGCACAGAACAATGTCCATAAAGCAGGACCTCTGTCTTCATAAAAGCTTAATCCTACTGCTTATTGTCTTGGAGTCAGACCCCTGAAGATCATGTTCTTAGTAATTAATCATCACATCAAAAAATAGTATTATCCCCCCTTTAAAAGGTCATTTACTACCTCGCATGAGAATCTGACTTTTAAGACCTTCTAGTGTGTAAGATCTTCTAGATCAAGAACAGATCTCAAATATGAGCTAGATGCCAAACCTCCGGCAAGACGCTGAAAGAAGAAAATGTAGAAAGTGTAAGCAGCCTCCAAGAATTGCTGGAGGCTTCAGTCAATGTTTTCAAAGAACTTTCAAGATGAAATCTATCACCAAAGAGCTAAGTCTTACTATTACCACAGCAGGGATGCTTTGCTAATATTTTTCCCGATACATTAAAAGGGATCTTGGAACAAATTCCATGAGAGAAAAGGATTGGTAATTCATTCCAAGGAAGTTTCCATTCAATCATTTTGTTATCAAAGATACTCTGGAGAGGGCCAAGGCTCGCCTATGTGTGGGGTCCACTGGCATCATGAAGGTCCATATTTAATACACCTGACCAAGATGACAGCCTATGGATACTCAACACTCCCTTTTGATAGTTGCAAAGGAGTCAAGGGAAACCCTTACTGACATACCAATCCAGTGGTCTATTACATTTTCTCCTGTAGATCAATAACAATATAGCAGGCATGCCAAACTATGAGCTAAGGCCAGATTCTAATAAAAAAACATTATATCGACCCCCAAACATTTCATACTCATATTGTGTATGAGCCTTTTATAGTCTTAAAAAAAAAGAAAAAGGTTCTGCATACCAAAATCTAATTGAACAGAGTTGGTAACTTTATAGTTTTATTCATTTAGATGATATATACTGAGAAAGAAACAATAAAATTTAGATTATATATATTGGATGTGGCAAGCTCTTGATGCTAGAAACATGGCAGTAAACAACAACAAAAAAATCTGTCCTCACGGGGTTCATATTCTAGTTGGATGAAAGAGACATTACATTAAATAACAAAAGTTACATAGCATTTCAGAAATTGAAAGTATAGTGAAGAAAAGTTAAAAAGTTAAAAGGGAAAAGAGTGGAGGGTATATGATTGCTTTTTTAATAGGGTACATATGGGGGTGCCTGGGTGGCTTAGTTGACTGGTGTTCTGCTTTTGGTTTCAGTTCAGTTCATGATCTGCTTGTCCCTCTCCCGTCCCTTCACCCCCCCCCCTTTTTGTTCTTTCATTCTCTCTCAAATAAATAAATAGGGTACATATGGTAGACTTTACTAAGGTGAAATTTGAGCTCAAGTTTATGTAACTAATTGGCATGCTAGAGTTTCTTGAGGATGGTTATTCATATCATACTAGTCTTATCAACTTGATTTACAAAATGATTAAGAGGTAGATTACTGTAAGTAAGGTATTTTGGGGCAAAATAGTTTCTTCAAAATATGGTTCAGAGATAAGTGGATATCCACCAGCAAAAAAATGAAGTCAGACTCCCATTTACCACTACATAAAGAAAAAATAACTCAAAATAGACCAGTGACTCAAATAGAAGAGCTAACACTATAAAACTCTTAGAACAAAATAGAGTCATAAATCTTCATGACCCCAGCTTTGGCAATGGATTCACAAGTTTGGCAACAAAAGCAATGAAAAAAAAAAAAGAAATTAAAAACTTAGAATGCATTAAGGGACATTATCAAAAATGTGAAAAGACGATATAAAGAATGGGAGAAAATATTTGCAAATCATTTCTCTGTTGGGGATTTAATATCCTAAACTATTACAGCTCAACAACAAAACAACAATCCAACTGAAAAATGAACAAAGGACTTGAATATACATCTCTCCAAAGAAGATACACAGATGGCCCATAAGCACATGAAAAGATTTTCATCACTGTTCATTAAAGAAATTCAAATCAAAATCACAAAGATATAACTCTTCATGCCTACTAGGATGGCTTTAAATAAAACAATGGAAAATAACAAGTATTAGTAAAGATTGGATATACAGGAACCATTGCATACTCTGAGTGAGAATGTTAAATGGCTACAGCCATATGTAAAATAGTTTCTTGAAAAGTTAAGTACATAATTACCATATGACCCAGCAATTTCACTTAGGTATATATCCAAGAGAAACGAAAACATATGTCCATGCAGAAACCTGTACACAAATATCATAATATAGCAATGCTCACAATAGCCAAAAAGTGGAAACAACTTGAATGTCCACAAACAGATGAATGAATAAACAAATTATTGTATATTCATCTGATGGAATATTATTCAGTCATTAAGAGGAACTAAGTATTGATACATACATTGATACAAGTCAAACAGAAAAGGTCACATATTGTGTGATTCCTTTTATAGGGTATAGCCAGAATAGGCCAATCCACTGAGACAGCAGATTAGAAGTCACAGGAGGGGAAAAGTTGGGAGTGATTGGTATGGGGTGTTATTAATGCAGTAATGAAAAGGTTTTGAAATTAGAGAAAGCTGGCAGTTACACATTATGAATACATTAAGTACCACTATACTGTACAGTTTATAATGACGAATTGTATCTTATGTAAATTTCTTCTTAATAAAAAAAAGATTTTAATCAATCAAAAATTTTTCATCGAAGTTTCAGTATCATGTGTTTGTGTTTTACACTCAAATATCAGTTCTTTTTTCATTCCAGCCTTAATCTATTTGTAACATATTAATCTTTTTAAAAAATACAGCTTTACCAAGATATAGTCCACATACAATTCACCCATTTTATGCGTATTAATTTGGTGAGTTTTGGTAAACATATGTCATTTAGCAATCACCACCACAATCAAATTTTAAAAGCATTCAACATCCCAAAAAGTTCCCTTAAGTCTTTGTATGCCTACATCCCATCTGCACATATTTTCTGTCATAAATCTGCCTTCTCTATGCATTTCTGGGCAATTCTAGAAAAGACAGAATTATAATAGCAGATATTTTGTATGAATGGAGTCATACAATATGTAGTTTTTAATGTCTGGCTTCTTCTTTTTTCTTTTTAAGATTTTTTTTTAAGTAATCTCTGCACCAACATGAACTCAAACTTTCAACTCCGAGATCAAGAGTCACGTGCTAAAAAAAAAAAAAAAAAAAAGAGTCACATGCTCTATGGACTGAGCCAGCTGGACACCCCCATCTGGCTTCCTTTACTTTAGTAAGATATGTTGGAGGTTCATGTATGTTTTTTTATGTATAAATAAATAATTTATTCCTTTACATTCCTGAATAATTTACCATATTATGTGTATCCATTTACATTTTGAGATTACTGGCTTGTTTGTATTTTTCAGCTATTATGAATACTTACAAGACTACTGTATGGACATAAGTTTCTATCTCTCTTTGGTAGATATTGAGGAGTAGAATTGCTTATTGTCATATTTAACTTTTAAGAAGCTGTCAAATTTTTCCAAAGTGGCTGAGCTGTTTTTTAATCCTTATCAGTATGAGGGTTCCAGTTGTTCTACATTCTGGCCAATACTGAGTAATGTGAATCTTTTGAATGAGTCATTCTCGTAGGTGTGGAGTGATATCTTTTTGTGGCTTTAATTAGCATTTCCCTAGTGACTAATGATGCTGAGCATCTTTCTTTTTCTTTTTTTTTTTTTTAGCATCTTTCTATATGTTTATATTTTTAATAGGCTCGATGCCCAGCATAGAGTCCAACACAGAGCTTGAATTCATGACCCCAAAATCAAGACCTGAGTTGAGATCAAGAATCAGACACTTAGGGCAGCCTGGGTGGCTCTGCGGTTTAGCGCCACCTTCAGCCCAGGGCATGATCCTGGAGACCTGGGATCGAGTTCCACTTCAGGGTCCCTGCATGGGGCCTGCTTCTCCCTCTGCCTGTGTCTCTGCCTCTCTCTTTGTCTCTCATGAATAAATAAATAAAATTAAAAAAAAAAAAAAGAGTCAGATACTTAACCCAAGAAGCCACCCAGGCTTCCCTGATGAGCAAAATTTTTAATTCTAATGATGTCCAAGCTGTCATCCTTTTCTTTTATACTCTGTACTTTATGTTCCCTAAGAAATCTTCCCTCAACCCAAGTCCACAAAGACTTTTCTCTTGTTTCCTTTTAGAATTTTGCCATAATTAATTATTTTGTTTAGAAGTGTGATCCACTTAGCATTAATTTCTAAGTGTACAGTATAACATAAGGGTTAAATGTCATATTTTTTCCTTGTAGATATTCCATTATTTCAGTACCTTTTAGTTAAAAGACTATCCCTACCCCATTGAATTATCTTGGTAACTTTGTCAAAAATCAATAAAGCATGTACCTGTCAGCTTACCTTTGGATTTATAATTCTCTTCTGTTTTCTACTCCCCTCCTGTGTTTGGGACATACTCTCCTCTCTCTTTACATGTCCAGTAATCTGATTAAAAACTAGGCATGTGTATCATACATTGCAGGGACTCCATATCCCATTTCATTCTTCTGAAATTTGCTGATTTTACTGTTTTAATATATAATGAACTTGCCTAGACTCAAAATGAAAAATCTGTTTCTCTGTAGAAAGTGGAAATTTTTGCTCAGGTTTTGTTTTTTCCTTTTGCCCTCCTTGTTGTGCCTGAATAGCTTTTCGATCAGCCAATGCTTTCAACAGAGGTTATACAATGACAACTCAAGCCAATGAAGCTTCCACTTTCTGTTGCCCAACCTGTGTATGGGTTAAAAAATTCATTCAAATTTCCAGCAAATAAGTAAGTCTCCCCAGCCCTTCAGTTTTGCTTGGGCTCCCTGGGGAGCCTCATGCTGTTTAGCAGCCAGTTATGAAGGCATGAGGAGCATATTATTTCAGCCCTTTCATAGCTCTCATTTCCAAAAGTTCCCCCTTAGGTTTCTTACTGCTCTGTAATGCTCTCACACCAAATCAGCCTCTAAGTAGTAAACCTGTGGGTTTTTTCCACGCCAGCTGGGTGAGGGGGTGGAGGTGGCGGTGAGGGGTAGGGGGCTGAGGGTATGGGAATACCCTCAACCAAGAAGTGTCTTATCCAATGCAGTAGCAGTTTTTCCTAAGTAAACATTTTCAATTTCTTTGCTGTGTTTGATCATTTTTGAAAATGCTGCATTTAATAATTTTTCCAGTTTTACAGTGTATTTTTTTTTTGAAGTGAGAATCACCCAACCAACTCAGGCAGGCAGGCAGTCATTAGTGGAAGTAGCATCTTAACCATATTTTAAGCACTTATGAATATATTATCATTATCTCATTTATCATTACATGAAATCAAACAAGTTACCACAAAAATTAGTGAACTATAGCAGGAAAAAAAAATTCTTGTTTGCAAACATTTATTTCAGATCCAATTTCTACAGGGTTGAAAGAACAGTAAAAGATATATAATTAAGGTGGCCATGATCTGTTAGCTCCATTAGGGTCTTTAAAATATTTATCACTTACCTGGAAAAATTAAAAATTAAAAAAAAATTTAGATGAAAGAGTAGATTCGATTTAGACTTAGACCACCTGGAGATGGGGGGTGGAAGGTGGGTTGGGGTGGGGAAGGCATTACTAAGTATAGAGCATCTATCTTTAAATGCAGAGAGTTCAGTTGGATTTTAAGAAAATTACCTTGAAGGCTGCTAAACAATGAAGGCTCAGTAAAGCCATCACAACTGCCAGAAGGATGGTGGCTAAGTTCCGTACGTCCCATATGGTCTCTACCAGAGGAATACTGCCGACCTGCCAGTCATAGCACAGAGTAACAGGTGCAAGCAGAAGCCACACATTGAAGGCCAAGAGGTAGGAATAGGTAAGGAACCTGCGAAGAGAAGAACAACCACTGAAATACAACTCAAGGTCCATGATACTTTGCAAACATTCATTATCATGGTTTAATTAAATGGCATTTGTATACTGTCCGTGTTATCAGGAAAGACAAGGCAAGATGGAAAGCCACTCATTCATTTATTTATTAAATAGGCCATTTGGGAATATTACTTAACAGTTCCATGCACTGTGGTAGGTGCTGGCCTTTCAATGGACAACAAGTAAAGACAGTTTCCATGACATATATTTTAAAATGGTCATACAAATAAATACATTACATCCAGAGATATATGTCAAGAAGGAAAAGTCTGATGGAAGTATACGACAGAAATGCTGTTCTGCTAGTTGGGGGTCCCTGGGCAAGAGACAGACCTTTAAACTGTCCTTTTTTCATAGAGTCCAGGAAACTGCTGTAGATAGTAAACCATTTTACCATCTTTATAACAGATTGATCATACCAAATTATTTCAAAAAACTAAAGCATCTGTGGTAGGGACATGAAGTCTCTTATTCACAAGTGAAGGGGCTAGCCTTTAACAGGAGGGTAAGAAGTAGTACAGCCATCAGCCTGCTAAGAAGAACACACAGACCTACAGAAGGGAAATAATGAATGCAGGGGATGCTCCTCTTTCCTGGCTGTGTCTAGGTACAAAGGGAAGGTGAAAGGCATTCCAAGGGACCCCATTCCTTTTAGGGTAGAGGAAACTGAATTTATTTAAATGTGTTCAGTCAATGCAAATTCATTGAGTGGTGGTCTAGACCCTTGAAAACTATAGAACTATCAGCACATAACAAACTTCGTCCAAACCCATGCACTAGGGGACGCCAAACTCCAGCATGACTCCTAGCAGCGTGAGGCACATCCCTAGGGTGACCCCGCCCCCATTAGAACGCTTGCCTGAGAAAGCCCGGTGCTATCAGAAGAATTTACTGTTGGCTCTAGCCAGTACCTGACAAGAGGCCTCTGACCTCCCTGTCTTAGAGCATGTTCTATAAAGGGGTTCCAATTTTGAATATGTATCTCCCATGACCCCCAATCTTTCTCAAGGACCTGAGAGATATGTCTTTAAAATGTAATCGTCAGGAAGGAAAGGGCCTATCGCCCAGTATCTGTAAGAGGATAACTGCCAGCCCACAGACACAACCAGCCTAAATGCACTTCGACGACCATTCCTTTGCAATCTTTCACCTCTTGGCCTCTTCTGAGCCCCAGCTCACCCAGCCCTCCCACTCTCCCTTAAAAATGCCCAATCACTCTGGCACAAATCAGAGTGGTGCTCAGCCCTCTCCTTTGCTGTCAGCTGTTACTGAATAAAATCTATTTTCACTGCTTTAACTGATGTCCAGCTGTGTTTCTGTTTGACACCCTATATGGGATTAAACAGAATAATTAGATAAACTCCTTGTCCTCAAAAAAATGCATAATCCAACAGTGAAAACAAGATATACAAAATTAAAGAAGAACAGTACACAATGTGAAGGAAAGCCGCCTGTCAGTTGTCACGTTCTTTTGGAAGGATGCTTGGATTGGCAAAGAGGTTAGATGGAATCATTTCTAACTTAGCTTTCAATACAAAGAGGTATTTCACCTTGAATTCTTCTCAACAAGCAGCTGCAAGTTGGGAACACCCTTCCCAGACCTTCCCAACTGATCTTCCATTCCCTCCTTTCCCTCTAGGATTGGCAGTTAACAAATCATCAGTGATGGCCAGGTGAGGCTTAGGGATGAGGATCACTCACTGTCCCGACTCTCAACTCCAACAAAGAAATGGGTTGAAGGAGTGGGGACCTTCCTTCCTTCCTACCTTCTCTCTCTTTCTTTCTTTCTTTCTTTTTCTTTCTTTCTTTCTTTCTTTCTTCTTTCTTTCTTTCTTCTTTCCTTCCTTCCTTCCTTCCTTCCTTCCTTCCTTCCTTCCTTCCTTCCTTCCAGATGAGGATCACTCACTGTCCCAACTCTCAAACTCCAACAAAGAAATGGGTTGAAGGAGTGGGGACCTTCCTTCCTTCCTTCCTTCCTTCCTTCCTTCCTTCCTTCCTTCCTTCCTTCCTTCCTTCCTTCCTTCCTTCCTTCCTTCCTTCCTTCTTTCCTTCCAGATGAGGATCACTCACTGTCCCAACTCTCAAACTCCAACAAAGAAATGAGTTGAAGGAGTGGGGATCTATCTTCCTTCCTTCCTTCCTTCCTTCCTTCCTTCCTTCCTTCCTTCCTTCCTTCCTTCCTTCCTTCCTACCTTCCTTCCTTCCTTTCTTAAGACTTATGGGCAGCCCAGGTGGCTCAGCGGTTTAGCTCTGCCTTCAGCTCAGGGCCTGATCCTGGAGACCCGGGATTGAGTCCCACATCAGGCTCCCTGCATGGGGCCTGCTTCTCCCTCTGCCTGTGTCTCTGCCTCTCTCACTCTGTGTCTCTCATGAATACCTAAATACAATCTTTATTTAAAAAAAAAGATTTATTTATTATTTGAGAGAGAGAGAGACAACAAGTGACAGGCAGAGTGAGAGGAAGACGAATCTCAAGGAGACTCTGAGCTGAGCATGGAGCCTGAGGCAGAGCTTGATCTCATGACCCTGAGGTCATGACCTGAGCTGAAATCAAGAGTCAGATACTTAACTGACTGAGCCATCCAGGGGCACCAGGGGTGGGGATACTTCAGTGGTGTTTTCTAACTCTTTTTCTCTCAGTTGGTATTTTTAATAAAACATTAATGCTCAAATCATGTGGTATGCACTGAAAGCTTAATGAAGTCTAAGCTTTATTATTTAACAAAAATCAAAACAAAACACTGCCTTGTCTCTTTTACACTTGGGGCTGAGAAACTGTCTCATGAGAGAATGCCAACTCCACAGGAAGATGATTGGGTCACTTTGGGCTTTGTTTTTTCACAGAGCTTCTAAGTTGATGCAATCCACCTGTTAGCTCAGGGAAGATTTGCTGTGACTTGGCTTTAAAGAAGGTGGAACCATCAAACAGGAAAATCACAATGCTTTCTCCCTCACTTAATATCCAGGTCTTAAAAATTACTTTTAAAAAATGGTATCTCTCCTTCTTGATGTAATAGTTACCAGCAATGATTATAAATGGCTGCTAAAATTATTAGGTGGGAGCTGATAGGGTACTTTGTAATGGATGGATCACACTAAATCAGGTGCCTAGAACTGACTAACAAATTTTAACATCACAGAAAGGGAGACTAATAGCCAGATGTCCTCCTGATGGATCCATCTATCTCCACCTTTAAAGCAGTCTTGTCCCCCTCAAAAAAGAAAAGATTAAACTTGAATGTGATCAAGCCCTTTATTATCAGTTTACATCAAATAAAGAAAACACCAGAACATGCTGCATGACACTACAGGGATGCAAAGTGACAAATTCAGAATGTTGCCATTCCACAGAACAAATCGATGTCAGGTTGTCCAACAAATACACTGTAATAGGGGTAATGGGGAAGGGGGGTAGGACTGAAGAAATAAGAGGGCATCTGTAAGTCAGGTGAGACCTAAGGGACATATCAAACAAAGTGCAGTTATTGTTCAGGTGCTAATTCAAACAAATCATTATTAAAAATAACCCCTTATGAGCAGGAAAAATTGAAACATTAATCAGATATATGACACGAGAGAATCACTGTTAAAATTTACAGATGATAATGGTATTCTGGTTATATTTTTTAAGGATCCTTATCTTTCAGAAATATACACTTGAAAATATGCATATGAAACGATGTCTGAGATTTGCTTCAAAATGATGGACTGGGGTGCAGAAGGAGGTGAGGGTATGAATGAAACAAGATTGGCCATGAGCTATGATTTTGAACCTAGGTAATGGGTCTGTAGAGGTTCTTTATGCCATCTGCTCTACTTTTGTATGTATTTGTTATCATCCATAATAAAAACTATTTTCTTTAAGTAGGCGACAAAAATGCAACAGGAATATTTTCTTTCTTTATCTTATCCAACTGCAGCTTGACCATGGAATAGATGCAAATGCTAATGTGGATTTTTTTGTTTTTAAGGTAAGGTCCCAATGCAGAGTTTGAACTCAAGAACCTGAGGTCAAGACTTGAGCTGAGATCAAGGGTCAGATACTTAACGAACTGAGCCACCCAGGCGCCCCACTAATGTGGAAATTTTTATTTTAATTGTTAGGTTCACATTTTGACCTGGCCCTGAAAGTTGTCCTCAGTTTCTTTTTTTTTTAAGTTTTTTTTTTATTTATATAAGTAATCTGTACACCCAACATGGGGCTCAAACTCGTGATCCTGAGATCAAGAGTTCCATGCTCTTCCAACAGAGTCAGCCAGGTACCCCAGCTTCTTATATTTTCTAGACTTGCAATAATGCCAGGTTGACAAAAAAATGAATAAATAATAATATCTTTTCAGTTACAATCTCTGTGTAGCTATTTAGATTTTAAAAATGTTCATTGTCACTTTTTTATACTGGCTATAATTGAAATATGTTAAAACAGTAAAGTAAACCACAGAACTAAAAGCAACTTGCCTTCCTATAACACTAGAAAAGTCAGCACCATTAACTTACCCCTTTTAATACAGATGTATTGTCTCCAGAAACTCAAGAGATATCACTTACCTTGTAGTACATATGAATTCAGGTCAATGTTGCTAGTAAACTCTTTTTAAAAACTATTTGAAATACTGAAACAGCATTGGAAAATTTCTGCAAATTTAAGCATAAAGAAGCCACTTGAAATCTTGCCAAAAGCTAATTACATTTTAGGGGGCCAGTTGAGCTAGTGTAATCAGCAACTCAAGTCTTTCTTTTAACTCACTGACTATGAATTACATTTTAAACTAATCATCTTGTTTATTTCTGCTAAAATTTCAAAAATGGAATAATCTGTTGAATATCTCTGCCCTGCTGAGTTCTCTTTTTTTAAAGCAGGAGGAAAACCAAAATGAATTATTCACCCATTTTCTACCATGAATTCTGCTAATAGGAGGAAAGCCTCTAGAATATCTTACCAACAAAGTGGAATGGAATACACAGGAATTCAACTTGAACAATTTAGTCACGAGGTTGTGCTGACAAGCCAGGGAATATGGGAGAGGGATGAGGCTGTGGGGGAGCTGGTGTGTATCTAATGGCACCTGAACAAACTGGGTGGCTCTTAAAATCTAAATCTTCATTTTTTATCGAGAAAAAAAATGAGAATGTTGGAAGGGCAGAAATACACATAGATTCTGTTCCTCGTCTTTGAAAAAACCATTTTGGCTAAGAATTAACATGAGCCTAACCTATTTCCTCATCCTAGGAAGATGCCTAGCATAGGTACAGGTGAAAAAATCATGCATCTCAAGCAGAAATATACAGCACTTGCTTGTTTTATTTAAAAATGTTACTGCTCGGGCAGCCCCAGTGGCTTGGTGGTTGAGTGCCACCTTCAGCCCAGGGCCTGATCCTGGAGTCCCGGGATCGAGTCCCATATTGGGCTCCCTGCATGGAGCCTGCTTCTCCCTCTGCCTGTGTCTCTGCCTCTCTCTCTCTCTCTTTGTATCTCTCATGAATAAATAAATAAAATCTTAAAAAATAAATAAAAATGTTACTGCTCAAAGGATCCTTCTTTCTCATTCACCAAAAAGTCCTTCATTATTTCATAAACACAGGACACGGAGTCTCTTGTATACAGAGTCCTCTCAGGAAGGGCATTGGCTAACACTGTCAATAGACCAGAGTTCCTATAAACCACCTTTATGATGACCAGAATGGAACACCCCTCACTGTCCTGACTCTGCCACTAGCCCCTAAGTTTTGTGATCTGTCCTACCCATCCTACCTGTCCTACTGTCCTCTATTTCCAACTCTTAAGTTACCATTGATGCTTTAAAAGGGTCTCCACAGTCTCACTGTGCCCCAGCAATAATAGCAGGCTTTTTTTCAGGTTATCCTGCTTCTTATCATCATTAGCATCTTCTACCTCCTATCATAACTAGCCAAAGAAAGCTACTACCCTTCTCCATAGACAGAACATCCTCACTGGAATTCAATAAATGTTGATTAATTAATTCTGCTCACTTTTCTAGGTGCTGGAGGGTAATAAGATCTAGTCTGCTACTCTTCAAAAGGGCATTTCACAGCATTAGTGGTAAAAACACATATACACATTACATAGTTGAGTAACTGGGGAAAAGAAAGATCAAATATCAATGAATTTCTAAGAAATGAGAGATGAATGAAAAATGGGAGATTCAAGGATGAATCTGCAGAATTTAAACAGGTGGAGAGATGGGAGATGAACAAGTCCAGGCAGAGCCACCAAATGGCTTCAAACTGTACATGAACATGATACTCTGAGGACAGATAAGAATATGGGTCAAATTAGAGTAGACAATTAAAAATGTGTAATATAAAAAATTATAAAATGACTCTTGCTAAAATGTCTAAAATGAAAAATATCACAACTGTATTGGGTGAGGATGTGAGGAAATGGGAACTTTGAAATACTCCTGTAAATTGAATGAAGCTACTCTGGAGAACGGCAGGAAGTGATAAATGCATAATAAATGCATGTGTGTTTTAGCAAATCTACTCCTGACTTTATACCCAACAGCACTGCATACAGATGTTTACCAAGAGACATTTACAACAATGTTCACAACTCTTCTTAATAGTCCCAAACTGGAGACAACCAGATGTCCATCTATAATAAAATGGATACATATTGTAATATATCCATTCAAAGGAAATCTACTCAGCAACAAGAATGACTACAACAACATGGATGAACATGATAATGATAATACAGAACAGAAACAGAAGACACCCACAAGAAAAGGAAATCAAGGAAAACCATCTATAGACAAGGACAGGGTGATTGGAAACAGGACCTGACCCCCAGGACACAGGGCCAGGGCAGAAAGTCACAAGGCAACCCCAGCTAAATGGACTATGTAGATGGTAGGCTGGCGCCATCATCCCTTTGCTCCTCCATAACAACAGACTAGAAGGTGCCAGGACTCTTCAGGCTTCCCAGGACCAAAGCCTAGCAGTACCATTGAATACTTGCTGATTCAGCATCTGGGAACAGAGATGGCAAGACCAATTCCAAACCCTTAGTGAAATCGAGGAAGAGATCCAAAGGACTCTCACCAGCTTCTCACTGTATTTTGTTTTTAAAGTTCTGCTGGATTATAAGAACCAAAGCTTTAATCAAACCAGCTCAATAAAAGGTAAGGTTACTTTGGGGCACCTGGATGGCTCAGTTAAGTGTCCAACTCTTGATTTTAGCTCAGCTGGCAATCTCAGGATGGTGAGATGGAGCCCCATGTCATGCTCTACACTGAGCCTGGAGCCTGCCTGAGGGATTCTCTTTTTGTCTCTTTCCTTCTCCCTCTGACCCTCCCACACGGTGTGTGCATGCTCACTTTCTCTCAAAAAATAAAAAATAAAAATAAACAAAAGAAGAAGAAAATAAACAAACAACAAACAGAAGAAGAAAAATGAAAACAACAAACAAATAAAGGTAGGGCTATTTTAAAATGTCCCAGAAGAATCCAAAGACAATGGGACATCTGGGTGGCTCAGTGGTGGAGCATCGGCCTTTGGATCAGGTCGTGATCCCGGGATTCTGGGATTGAGTCCCACATCAGGCTCCTCATCTCCCTCTGCCTATGTCTCTGCCTCTCTCTGTGTGTCTCTCATGAATAAATAAATAAAATGTTTTTTTAAAAAAATCCAAAGACAGAAAGTAAGAGTAAAACCAGGTTTCTCATGAACCCAAACTAAGTGGCTACCATTAAGCAAGGCAGCACAGCCTCCCTTTGGGCCACAGGCCTTCCTCATGGCTGCCCTGCTTCTCCGTATTTGCTCCATCTCATGGGCTTCCTGGAGCACCTGTTGAGAACTGAAACTGGAGCTGGTTATGAGGGCATCCCCATCTCTCTTTCTCCCTTGTCCACGCACAATCGTCACTACAGTCTTCACAGCTCTCTCTCAGGTGTCTGGTTGCTGAGAACAGCACCTCTCAGCTCACCACCTTCTGGAACCAACTCTCACAGGCCGCTGAACTCCAGCTCCTGCTGACCCTCCAGGTCCCAGCGAGGATGTCACATCCTCTGACAAACCTTGCCTGTCACAGTCCGCTGCTGGGCCTGGCTGGGTCCCTTTCTGTGTTCCCACAGCCCTGCCTAGGCTCCCACACTGCCCTGTGAGTGAGTGTTCATGTGTCGGTCTGCCCACAAAGCAGAAGCTCCTGGGGGCAGGGCTGTGTCTCATGGATGGTTATTTCCCTAGCACTTGGCTTTTTAAATGGATAGATTTGGTGGATTTTAATAAATTAACCGGATATTAAAATATTACCTAAAAATCCAAAGTATTTCCATTTTATACTTTTGTTTTTGTCCTGAATCAACCACTTAGTTTTTATATGGCCCTATAAGGGCTACCCGCAGGGTTTCCAGTTGTCCAGGTGGGTAGCTAAAGGGTGCAGACTGAAGATTCCGCTTTCATGTGGCCCCCTCAGCACCCAGCATGGGCTACCTCATGGCATACCATTGGAGTGAGGAATGCATAAGGAAAGACCCCTCTCCTCATATGTCACAGAAGCATCATTAAAAAGCTATGCCAGCCTTATATTTTCTTATTTTACATTAAACTGCAATGAATATAGTTTAAGTGAGAACTCTTGTTACCATGGATAAATAATAAAGTGAATCTGAAATGTCATGAGGTCTCTCTGACCTTTATAATGTGCCATTAATACCATTACTCTATTAGCAGAGACAGCTTCATCAGAGTAGGAAAAACTTGAATTTCAACATGTAAGACTGTCAGCAACAACTTCTCACCCATATATATATATATATGCCAACAAATAAATGAGGAAATAACACTTTCTGCAAAATAAATACTTGGTTCATTTCTTACCTAAGATCTGTTTCTTTCTATAAAGCATTTAACAGTATCTTTATTTCAAACCAACACACTTTCTCTCACGGAACATAGGTTTGGTTTTCACTGAGCAAACTCGCACTAACTGTTTACTATGCATTGGGCAGAGATTTCCAGATATCCAACAGAAGAATCCTATTGATATGAACCATATCCAAGAACATTAAAAATCCCTTAAACATGTACAGCACTTTCTAGTTCATGAAGTATTTGCATATAAGGAGTAGCTGATCCCCCACCACACTCCCTATGAAATAGGTATTAGCCTTATTTTTGCAGTTGGGAAACAGCTTTATGGACATGTGACTCATTCAATGTCCCACAGCAAACCCATAGCAGAGCCTCCACATAAGACACTGTTCGTTGGCTCCACATGGAATTCTGCATCATAGTCTTCCATTCACGCATCTTTATTAGTGTAGAAAAGAAATACAATGGATCAGATATTGGTAATTCATGGAAAAGCGCCTGCCTGAGTCGCTGACTTATTTCTTAAACAGTGAAGCCTAGAAGAATTTCAGCTTTTATATTAAACCAAACCAAAACAAAACAAAAAACAAACGCTACCTTTATAGTTAAAGCAGGGCTGACAAAAACTTAAAGCCAGTGTGTGATCCCCTCTACAGCACAGTAAACAGATGACTGCACTGAAATAAATGTTTGTTAGAGCATCACACAGCAAGAAATCGAATCCTTAAATAAAAAGCCTGGGCTTGGCATTTTATTCGTTATGAAAAAGCAATCTTTGTCTTTATGTTCCAATGTTAGGAAAAAAGAAGTGAATTGTTACTTCAATTTTTATTAGCTTCTCAGGGATTTAAGATTCTAATACAAACATGATATGTAGATTCAGAGGCTTATATAATTTTCTTTAAGAAATGAAGCATCAATGAGTGATCCGGACCGGCAATCTCCAACAACCAATCCCTAGTCCTGAGGCAGCAAGTGCTCCCTCCACGAGCTGCCTCCTCAGGCTCCCTCCCCTTTTCTCTTCCCTATACTTCTCCCCTTCCCCTATATTTCTCCCCTTCATCCCCAGGGTCCAAGACAAAATAGGTCAATTACTATTACGTGGTGTCATTTCAGTTAGGGAAATGACTCTCAGTGACCTTGATAACCTCTTTCATCCCCAAGAAGCTACTTTCTATGAACATAATTCAAAATATATAATGGAGACAACAGCCCCCTTGGCAGAGAGCTCTTCAGCCACAGAGGACACATTTTATACCTGAGGATTTCACCCAACTGCCTCCAGAACCACTTAGGTTCCTGGTCAAATAAAGAGTCTCTTACCCAACTATTCTTTCAGAAATTCTGGGACGTGAACCAGGAAACCTTTATTTTTAACGTACTTCCCTGGGTGATCCTGATATTGACCCTACTTTGGTAATCACTGCTTTAAAAATCAGAGTAACTTCAGTTTCAATTCCAAAAAAACACATGTAGGGGGACCCCCTAACACAAGGCCCAGTTGGTTGCTAGAGCAAGAACAGAATATAGCTCAACTGAAACACACAAGGCATTTTAAAATAATAATTTACATTTGAATTCAATTTATTCAGAGTTTATTATGAAATAGCCCATACGTTAGGGGGTCCAAGAGCTATAAAGATGAGGAAGACATAGTGCCCCAAGGCTGTAACAATTAAACAAACCCCTAAGGTTTTGTTTGTGCCTGTTTGAAACTATCAACTGAAAATGGAAAAAGAAACTTCTTCAGAAGGAAGGGGCTGAGTTCTACCTTCATCTTATTATTTCCTATCTTGATGTTTTCCTACAAAGTAATACAAGCCTTTGCCAAGTTTTCAGAACAGCAGAAATAGATCTACCCACTTAAGTAGATATATTCTATGTTCTTATCCAGGACCATATCTCATGAAAATACATGATGCTGATAGGGGGCCTTTATATTCTTTCACTGAAAATCCTATTCTATTTCTTGAATTTGAAAGACAACCATTTACAATATCATAAAGGCAATACTTCTTCCATCAAGTATACACAGCTTTACATCCTGTCCCCTTCTGATCTGTCAGATGGAAACCAATTACTAGGGAGCAGCTGCAGAGAGGGGCTTTAATAGTGGATCATTGTGTTTTCACTTCTGCAGGCTCCAGCCCTATGCAGAAGTCATCCTTAATTTGGGCTTTTGTTCTTAATTTTAATCCAAGATTTACAAGATTGAATGTTGAAGTATCACATTTCTTTTCTTCTCTTTTTTTAAGAATTTATTTATTTATTCATGAGAGATACAGAGAAAGAGAGAGGCAGAGACACAGCCAGAGGGAGAAGCAGGCTCCCCATGGAGAGTACAATGCAGGACTCGATCCCAGAACCCCAGGATCACGATTTGAGTCAAAGGCAGATGCTCAACCATTGAGCCACCCAGGTGCCTCTTGAAGTATCACATTTCTGAAGAGATTTAATATAAACAGATGAGTAAATCCTGGGGCAAAAGACAATTCTGTGACAGAACAAGTTGCACATAAACCTCTTCTATCACTTCTCAAATGCAGTGTACCAAAATTGCAGAAGCAGAATCTTGGGGCATTGGACCCCAGAACTGAAACTTCAACATGATTCCCAAGTATTTTAGAGACTCATGCAGGTTTGGCAACCCAAGTGGAGTAAAATCATAAAGCCCTGGATGGCTGTAGTCAGGGCACAATTTGGGGCAGCAATTTAAAAGAAGTGTCATGAGCATGCATGGTCTTGGGCTCTAAAGCACATTTTGTTCACATGGAACTCAAATTGAAGTTAGTCTTCACACCCAAAGGTAAAATGCAGTAAAATCCTCCCACCACTCAAAATCAGCTGAACAAAACATGAGTTGGCAGAGTAGAAGAAACCCCTAGACCAGAGGCAGAGGAAGGCTGTGGAGGATGTGGTGTGGGCTCCATGCACCACTTACTCCTTACCAGCCTGCTCATCCTTCACCCTCTCAGGCCAAGAGCCCCAGTGCTTGATTTAGGCCAGTGCTGTCCAATGGAAATACAACAAAAGCATACATCATTTCAAATTTTCTGTTAGCTACACTTAAAAAAAATAAAATGAAACATGATAATTTTGGTAATGTATTTTGTTTCAGTAAGTAGACTTAAAATATCACTTCAACATATAGTCAATTATTAGTGGTATATTTTAATTTCTTTTTTTTTCTTACAGGATTTCATCTCCAAAATCCCATGTAGACTTCATTTATCCTCATTTATCCTCATCTCAATTCAGACTAGTCACATTGGAAGTGCCCAGTAGCAGCCTCATGTGACTTGTGGCTCCCACAGTGGACAGTACAGATCTAGACAATTGCTCTCGCTCTCATCACTCTCGCTCTCACTCTCTTTCAGCTCTGCTGTACTCAACTTGTCCTGGATTTTATCCTTTTAGGTCAGGATTCTTGCTACAAACTCATGCCTCAATCCTTGGCTTTAGGTTTCCACTTTCTACTCTCAAATCCAATCCCCAAAGTTTCAAATGCAAAATTTTCAATCTCAAATTGCTGAAATCACTACCATGGTATTTTTTTTTATTTTTATTTTTTGTCCTTCTGTTTCAGTACATTTTGGGGGGGCAGGTCACTACTCATGCTCTTTCACTTCTGGTAAAAACTTCTGTCCTGGCCCTCGTTCCTACAGAAATTCCATGTGGGATGAGAGGGATGGAGGGATTTGGACATATGAGGGCAAAATTTTCTTAACTGTAAAAATTTTTTTAAGTAATTTAATAAAATCTGAATTTAGGGCAATTTCAAAGAAGATAACAGAGAATCTCTTGTGAGTTATATAAACAATATTCTAGCTATAGTTATCTGGGCATTCAAAGGTACAAGAACTGTGAAAGACTCAGAAAGGAAGCAGGAGAGCCAACCTGACAAAACAAAAAATGGACAGAGTTTCCTCTTACTCCCAAGTAAAAAACCAGATTCTGAATTCAAGAAAAGAGCACTCTTACTAGAGCAAATTCACACTCTGCTGGAAATAACTAAGTGTATAGCCTGTGAGTGCGGAGCAGTTACTGTGAGTTTTATATCAGAGGAACCTTTCTGCACTTACCTGAGTCTTCATGAATGGGCTGGGCTTAGACTGAGAAACAGACAGCACAGGTAAATAGGATGGATGGGGGTCTGGGAGGGTCCCAGGATTCTGAGGTGTTAGGTTGTAGTGGTTCAGGGAACATGCTTGAGAAGGTTCTGGCAAGATCTTCTAGAATCAACAATAAAAAAACTCTGAGGTAAAAGGCATTTAGGGAACTAAAGCAGGTTAAGATGGTTAATGTCTAAGGTTAGGGAGGAAGGGCAGAGGGGTATCAAGAGATGAGCCTGAAGAGAAAAACCATGGTCAAAACTCCTTACTCCTTATCCTAAAGAGTACAGACAACCACTGACCTTTAAATATTAAGCCAGTGAGAAATATCATTTGGAAATAGTGTGGAAGATATATTAGAGGAGACCAAACTGTGGGGAGAAAGACAAGTTAGGAGGATTTCAGTAATACACGTGAGAGACCACGCGAAGCTTAATGAAAATAGGTTGCAGCAGGGATAGAGACTGTGAAAAAATTCTAGCAGCATTAAGATCAAAGGTATAGGACTACATGACCGCTTAGAGGTGAGGGATGAAAGAAAGGTAGTAGTCAGTCATGATTACTAGGTTATTTGGCTGGGACAACTGGGCCCAAGGAACTTGCTTGTCAAGAGAAAGCCATGCATGGGACGCCTGGGTGGCTCAGTGGTTGAGCATCTGCCTTTGGCTCAAGTTGTGATCCCGGGGTCCCAGGATTGAGTCCTACATTGGGCTCCCTGCAGGGACCCTGCTTCTCCTTCTGCCTAGGTCTCTGCCTCTCTTGTGTGTCTCTCATGAATAAATAGGTAAAATATGAAAAAAAAAAAAAAAGAGAGAGAGAGAGAGAAAGCCATGCAAACTATAGTATCTCCTCCATTCTTTAAATTCTACTTACACTTTTCTTCTCAGGTCTAAAATGGAAATGTTTATAATTCAATGTCATACCATTCAACTAATCGACACAATCTCAATTAATTATGGGTTGAAAAATTTATTGATTAGTCACATCAAATTCTTTTTTTTTTTTAAAGATTTTATTTATTTATTCATGAGAGACACACACAGAGAGAGAGAGAGAGGCAGAGACACAGGCAGAGGGAGAAGCAGGCTCCATGCAGGGAGCCTGATGTGGGACTCGATCCTGGGTCTCCAGGGTCATACCCTGGGCTGAAGGCGGCGTTAAACCGCTGAGCCACCCAGGCTGCCCGTCACATCAAATTCTTGACAGCTAATACAATCTGAATGTTTGGGTTAAAATGGAAAGGCAAAAAATTAAGAACCTTACTGTCAGTGTATTCTGATAATGATGATCCTTCAATACTTTATTGATTTACCTTGTGATTTGACACGTTCAATGATAAATAATCAAGTATAAGAAATCAAATTCTAAATTTGACTTAAAATTCTGCTTCCAAATTACTGTTAACATAAACTGGATCAAAGTGCGATTTTAAAAACATTAAAAATTTAATCCTTATATAAACACACAGTGAAAATAAAGGTTTATATAACTGTTTAATAAGGCAACCAGATACTTGACAAAGCCAATTTAAAAAGAAAATTTGGATTAAGCAAAGCCTTCTTAGATATAAGCTCAAGCAACAACAACAAAATAGATAGCCTGGATTTGATCAAATTTAAAAACACTTGTGCTCAAAAGGCCACCATCAAGAAAGGGGAAGAACAACCCACAGAAAGATAGAAAATGTTTATAAATTATGTGCTGATAAGCAACTTGTATCTAGAATATATAGAGAACTATTACAACTCAACAATAAAAAGTAAATAATAAAATAATAAAAACCCTTGATAATAAAAATAATTAAAAACTGGTCAAAGAAAAAAAACTGGTCAAAGAATCTGAATAGACATTTTTTCTGAAGAAGATATAGAAGTGGCCAATATGCATATGAAAAGATGTTCAACATCATTAGCCATAAGGGAAAAGCAAATCAAAACCATAATGAAATACCACTTCATACCCACTTGTACAGCTATAATTAAAACAACAGAAAGATTGTCAAAAAGAGAAGTGTTGGTGAGGATACCAAGAAACTGGACCCTCAGATACTGCAGGTGGACATGTAAAATGGTACAGCTGCTTTGGTAAGTAGTCTGGAGTTTCTCAAAAAGTTAAATACAAAGTCAACTTCTATGGCCTGGCAATTCAACTCCTAAGTACATTAGTGCAAGAGAAATGAAAACATACAAACAAAAACTTGTAAGTGAATATTCATAGCAACATTATTCATAACAGCCATCAAAGATGAAAGGTAAAATAAAAAGTGCTACACCTATACTTTAGCATATTACTGGGGAATTAAAAAAGAATGGGGGCAGCCCCGGTGGCGCAGCGGTTTAGCACCGCCTGCAGCCCAGGGCGTGATCTTGGAGACCCGGGATCGAGTCCCACGTCGGGCTCCTTACATGGAGCCTGCTTCTCCCTCTGCCTGTGTCTTTGCCTCTCTCTCTAGCTATGTCTCTATGAATAAATAAATAAAATCTTTAAAAAAAATAAAAAATAAAATAAAAAAGAATGGAGTATGAATACATACTACAACATGGATGAATTCTGAATACATTACGCTAAGTGAAAGGAGCCAGTCATAAAAGACCACATACTATTTGATTCCATTGATAAGATGCTTTCAGCACCGGTAACTCAACAGAGGTAAAAAGCAGATTGATGATTATCTGGGGTGGGTGGGGGAGGGCTAAGAAAAATATGAAGTAATTGCTAATGGATAGAAGATTTCCTTTTGGGAGATGAAAATGCTCTAAAATTGATTGTGATGATGGTTGCACAATTCTGTGAGTATAGAGAAAACCACTGGATTGTATACTTTATTTTTTTCTTTTTTTTTTTTTAATTTTTTTATTTATTTATGATAGAGAGAGAGAGAGAGAGGCAGAGACACAGGCAGAGGGAGAAGCAGGCTCCATGCACCGGGAGCCCGACGTGGGATTCGATCCGGGGTCTCCAGGATCGCGCCCTGGGCCAAAGGCAGGCGCCAAACTGCTGCGCCACCCAGGGATCCCTGGATTGTATACTTTAAATAGGTGAATTGTACAGGATGAAAATTATATGTCTATACGGTTATTAATAGATATATAGATAGAATATATATAAAATATATATAAATGTATATATATATATCAATATACTCCAATTAAATTTGAAAAAATTGGGTTATATGGTCCATGACAAAATAAAAAGGGATGAGATTGATAAATTAGACACAAATTTGTTCAGTGTCCTACAAGACAACAAAACTATAACATTTGAAGTCTTATTTCCTACTACAGAGAAAATAATCACACCTAACCTATTCCATATGTTAAGTTCTAAGTTGACAGAGTTATAAAATATAGTACTGTAGGTGTAAATAAGTCAAAGCTGTATTCTTCTAGGTTTGTTAGACAATGCCCTACATTACAGTAAATATCACACAGTCATCTGTAGTCTTATTCTCATGTCTTCGATAATTCTTTTAACAAAGGATTCTCATGAGCAAACCACAATGATTTTGCATCCCAATGCTGGTAAACAGAAAATGACAGAGTATCTCCTCTAACTTAGCTAAACACATGGAAACAGATAATTTAAAAGTGAAGAAATCTCAGAACTAAAGCCACAAAAAATCATCTGAAACAAGGGAAAACTTGCCCAAGTAACTCTTAAAACTCTTAGGATTTTTTTAATTACATGTTAATAACTATAGCAATCTTTTACAGTAATAACTATGCTAACTATTGCAATATAGTAAAAACTACAGCAATTATTAAAGAAAGAGAAAGCTAGTCTGAAAATTCTCATCTGATAATAGAGTGTAAGTTATTATATCGATTTTAAAAGAAGATATAATACTTGCAAGATAGAAGCAAAGATGCTATAAAAGTTGTTTGGAGTTTATAAGCTCAATAAAAGAGGTGGAATGGCAATGAGGCAGACTGACACAGCTGGATGACAAACCTGTGATTAGTAATGATGAGCTCACAGAGCCTGCCAAATCAGAGCTATTGCTCAGCTGATGAGAAGGAAAGAAAACCCAACAGAACTAGGAAACAGACCAAGGTAATCCAATTTAAGAATCTTCAGCCTACCAAAGGTCAAACAATTATGCAAGCAGAATAGAAACCTTACTTGAGAAAGGAATTAAAGACAATTTTCTGGATGCTCAAAAGAGTCAATTATAATGCAGCCACCTCAGAGGAATGTGAAAAGCCATTTATAGCAACTGTCATTGAAATGTCCCTGAGTATCTACGTATTTTAAGCATGAAATGCAGAAATAGAAAGACATGGGGTTTTTTTGGGGGGGGGGGCGGTGGGGAGCAGAGAGAGAGGGAGAGAGAATCTCAAGCAGACTCCACACTGAGCACAGGGCCCAATGTGGGACTCCATCTCACAACCCTGAGATCACGACCTGAGCCAGAAACAAGAGTTGGATAGTAAACCAACTGCACCACCCAGGTAACCCAAGAGGAAAGATATGTTTTTTTAAAAGAAAAAAGGGGAAGAATATATGGGTGTTTGGATATTGCATTCTATCACTTTATATTGATCAAATGACCTGAAAACAGTCACGTAGATGGATTCACAGACCGAAAGTCCTTGATGAAATGTGTATCAGACACCTCTGCAAAAGTATATATTATGCCATGGAAGTGAAAGGCAGGACCTGGCAAAATGACTGGTCCAAGATACTAATTTTAGCCAGAGGTTTCACCAAACAATTTTTTTCTGCCACCAGTAGGATAAAAATGTAACTGAATACCCCTGGCGTCTAAGCAGTATGGACAGGAGGGGATCAAGTCAGAGACCAAAGGCACCTGGCCTGATGCTAAGGTCCACAGGGTAGGTGCTTGTTTGCCAAAGACACAGGAGTGAAAATAACTGGTTGGTGAGTTCACAACAGTCTATTCTGGGGGTGAATGTAGCTATTTAAGGAGCTACAGAACCTGAAACAATTTATCAATGAGCTAAAAATATCCAGACAAGGATCCTGGAAATTTTGAAAGCCAGTGAGAGCTACCTAAGAAGGACAAGCAGATTGCAACATTAACAAAAAGCTGGGTAGAGAGGTCATGATTAGTGAAACAACAACATTTTTAAAACCGTAAGGCATAAACAACTATTTTTAAGTGTCTAGACTACCTAGAAAAGATAAGACTAGAGGCTGGATATGATAGGATTTCTTAAGGCACACTCAAGATTCTTTAATAGAAATATATGTCAGGGGACACCTGGGTGGCTCAGCGGTTGAGCGTCTGCCTTCCGCCCAGGGTGTGATCCCAGGGTTCCGGGATCGAGTCCCACATTGGGCTCCCTGCATGGAGCCTGCTTCTCCCTCTGCCTGTGTCTCTGCCTCTCTCTCTCTGTGTTTCTCATGAATAAATAAACAAATTAAAAAAAAAAAAAAAGGAAATGTATGTCAGAAGTAATGGAAATAACTGTGATGTGATATTTTTGTAAAAATGGGCTAATCAAGTTGGAAGTTATTTTTTTTTGAAGGGGAAATTACCTTTTTTTAAGAAAGGAAGAAAAGAATGGGAACAATAAAGGAAAACAAGACAAAGAAAATAGAAGTGTATCAACTGAAACATATAAAATAAATGAGTCAAATAAAGCAAAGATCACCGCCTGGAATAGAAACAAAATCCAACAATGTATTCTCCCTAAGAGATACAAGTAAGCCAAACTATAAATGGGCAGCAGATCAAAGTTTAAGACTTATTGTGTCTTTGCAAACACAAAAAAGTGAAGGTTACTATTATGAAAATGATATTAAATGTTAAAAAGTATATATAAAACTATAAAAACTTAAGAACAGTGCATCTTAATGTTTAAACATAATAGCAACAATATATCCTGAAGAAAAGTTTTTAAAATTGTCAAACGTAATTATAACTGAAAGCCTTAGCGTGACATCACAGCAGATTGAACAGATAAAGAATTAAAAACCTTCTCAATGAACCAGATCCATCGATCAACATCACTTCTTAATCCAATATCTCTAAATCTCTTAGGGACAAACAGTATGACATAATTAGCCATTTCTTAGCAAAAATTACTGTTTTATTCTGTTTTCCACTTTCATCCTCTCCACTGATTTTATGAAGAGTTTTAATGTGCAATCAGCCTCTTTGTGCTTCTCTGTGCATTGTTCTGTAACGTTTGCCACTCAGTAAATATTTATTATTGATGAGTGTTCAATAAAATACTTGTTGAATAAGCAAATACATACCAATAGGAGAACATCAGCAATAAGCCTGGCAAAACAGCACCACCAGTTGAAAAGAATTGCAAATGTATAATAGTTTCTTTTCTCCCTATGTCCCAGACAGAATAAAACCATTCTTTCCTTAAAATGCAAAGGCAAACTGATATTTAAGATTATTTAAAACAATCTAATAAATACCACGTTAAGCTAAAAAAAAAAAAAAAAAAAACCCAAAAATTACGTTAACTGACCTCGTTAGAATGTAAGGCGAAAATGAAGCTGGATTATCCTGCTCTGAAAAGAGGGGCATAGATCCTCCCATTATCCACAGACGGAAGTACAAAACGACAGTCACCTTCAAAGAAAAGAAGATTTGGTAAGAAAATCATTGTTTTTTGGGAGTTAAATCCCACCTTTTCGAGGGCACTTGTAGATGCTTTATAAATATTTTGTTTTCACAGTAAGCATTTCTATAAAATCCTAACACTCAAGATGAGGAGGCAAGATGGAAACAGCTGGGTAGGGAGAGAAGTATAAACAATGAAGGTGTTGAGGGAGAGGCAAGCAAATTCTTAATTACAGCTGTCAGTATCAAGCATTTACCAGCTGTTATCCACTGTGCTAAAGATTTTCCATCTCACCTGCGGCCTCACAGCAACCCCAGAGGTAGATGAGAAAGCTGACGCTTAGAGGTAATTTCCCCAGAATCCCACAGCTAATAACTGCAAGATCCAGGAAGTGAACCCATGTCATTGGCCAACCACTTTCTTAACCATCCCATTTACACAGCCCCATGAAAATTAATTTAAAGTACAATAAATAATACTGCTGTGTTTTGAATAAACACATGTGAAGAGTTCCAATCCTTGAATGCCCTGAAGCAGAACATTCAAGAAGAGTTATTTCAACAAATCCCAGGAACAGCTTTTGTATCACCCACTGGAACTCTATCACTAAATGGTGCTATTCTGTTGCTAAGGTGAATAAGAAAGCCAGAAGCAGAGACATTTCTGTGGGGATGAGTTTTGTTTACAAGGGAGTTCCAGATGATTCTCATTTCAATAGGACCAATTACATTATTTTTATTAAAGTCAGAGGGAAAACTTTGCTTGAATAAAAAGCTAAAGGATTAATTTTGGAGGTAATTAAGGCCGGATTTTTTTTTCCATGAATATCATTGACTTCCTTTATAAATATCCTTTATATAAATAACCTCAAATCCAAAAACCTAAAATAAATGTACGGTGTCAGCCAAAAGCATATCAACAGTAAACAATGCCTAGGCAGCAATTTAAAATCATCTTAACACTCACAAAATGTCCTGCTCAAACTGAATTTAAATTCTTAAAGGCATTATAATGGAAAGTATCAACGACAACAGTAACAGGAAAAGTACCCTGAAATAATATAAATTCCCTAAAATACTATGTAGAGGAAAAAAGCTGTGATAATTAAGAGTAGGAAGATAAACAGCAGAAAGGACTTTGAGAATAAATTTTTAAAAGAACAAAAGGATTAATAATTGACAACTTCCATCACAGCAGTGCTGTCAAATTACTTGCATTCTCATACAATTCTAAGAAAATAAAACACTTCTGAAACCAGTGATGAATCATTCTAATTCTATGCAAAGATACTGAGAAATACTTTAGAGAAATATTTTGTCCATTTGTTGAGATTGTCCAGTCAAGGCTCTCCACCCTCATTCAGTTTTTGTATACTATTCCTCCATAAACATGTTTTAATGTCAAGAAAGAAAAAAAATCACGTAAACATGACATTACAAGTCAAAGACTTTATGTAAGTTTCCTATCAAAATTTGTGGGAAACTGCAACAGCATTAGAGACTGGTCTCCTAATCTGGAATCTTGAATCCAACAATGTAAGAAAGTGATTAATGTGACAGTCACCAAAGATGGCCACCAAGAATTCCTGCCCCCTTTGCATGTGCATTCTGCTCTTCCCAACAAGGATGAAGCCAATCGCCCCTCCTCTTAATCTGAGTTGGTCTTATGACTTGCATTGACCAACACAATGTGGGAGCAGATACACTGTATCAGTTCTGGGCCTAACCCATGACAGGTCCTGCAGCTTTTGGTTCATTCTTTTAGAACCCAGCTGCCATGCTGTAAAGTAGTCCTGGCAATCCTGCTAGAGAGAGGACACGGGGAGAGACCCTAGGAAATGAGATACCACAATCTATAACTGCCAGCTATAGGAACCTGCTTGTGTAACTCCAGTGAAAAACCATGAGGAGCATCAGGACCATCCAGCTCAATGATGCCCAACTAAAGCATTCAAGGCAAACATCTGCGGTTGTTATTTCAAGCCACTACATTTTGGGGCGGTTTGTTATACAGCAATAAATACCGAATATAGCCAGGTTTGTGCTGCTTCAAGAACCCAGGATTAGCACCTTGAAAGGGAATCATAAAATATTATAGTTCACACTGTCTGTGTCACTGAGTTCACATATCCCTCGGAGGCTTTCATACATACCTTCTAAGGCTTTGTAACATTTATGGCATGTAAATTCTTTGATCCTAAGATCGTGTTGTTACAATCTATTGCTGATTCTATTAAATAATCTGAATCATGTCTCTAAGCCAAGTAAAATATTCCTCATCAGATATTTCAGACGCATGTATATACACTTACATAACTTATGACCAACGTGGCCCTTTTTAAGAATGGCCTCATGGTAAGCAGGAAATTTCTATTGCTCCTTGCTGTCAGACACCTGAAACAGGAAAGGAAAAAAAAGTCTTAAATAAGTGTTAGAGTCCACTACACATAATGCTCTCTATTCAATGTGAATAAGCTATTGCTTGAAAAAAGGCTAGAAAGGATCATAGCTAAGAGCGTGGCTCCTGGAGCCAGACCACCTGCATTTCAATCCCCCCAGCTGCTTACTGTTGGAAGACCAGGGGCAAGTTTCTAAACTTCTTTGCACATCTATTTTTCTCACTTACAGAAAAGGAGATAATAATAGTACCTACTCCACATAATGGTTGTGGGAAAAAATGAAATAATATATGGAGCAGGATCTAGCACTATTAGCTATGAGTATTACTATCCCATCTACCCCAAATAACCCAGGCATTCTGCCAACTGTAGTATGGTTACACTGGTCAAAGGGATGATCAGAAACAAAGTAAGAGTTTATCTACTTCATTTAATTTGAGAAGTACTATGCTTTCAATCTACACAATAGCTCTCAAATATCTTTTTTATAAGATTTATTTATTTTAGACAGAGAAATATAGAGTGGGGGGAGGGGCGAAAGGGGGGGGAGAAAATCCTAAGTAGACTCCCCACTGAGCACAGAGCTCAAGATGGGCTCAATCCCACAACCCTGAGATCATGACTTGACCTGAAATCAAGAGTCAGACTTTTTTTTTAAAGATGTTATTTATTTATTCATTTATTTGAGAGAGCATGAGCATGGGGAGTGGGAGGGGCAGAGGGAGAAGTAGACTCCCTGCTGGGCAGGGAGCCTGAAGTGGGGCTCCATTCCAGGACCCTGAGATCATGACCTGAGCCGAAGGAAGATGTTTAACCTACTGAGCCATCCAGGCACCCCAAAAGTCAGACATTTAACTGATTGAGCCACCCAGGTGCCCTATCTCACAAATACCTTACCCCTGAAAAAATAACGGATGCCAAGGTCACCCAAGGTTAAGAAATTCATCCTACCTAACAAAGTTAGTAAGCATCAGTGGTGGGATCAGAGCTCACCAATATGCAGTGGGCAATTTTCTCACCTGCCTATGGCCTCTGGAACCAAACTAGGTTAAAAGAATGTCAACTTCCAGAGGGCAGAGGGGCCCTGTATCTACCATAGCTCACTCATTTGCACAAAGTGGGAGCTCCATATTTCACATAAGGCACATGATTGGCTGGCTTTCATAAAGACAATGAAAGGGAAGCAAGAGAAAGTTATTAACAAACTCCAAGCAAAAGCCTAAAGTGCATGATTTTCACCCACATGCAAAATTTCTATGTTTTAAACTACAAAGTGAAGGAAAGTCAAATGGAATCATGTAACCTAGGAGCATTTCCTACCTCATCCTTTTTTCCCCATTTTCCCTACCCTTTCCCACATTTTTTCTTTTACTCCATCCATTTTCTCCTCAGAGGATTTCTTCTAGAATCTCTTAAAATATGCATTTGAATGAAGTCTCTTTAAACAATGGGAATATTTTGAGAGAGATCCCTTTTTAAGGCTGCAGTGGATTAATATCACAAAGAAGTGTCCATCTTGACAGCTGCTTATAAAATATATATGGTTGCTCTGTTTTCTATCAGTTAAACGTGTCCAAATGGCACTAAGGAGGCAATAATGTCACTCAGAGTCAGGTCTCTCTTCTGGCTTCCCTTTTCCTATTCCTGGTTCACAAACAGCTGTGGATCTGACCTTTCAGAGTTTTTAATGAGTGGAGAAAATGAGGTGAGCCCACAAAAACACAAGTCAGCTTTTAGCAAAATCTGGACTGCATCCAACCCCAAGCACTGCACTGAAACCTTTCCTTTCCCTTAGCTCTCAAGCTAGGCAAGGAGGAAGGCCGGGGATATTGTCAGCTCTCACAATGCAGATGCATCACTAATGTCCCAAAATACATTTAAGGGAGTCCATCACTTCCTGAATCCGAACACGAGATTTTGTGTATATTTGCATCCATGTATATCTCGGAAGCAAAATCCTTGGCTCTGATTTTTCATGTCAACTGGATCTATGATTCCAAGAAGGTTAAGCCATTGCTAAGTGGCCTCTCTCAGCTCTGCCTATTACTATCATTTTCATGATGACTCAACAAAGATCAAGCCTGTATTATTTCTGCTATTCCCTTCCGAGATGTAAGATAAATGGCAGCAGGAAGGGAATAGCAGTGCAGGAAGGAAAAGGTGCTGGGGAGTTCTGAAATTGCCGTATCACTGAATGAAAAAGAGCTTCTTGGGTTGGTCCGCTTTCCAAAGCTTCATTTCTCAGGTTCCCTCCATTGCTGGTTTATTTTAACACAATGGAAAACACTAAAAGAGGTTGCCTCTCTATATAACAACCAACCACAGGGTTTAGGATTTTGTTCAATGTTAAACTTAGGTAAATTCCTAAACTCTGCATTTTGTTTCACTGAAAGCTCACTAGGATGGTTATTTCAGGGAGTGATATTTATAAAGTGTCCCTTTGTTCAGAAATTCTTCTATCCAAGACAAATTCCATTTCCTTAAGAAGTTAAGCACCTTCAGACACCAAATAATTTGCTCTTAAAATGTAGCTTCCCAAAGCAATGAAAGCTTAGAATGATATAGGGAGCAGAGGTTGAAAAATTATTTCTTTCAAAATTCCTATTTCTAGTTGTTGACCAATATTAAAAAAAGAAAATAAGCCAAAATGATATGGCCCCCTTTTCAGTAAACACTAGGTTAGAGGCTGAGATTCCTAAGCTCATACAGGAAGCACTCCAAGAGCTGAATTCTCAGTATCCTTTCCTCCTCCCCAGCTCACAGTAAAATTAGATAGTGGGATTTTACCCATTGGTCTGTGATATATGTATGGTCTATAAAGTAGAACTGAACAACAATAACAAATAATGAAAATACTATTATTAATAAATATAATAAAAATACCGAATAATTAATATGTGCCAGACAAATCTAAGTAATAAAACCGTAATTATTTACCACTTATAACAATTCTATGAGAACAATAGAATTCCTTTTTTAGCGAGGAAGAGACCAAAAAACAATATTTAGCTATTCTATCACATTCTCTCAGCTATTCATTTAAATCACAAGCAACAGTACCTGTAAGTGCCATTTAAACAAAAGGCTCTATGCAAGTGCCATCACTGATAATTTTCAATTTCAGCCAAAGTCTCCACTGTTTTTCCCTGTGAAGCCAGAGAACATCCCAACAACCCAACCAAAGCACCGAGGAACCCCACGAGAATAGGAACCAAGGGTTCTATCCCTTTGCTTCCAATTCACTGGTTATAGGCCTTTCAACAAGTCTACAAGGAGCTTTGTTTTCTTCTTGTATCAATGGGTTGGACTCAATGGTTTCAGGTCTAAAATACTGATCTTTGGATGTCCTCACCAATTGATGACATCACAAAGAACAACTGAAGAAAAACAGAGAGAAAACTGAAATTTTAAAAAGAAATGCTAAGAGATTAGGAGGAAGCAAATGTTAACTGACAGATCCCCCCACTTTAGTAGACTTCATAATTTGTATTTGCGGATGAGAAAATATTTTAAAATTAGTGTGGGGTGTTGGCATTATCACACTCTGCATTTTTAACAATTTCTGATTGTAGGCAAACAAAATATCAAGATTATCCCAAATAAATTCCATGTCCTGCATTTCCCCACACCCAATACTCTCTATTTTTCTGACATCAAATTTTCTACTAACATCCTCCTTCTCAGTTTGATTGTGTTCGAATATTCAGAGCTAGACGTGACTTCCTGAAGTTCACCTCCACAGCTTCTCATCAACAAATTCCATATGAGGTCCCAGCTGAGCTAAGGACAAGCAACCACCCTGAGTCACCCACCATAATCTTGAGAGTTAAATAAATGCTCCTTATTTTAAGCCACTGAACTTTGTTGACACAGAATTATTGTCAGCAGATAATTGATATGTATAACACAATGATCAATAAATGCTTACAGACCCAAAAAGAATTTTCAAATTATTTTTCTGCCTCCACTCGAACCTACCCCACCCTACCCCCTTCTTTTCCCCTGTGTGTTCTTTATCCTTCAGTGCTAGATCAGGGTGCAAATAAGAATACTCAATTTGGGAGGCAGATAGCAAGCTGGAGGAGGAAAACCACTTAGATGGTAGTATTTCCCGTAATCTTAAATCCTGCTGGTTTATTTTTTATTTTTTTTAAAGAATTTATTTATTTATTTATTTATTTATTTATTTATTATTTATTTATTATTTATTTATTTATTCATGAGAGATAGAGAGAGATTGAGAGGCAGAGACATTGGCAGAGGGAGAAGCAGACTTCATGCAAGGAGCCAGATGTGGGATTTGATCCCGGGACTCCAGGATCACGCCCTGGGCCCAAGGCAGGCACCAAACCACTGAGCCACCCAGGGATCCCCCAATCCTGCTGGTTTAATTGAAGATGTTATATTATACTTTTCAGCCCTTCTCAGTGATGAGGGAACAGAAGGCAAGCTGAGGACAAAGCAGAAGCGGACACCCTACAAATCCCCGCCCCCACCAGGTGGGACATGTGTGACATTCCTCAGGCGCTCCTAGCTGCCCGCCCTAAGCATTTTTTATCAATAACCTAGCTTCCAGAAAGAAATGTAGATACAATTAAGTGTCCTTATAATCTGCAGCCCATTGACAGGTACTTGACGCGGGCAGAGTGTAATATTCCTCCAGGAAGCTCCCAACTATCTTAATGTTACTGCCTTGCTAGAGGGAAAAACAACCTTAATTGACAATGGCAAGGCCTCCAGGATCCTGTCTTTTTTAACATAGGAAAATCCTTTTGAAACCTCCCCTTTCCTTACCTCCCCTAACTCCCAAGTTATATTGTCAGCCACCCCTCACAAGCCAAGGGCAGCAGCTCTTCCTGCCCATGGTCCTGTCCCCATGCTTTAATAAAACCACCATTTTGCACCAAAGATGTCTCAAGAATCCTTTCTTGGTCATCAGCTCCGGACCTCACCCCAGCACCTCACCTATATTCTAAAATGACATCATCAGGATCTATAAAAACCTGTTAATTTTTGCCTTAACTTGAGCCCCTGGGGCAAACATCTCAAATACAAAGAGGTGCTACTTTTTAATATTATGCCAATAAATTATAAAAAGCTTGAAAGGGCTCAGAATACATGACCCTAAAATATACCACTCTGGTATGTGTATTATTTTAAACTGAAGGCAATCAAGACCCAGCCAACTCAAGAAAAACCTTTACCTCTCCCTTAACTACCTAAAAGAATTTATAGAAGGGGCCTGCATCCTATAGAAAGCTACACCAGAGATAACTTTTATCTGAATGACTTACCAGTATGATCAAGCAAATCTGTTATTACCAAACATCTGCTCTTCCTATTGTCCTGCAAATTATCTCCCCTCCCTTCCTTGGAAGCCCCAGGCCCCTACCCCATTTCTTAGCTCAGGAAGGCCTGTAAACCTGATTTGCCTTTGGGTCTCATATTTTTATGGGGCTCCCATATGTAGGAAATTAAATTTGTTTTCTCATGTTAATCGATCCTGTGTCAATTTAATTATTAGATCAGCCAAAGAAGCTGAAAGTGTAGAAGGAAAATTTTACCTGTCTTATGTGCTCTAGACAAAATTCCTTCTAGAACACCAATCATACTAATTTAATTTCTCCTGTTCTTTCACGGTAAGAAAAGAGACTCATAAAGGGTCCTATACCATGATCAAAATTTTTTTAAAAAATTAAATTCAGAGTTTTTTAGAATAGGAATTCAGGTATCTGCTTCTGTTTGAAACACAAGAAAAAAAGGTGTTTTGTTTTGTTTTGTTGACCAAAATAAAAAAGACACAGCTCACAATGGAAAAGATTATAAGCTTAACAAAAATAACAAAAGGAAATTTAAGTGTCTTTGGGTTCTTCTTTAATGCACTCTCCTTGAACCCATAAAGTGCCTCATCTAAATCTTAATAACCAAAGGCATTCTGAAGAGGAGTGAAACACCCTTTGATGTGTCCTTTGATATTCAAATGCAGAGTCTGAAGGAAAGGAGCTAACAATTCTAAGAAGACAATGATGAATTTCTCAGTTTTATCTATTCAAAAACCCCAATTGACCTACAATACCCCATTCCGTAGCTGTGGTAAATTTTTCTTCCAGAAACTTTAAAATTAGCTCAGTGTGTTATTTACAAAGAAATGTGTGGAAATAAAGACAGAGAAGGCATAGGGGGAACTGGAAGAGATCAGAATAGCTAAGGCAGTTTTACAGCAGGGGAGGGAGGGGGGATGAACTCCAGAAATATTAACTGATTTGCGGAAGATCAGGATCCTTCGATGTCAAAGATCAATGAGTTCAGGCTTTATTAATTAAATCTGTAGTCTAAGTTATATTCCTTCTAAAATGAATTTAGTCAGAGGTCTCAACTTTTATTCCTTCTACATGTAACAGCAAAAATTCAGTTCTGGTGATGTCATCCTTGTCTGTCATTAGCAGTCCCAGAAAAGTTTCAATTCATTCATAATAGGGAATACTTAATGCATTTCACATGCCTTAGTCACTGTGCTGAGCACTTTACCTTTTTTAATTGGATTCAATGCCATACCAGCCCCGTGAGCCATGCTGGTCCCCATCTTGTGAACAAGACTGAAGGAAGGATTTACTCAGGATTTTGCAGCTGGCAAGTAGCAGAGGCAAGATATCACTCCAAATCCAAAGCATTCACTACTCTATGCAGCATATAAGTAAAATAGATCTGGTTTATTTAGTACATTTTCAACAGATTATTTATTAAATGCCCTTCTGCGTGTTAACAACACACTGATTTCTACTGAATTAAAAATGATTGGGACACCTGGGTGGTTCAGTGGTTGAGCATCTGCCTTTGGCTCTGGGTGTGATCCTGGGGTCCTGGGATGAGTCCCACACTGGGCTCCCTGTGGAGAGCCTGCTTCTTCTCCCTCTGCCTATGTCTCTGCTTCTCTGTGTGTGTGTCTCTCATGAAAAAATAAATAATAACTTTAAAAAATGATTAAGTTCATTCATCTTCAGTATCTTCTCCATTTCTACGAGTCTAGAGTAAAACCTTTAGTATAAGTTTTTCAAACGAATGAACTGAGGTAGTGCACAATTCTTGAAGGGTCTTTTATCAAGTATCCTCTTAAAGGTTAATATGTGTAATGGTTGCCACAGTTTGAAATATAAGCTTCACGTACCATGGGCTGATTCAGAATTCCTAAGTGAGAATAGCTGGCCAAAAGGAGAGCATGTGCATAGTTGAGAGGGTGTCACTGTACTATGAACCCATGAGCCAGCCAGCCCCACAGAGAGAAGTGGCAAGCAGCAACAAAATGAACCAGATAAGGATGCCCCAAGAGTGACAATGAAGCTGACACCTGAGGAAGATGAGACGTGAACCAGGTAAGGTGAAAAGGAATAAGACAGGGATACAGAGGCCTAGGATTGAGATAAAGCAAGCAAGATGAGGAAAATAGAAGTTCACTCTAGCTCTGGGATGTAATACTTGCAGAGTGGCAACACCAAGGCTGGAGAGCCAGGCAAGGGCCCCATTGACTATCACATCCACTGTGGAGTTTGGACTTCATTCTGACAGCAATGAACAGCTGATGAAGGGCTTCACATAGTGATGACCCAATGGGATTTCCAGCAGAAACTGTCACTATATGATGTTGCTACTGAGAACACCCTGAGGTCCGCAACAAAGAGCAAAGGCCCTAGCAGCCCCTAATGGGGAAATGGTAGGCAGCAGTGATTCTGAAAGTTTCTGAGATCTCAGATGCAGAAATAGATGAGGTTCTAGTCCAAGTAGGTAGAGAGACCTTATGGTAGGATAAATGAGAAAGGCATATGTTGTTATGTTTCTTTAGCAGTCTGATCTAGCATTAAGCCTTTTTTTTTTTTTTAATTTTTATTTATTTATGAGAGAGAGAGAGAGAGAGAGAGAGAGAGAGGCAGAGACACAGGCAGAGGGAGAGGCAGGCTCCATGCACCGGGAGCCCGATGTGGGATTCGATCCTGGGTCTCCAGGATCGCGCCCTGGGCCAAAGGCAGGCGCCAAACCGCTGCGCCACCCAGGGATCCCAAGCCTTTTCTTAATACATTTCAATTTTGTGTTGACTGGTCATTAATTTGGTATCTATAAAAACTTTCTACTAACCAGAATATTAAATCGCCAAAATAAAAACCCATTACAAGAGTATACATAGATGCACTGTACGGCCTTTTCTATGTCAAAGGGCTTTACAGTCTAGTCTAATATTTAATCCTTGAGTGATCCATATGCCCTTGGCAGAAGAGAGAGCACCATCCCCACATTACAGATCTGGACCTAGTGAGCAGTGCCTCCTGAACCAGAATTCAGACGTGTTATGGCTGATTCCAGGCCTGTTAGCTGCATCACGTGATCTCTTCTCCAATCACACTTTCAAATACCATTTGCTGAAGGTTTCCCCTTATTTCTATCCATCCAAACTTCTTGCATACCAGACTCTAAGAACTCATGCAAATGAGATTACTGCTATTTGCAATGCATATTTGTGTGGGTACACAAGTAAACTTTTGCACTGAGAAGATAAAAAACAGCCAATGATACCATAATCATATTTTCTAAACCTCTTATTGGAATATATGGACTGATAAATTCCAATACAATTCAGCTAGTGAAAAAGTGTTTTTGGTATTAGGGACTGTCCTGGTAAACTGGGGAAACACCCTTTCTGTTAACAAGGGCAATAAAATGATAGCTGACACTGCGTCAAAGCCTACAGTGCCCCAGGCTTAGTCCCTACGTATAAATCCTCAGCACCTTCCTAGAAGTTGTGCACTATTAAAATCTTCATCTTATAAATGAGGAAACCAAAGTATTGAGGATCAAAAAACCTGCCTTAAGGTCTAACTGGTAGTAGGCAAGGAGTCAGAATGTCAAATCTAGCTTGTGCCCTTAATTACCAATGCTTTGCTACTTCTCTATCACGGCCAACTAAATGTCTTCACCTTCCCTTGCCTGAGTCTCAAACACTACTCTCAAGTCCAAATGCGTCATTAACATGTGCTCAAAAGGATGATGATTCAGGATACCATATATACCCGATCAGTTTAGGAAATTAACAGAAAGGCTGCTGCAACTTCATCGCTATGAAAAACGACAGGCTGTTCCAATAGCAAGATTCAAGTTGCAAAATACTGGGCACTGAGTTAGGTCCTATAAACAATACATGAAAGAAATAAAACATCCATGGAGCATTTAAATAACAGCTAAGGGCCAAGAACCTGAACTAAGCACCTATATTAGCTCTTTAAAGACACACAACAACAGAGTATGAAGCAGGTGTGATTTCTACCACACAGCATGGGCAGCCCCTCCTCCTCTATACCAAGAATGCTCCTCTGTCTATCAGGGTCAAGGGTCTGAAACCTGAATGCGGAAACGCGAAAGTGGAATTCTGAAACCATGACAGCTCAAAGAGCAGTAGAATATCCCTAAAGATCACTGATGTTGTTTCTGCCTCCCTTCTGCTCAGCCACAAATGGGCAAGGGGTCACACCGGGCAGCCAGCTCCCTCTCCCCTAAGACTTCCCCAGTCCTCACCTGGCATCACCCTTGTCCCTAGAGCACTTTTAATACCCAGAGCAGGACCGTGTCTCACCATGGTCCCATCTCTGACCTCCTCCTTAGGTGTTTGAAACCTTACAGTCAATACCCAGACTGGGCACCATGCAGGAAGGGTGGGGAGTCATCGTGTGCTGTAGCTCTGCATCCTCTCTTGGCCTCTCCTGCACTTGTTGCATCCATGTAAAACACAGACCAGGCTGGCCCAGCTGGGACTCTATCCCATTTTTATGTTTGTCCCTGGGTAACTTAGGTTAGGGTCTGTGCTACAGATGCAGACAGCTTAGATTTTAGACATGCCGAGGAGGAAGCCTCGCTTAAACCTTTTATGTCTCCAATCCAGCTTTCAATATAGGGCCTTCGGCTCATGGTCTGAAGCAACTCCTAAAAACAGAAGGTAAACCCAGAAGCCCTCTGGTACACATGGGTTCACGCACAGGGTTCATGCAGAGGCCAAGGAGGACCCGTGGCTACCTGGGCTTCAAGACCATGGCTCCTCCTGAGATAGATCACTTCCCAGCAGCCAAGGCTGTGCTGTGGTCAAGATAGGTGGTCTAAGTAAGAAAACACAGCACCATTCACAGGGAGATAGGCACAGCTGATGCAGAAGAGAAACCTTTCCTTGGTCCAAACTTATCCAGAGTACAGCCCATTTCCCTGGCTCCAAACACTAACACCCTTTATAGCAAAGGTCAGAGGGCTGACCGTCAGAACTGAAAGGGCTGGAAAGGGGGCCACTGGTCATTTCTGCATAGTCCTGGCAAACACCTTTAAAAAAAAAAAGATTTATTTATTTATTTGAGACAGAGAGAGAGCATGCGCAAGCAGGGAGAACAGAGAGGGGGAGGGAGAAGCAGGTTCTCCACTGAGCAGGGAGCCCAACATGGGGCTTGATCCCAGGACTCTGGGATCACAAACTGAGCTGAAGGCACCTGCTTAACCGACTGAGCCACCCAGGCGCCCCAGCAAACACCTTTAAAATTCTCATTTCCTATAAGAATGTAACTGTAGGGGGATTCAAGTTTTATTTCACTTGGAATTCTTTTTTACACTGAGGACAAATATGCCACATATTTTAAAACGTTTTAGTTGTTAAGGTCCAACTCTAGGCAATTTGGTTTCATTTTTAAATTCCAGTGTTCGCACATGTTGAAAGCTCCTAAGGAGAAAGCTTTAACTACGATTTCAGAGTAGAAATAATAACTGTGGTGGCTCTTAGCACAGAATATACATAACACAGAAATACTCATTTTCAGATAATTGTCATGGTTTTAATGTTTGTGTAAAATTCCAGTACTATGGAAGTTAGGAACACATAATAATTAAGTCTATGTAATTTATTTTCAAATGCATGCTTTTTTTGGTCGCATCATTTTTAAAACTCTCCTAATTTACTTCTAGATAGGAATCTCATTTTATTTTTAACAAAGATTTTATTTATTTATTCATGAGAGACACAAGAGAGAGAGAGAGAGGCAGAGACACAGGCAGAGGGAGAAGCAGGCTCCATGCAGGGAGCCCGTCTTGGGACTTGATCCCAGGTCTCCAGGATTAGGCCCTGGGCTGAAGGCAGCGCTAAACCGCTGAGCCACCTGGGCTGCCCAGGAGTCTCATTTTAAAATATAACATGGAAAGATGAAGTGGGAAAATTGCCAAAGGAACTAGAAATTCCAGTCCCAGTCATGTTTTTCATATGTATACTCATATCTAATTATATTTATTTAAATTTTTCAAAGGAAACATTCAGAAAATAATGTTGCAGGGCACCTGGGTGGCTCAGTAGTTGAGCGTCTGTCTTTGGCTCAGGGAATGATCCCAGGGTCCTAGGATTGAGTTGCACCATCGGGCTCCCCACAGGGAGTCTGCTTCTCTCTCTGTGTCTCTCATGAATAAATAAATAAAATCTTAAAAAAAAAAAAAAAGGAAAATAATGTTGTGATGTCACAGTGTGTTAAGTTTTAGTCATCTCTGTATATGATGCCTTGGTTGTCAGAGGTCTAAAGGTCTCTCATACTAAGCTCATAAAAGATAGTGCCTGTGACAGAGGGCCAGCCCATCTTGCGGAATTCTGGCTCGTTCAGTTCCCAACTGAAAGACTAGCCAACCCTTTCAACCTCTCTGGGTCTCGGGTGCCTCAGCCATAAAGGATCATCCTAATTTCTACCTTACAGGTTCACTGAAAGGATATCAATGAGACAAGGTATGTAAGTGGCTCAACACAGTACCCAGAATATAAAGGCACCCAAAGTAGCCATTATTGGAGTAGTGACCACAACTTCAATGGAAATTCTAAAACACTATGGCCTGTCTTTCATGGCCACATTAAAAAAAAAAAAAAAGAATGAATCAGTGAACTCATCAAGGGTTAAGTATAGAAAAAGGACTCACCTCCCTCAAGGTCTAAAAGCTCCCTCCTTCCTGAAAGGAGAAGGGAAAGAGATCCAAATATTTTCCTAGAAGATGAAGCTAGAATTTAGCTTTCAACATTCTTCTCATTCACTGGTTTCCTTTCATTCAGCTTGGATGCTGAAGCCAGATCCTCCAATGTGGTGGGCAGGTTGTGCCTCCCCAAGGTAGTTGGCTGAGGAGGTGGACTAGAGGAGCGCTGCAAGGGCTGAAATCCAGCCCATGCTCCCTACAACAACCCAGGCACTCTGGTGCCCATTGCATCCACCTTGAGGAAGGGGAGCCTTGTCTGAATTCTGTCAAAAGAGCAAAAGGTGCCCTCAACTTCAAACGTCATACACTTGGCCACCACACACCCCCAGCTTTCTCTACTTTCATGAAAATATCCGCCGCTATTGGCCAGCAGCAGCCTGGACATTATTACTTAATACTCATTAAACAGTTTCGTTGTTCTAATGACTTTCATAGCAACTGCTAAATATAGTGTTTCCGTTTTCTTAGCAGCAATTTTATTTTCTCATGGACACACTACCACAGTGTTGTTATATTTCCAGTCACCAAACCAAGTGTAAAGTAACTTAATGTTAACTGACTAACATCATTTGTTTCTGTATTAACTCACCTAAGTTTCCATTGCCAACTCACCATGGTGTTTGATACAGTAGGAATTTAGTTCATTACACCAAATTTTAAAGATTCTTAATCATCTAAGTCTTAACACTATCTTTGCAAATCCCACCATTATCAGGGCCCAATGTGGGACTGTCGAACACATTTTTCCTCTCCTAAACTGAACTCAAGCCCAATTAAAAATCCTATGAAGTTTTCCTCTAACGTTTCCAGATTCTAGAGGTGTTATACACAAGACTGGATTGTTGGCAAGGGTGACCAACCAGTCCAGCATGCCTAGACCTAAGGAGCTTGCTGGGACATGCTTTCAGTGCTAAAATTAAGAAAGTCCTGGGAAAACCAGAATGAGCTGGCCATCTTCTAAGCAGGTTGGTAGGATACAGTAGAATTAATTACTATCAACTAAACCATGAGTTTTGCAAAAAAAACCAAAGAAATTATCTCATTATCTTTTTCTTGCTTTGGACAGACACACCTGAGTGCAGATGCACACACACAAACGCACACACCACCACCCCATATACCTTCTTATCCATGACATGCTATTCCTTATGAAGTAGAGTTTAATCAAAAACAAGTGTTTCTTTGGTGGAAGATATTTACTAATTGGTTGACCTTGTTAATTCTGAAAACATATGAACTAGAATTTTCTCACCCACGCTTTCCAACTGTCAGACCAATCCTCTCTACTTGGCTAAGCCAATATAAGGTATTCTTAAAGTGGCATTTTATTAAAGTAATATAAGGAAAGGAGCACAGGGAGAAAAAAGGGTTTAATAACTACTAAGACTGTACTGAGTTTGCTATATGTGCAATCAATGGAATTGTAAGGACTTTATTAACTAGACTGTAAAACTGCCTGGTTGATTACAGTAGAGGTTAATATTTTTTTTTTGAGGTTAATATTTTAAAAGTTAAATTCAATTCAAACACACACCAGAAATTAAAAGGAATCTGACAGTCTTGATTTAAAATACACCATGTCTATAAATGATAGACACAGTGGTGCCTAAAATGATCAATCTTAGCTATAAACAAACAGAACCAAACATTGAAACAAAATAAAAGATCCAAAATCTCAAGACCTATAATTTTGATACATTTACCTGTTTATACTCTGCCATATGTAAATATTACACATTCATTTTTCTTTTTATATACCAGTGAGACTTAATTGAAATCTTATGAAAGCTTTTCTATCTTATACGCCACTCTTTTTCTTATTGTCTTTTCCTGGTACACAGGGCTTGACGACTACAGGATTATTTAAAATCATTTGCACTCTCTATAAACACTAAGTTCCAATTTCCTGGGCCCCATTACTAAAAACACCACACTAAAAGCAGATTTTTCCACTGTTCAATGATCTTCTATTCACGTAAAAGAACCAGATTATGAATATTAAGTGAATACTTTAGACTGACAAAAACAACAGATGTTCATCATGAGGAAAACAAACTCCAGAAGAACTTATTTTGACACATCCCTTGCCCAAATAGGAAACCTGATTCCTGCCATGGTCAGTCAGTGTGCAGTTTCTAGGGGTCCCATCTGCACTCGGCCTTCAAATCAAATAGGCCAACTCCAGGAGTAGCAGACTGGGCACAGCCTCTCTTCAAGATGTGAGGACATGGCAACCAGTGAAATTCTATTAGCCAGGTGATTAAGAATTATGCTTGATTGCAATTTCTCTAACAAGCACTTTATGAGAAGCCAATAGAAGGTGGGTACCCTTAGGTGGCCAACCGAAATATGTCCCATACATGCTGGATGGATGCCTTCAGAGAGGCCTCACCAGTGTGGACAGCTGGGGGATCATTAACTCCCGACAGAGCTGGCTGGTACACTACCGTGTGCAAAAAAGAAAAACATCTTGTCCTTGTATAATGTGATTTGGTTACGGACCAAAATAAGACAATTCATGTGAGGCCCTTCTGGTCCTTCTGTGGAAATAGAGGTACAGACAGGGAAACATACCCATCTGCCTAAAATCACTTACCATTCCAAGCCCTTATGATTTTTCAGGTCTACCTTCAAGAAAATAGCATAAATATATTGGCTGACATCTAATTTTACTATGTTCTTCTTTCTTAACTCCTTCAAACTAATGGATTTCAGGATCAAGGTTATTGCAAATAAAAGTAAAATAAAATTTGCAGCATGAATAACCCTTTTCCTGGATGGCTGTTTTGCACACTGTGATGTTGTTTTGTTTCTTTGTATTTACCATATCTGCACAGCACCAATGGGCCTATTCACTGGTAGACACTTACTCTGCAGTTATCTCTATACATAAAATGTGCTATAAAATATGCAGAGGACCGTGAACAGTTCAAATAAGAGATGTGAATTAATCCATATTGGATGAGCCATTTTTACACAACCACATGATTTAATTTCTTCATTTGCCAAAGACCACTACTTCTATCATTATACTATTCTATAAACTTAATAAACTAATATTTCTGCAATAATCAGAAACTCGTCTACTAAACAACTTCCTCTAACAGCTTATACATACAAAAATCAGAGATGGGGCAGCCTGGGTGGCTCAGCTGTTTTCTCAGGGCCTGACCCTGGAGAAGCAGGATTGAGTCCCACATCAGGCTCCCTGCATGGGGCCTGCTTCTCCCTTTGCCTGTGTCTCTGCCTCTCTCTCTCTCCTCTCTCTCTCTCTCTCTGTCTCTCATTAATAAATAAATAAAATCTTAAAAAAAAAAATCAGAGATGAACAAAAATTCCTTCTGAGCAACCAAAACTAATGTTTCTAACTCACAATTGTCCATTTTTTTCCCCTAAAACATAATCAAACCAGGCAGATATGCTAATACAAGTATACTGTAACAAGGACTGGTTTGCTGTTCCCCAGATCCTGTTTACTTTTTTTCCTGAGCACACAACTTCTCGACTTCACTTGTGGTTAAAAACGACCACATGACTGAGTTCTAGCCAAAGGAAGGTGAATGGAAGTAACAGCAGCTCTTCCAAGTCTGGCCTATATCATCTTCCTGCATTTCAACCCCGAAGCATTTTCCTGTTCCTGTGTGATGAAGGCAAGCACAGTAATGCAAAGTCACTGCTTAAAGGTAAAAGTCACAAGATGGAAGAAGCCTGGACTCCTGAATCACAGTGTGGAGGTAAGCTGCCCACCTGTCAAGAATATTTAGTTCACACTTAATGTGAGTAAGAAATAAACTTCTATCACATGTGAGCCATGCTCATGGCTGGTGTTATCTTACTTAATACAGATGCCAACAGTAACAAGAAGTGGTATCTAAAAGCAAGGAGAGATCTACAAATTCATCTTTGGGAACAAATCTGAGATAGTCTAAAGAATTTATATAAGGAACATTAGCATCTCATTATTTACAAATACTAAAGTTTTGAAAACTAGAATAGGATTCAATGTTGACATGGGCTCCAGGAGACAGATAAAATCATGGACTTCTCATGGGAGTGAACATTTGTATAACACCATGTACTTTTTTCTGAATAGCAACTTGGCATCACACAACAAAACCTAAAACATTTCGCCAACCTCTGGTAATCACACTCAAATTGGAAATGCACAGAAACAATTTTGTTCACATTAATGAAAAGCTGGAAACAATCTAACTATCTAATTATATGGAAATAGTTACATAAATTTTAGCATCACTATACAGTGGAATAATACCATTTAATCATTCTAGATTATGTTTAAAAGAATATTTATAGGGGCATCTAGATGGCTCAGTCAGTTAAGCATCTGCTTTGAGCTAAAGTCATGATCTCAGTGTCCTGGGATGGGTTAGGCTCCCTGCTTGGTGAGGAGTCTGCTCCTCCCTCTTCCTCTGCCCCTCCCCTCCACCTCATGCTGTCTCTTGCTCATGGTCTCTCTCTCTCTCTCAAATGAATAAATAAAATCTTTTTTTTATAAGAATATTTACTGATGGGGCATCTGGGTGGCTCAGTAGTTAGGCGGCTGCCTTTGGCTCGGGGAGTGATCCTGGAGTCCCCAGATTGAGTCCCACATTAGGGCTCCCCACAGGGAGCCTGCTTCTCCCTCTGCCTATGTCTCTGCCTCTCTCTCTCTCTATGTCTCTCATTAATAAATAAATAAAATCTTAAAAAAAGAATATTTACTGATATGTGTAAATACTCATATCGTTAAGTAAAAATAAAAGATGATCAAGCTGCATATATAATATGAATCTAGCCATTAAAACATGTGTATGTGCAACAGAAGATTGGACAGCTCTCTATCACTTTCTGACTGCATGTTTCTATCCCCCTCTCCCCCAAATGCCTATGTTGGAGTTCTAGTTCCTAATGTGATGGTGTCTGTAGACAGGCCTTTGGAAGGTGACTCAGTCATGAAAGTGGAGACCTCATGATGGGATTAGTGCCCTCAGAAGAAGGAAAGAGCCGCTTCTCCCTCTACTTTCTGTCATGTGAGGATACAAGGTAGCAATCTGCAAATCAGGAAGACAGGACTCACCAACAACTCAATCTACCAGCACCTTGATCTTGAACTTCCCAGCCCCAGAACTGTGAAAAAGAAATGTTTCTTGTTTAAGCCACATAGCCTTTTTAAAAAAAAATTGTATATAAAGGTGAGTTTTTAAAATTTTATTTAAATTCAATTTGCTGAGTAGCCTGGGTGGCTCAGCGGTTTAGTGCCGCCTTTGGCTCAGGGCCTGATCCTGGAGACCCAGGATCGAGTCCCACGTCGGGCTCCCTGCATGGAGCCTGCTTCTCCCTCTGCCTGTATCTCTGTCTCTCTGTCTCTGTCTCTCTCTCTCTCTGTGTCTCTCATGAATAAATAAATAAATAAAATCTTTAAAAAAAAATAAATTCAATTTGCCGACATAGAGTATAACACCCAGTGCTCAACACATCACCTGCCCTCCCTAATGCCTGTCACTCAGTTACTCCATCCCCCTGCCCACCTCCCTTTCTGCAACACTTTGTTTCCCAGGATTAGGAGTCTCTCATGATTTGTCTTCACTTTAATTTTTCCCCACTCAGTCTGTCCCCTTGCCTTATGGCCCCTTTCACTATTTCCCATATTCCATGTGGGGTACCAGCTGCATAGCCTGAGAACTGAAACTGTAGCCCTCAGCAAGCCAGGGATACGGGAGTTCCTGAGTCGCACACTGACTCTTGGCCACATTGTTCTCCAGATACAGCTCCTCCGCTCCCCCGTCTTTGAGTAAATAGCTTATTCTTTTACCTTTTGCAGTAAACATGTTTTTCTCTGCTTCCCAAAGTTAATCATTCCTATAGCCAATCTGCTAGCTCTCTTAATAAAAACTGGAGGAGACAAGGCCTTGGGGGTCCTAGTCCAAGTCTGGTTTGAGTCCGAGTATTGGTCCCCCTATCCCCCAGATTAAAATTCATTGAGACTCCCCTAGTCTTTCTTCATATTGTTGCCTCTGACTATCCTGGATCTGGGGCAATTTCACATATGAGTAAAACCATATGATAACTGTCTTTCTCCAACTGACTTATTTCACCACCCTCCCCAGGTTCCATCCACGTCAATGTAAGTGGTAGGTACTCACCCTTTTAGATTAAGCCACATAGTCTAGGGTTATTTGTTACAGCAGCCAAGCAGACTAAGACAGTACCAAAACCCTAGTCCAGGTTACCCTGGGCTACTTAGTGTTATTAGGCATGTCTTGTAATTTCTTCTGCAAAATTTTGGTAGTTTGGAATTTTTCAGTAATTAACATGAAATACTTTGTTATTCATGAGAGACACAGAGAGAGAGAGGCAGAGACAACAGGCAGAGGGAGAGGTAGGCTCCTTGCAGGGAGCCCAATGCAGGACTCGATCCTGGATCCCGGGTTCACGCCCTGAGCCGTAGACAGATGCTCAACTGCTGAGCCATCCAGGCATCCCTAACATGAAAAATACTTTGATAATCAGAAAAAAAAAAAAAGTTCAATGAAGTCTATTATTTAAATAAAGTGTTTTAAAAAGAAAGTTAAAAACAAGAAAAGATGGAATCTTTAGAAGCAGATATGAGAGCTAGAGGACAAAGAGCAGACAAAGATGAAATCATGTGCGCCACCCTGGTTGTTCCTAAGGAGCTAGTATAATATAATAGTTGCTCAGTAACCAACATTCATAACGATGACCTTCATATTCTGCTACGGAGTGGTCTCTAGGATACATTATTTAGAAAAAAGAAAAGCAGAAAAGTATATAATACATGTTAACATTTATCTAAGCTAGAAGGATGGGGAGTCTATTTTAAATTAAAACTAAACTGGGGCATCTAGATGGCTCAGTCAGTTGAGTATCTGACTCTTGATTTTGGCTCAGGCCCAGGCCATGATCTCAGGGTTGTGGGGTCCCCACATCAGGCTTTGCACTCACCACAGAGCCTGCTTAAGACTGTCTCTTCCCCATCATCCCCCAACTTAACACTCTACCCCCCTCCGCCCCCACCCAAAAAAAAAAAAAAAAAAAACTAAACCAAACTGAAGATGAGAAGGAAGAGGAAAAGGAGAAAAGAAGAAAGGATTACCTACAGGTGGAGGGAGGCAATGGGATAGGGAGACATGTCTGAGTACCTTATATTACAGATTTTGAAGCAGTCTTTATACGATTGTAAAAACAAATTAAATCCAAGAAAAAAATCCTTAAAAATCACAAGCAACATATAACAAACGAGTCAAAACTACACAGAAGTTCCTTTCCAAGACCACAGAAAGGAACTAGATCAAGTAAGTTTAAAGCACAGTAATTTTACTGTATATATCTAGTTCTATATACTTTAGAAACATGAAGAATTATAAAAAATTCAGAAACTACTTTTAACAATCATATTGTTTCTGGTAATGTTGATATTGTTATTTTGAGACTATTACATGAGTAACGTAGGATAAAACAAATACATAATTATACCAATGTGGTTAGGAACCAGAATTTCAGTAGGCAGGAAGACAGACAGAGATACCATCAAAGAGGTTAGGTAAAAATCCTTGCAGTTCCAAATTTTAACTGGAAGTGTTAGCTAGGATATAGTGGGAAGCTCCTCAAGTAAGAGGGTTGGAAGCTAACAGCAGAAAGAGGGGAAAGGAGGAAAGCAGGGCAAGAATGTTGTTTTGCAAAACCGACAGTTCCAGCCAGGGAGTTGCCCCCTTAGATGGGGATGCCTAAGCATGCCTTACATGAGCCAGTTTGAGCTAGATTCGAGCTGAGGACCTGTGCACAACCCCTGAGTTGTGCTGAAGTTACCTTCAGCTCATTATAAAACAAAGATCCTCCTCCTGTGGGTGAGGTTTTCTGCCACTTTTTTAACTACACTTATTGCACTAGCTTGTTGACATCAAATGAAAGTGCTTATGCAAGCTCACTGCTCCCGCCCCACATACACCCAATAAAAGCTTCCTGTCCTAACCCCAAAAGGAGACAGATTTTTTAAGACATGGAAACTCAAGGAACTCCATGAAAGACTGCCTTTTTTGCTCCTTTTCCTGCTTCTATTCCTCCTAGGACCTAGACCCCCACCTCACACATGTCCTATAGTACCGATAATGTAGGTCCTCCTTGTAAAGGTCAAGGAGTTAATGATTTCTTTGCCGTCTTCCAGCACAATAGGTAATACCTAACAAGTGACCTAAGCAGGGTTATCATGAATGTTTTCCAAGACCGCTGACTCACCAAGACTCCTGGCTCCAGAGCGTAAGTGACTTATAGAGGTCACCTGAACTTGTCTTTTTTCTTGGATTCCTGAGAAATTACGTGCACTGGACCACAATCCTCAGTATATCCCAGACCCCAAGCAAAGTTGAGACTCAATCTCCTCTCCTTTCCTTTCCCAAATGTTTGTTCTCTGTCTGCTCTCTGTGTCTTCAATAAACTCTGCTCTCACATCCTCTTGGCTCATATTTCATTTCTATTCTGCTCAAAGCCAAGGACCCTCTTCTCCTTGGACCCACCCAGCCTGCATCACTTTGAGAGCTATCTCCCTGTCTCCTTACTTGTAACACTAATAAAAAGTTCTTGGCTTTCAACATTTCCTTAAATTTTGTTTAATTTGAGGCACCCCAAATGGCGAACCGCTTGAGTTCAGTTAAAAGTATCAGAATGAACTCATTACCTATTTTCATATTTTATAGATAATCGATTTTGATAGAACTCACCACTGAAAAGGCCTGGTGACACAGTGAATTATCCAGTGGCAGTGAGCACCACAAATGCCCTCATCTGGGTCCTAAAAACCATTCCCCAATAAAAGGAACCAAAAGCTCTTAGAGAAATGGCTGTTTTCGGGTCCATTGTAGAAAATGAATAAGATGAACATGGAATATCTAGAATAATAAGAAAGACAACCGAAATCACATCAAGCAGCCTTAGGGCCAACTTGAAAAAAGCTTCTACTGACCAAAATGGACATTGGAACATCAACAATATAGCTGGCAAATAGAGGAAAGAATCAAGTGTTTGTCCTGTGTTGCCAATATAAATTGTATCCTTAGGGTAACCAAATGTTTCATGAAGAAATGTTTCTTTTTTTTTATTTAAGATTTTATTTATTTATCATGAGTGACACAGCAAGAGAGAGAGAGAGAGAGAGAGAGAGAGAGAGAGAGAGAGAGAGAGGCAGAGACACAGGCAGAGGGAGAAGCAGGCTCCATGCAGGGAGCCCGACGTGGGACTCGATCCCGGGTCTCCAGGATCATGCCTGGGCTGCAGGCAAGCGCTAAACCGCTGCACCACCAGGGCTGCCCAAGAAATGTTTTGATAAATATTCTAGCAGATAAATGATGAGAGAATGGTAGAATTAGAACAGCACAAATTTCAATCCCTACTGAAATAATGGGTCAAGGCATATAGCAACTCACTTCACAAAAAGAAAAATAGCAGAATTACTCTCTACTATCTATTTACCCAAAATAGAAAACCTAAATGTGATCGAACTTCTAAATCCAACTATCAGTTTTACAGTTAAATATAGTGGAAAGAAGAACATATCATTTGACAACATGGAGATGCAATCAGCAAAAGACAGGATGAAAAGAAAACAGTAACAAACAAAAGCAGAAGTGAGAACTGAAAAAATTCTCAGCATTATACTGAATTCCAACCCTGAACTGACACCTGACCCAAATAACACAGTTTCTAGCAGCCTAACACCTCGTTCCTGGAATGACCCAACCCCCTTTTGAGTTCCCATCTAGAAGCTCAGAGTTCTCAAAGGACTTAGTGGTTTGTTCTAGTCAACATCTTAAGATAAGCTCGTCATCTCCCTTTCTTACAACATTTAATAAAAAGGGCTTATAAATGTGAATCCTTCCTCAGCCCTTTGAAGACACGGACATATCTCCTACAACCCGGGAGTGTCTTTCTCAGGGATTTGAAAACCATTCTTTTACCCATTATCGTCAGGGAGATGGGGTTCTGTCTCTCACTCTCTACAGAGGCTGAAAATCCTCAGTTCCCACCAGCTAGCAGACAGGACTAGTCTGACTGCATTTACACTGACCAACCTTTTGTTAATGTTTCACGTGCAACTCCATTCCCCATCCCTACCACCCTTTCTCCCTTTAAAACACCCAGTGACCTGTGCACAAACTGGAATGGAGTTCAGCTCTTTCCCTTCCATCAGAAGTTACTAAATGATAATCTGTTTCTACTGCTTTAATGTCCAGCTGTTTTTATCTCTGACAAATCCAAAATAACAAAAACAAAAAAAGCAGCACTGGAAGGGAGAATCTATAGATTGACAGGGATTTTAGAGGCATATCAATCCACTGCAATGTATAGATAGGCATTACTTATATTTTATCTAGAACAAAAATGAAAAAAATATCAAAAGGGGGAAATGTAATGACTAGCAATTTGATATTAAGAATTAGTTCTTTTAGATATGACAGTGCTATTATGGTTGTGTTTGAGAAGAGTCTTTATATTTTTTAATATTTTATTTATTTATTTGAGAGAGAAAGAGGGTGAGCGAGTGAACACGAGCAGGAGGGTCAGGAGGGGCAGAGGGAGAAGCAGCACCTCGCTGAGCAGGGACACTGATGCGGAGCTCGATGCCAGGACCCCGAGATCATGCATGATCTGAGCCACAGGTAGACTCTTAAGCAACTGAGTCACTCAAGTGCCCCAAAGTGTCCTTATATTTTAGAGTCCTACTGAAATATGTATACTTAAAATGATATGATGTCTAGAAATTTGCTTCAAAACAATCTGAGTGTAGAGAAGGGACTGATAATTGTTGAAGGTATGTGAGGGTTCATTATACTGTTTTACCTAACTTTGTAAATGTTTAGACTTTTCCATAAGAGTTTTTTTTTAATTGGAATAGTCAGTGAGAAAGGAGTAGGACCTACAGTATATTAAGAACTCTCAAAACTCAACAGTTAAAAAACAGTACAAAACAATCCAATTAGAAAATGAGCAAAGGACATGAAAAAACATTACATTATAGAATGTGTGTGTCGCCAATAAACATATGAAAAAATGTTCAATGTCAGTAGCCATAGGGGAAAAGAAAATAAGACAATGAGACAACACTATGTATCTATTAGAACAGCTAAAATTAAAAATAATAACAATAACAAAGGATAAGAAAAATTCAGGGAAACTGAATCTCTCCTATGTTGCAAGAGGGCATATGATACTGCCAGTATAGAAAACAGTTTGGCAGGGTTTTTTTTTTCTTTTAATTTAAATATACACTAGCAAAAAAAAAAAAAAAAAAATATATATATATATATATATATATATATATGTAAAATATATCTACACTAGCAAATGATCCAGCAACTATATTCATGGGCATTTATACCAGAAATAAAAAAAATTATGCCCACATAAAACCTGTATACATGAATGTCCATAGTAGCTTTATTATAATAAATGTTTAAAATAAAATTACTAAATTTTATCACAAATACAGCCTTAAACTGAAAACAAACAAAGAAACAAAAAACGCAAAATGTCCCTCAAATAGATAAGGTTAAAAATTGTGGTACATCTATTTGGTAAGTCCATAGGGTATAATACTTCACAGCAATAAAAAAGAATAAACTACTAATATACACAACTTACATGGGTTTCAAAGACATTATGCTCAAGAAAAAAATAAAAGCCAACCTCAAAAGGCTACATACTATATGATTCCATTAATACAACATTCCTGAAATGCAATATTACAGAGATGGAAACAGATTTAGGGCTAGTGGTAGGGTAGACAATGTGTATAACTACAAAGAGACAGCATAAGAGACATCTTTCTTGATAGAATAATCTGGTATCTTGATTGTGATGGTGCTTATATGAATCTACAGTATGATGAAAACAACCTAGAACTATATATCACATCCTACCAATGTCAATTCCCTGGATTTGATATTGTAGCAGAGTTATACACAAAGTAATCTTCCTGGGAACTTGGTGAAGGGTGAAGGGGACCTCTCTGTACTATATTTGCATCTTCCTGTGATTTGCAAGGTATTTAAAATAGGAAGATAATCTAGGGGCAGCTGGGTGGCTCAGTCAGCTAAATCTCTGCCTTCAGCTCAGGTCATAATCCTGGCGTCCCTGTATTGAGCCCCCACTGGGCTCTCTGTTCAGCGGGGAGTCTGCTTCTCCCTCTGGCCCTCACCCCGCTGGTGCTTTCTCTCTCACTTTCTCTCAAATAAATAAATAAATAAATAAATAAATAAATAAAATCTTAAAAAAAAAATCAAGCTAATCTAATCCTAAAACCCATGTCTTTCTGCCTGTGCCATGCTGCCTCATTACAAGAACATTAAGCTCAAAGCAGGAATAGGTGTTAAAAATTCATAAATGCTCATGCAACCAGCACAGTGGACACCCAGAACTCCAAGATGGTATCAGCTGTACCCCTTGAAAGAGAAGCAGCTCATGGATGTTAAAATAGGAGAGCTGCCAAACTGGATACTAATGGGGGATGTTATCCTTAAAGGCATTGCTGGATTATTTCAGAGGTCACTGCCACTGTTACAAGTATGTCAGTGTGAAAAAAGGAAGCATCACTGCGACTTCTACAGTGCTGGCAGCTCACGTGCTTTTGAACTACTGCTGTTCTCACAAGGAACTCAAATTTGAGTGGCTACACAAGTACCAGTGAAGATGGCCCTGTGTGGTAGGTGCACTCTGCAATCCTCACCATGACCTTTTCCTGGAATCCCTGAATCCCTTCATATTCTAAGAATTAACACCCAATAAAAGATGACTGGTATATTAAAAAAAAAAAAAACAATATAGATTCAGCACCTGCAGTTACCTTATTTTGAAAAGGAGCTTAGCATTGATTGGATTTGGTTACTGCTGTCAGCATCTGAATTATCAGAACTTCTGGCTTCCTTCCTTTAATATACAAGGTTTGGATTCAATTGCCCAGAGGGTTCACAACTGAAATCAATGGAAACTTTGACTATTATAGAAGCTAAGTCAAACTTATTTATATCACTCTTTCCAAAAAGCATCCAAAAACTTAATATAAGACCCCCAAAACTAGAAGAGAGATGTGTAAAATTGGGATAAACACTGTTATTCTAAACCAGAGGGAAGTAATTTAAAAAACAACCCTAGGGCAGCCCCGGTGGCTCAGCGGTTTAGCACTGCCTTCAGCCCAGGGCCTGATCCTGGAGACCTGGGATCGAGTCCCGAGTTGGGCTCCCTGCATGGAGCCCACTTCTCCCTCTGCCTGTGTCTCTGCCTCTCTCTCTGTGTGTGTCTCTCAAGAATGAATAAATAAAAATCTTTAAAAAATAAAAAAAAATAAATAAAAAACAGCCCTCAAACATCTGAACCTAAATTATACTTACCCAAACTCCCCATAGACCTCAACGGCTAACAATTTACATGTATATATGAAACAGTCAATTGTGTGTAACATAAATAAACACTAAATCATAGTCTCTCTTTCCAGTGTGTTTCTGAAAGTACTGCTAAATGTAACTGTACAATTTTCTCTTTTAGACAATTCAAAGGTTCAAAGAAAGCAGAAAGTCCAACACAGGAAGGGAAATAAAAACACACCTGAAAGAAGTGAAGCTTGCAAGCAGCCTCTCCTAATTATTAAACAGTTGAGATGTTTCCACTAACAGGGCAGCCTATAAGCAAACTGGAATAATTGATTTCTTAGCACTTTGAAAAAGGAAACAAAAACAGTGTTGTTGGAACAGAGAGGTCAAAAAATAAACACCAATTTTCCATTTTTACTCTTTTTCTGGGTAAAACATGGAATTTCCAGAGTACCTCTTAATGACCAGTTAGAGAAAAAGGAGGCTAAAAAGAAAACTTGAACCTCAAATGTTTGTGAACTCCTAACAGCTTGAGGAAAACTAACAGTAAATAATTGCAGCAGATTTTCTCATATCAGAGGAAATACATGTAGTTTATCTCATTTAACTAAACACATTACATCCAAAGATGACATTTATAACAACAAAAAGATGGCCTTCTCTTTCTTTTTAATCCTAAATTAGTACTAAACTGTTTTGCACAAAGTCACATCTGATTCATTTCCTAATGTTAAGAAATACCAAGTAAGGTCATTGGAAATGTTTAGGTTTTTTTACCTAATTTCTCACTGTTCTGAAGCTACCCTGATCAGACCTTGGTGTGAATGGTGTATAAGATCTCTGGTTCTAGACTCAGGTAGACCTGGATTCAAATATTGACTCTGCTATTTCCTCCCTGTGACGATTAAGTGAGAAAATACAATGAGAGCACTTAGCACAAGGCGTGGGACACACACATACATCATTACTTCCTAATACTGTTATTGCAAATGACTGCTTATGGTGTACAGAGAATTTTTCCAAGTCAATAGTTACACAGAATACGTGCTAACATGTTCCTTGTTGTTCAGATGTGTCATGATATTTTTAAATAAAACTCTAATAATTTGTTTTTCCTTTCTGTTACAAACAGTCCTTTCTATTGTTGGTCTGAGAAACTACTTTTTCTAAAAAGAGTAATTGGGCATAGGATTGTAAGATCATATCTTTCCAATACACATTTTTACTTCTACAACTAAAATGCATTCACAGGCATTGAAAACAAAATGCAGTTCAAACTCTAAGAAAAGATTTTCCTGAGTATCAAATGTATCATTCAGCAGCAGTAAAATAAATGAAGGAATGCTCCATTGTTGGCACAAAGGTTTGGAAAACAAATTCCCAGGCATGGTATAACACAGGCTACCTCCCAGAATTTAAAACTTCCTTATTTACTTTTATGTAATTTTTCATGATTCTTTGTTCATATGCAATGGTATAGCAGCCCTTGTTTCCAAATTTGCCATAAAAAAAAAGCTATATGAAGGTATATAACATCCAATAAACTAACAGTAAATGCGATACATGAGAATTTCTGTGCTTAAAGATTCATTTTTGCTTTGCTACCTAAATTAAACATCAGCTTTTATAAAAAGACAGAAAGCAAAGAACAAAATCCCATTGTATAAAACCTATGGTTCTAAAAAAAATTCACATACCTGACTACTGATTCTAAAAGAGTGAATTAGTCTTATAAGAAGCTTTATTTTCCATTGAAAACATAACTGTCAACTAGAAAAGACAAAGAGGCCTAGTATGCAATCTAACTAGAAATATTACTGAGAAGCTTAGTAAAGGAATACAATTTTTTATTGAAAATTGTTTTTAAGTGTTAATTGTTTTTAAGTGTTAATTGTTTTTAAGTGCTTTATATTCTGGCAAAATTGACAGGGAACAACAATGCCAAAATTAAAATCAAATAAACTCAAACTTTCTAAATGAGTTCCCTCCTTTATAAGCAAAGTAGGCTCGGACACCCACATAAGGTACACAAACTACACTTGTAGCTCATGTTCATCATGGTCTAAAATAGTAGCCTATGTTACATAGTGAGATTATTAAAACGAACCTGGGATGTTCACTTTCTCCACCCTGAAAGATCCATTACTACCCATTCAATACTCAACAGCTACTGAATTTTAACTAAACTCAATCTGGCATCTGCTCAAATCACTAAATTAAAACTTCTACTAAGGTCATCAAACAATCTAATATATCCTAAACCACATTTATTCTTTACCTTACTGGATATCTTGGCCACACATTGCATGGGTCATCAAACCTGTCTTAGAAATCCTGCTATATTGGATTCTTTGAAAACCTTCACCTCTAGTTCCTCTTAAACATTTCTCCATCGTTTCTGAAACTCTTCTGTGGCTTTTCTTCTATATACCCCTAATATGCCATTTTTAATTAACATATTTTATTTTCATATTAAACGCTAATCACTTAATGATTTCGTATTCACTTTCAGGATTTTAACTGGCACATATATGCCAATGCCACCCAAATAGTGGAATGCAGGTAAACTGGCTCTGTGGGGAGACGAAGCAAAGCAGAGAGAAAGACTGATTTGTATCATTTGCTGCTTTCTGTGGTGGAAATATTTCCTCCATGGGTGATTTCAAGCTACTCATGTGATGGCACTGAAGATAAAGTTGGGAAGAGATACCCAAAATGGGCTCTCTGAAACAGGAGGAGCCTGCTCCAGCACACGTGCTCCAATGCACATCTCCACCAGACACTATCCCTGAGCATCTGTTTCCCACATCAAAACACCTCCCCCCTGAATTTTCACAATTTCGACTTATCCCTTTCCTCTCTCAATCTCCTTTTCTCATTCTGTTACACTCAGCCTAGAGGTCAGGAATCATCTTTGATTCCTCCTTTTCATCATCCACAAAATCCAGTCCAGCTATGCAGCTATGACAATCTTACCTCCATATAAATCAGTTTATTTTTTGTGTCTTACTGTCCTGTCACACAAAATAAATGGATATATTTTCACCAAATTTGGAGAATATATGTGGTCTGACCAGAATTAAAATATGAGTCACAGCATATTTTAATATATATGAGTTTATTTTGGTACACATAACTACACAAATAAATGAGGGAAAATGCAAGTTCTTCCTAACAGTAGAAAGCCAATAAATACATACATAAGGAATGACAGAATGAGATCTTTATTTTGCAACCATAACAGTATTAAGTGAATCAAGCAAGAATACATTAGTGGATTCTAAAACCTGTGGGTGGAAGCAGACTTATAGTCTCTAAGTATATCCCCACAATCTATTAATTTTAAAAATGGGGAAAAGTAGCTTCACAATAGAGAAACCTGGTAGGTACCACCTTAATTAAATGATCAAAAAGTTAACATGATCAGTCATGGGACAAACTGACACCATGTGTCTCCTTGTACAATGCACTGAGAGTACAACATCCTTTCTATCTTATTCCTGACAAAAATACATAATCTGAATCTAATTATGAGAAAAATAGCAGCCCCAAAGTGACGAACACTTTACAGAGTAAGCAGTCCTGTATTTATAAAAAGTCTCAATGTCACCAAGAGAAGGAAAGACTGATGAACTAACTGTTTCAGATGAGTGGAGGATAAGAGTCGCAGCATTCAAGACAAGACATTCACTAATACATGATCGTAGATTTCTTTTACTCTAAAACATATTATTAGGACAATTGATAAAAATCAAATTAGATCATTAGGCAAGAAGATAGTATTGTTTCCTTTTTTAAAAAAGATTTTATTTATTCATGACAGACACACAGAGAGAGAGGTAGAGACACAGGCAGAGGAAGAAGCAGGCTCCATGCAGGGAGCCTGACGTGGGACTCGATTCCAGATCTGGGGATCACCCCCTGAGCCAAAGGCAGACGCTCAACCACTGAGCCACCTAGGCGTCCCAGATAGAATTGTTTCAATATTAATTTGCTGATTTAAAAAAAAAATTGCTGATTTTGATCATTGTATGGTAGTTATGCAAAAGAACGCCCTTGTATGTTAGTTGGCTAGAGGTGCCATAACGAATAGCACAGACTGGCAGTTTAAACAACACAGAGCTATTTGCTCACAGCCGCAGAGGCAAGAAGTTCTCCATCAAGGTCCGGCAGGGTTATAGTGTCTGGTGAGACCTCTCTTCCTGGCTGCAGACAGCTGCCCCCTCACTTGTCCTACTTTTCCTATTTTCTCACTGTCTCCTAGCTTAATGGATATTTCTGGAAATCAATCCCTCCCATAAGACAATTTGCCTGAGTGAGTATCATCACAATGCAAACTGACTCATCTAACAGCCTCTTAGAGAAAAAAAAATTTTTTTTTTCTTTTTCTTTTCTTTCTTTTTTTTTTTTTTTTTTTTTGTAATAGGTGTGGTAAAAGGGCTTGTTACTAATTTCCAAAGAAGAGAGAGTAATGGGCTCAGAGAAACGGAGTGCTCAATCAGCATATCCTTTGTTTTAAGACTATTGCTTTCTTATGAGACAAGATGAAGAAAACGTGTTTGCATCTCAAAACAGGCTAAGCTCAGCACCAGGCAACATATGAGATAGAAACTCAATTTATTTAAATCTCAATTACTAAAGCATATTGCTTTTGCATCTTATATATGAAGTGTGACAATAAAGTAATGAGATCAGTTTTTTTTAATTTAGTTCATAAACTGGCACTGATGGAAACCCCAAAATAAGATTGAGGAATTGTAAAATGGATGGAATAAGTTTATAGCTAGATCATTCATTTCAAAGTATATAACGCTCATTTAAATATGTAAGCCCTGCTCTATTTATTAAAACTCTAGTCATAGCGCTTGATCTTCACAGCTCATATAATACACATATGTGAATTTGGTGATAAACAGAATTAAACTCTGAAGAGTAATTGTGTGTTTCCCTATTCTTTGAGGGTTTTTTTAATGCCCTTCAATTTTTAATATACATTTTATTTTACTACAGTTTAGAAAAATCTTTATGCTAACCCTTGAGCCTAGGATTAAAATAACTGGCTTAACATGAGAACTGTTTTGGGTTTGTCCAGCTGGCTCAGTCAGTGGAGCATGTGGCTCTTGATCTTGGGGTTGTGAGTTCAAGGCCCATGTTGGGTGTAGAGATTACTTAAAAAATAAAAACATAAAAATATTTTTTAAAACTCTTTTGGATTCTTCACTACCACAGGTGTTCAACTGACTGACCATCACTCAAAGTCAAAACTGAGGAAACAGTTCTCAATCATTCAGATACTAGCATACACAGGGGAAATATCTCAGAAAGTTTCATAACATAATACAATGATGTGTTATGTTAATAACTCATGAGTCCAAAAATAAAAAACAAACAAGTAAACAAACCAAAAACCTACTCCCTCAAAACGATCTACTTAGGTCTGTGATGAACATAGAGGCAGGGATGCCTGGGTGGCTCAGTAGGTTAATCGTCTGCCTTCAGCTCAGGTCATGATCCTGGGGTTCTGGGATCGAGCCCCACATTAGGGTCCCTGCTCGGAGGGGAGTCTGCTCTCTCACTTTGCTGCTTCCCCTGCTTGTGCTTGCTTGCTATCTCTCTCTCTGTGTCACATAAATAAATAAATTCTTAAAAAAAAAAAGGCAGAAAAGGAGCAAAAGTGAGTATGCTACACATACAAAAGTGTGTTAATAGGAAGAATGGACACGAAGTTCAGAATTATCCAAATTTAACACTATGAAGCTCAGATGGACACTAGTCACCACAGAAGGCCTGATGCTGTGTCCAGAAGATAGGGCCTTAACAGATGACCCTAATAAATCAAAGGAAGAAGCTATGAGTACATGAAAATGGGCTCTTTCTGCAGAGACTAGACAAATGTAATGGATAATAACTCACAAGTATTCTCAGTTCATGAGCACATTTTGATCTAAATTAATTACCTCAGTATACATTGGCATTATTCTGGACAGAAAATATTCAAATTGTTACCAATGTTCTTAATGTACTCACATCTTTTTCATCTTGACTGGTATTATCACGATAAGATTGGACTTTCCAGGAATGCAATTTTTCTTTTTAATATGCTCTTCCTTCTCCTCTCTTTCCTATAATCATGCATCTACTTTATTCCCATAACCTTCGCTCACCACATTCTTTATTTCATTTTTATCCTCAACTCTTCTTATATCCTTTTGCTCTTCCTATTGTGTGGTCTATGCCCTTCCTGATTTAAAACAAACAAACAAACAAACAAACAAACAAACAAACCATGATTGAGTCTTGGAAGACCAACGACTGGACTTAAGAGCCTAAGTCGACCTAAATGGCCTCAAAAGACATAGTTAACATCATTAGTGACTAGTCAAAATGAGACACCACTTTGCACCCACCAGGATGGTTGTCATAAAAAAGACAGACAATAAGAAATATTTGGGGGATCCCTGGGTGGCGCAGCGGTTTAGCGCGCCTGCCTTTGGCCCAGGGCGCAATCCTGGAGACCCGGGATCGAATCCCATGTTGGGCTCCCGGTGCATGGAGCCTGCTTCTCCCTCTGCCTGTGTCTCTGCCTCTCTCTCTCTCTCTCTCTCTCTGTGTGTGACTATCATAAATAAATATATAAAAAAAATTTAAAAAAAGAAATATTTGTATAGATGAGGAATAACTGGAACCTTCCTACATTACTGGGGGGAAACGTGTACTGGCACAGTCAGTTTGGAAAACATTTTTGTAAAAATGACAACATGAAACTTACTATATAACCTAGCAATTTCCCTTCTAGGTACTCTTCCAAAGTCTCTTCCAAAGACTAAGAAAGTCTTCCAAAGTCTCTTCCAAAGACTAAGAAAGTCTTCCAAAGTCTCTTCCAAAGACTAAGAACAGGTATCTACACAGATATTTGTATGCAAATGTATATAGCAGGATAATGGCCCCAAATGAAACCATCCAGATGTCCACTGATTGGTGAATTGATAAACAAAACATTTATAAACAAAATGAAAACATATGTAAGTACTATTTGGCAATAAAAACAAATGAAATAACGATATATGTTATAACATGGATAAATCTCAAAAGCATTCAGCTAAGTTAAAGAAATCTGATACAAAAGAATATTTATTTTATTATCAGATTTACATGAAATGTCTAGAAAGGGCAAAATGCTGAATACAGAAAGCAGGTGAGTTGTCTGGGATTGTAATTGAGGGTAAGAATTGATTGCAAATAATCATGCGGGTTCTTTGGGGTGGGAATTTTCTAAAATTGGATTGTAATAATATATGCACAATTCTGTAAATTTATTAAAAAGCATTATATTGTACATAAAACAGGCAAGTTTTACAGTATGTAAATCATGTCTCAATAAAGCTTTAAAAATACCCTGCCATTTTTTATATAGTAGTGATAAATATCAGCATGACAAGTATCTATTCAGTGGATTCCACTGTAAAATTAGAGATATATTCTCATGAAAGAAAAATCTGACAGCCTGAGTTGACAAAGGTCTTAAAATTGCCCAGGTAGATTGATAGCATGGTGGATGTTATACTTTGTTTCTCTTAGTATTTAAAGAACACACTGAAACATCCCTTTCACTTAGTTTACTACAGCTAAAAATTCATCAAATTCAAGCATTTAGGTTACTGATCACATCCTTTTAATATTATTAATAGGTGCATTAAAAATAGCTTATTTTACAAAAAAGCTTTCATTTACAAGCCACAGGTTACCTGCAGCTGACCTAACTTTGTCTCATTTTTCAGAAGAACATTGGTATTTTTTCCATCTTCCCATTATTCATATATATTTATATACCTTTGCAATAAATCTTTTCACACAGCATTGTAAAGATCCATCCCATATCTGACTAACTACACTTACATAAGCCTCTTATAGGCAGAAACGATCTCCTCAATGACTTGTATCACAACTAATCAATTGGCTGAATCCTACATATATTAGTGTCCTGTGGCTGCCATAACAAATTACCACAAATTTGCTGGCTCAATACAACAGAAAACTACTTTCACATTTCTGGAGGCCAGAAGCCTGAACTCAAGGTGTTGTTGGCAGGGCTATACCTCCACTGGAGACTCTTGAGAAGAATCTTTTCTTGCCTCTTCCAACTTCTGGGGCTGTCAGCATTCCTTAGCTTCCTTGGCCTGTGACCACATCACTCTAAGCTTTCCCACTCCAATGTCATATCACCTTTCCCTCTCCGTCTTTTATAAGGGTACTCATCATTAGATTTGAGGTCCACATCGGTAATCCAGGATGCTTTCATCTCAAGATCCTTAACTCTCTTACATCTTCAAGGACCCCTTTTCCAAACAAAGTCACAGTCACAGGTCCCATGGATTTGAAAAAGGACATAACTTTTGTTGAGCCACCATAAAACTCACTACCCTATATAACCTAAAGATTAATTTTCTAGTATTTTAAAGAGCTTGACAACACCTATATTAAAATAAAGCAGCTTTGTCACTTTATTGATTTACTTTATAACTGAAAAATAGTTCTTTTTTTTTAAACCTATGTCATCAACTTAAATTCTAGAAATAGATTTTGTGATGGGGTTGACTACAGACTAATGGGAAAACAGGAAGCAACTTTTCCCATTCACTAAAACATGGGCCCGCTGTATATTGTTCTCCCATGCTCTTAGATTTTTTTCACAATTTTTCTTTTGATTAAAAGCAGTTATTTTCTATGGTTCTTGTAACTTTCCAATAGTGTTTTATCCAAAGGAGGTATACTTCAATATATCTTGGACTAGAATAATGTATTTTAATTAACTCTGAAGCAATACAAAGACAAATTTTGCTCTTTATCTTGACATTTTATCATAGCCTTTGGTATCATAAGCACTATCATCCCAATCTTTTCAATATGTATTAGTTTGTTTGTGGAAAGGATGTAACCAGTCACATACCCGTAGATCTGAGTTATTGCAGTTTATGTAAGTATGGAGTTCTACTGCTTTCATGGGGAAGAAGGGAGGAAAACAAAAGAGTAACATTATTAAATGTTTTAAAAATAAGAATAAGAGGGACACCTGGAAAAAAAAAAAAAGAGGGACACCTGGGTAGCTCAGCAGTTCTGCATCTGCCTTCAGCTCAGGGCATGATGCCAGGTTCAAGGATTAAGTCCTACATGGGGAGCTCCTTGCAGAGAGCTCCTTGCGGAGAGCCTGCTTCTCCCTCTGCCTCTGTCTCTGCCTCTCTCTGTGTGTCTCTCATGAATAAATAAATAAAATCTTTTTAAAAAATTACAATAAGTGAAGATGGCCATTAGCTTTTTAAACCTCATTTCTGGATGTGACTAGAACTCAAAAGCCCTGACAAATCCACCTCTGCACCAGAAATCTAATGAATGCTATAATACATTTCTAGACTCTTTCATCTAAACTTCCAAAGATTTGAGTTACTAATTTTTTCCTAGATCCATCCCGAGAATGCATGAGGTGTATATGTTAGTAAACTTGTGTTTTTCTCGTTTCTTTTTTTTAAGATTTTATTTATTTATTCATAAGAGACACACACAGAGAGAGAGGCAGAGACACAGGAGAGGGAGAAGCAGGCTCCATGCAGGGAGCTTGATGTGGGACTCAATCCTGAGTCTCCAGGATCACACCCTGGGCCAAAGGCAGGGCTAAACCACTGAGCCACCCAGGTTGCCCGTGTTTTTCTCTTGTTAATCTATCTTTCATTACAGAGGTCTCAGCCAAGAACTCAAAGAGTGGAGGGAAAATTATTTTTTCTTCCCTACCAATGCATGAACAAAACTCTAGTCCATAAGGAGCCAAAATATAAGTTATACTTTGGAGTAGAATCCATCTCTGGGTATCTCACTTTCTTATAGGCATTGATTAATTATGGCATATTTAAGAAACAGCAACCACAGAAACAACAAATAAACTACGGTATAAGAAGAGAAGCAAAGGAATGTGGAGATGTTTATACTGGAAAAGAAATTATTTAGAAGGAGAAAATGTTGCTTGTACCTATCTGCAAGATACCAGCGGAAGAAGGTTCAGACAAGTCTTCCTCACTCCAGAGGAATGGGTAGCCTCAGGAAGTAGTGAGCACAGAAGAGTTCAGAGTAGAGGCCAAACATACATGGCAGCACCAAAGTGGAAAGGGTGCTGCAAGATGGGTTGACTCTATTACCACCGAGGTCTCTTCAAATCCTGACAGTCTATGGTTGGTCCACTGGTCAAGCTCAAAGAACTCATCTCTGGTCACGGTTGCTAGGTCCAATCTGCTCGAGACAAAGGTCAGGTTGTGCATACAGATTGATCCCGGAGAATCACATGCTCTTTGTCTTACCTTACTGAACCTTTCTAATTTTCAGTAAATGTCTGCTTTGGACACGCCCCACCTCCCCAAAAAAAAGACACACAGCTATAAAAAGCTATACAAAGGAATACTGTAATTCTCATTATAATTTATCTCTATCCCATCACTGCTTCTACTAGGGCCACAGAATGCATCTCTACATCTACATCCATGTGTTGTTTCTACAGTTCTTCCTATGCTTCCCAGTAATACAATCAATCTAGTAGAGATGGTAACTCAAAGGGAATAACAGAATTTTATCGTAACACACATGTTGGTATCTGGTGCCCAAGCAACAATGCCACGAGTGTTCAGAGAAAGATGCAGTGGAGTACAGCTGGAGAGCTTCCTAGAAAGGATGAAATCTGACCTGGGCCCGGCAGAAAAAGAAAGGCTTAGAATGAGAGAAAGGTAGGCATTTTCCAAAGAGCAAGAACTTGAATAGCCAGGAACATTAAAGGCAGAGACAAGAGCAAAAGTTCATATTTCCATTTCCTGTATGTTGAAGCATAAAGGAACTGCATTTCAGAACCATGCCCAACTGCTGCACACTTATTTGATCTCTGCTCTCAAGTAATGAAAAGTATATCCTGGCTTGCGAATGAGCCACGAGGCTAATAAGGTAGCACCATGAGCACGAGATGTAGTCTGAAGTAATTACTTCTAGCTACATCTTGGCTTCCTCGCTGAAACGTGGGATGTGAAGATGTGATTCTAGAAGTATTTTTAACAGGGGTTTTGGAGCAGATGCTTTCACCTGGAACACTGGCTCCAAGAATCTTCAACCACTGGGAACAGGCATCCATAAACATCGTTTATTTCATACTCTGTGGAGTTGACTGTTAATTCTGCCAGTGACATTCCACATAGGTATTTCTGGTAAAGTTGAGTTTCTGTGCTGAGATTTCTCTTTCTACAGTACCATTTTGTTAATGAGGACACATGTGTGTGTACATTTGTGTCCCAAAACTCAGCGGGCATAAAAAGAGGAAGAATGGAGAGGATTAAACACAGCCAGTGGAAAAAATATAATATGACTCTGTATGGGGAAAACATGGGAGTTAGCATGATAGCTGGAGAAGGCAACAGTATTCAAACTCTGAAGAAGAGACGTGGTTTGGCCTAGAGGCCTTGGATCCTATGGGGACACATAGGCCCGGTGGCCAAATGTACTCTGCAGATTAACTTCCCACGGAATCTTTGTTCTTTGTTTTCTGGATACTGAGACGTGACTTGGGCTGATGTTGGCAATGGTGTTGATTTCAGAACCATGCTTCAGGCCCCTCCTCAGCTACAGCCCACCTGAACCCCTGTGGAAGGCATGGTAATGCCCCTTCCTTGGACCACATCTACCATTTTAGTCCTCAAAACATCCCTGAATCATCGGTATAGCTGAGCTGACATATATTATGCATTTCCTTTGAGAAAACAGCTACTAGGTGCAATTTCTTTCAGAATCTTGCTTGGTGTGTGTGCCCATGCACACACACACATACATACACAGAGCATCTTGCTCTCTCTCCTCTGCTCCCCAGCCCCCAGGCATCCTGTGCTGTAAGGTAGGGTTCAGAGGGCTAAGCACTCAAATTAATCCCAGAACTTCCCTTTCTTCTTTTTGAACACCCCTTCCCCAACACAAATTGCCAGGAGCCACTAGCCGTTCTTTACTCAAGCCCTGATTTTAGGAGAGGTGATGGAAGACAGCACTCCAACTAGGAAACACTGTAGACTGATCTGACCTCAGCACTATGTGGCTGTCCCCACCTTTCTGGCCAATCCTGTTCTTCAGTGGGCCTTGAAATGTTCCCTCTGCAATTCTCCCATCCCTCAGGTCCTCTCCCGGTCTCATCTCCACTGACAAACATTCCTGGTCTGCTGTCCACTCCCCTTCTCTATTTTTAACCTCTCACAGCATTTAGAAACAGGTTTCAGATTTTCACTCTTCTCCTCCACTGCATTATATACACATTCTGTGAGACTGGGGATCACATGATATTTTTTGTTTCTATCTCCAGGGCACACAAAACCAAGTCAAGCACTCAAATTCTTGGACATTTGTTATTCACAGCAGATAGGAAATTAACTCCTGTTAAGACACTGGGTACTCTGAGACACAAAAAATGTCTTAATTCAGCAAATACTGTCCCAGATCCTTTTTTCTGCCAGGCAGTGTGCCCAGCACTGTGGGATACACTAGAGAGGAAATACACAGGCCCTGAGCTCCTGCAGCTCTTACTCTCTTGAGAGAGACATCACCCAAGTATATAATCACAAAACATGAGAGTGGTTAAAATGGAAAGGCACAGGACTGCAGAATGATTGTATAATGAGGGGAAAGGATTTCCTCTGAGGGGACATGACCTAACACTGCGTCAACACATTAAGGACCTAAAAAAATAAATGAGTGAATGAATGGATATAGATAAAAAATGAGAAATTAAAGTGAAGAAAACTACCAAAAACATAATATACTTTATTTACTAAATGAATGAATATGAAAGGCATGGATCAAATCTAGTTATAATTAAGAGTCTGAAGATCGTGGGAATAAGCAATGTGGGTGGAAGCCACTTCCGAGATGACTCATGCCACCAAGAGCGGTTCCTAATCCCTAAGCCCTTCTGAAAAACCTGAAAACAGTGTTACATACAGTTGCAATGGGGCTCTCTATATCCCATGGACCCCAGAATAAGGAGTCCACTGTATTTTACTCGTTAATTCCTACTTAAAACGGAGGACTACTCTGCACGTTTCCAAACAGAGCTACCACATGGTAGGTACTTGGGAAAACTCGGGTTTGTGCCCTATGTTCTAAAGACGAGATATTTTCCGTGTTAGGAACACACAACATAAACCCAAACTTAGATCTAGAGTCCATTTCATAAAAGCTGTAGTGCAATGCCTGGCATCTTAAGCAGGAAAATAATGTAGGCAAGAGAATCAAAAGGAAAAAAAGGGAGAAGATACTTCCCAGTTAGATACATAAGAAAAAACATTACAATTCCATGTTGCACTTTTTAAAAATAGGAGTACCTTCAAAAGAAAAATTGGAAGTGAGAAATGCCATAGATTTTCAAAAGAGAGAAAAAACTGGAAAAGAACTTTTAAAAAATCTCCACAGTTCCCGCAGCTTTCCTAACCTTTCTCCATCTTTCTTTCCTTTGTAGAAATTAAAACACCAGACAGGAGTAGAACCAATCACAACTGGACAACACTTATCCAGATATACATCTGCCTTCCAAAATGCATTCAAAATTTTTACAGTGCTTGGGCACCTGGATGGCTCAGTGGCTGAGTGTCTGTCTGCCTTTGGCTCAGGTCTTGAACCCGGGGTCCTGGGATCAAGTCCCGCACTGGGCTCCCCAGAGGGAGCCCGCTTCTCCCTCTGCCTATGTCTCTGCCTCTCTCTCCCTCCCTCTCTCTCTCTCTCTCTCTCAGTCTCTCACGAATAAATAAAATCCTTAAAAATTTTTTTTACACTGCCTTGTATTTACAAGTCTTCTGTACCGCAAACTCCACTGTGAGTCAGGTTTCCTGAGGTTGCTGAGTGGAGATAAAGCACCCAGAAAAGCCTGAAGTGCTCTAGCATTGCAGAAGCAGTCTCCCTGGCATTACAGAGAAGAAAATGAGGCCTAGAGACTGGTTCTAGCATAAGGGCAAAGCCCCCTGAAACGTCACTAAAAGAGCTGACAGTGAGCAGAGGGTAATGTATACACTTGTCCAATCACAATGTCCTACACCTGAAACGAATGTAACATCGTGAGTCAAGTACACCCCAGGGAAGGGCTGAGGAGGGGAAGTGGGCGGCCCCGAAGGATGCTCCCGACCCCACTGCACACCAGTACCCCCACTGGTGTCATATGCCTCTCTCCAGCTCTTCTCAAACAAATAGCCATTTGGAGACTATTTCTGTTTTTCTTATTTGTTTCCTTCATTTCTACCGAACAATGCTCTTTAATCAGGCAGTTGCCACGCTGCTCACTGGCTTCCAGTCTGAGCTACTCCAAACGCAGCCTGCATCCCCTTGTCGGGGTCTGCAGAGAGTCTTTAGGCCTGTTAGGACACAGCGGATCCCTTGTAAGTCATTTGGCCGCTCCCGCTCCCCGCTGCATGCCAATTAGTCTGCAGGCTGCTCGTCCTCTGCGGCCACTGGAACCACACTCCTATTTCAGGGAAGTCTCAGGAACCGCATGCCCGAGAACCTACGTGATGTTGATGCCCAATGCTGATGTGCCACATACCTGGCTCTCGGACATCCTCGGCAAAACCCGCTGGACCCCTCAGGACATTATTTTTAGAGAAGGAAACAGAAAAGTTAAATATTTTTCAAGGTAAGAAAGGGAAAGCACCTACACAGGAACTAGTTTTATATGATCATTTAGAAAGGAGGAATATGAAGAATTATTACCGTGGAACGGGTTCCTATGAGGAAAGCATGTGCAGATAGCACCATACGTTCCTTGCCTCCTTGATGTATATCAAACATACTGATAATGTCTGCATCAGCCCACTATGTTCTACGACCAAAAGTTAAGGACACTGGTGTCACTGATTGGACTCAAGCTGTAAACAAGTGGCATGGCACTCATAACGATGCCATAACGAAGTAACAAGGATTGAATGGTGGCAGCAGATGAGGGAAATACTCAGGGATTTGGGACCAGAAGGCAGGACTTCAGGGAGCTGCTGGAATTCTGCAGGTGCTCTGGCAAAATGCTCTCAGTGCCACTTTACAAAGCAGCCCTGTTTCAGCCGGCTCCTGTAGAGAAGGCTTTTAATGAGAGGTCACTGCTCACCAACAGGACATGGACTTGCCCTCAAACAAATCCCATCTGGAGGAGAACCCTATAATTAACCAGTTTGTTCATTTCAGACGGTTCACCTGACATCAGATAGAACCACTGCCAGCGCCGCTGTGGAGCATGGAAGCCACTTTGGTATGAAGGACCTCATTACAACATGCAGGTATCCAGACAGGTTAACACCTCAAGAAAGAGTTTAATTCCCAACATGCGTTGTCTTAGTAAGAACTGTTCTCTTCCCAAGCTATCACCTCCTTTTTGTTAAAGTAACAACTCCCAATTGTCTTATCCAAAGACTCCTTTGATTCAAAAATTACTAACAAACCAAAGCATATTATGTGTGTTATATATAAAAGAAAAAAAACTAATTTTTAAATCACTAGAAATAATAATAAGATCATTTCCAATTAACATATTTCATCTCTAGAAATCTACATATTCTAGGGCATCTGGGTGGCTTAGTCTGTTAAGCCTCTGCCTTGGGCTCAGGTTATGATCCCAGGGTCCTGGGATTGAGCCCCTCATTGGGTTTCCTGCTCAATGGCGAGTCTACTTCTCCCTCTCCCTCTGCCTTTCCCGTGCCCCACTCATACTCTCTCTCCCTCTCTCTCTCTCCTCTCAAATAAATAAAATATTTAAAAAAAAAGAAATCTATATTTTCTAAAACAAAAATGAAAAAGGTAGAATATTTATAATAATTTTGCAAATCTCTTTAAATATCTGACTCAATAAAAGAAACTAAATTCCTGTATTTCCTTCCACATTCATCTGCTGCTGTATGCTGTTTGCATAAAAGTATGAGAAGAAAATCTATACTTGCTCAGATGCAGTTGGGAAAAGGGGAAATGTTTTTAAAACTTTTTAAGGTAATTATGGATATCCTTCTTTGAAACTACATTACTCAGTAAGTGTAGTCTCTTAAAAGCTTACTTGTAACATAGAACCCACTGGTATACCTTGAACTCTAAATAAATCTTTCACCCTTTGGGATGGTTAATTTTATGTATCAACTCAGCTAGGCTACGATGTCCAGTTTATTTGGTCAAATGGGAGTCTAGATGTTGCTGTGAAGGTATTTGTGGGTGTGGTTAAATTTAAATCATCAGACATGGGCAGTCTGGGTGGCTCAGTGATTTAGCACCGCCTTCAGCCCAGAGTGTGGTCCTGGAGACCCAGGATCCAGTCCCACGTCTGGCTCCCTGCATGAAGCCTGCTTCTCCCTCTGCCTGTGTCTCTGCCTCTCTCTCTCTCTCTCTGTGTGTCTCTTATGAATGAATAAATAAAATCTTAAAAAAAAATCATCAGACATTGAGTAAAAATTACCCTCCATAATATGGGTGGGCCTCATCCAGTGGGTTGAAGGCCTTAAGAGAAAAAGACTGAGGTCTCCAAACAAAAGGGAATTCTTCTTCCAGACTGCAACACAGAAATTCTTCCTGAGTTTCCAGCCTTTGTACTCAGAACTACAACATCAACCTTGACTGCATTTCCAGCTCATCAGACTGCACTGCAGATTTCAGACTCCTCAGCCCTCAACCACAGGAGCCACTTCCTTAAAATTAATCTCTCTCTCTCTCTCCCTCTTTCTATATATATATAATCACATGTACATATCTATCTCTATATATATATCTATGTCTATATATCCTATTTGTTCAGGTCTTTGGAGAATCCTGTTACATCAATGCACGATTTCATAACATCATGCACTAGTTAGAAAGTATTAGATCACTGAATTATACAAATTTTCAAAATGTTTACAAATTTCATGATATAATATTTTGAAAATTATTTTTGCTAACATCACTGCCAACCTCATCAAAAGTCTTTTGGTATAAGAAGTTTGTCAAGCTCACAATGGCAGTTAAAAGTTTTCCAAATTCTAATTTCTGTTAGAGAACTTGTATTTTAGCATTAGTAATGAATACCATCAGTTGTTTGCCTTGTAATGCCAGGCTCATTGCTCATTTGGAAAAAAAAAAATGCCTATTAAAAACCTAAGTTTGAATAACCACAGTCTTTCAATAAATGATCTTTTATTAGAAAGAAAAGAAAACTGGCTAGTACAGCTTGCCACTCAAACAATCATACAAGCACTTCTCGAGACATTGCTCTCTGGTGTGCAATAGAAGTGCTTTGTGCATACCTGCCAATTTCATCATGTGAATATATATCACATGAGCATGCAGGAAAAAGAGATATATTCACCTGTCGGGGCTTAATACTGCTTCATCAAGGACACTCTTAAGTAAAAATGGAATTTTTTTAAAACTCCAAGTGTGTAGCAGTATATGCAAAGACCACTAGCACAGTTTGGTGCCACTGTCTAGATGTGTGAGAAGGGGCCAATTATCTTACCCATCAACTGTCTGTACTGTCAGTGTATATATCAACACAGTAAAAAAGGCAAATAATGTCTTTGTATTATTATGAGAACAGTTTTGACCACACAGACCCCCTAAAAGGGTCTGGGGCTTCCCGTCGATCTGTTGAGCAGTTTATGAACCACAGAACTGACCTGCTCTCTCCCACACTCAGGTACCAAAGAAGTCCAGAAGAGAAAACTCAGGCCAGCAGATGTGGGGGCATGATGAGTTCCTGGTTCAGACTGCCCAGAGGAAAGGGATGGTCCCAAGAGCCACAATCTCTAAACTGGGGTACATGAGCCAGGGCACACAAAGTCTTTTCAAAATTGATTTGCTTCAGAAGGAATACAGTCCAGACTGCCATTATAGTTCTCTGTTTCCACCTTCCCTCTTATATTAGTCCTGATTCCCTCTCTGTAAAAGCAATGTTATCTCTTACCCATCATGCTTTATAGTAATGCACTGTCTGGATGGTAAATCCTCTCAGGACACCCAACAAAAGTGTAATTAAAAATGTTGGTACTGGTGTTCCCAGAGATATAACTACAAAGACTGGAGAAAAATCACTCTGCAAGTGAAGTGGTTCCCAACTGAATGCTTTCAACAAAATGGAAGCTGGACCTAATGGTGTTATTCGCTGAAAGATCATTTAAAATGGCATTTGATGAAAGATCAGTAACTAGTGATTTTTTTGGCAGATAATTCAAAAGGAGTCAAAGAATTGAGAAGTTTTGTTATTAAAAGACCCCTTTTATTCTCATTTACTCACCTAATGTTTTCTCATTCTAAGCATATAAGTGAAAATTGAGAGAGCTGTGATGCTGAACCCAGATTCATGCCATCAATAAACAATAGTCATCATTTAATAAGAAAATTAACCATAAAAAAAATAAAAGCTATCTCTATTTCATTAAGATGCATTTCTTTTTTTTTTTTTAAGATTTTATTTATTTGAGAGACAGTACATGCATGACCAGCGGGAAGGTGGGGAAGAGTAGAGGGAGAGGATGTCAAGCAGACTTCACGCTGAGAGCAAAGCGTGACACGGGGCTCTGTCTCACAACCCTGAGATCATGACCCGAGGTGAAACCAAGAGTTGGACGTTTAACCAACTGAGCCCCTAACCACCCAAAGATGCACTTCTAATAGAATTTTACTTTTCATTTTTAATAAGTATGAATAGAATAATCAAGCAAACACTTATATGGTGTTTATATGGTCTAGAAATGATCCTAGGCACTATATCTGGTAACTCACTTAACCTTCATAATGTTCATGTTAGGCTAGTATCATTTTTAATCCCCATTTTACAGATAAAGAAGATGAAGCTACAGAGCAATAAGACTTAGAGCTAGGATTTGAACCCAAGACTTTCAGGTTTGAGTCTATGCATTAACTACTATACTTTGCATCTCCAATACATTATTTAAAATAAATACTATTTTGATATTTGTGAATTCATAACTAATTGAGAAGAAAATTTAATACTTAGATGTTAAGGACATGGAAATTTAAGAATCATATTAATGTATTTGAAGATTTTTATTGCAAGGAAATATGATACTAAGATTAATAAAAACCATAAAACTATACTACATTAGTATGAAATTCCATAAGCCAAATGTAATGGAAATAGGAGTTCAAAGTGGAAAAGAATAATGTAAAATTCCAAGTGATAAAAGAGAAGCATAATGATGTACTTAAAAAATGTATTATGGTAGGTAACAAAGCACTTTAGGGATTTATATCCCATTAGACATATTTAAAACAGGGATATAACAATTTTATTTTAAGTTTTCAACACATACAATACATGAGACATTATGGTCTTTGTAAGTACTGAAAACTTACAATGAACAGTTTTAGATGCTAACCTAAATGTAGAGGGAATCTATAGTTTTTAAAAATTAATTTAGAGGGCAGTGGAACAATATTTTTAGTCCTAGATGAGGAAAAAGTTTCAAGAACCATATTCTTGGCCTAAAGAATTTTCTTAGAATGGCTCGACATTCACCAGGTCTGAAAAGAACAGGGCCTGTGGAACTTACTTGGAATGGCTTGGCCTTAATTTAACATCCTTGTCACTCTTTGTTTACCAAAGATCATTCCACTGAAATGTTACCTTTTCTCCAGCTTTACTAAAAGGAACAGATCTATTTATGTATGAAACTTAACACATCTGTCTTCCTGAATTAAAATGAAATAAATTTAACAATTCCTAACAAATTGAAGAGAGTTAACAATTAAGTTTTTTCGTTTAAATGCCATTAGATATGAAGTAGTACTTCACTCACTCATATGCAACTTGACAGCAACATAATCATTTAGTAATTATTATAGTATTCTTAAAGTCAGTGGAATGTGTGGCTCTTGATCTTGGGGTTGTGGATTCAAGCCCCATATTGGGTGTTGAGATCACTTAAAAAATAAAATCTTAATAAAAAATAAAATAAAACAAAATAAAAATACAACTACTAAACAAATTCTACAGCTAAAAAAAATGTTTAAAACAAATGTTCAAAAAAAAATAAAACAAATGTTCACTGAATGAGCTTAACAGCATATTGGAGAAAGTCAGTAAATCTGGAAGATCAAAAGGACTGATATAATGCTAAGAAACAGAGATTTTAAGAAATGAACACTATCTCAATGATGATATACAACAATATTAAATGCTCCAACATACATGCCATCAGAGTCCCGAAGGGAGAAGAGAGAGAAAAGAGTAGAAAGAAATATTTAAATAAATAATAACCAGAATATTCCCAAATTTTGTGAAAGGCATAAATTTATGATTAAAAAAAGCTGAGTAAACCTGATACCGTATAAATACAAAGAAAACCACAGCTAGAAGAAAAAAGCACAGTAACTACAGGGGAACAACAATATAGTAGCTAATGAGGGGTTATTGAAAACAGGAAAATAGAAGGCAGGAGTTCTATTGCCATTAAAATGCTGAAACAAAACAAGCAGGGGCAGGCATTTAAAAGGAACTAAGTCTAACAAACTGAGTATGATCAAATTTTAAGGAAGATATAAATCTCTCTCCCACATACCAGTGGCACGGTAACAGTGATCACTTCTATCAAGAGAAATGGGTAAGATATGGCAACAAGGAGACTCATTTTTCAACTGAATGTCCTTCACTCATAAATCTAGAAGAAATGAAAATGAACACCCAAGAGAGAAGTAAATGAAGTCAGTAAAACTGAAACCGAGAGAAAAAATAATAGAAAAAATAAGACTGAGCTTTAGAATAAGAAAAAATGTGCTTCCACCTGTTATAAAAACTATGTTCCTGTTTCTTTTTATATATATATTTTTCATTCGTGAGAGACACAGAGAGAGAGAGAGGCAGAGACACAGGTAGAGGGAGAAGCAGGCTCTATGCAGGGAGCCCGATGTGGGACTTGATCCCAGGTCTCCAGGATTACACCCTGGGCCAAAGGCAGACACTCAACCCCCTGAGCTACCCATGCGTCCCCAAAGCTGTTCCTTATTAAGTTTTTTCATCCCTCACAAAATGGTCCAAAATTAAAATATATATATAATAAATCCAGAAGTAATGAAAAGAAGTACCCTATAGATAAGTAAAGTCAGCAAAACTAAGGGGAAAAAATGAGTAAAAATCAAGGCTAAACTTCATGATAGTGAGACAGAGTCTAGAAATTGGGAGAAAGCTCAATTTGCATTTAATCTTTATAGTAATTTCCATTTATAGGGCATATGACAGACAGACTCAGGAAAAAAAATGATGATTTTACATTTAAAGCCACAATTTGATTCCCTGTACTATCCTACAAGAAAAGCTTAGCATAATGGTCAATAGCAGTTTTGAGCTGGCCTAAATCACTTCAAATCATGGTTCTTAGTGGCTATGCAGCCTTGCATAGGCACCTCGGTTTCTTTACTTAGAAAATGAAAATAATAACAGTACTTATCCTATGTAGTTGTGTAGCTGTTGTAAAGATCAAATGTGGGAGTACAGTACTACACTGCTTAGAATAACATGTAACACACAATAAACCTTTATATTTGCTTATAAATGTTACATAGTATTTTAATTAAGCATCAAAGTGTTAATAACAACTCTGTTGCTTAAAAACCAATCTACCTTTGTGCAGAACACCTTCAATAATTTTTATTATTCATGTGTATTTGATTAAACTTCACAAATATAAGCTATTTAAATAAGGTACAAAAGTTTTTAAGTTCTAAAATGGCTACGATTTGCTTCTCTGTAAAAAGGGAACTGCCTTGCCATACAGAGCCTTGCAGACGTGCAATCAGGACTTTCTTTTTTTTTTTTTTTTTTTTTTAGGACTTTTCTTGAACAGAAATAAACACAAGTGCTTAAAGAAAGGAGAATTAAAAATTAAAAGTGGAATTATATGATCTGTGAATTATAACCCCAAAAAGCTGTTTAAAAAATACCCAAGCAGGGACGCCTGGGTGGCTCAGCAGTTGAGCATCTGCCTTCGACTCAGGGTGTGATCCCAGGGTCCTGGGATCAAGTCCCACATCGGGCTCCCTGCGAGGAGCCTGCTTCTCCCTCTGCCTGTGTCTCTGCCTTCTCTCCGTGTCTCTCATGAATAAATAAATAAAATCTTTTTAAAAAAATACCCAAGCAAACTCTTCTTGTTAACTGGAAATTTTGCAATTCATTTTTCTTCTTATACTCCTATTTTTATCCCACTTTTACCATCGAACTTTATCTTGACATTGTATACTTTATTGGTCAAGCTGTCATTCTTATCTTGAACAAAAATATGTACGTAGACCAGAATTAATTTTTTTTAAAATAAGATTTCCTGGGGAGAAGTAGATGATAACTTGATTGGACAGTTTATCTTATTCCAAAAATGAAAATGTCTCCCTGACAGAGACTCTGTGTGACCTACATATCTTCACATCATCATGACCATTTAACAACCTGCACAAAGGTGAGGACAAGAAGAAGGGATGTGTTCAATGGCAACCAGACAGATGTGACCCTGAAATTCCTGTGAATGAAGACAGCATGTGGTACAGATTCATTTCTAGATTGTAGCTGAGACCTCCAAGCTGAGATGGTTTCTTAAAACATGCAGTTGTGGTTCAAAAGCCCCTAACCTTTTAGCGAGAGAGGACTCAGTGCCCACTGTATTTGTAGTTAGAAACAGATAGAGGTGAATTTCTTGTTCAGAAAGTGTTGTAACTAGATCCTCCCATACAAAAACAAAATTGCCAGATAAAATATTTTTTTAATCCAGTTTGCATGTAGACTGATGAACTGAGAAAGAACTTCTCAGAGACCAAATATCAGGTGAAAGCAAGAAGCCAAAAAGATCAGAGGAATACAAAAGCATTTGCTAGGTAATGTTGACCTTGTAGACACCAGAGAACAAAAGAAAAACGTCCTATGACCACCATAGATAGGGAGTCGGTAAAAGACTCTCCCCCTGCATAAAGCTGGGATTGTAACGATAATGCTCTCATTCTAAGGGTACAAGGAAATTTAGCTGACCGAAACACTGGCCTTAAAGAGAGGGAAAAAATTCTCCCTTCAGAATTTATAATCACAAACCTATTAGCATAAGGTTTTACAACTTGAATTCATACCACTGTAATCTCCAAAAAAAGTTCAAGTTAAAATTTAAAGTACTCTTGGGTTTTGCACTGTCCCCCCAAGAAAATGAAGCAAATGTAGATTATTGCAACCTAGGCATCCAAGTATTCACACAGAAAAAGTTCCAAGAAAGATAAGCTCAGAGGTAAATCTTCAAAAGATCTATAAGCAAACAAAAGACAATGAGAGAGCCTGCTGAAAAAAAATGGGGGGGGGGGGGCATGTCAAAGCAGATTCACAAAGACTTCATAAATTGGAATTGTCTGGAAGAGAATATAAACTCCTTATATTCTCTTCTCATCTTATCGAATCTAAAATGCCATCAATTTAAAAATGCACTGTTATTTTATCTAATAAAAACAGAAAGAGAATGTCAGCTGTGTCCCAAACTTCAGTGATCCCAAACTGTGTGGGGAAAATGTTTATCTTAGGAAGAATGATATACAGTCAGTATGTTAAAATAACCAAGTAATAAATTATCTTGTCTAAAATGAATTCTCAAAAGACTGGCTTCCTGCAAAGAAAGCTCCATGGAATCCTTCTCAAGCTGAATGCTTTTCAGAATCAATCCTCGTGGCATACTGAGGCAACAAACCAAGAAGCCAACTGCCTAATACTGAACTGCAACCACAACACCTGAACGTCAGAATCCTGATAAAGCCAAAAGATGGGCTGGTGCTCCCCTGAGCATGAATACTGAGGTGGGAGAAGAGAGACTGGGGTCAAGATTTTGTTGTGTCATAACGTTACTACCCAAAGGTTTGAACCATTCATTTACTATGTGAGGAGAGGAGTGGTATTACCCCAATCTTGTAGCTTAAACTTTCCACAGTCCGAGACCCATTCTCTCTCCTGGTGTCTTACAACCCTCAATGCTAGATCCCTGGACATATGCCCTGATACAATGGGCATGCGGGGATGAGCACATCTGCATGGACTCCTGTTTCTGTAAGTTTCTCCCAACAAAATATGGTGCCAGATGGCCCAATGTATGTGCTCTTAGGTATTTCATTTTCTTGCTTTGTAATGTCTAAAGAATCTGTAAATATACAAAGAAGAAAAAGAACAGTGAAAAAGACTAAGAAGGTTTGAATTAAAAGCAAATTTCTAGAAATAGAAATATAACTGAATATTTTATTCTATACTTAAAATTTGCAAAGAAGTTAGATATGTTAAGAATTTTTCCCATAAAAGATGATGATGATGATGATAAAGGGGCCAAGAGGAAACTTTGGGAAGTGATGGCTGTGCTTATAGCTTTGATGGTGGTACTGGACTCATGGATATATATTTATCCCCAATCTCATTGAGTTGTACACATTGAATATGTATCTCTTTTTACAGGACATGTCAATTATACCTCAACAAGGTATTTTTTTCTTCTTTTATTATTTTATTTCTTTTTACAGGACATGTCAATTATACCTCAATAAGGTATTTTTTTCTTCTTTTATTATTTTATTTCTTTTAGAAAGGAAGGGGTTAGGCACAGAGGGAGAAGGCGAGAGAATCTCAAGCAGGCTCCATGCTCAGTACAGAGCCTGCGTGGGGCTGGATCTCACAATCCTGAGGATCATGATCTGAGCCTAAATCAAGAGTCAGATGCTTAACAGACTGAGCCACTGAGCCATCCAGGCACCCCTATTTTGTCTTTTTTTTAAAGTGTAACTGTAACATTAAACTCCATGGCAGGTTTATAACACAACAAATCAAAATGAAAAAAGAATTGGCGAAGTGGAATTAAACAGGTTAAATTATCCAGAATATAATATTAAGAGGCAAAAGGAATATGAAAGCAGGATTCATGAAAATGGAGAAAGAGTCAGAATATGTACCACTTGAACAGGAGATGCAGAAAAAAAGATATGAAAAGATGAAGCAGAGGCAATATTTAAACACATAATGACAACAAGTTTTCCAAACTTGGAAGAAGCCTAATCCACAGGCTCTGGACTCCTAACATATCTTAGGCAGGATAAATAAATAAAAAGAAATCCATCTCTCAACTATCAAGATGAAAATGTGGATGTCAAAGACAAAGAAAAAGCTTAAAAGCCGTCAACAAGAACACACAGATTATATTACAAAGGAGTGACAGACAGGGCTGGTGACCTCTTGAAATTAACAATAGAAGCTGGTAGTCAGAACATTATCTTCAATATGCTGAGAAAAAAAAAATAACTGTCAACCCAGAAATTTAGATCTATGCATAAATATATATAAAAATATAGATTAAAAAACCTTTTAAAAATTAAAGTGAAATATACTTTAAACATACAAAACTAAAAGGGTATATACCACCAACAGATATTTACCTTAGGAAATCCAAAGAAATATTTTTCAGGCAGGAAAGTGATTATAGATGGGAGCACTGAGGTCAATTAGAAAGGAAAAATTGATGTCAAATACTGTGTGTGGCGGTGTGTGCACACGCACATGTGTGTGTAAAGATTTATAAAAACAAAAAAGTTGGAAATAAAATACATGACAAGAGTAAGATATATGTCATGAGAGGATGGCTATGCTTTCTGACATATTGAATAATTTTTAAATTTGTTTATCAGAGTCATGTCTGAAATATAAGGTCTAAGATTTTGGAAAGATAGAAAAATGTATCAGGTAACACTAACCAAAAGAAAGCCAGCATACCTGTAACAATTTTTTTATTTATTTATTTATTTATTTATTTATTTATTTATTTATTTATTTTTAAAGATTTTATTTATTTTGTCATGAGAGACACACACAGAGAGAGAGAGAGAGAAAGAGGCAGAGACACAGGCAGAGGGAGAAGCAGGCAGCATGCAGGGAGCCGGATGTGGGACTTGATCCCAGGTCTCCAGGATCAGGCCCTGGGCTGAAGGCAGCGCTAAACCACTGAGCCACTGGGCTGCCCCCTGTAACAATTTTAGACATAATATACTTTAAGACAAAAATCTTTACTGCCTGACAATGAAGGATTCTTATCACTAAGAAGATACTACATTTCTAAACTTGTTTATTCCCAATAGCACAGCTTGAAAACATAAAGAGCAAAACAGAATGTCAAGGAGAAATAAATTCATTCACATTAATGAGACAAATTTTAACATACTTCTCTCAGTAACTGATACATCAAAAAAAAAACAAAAGAAGAAAGATCAATAATAATACCAATCAATAATATAAGATTTGAATGACACAGTAACAAGCTTGATCTCATACACCAAAGGCTCTCAAAAACTTTGGTCATAGGCTTCCTTTACATTCTGAAAAACTAAGAATTCCAAACAGTTTTTATTTATATAGTTTATATTGGTTGATACTGACTGTATAAAGGAATAAAAACTGAACATTTAAGAAAACATTTATTGATTAATAATTTTAAAATAACAATAAGCCCATTACATGTTAGCATAAATACATTTTCTAAAACAAAAAAAAATTTGTGATAAGCGGGCTTTGTTCTTTCATTTTTTGCAAATCTCTTTAATATCTGGCTTAATAGATGACCTGTATTCTCATATCTGCTTCTGTCATTTATTTTGTTGCAACAAGTATCATGTAGCCTCTGAAAAACTCCACTGTAAACTCATGAGAGAATGAGAGAGAAAAAGGTAAATAATGTCTTAGTATTACTACTAGAATAGTTTTGACTTCATGGACCCCTTAAAAGGGTATTGGGGAACCCGTGAGGTCCCTAGACAATACTTTGACAACTGGTAGAATAAAATCCACAGTAATTTGCACCCATATACAAATGAAGAAAATACATAAAGCTCTCACAAATGTTAATTATATAGGCCATAAAATAAGTCTAAATAAATCTTAGAAGACTTGTATAGTACAGACCATACTCTATGACCACAATACAATTAAGCTTGTAATCAATATCACTCTTAAAGATCAGGAAATGATGAGAGTGTCTTCTTTCATCTCTGAGACAGAGCCATGAGACCAGGAAAATAAGTAAAAATCATAAAGATTAGAAAGGAAGAAGTAATTTAGAGATGATAGGATTGTATACATAGAAGACCCAAAAGATTCTATACACGAACTATTAGAACTAGAGAGTTTAGCAATGTTGCTAAATACAAAAATCTACGTACAAAAATCAGTTTTATTCCTATACACTAGCATCAAAAGGTTGGCGAATGTCATTTTTAAGTATTGTCTCTTATAAGAATATCAAAAAATAAGGAGCCTAGGAAGATAAGAGCTTTACACAGAAAATTATAAAATATTATATAAAGGCACTAGGAAGACCTCAAAAATTAGACAGATGTGCCAGTTAATGGATGGGAAAACTCAACATCATTAAAATGTCAATTCTCCCAAAATGATATCTTTAGTCTCAATGTAATTTCAATCAAAAACTTCTAAAATTTTAAAGGAACAGAAAAGGTTCATAAAATTAAGGGAGACAACTATAAAAAACTACAGAGCAGCTATTTTGGCAGATATTAGAATAGTTTTAAGCTTGCAATATTTAAGAGTAGGTAGTATGAGCATTGGGAAGACAAAGGAGCATAAGAGCAATTGGAAATATACCCGTATGTAGAGAGCGCATTTATGACAACAGTTCAGGCACTGTAGATTAATGCTAATGGTCTAGATTTTTCACCGAATCATACTGAGATACTTGATTATTTGCAAGAAAAACAAGAAAGGAAATAAAGACGACTCAGGTGAATGAAGACTGAATGTAAAAGTCAAACCTATGTTTTTAAAATGTTTAGAAAACAATAGGAGAACCTCTTCACGATCTCAGAATGGAGTAGGATTTCTTCTCTGTTTCTTCAGAATAAAAGTTTTGCATAAAAGGTGCAAAAAAATAAAAGAAAGATTGATAAATTCCACTACATTAAAATTAACTATCCCATAGTGGTCAATAATAATATGGAAATATGGATCATCTTCTTAGCATTTAGGGAAAAAAATTAAAACACAGGGATACATGTCACATGCAAATTGACAAAATGTTAAAGTCTGACAATATCAAGTGTTAGCAAGAATATGGAGCATCATGATTACATATGCTCTGCTGAATGTTGTAACATTGTTACAACCAGTTTTGGAAGGAAATTGGCCTAATTAATAACAATGAAGTTATGCACATCATATGACTTAATAAATGTCACTCTATTATAGGAATACATATGCATGTACATATGTATGCATACATGGGAAAATCCATGTACATATACACAGACATGTAAAGAATGTTCATAAAAGCACTATATTTGTGATAAAAAAACTAGAAACCCAAATTTCTATCATATTCCAGATAGTGATAGAACCTTTATGTATTATATACAGCATAATGCAGAGAATATTACACAGCTGTGGAGGGAGATAGTGGACTGCAGCTAACAGCAGTAACAAAGATGAATCTCAGAAACATAATGTTGAGTAAAAGAGCAAATTGCCAAATAATATATTATCACTAGACCCAGTTTATACAAATTTACCATGTAGGGATACAAACATATATGGTAAACCCATAATGAAAACAAAGGGGAATATAAACACAAATTCAGGATAATGTTACCCCTGAGGAGGTTAGATTGAGAATGGGTTGGGGGTGGGTGGGAAGGACACTCAATTCACAGGAATCACTGTATTATTAATTCTTGAAACTTCACATAAATTTTAATAAAATTCTGCAATCAAAGTTAAATTTTTAAAGTAAAGCAAAGCAAAAAGATTATATAAAAGTGAACCAAAAAAAAAAAAAAAAGTGAACCAACAAACATGAGCTGAAGTGTCTGTCATACGGTTCACATTTTTTATTACAAATGACAACCTAAAATTCATTATAAAACTTGGCCATATCTCTGCCAAGTTCTTAATGTAGTAATTTCTCATTTTGAGTTATCGGATCATCATGTAATAAAGCAGAATTGAAAGACTACCAGTGAATAATCATGTTTATAAAACACTGCACCCAGATAAATGACAAAAGTACTATAAAATATATTATTTATGCTTGGTTCATAATTAATTACATGCCCTACAGAGACAAGACGCTCCAGTAATAAAGTTTTCATCTTTTCGGAAAAGATATTTATTTGATCTGCTACTTCACAATAATCTATCATTTGCTACAGCATTCAGTCGTCCATAAAAGTAGCATTTCCCAGTCCTCATGGGAGCTGACTTTCAGGGGGGAAACAATGACATTTAAGACCTCCAAATTGTTGAAATCAAATCTTTAAATTCAAAACTTCATTTTGTTTTTACTTCTGCCAATGGTATTTCAAAGAAGTGCATCTGAATCCAAAGAACAGGCTGCCTGCTTGAAAGGGGAAGAATTCCATTCTGGCTTCTCAACTTTAAGACCTAAGCATTTATGTACACAGGCCCACCTAGGCCCCGGATTCCACGGCGCAGCTGAGCTGGTTGCCAAGTGCTTGGCTGGAGCGGAATTACAGAGCATACACGGTGTTCTAGTTCATCCAGCGCCTCTCTGGGAAACAGCAATGCAGTCCCAGGGGACACCCCTCCCCGCCCCAGGCCTGGCTACTGCAGGCCCTAGGGAGCTGCAGCCGGCCCGGAGGGCTACCTGAGGAGAGATGCAGAATTAAGGAGGGGGAAGATGAAGCAGCCCCTCTCCCGAAAACATCCTAGATTTCCATCCTCATCTCTGCCCCTTCGATGTCTCAAACCAGCTCGCCAGTGGCATCCGGTATCTTTACCATGAGACCATAAGTAACACAAAAACTGCTCTTTACAGACACAAAGGACACTGAAACACTGTATTTACTCTCTCAGCAACGGAGATTCCATGTCATCTCCCAATCTTAATATAACCCCAGGGAAGCTCTCCCTAGATTATTAATAAAGCCCTCTTCCACCCACATCCGATTCTGCTGGCTCAAGAGGAAATAGGGCACACGGCCAACAGGCACATAAACAGAAGTACAGACCAACTGTGTTCCCCCAGCCCTAGCCTCCCTTCAATTGTTTTCGGAATACTTCCTGTCTTCTCTGCAAGCTCATCAAGCCTTAGAACAATGTCTGACACGATTGTACCTCTTATGCTTTAACAATGCAAAAATCCCATCTCTGGTTCAGTGCTGGCCACACCAACGTGATGGCCTCAAACCAACCAGGAATAATCGCTAGGGATCAACAGCACAGAATAAAAATATTCCTGACGACAGATCGGAAAAAAAAACTAGAAAGTCAATTAAGGCAATGCTCTCAATACAGAGATTATTCTACAGTTATAGAGGCTTGTTTATATTGAGAAATTAACTGGACATGTAAAAGATGATCCCTTCCGAATAGCTACATGGCTTATAAGTAGCACTAGATGCAGTTAAGAGATAATGTATCACGTACACATGGTAACAGGACAGCACACATCCTTCTCCACAACCTTCCAGAAGGCACTGCTGAGCACAACAGGGGAATAACACTGCTACTGCAGCCTGATTAGGCTGAGACCATCATCAAATGCAATTAAGTCACCCAAAAATGTCAAAATACAGCAAGGAACCTATACACATAATGTTACAGGAGCTCTGCGTCTGGAGCAATTTGAGGTGTGATTTATTGAGCATGTGCTAGAGCACTGTGTGATCAAAGCCCAAGGAAGGAAAGGAAATAGAGGGGCTCTGTACTGCCGTCTCAGACTGATTTTCCTGAAACACGAAGTCTGAGTTTCTGCATATTGTATATACAGCTGTGGATCACAGTAAAATGAGAGCCCCAAATCAGAAGTGGAAAGCCTGGGAACCCAGGGAACCAAAACACTGACATTTGTCAGGGTTTAATAGTGAGGGTTTATCACTTTCCACTTGCAGGTGCTCCTGGCAGCAATGGCATTCTCTAGTCATTACAAGAGGAAAAATAATTTTCAAATTACAAGTTTTAGGCAGAGCACTGGCCCTGCTTAAAACTGAAGCCACACAGTCAAGTAACTTCTACATGTCCAATAGTAGAGACCCTTTTATTTTTTTTTTTTAAGATTTTATTTATTCATGAGAGACACAGAGAGAGGCAGAGACACAGGCAGAGGGAGAAGCAAGCTCCATGCAGGGAGGCCGACGTGGGACTCGATCCTGGGACTCCAGGATCACGCCCTGGGCCAAAGGCAGGTGCCAAACCACTGAGCCACTCAGGGATCCCCATAGAGTCCCTTTTAAACAGAAATGGAGCCTTGTGAAGATGCTAGAGGTTTTTTCACATGAATATTACAGTCTGGGGCTGAAATGACAGAGCACAATATAAGTGATACAATGTGGTGCCTTGAGTATCAGGCTCCATTTTTAGATCCAACCCCCTAATCAGCTGTGACAGGGAACGAGAATCCATGAGGCAAAACCGAGCAGCACCAGATGCTGGCAAACCTCTCAGACGTGGAAGGAAACAGCCCATCACAGAGCAGCCCCTGTCTGTCCGGAAGCTCAAGTGCTGTCATCTGAACTCGGCCCTGTGGGGAGAAGGAGGCTGCTGCCCACACCAGCTCCCCTGTCTACAGCCTCCTAGCTGCTCAGGACCAGGAGAACTGAACCAATGACAGCAGAAAGGAGAGAAAGGAACGGGGGAGGGGGGGGAGTAATGCAAGGTTTGCAGGCTTGGCTGGGACTTAAAAATCATGCAACCTGCTCATGTCACATCGGGAAAAGGAACTGGCAAAGAGAAGAACTGAACTGAGCTCACCAGAGTCTTAGCCCTAGGACTGGACTCCTCTTTTCTCTCCCCAGGTCCTTGACCCCTCACCACACAAAGCAGATCAAAAGCATTTGGTAAAAATGCAGACGCTTGGGCTCCACCTCAGGTCAACTAAATCAGAAACTATTTTTGGTTTTTTTTTTTTTTAAGATCTTATTTATTTATTTATTTATTTATTTATTTATTTATTTATTATTTATCAGAGAGAGAGAGAGAGGAGCAAGGGGGAGAGGGAGAAGCAGGCCCCTGCTAAGCAGGGAGTCCAACATGGGACTACATCCCAGGACCCCAGGATCACGACCTGAGCGGAAAGGGGACACTTAACCAACTGAGCCACCCAGGTGCCCCCAGAAACTATTTTTTTTTTTTTTAATTTTTATTTATTTATGATAGTCACAGAGAGAGAGAGGCAGAGACACAGGCAGAGGGAGAAGCAGGCTCCATGCACCGGGAGCCCGACGTGGGATTCGATCCCGGGTCTCCAGGATCGCGCCCTGGGCCAAAGGCAGGCGCTAAACCACTGCGCCACCCAGGGATCCCTATTTTTAAACAAAGTTCCCAGAAGAGTCCCTGTACCTTTTGTTTGAAAAGCACAGCTCTAAGCCACACCGTTTAACTCTTGCAGTCCAGCAAAGCAGATCTAGAGACAAACTTCCCAGATCCCAATTTCGATTCCTTCACTTAATAGCTAAGCTGTCTGTCTCTCGGTTTCCATTTGTGTAAAAATCATCAGGATACCTATCTCATGGTGTTCTTGTGAGGGCATTTGATAATTTAATTATTATTCTAACTATGATACAATGTCTGCTTCCTCCTCTGTCTCCCTGATGGGCTCCCCTCCTTCCCAGCAGGGAATTTCATCTGCATATTTGCGAACTCTCCCTGCGTCAGAAAGCAGGCTTTGGGCTACCCTACTCTCTATTTCATGATAGGGAGCCATGGAACAAGAGGAAAGAGAGATCAGGGTATCTGTTGCCCATACTCTCTTCTTGCCAGGTCACCATGCTTCCAACGAACTCGTCTCAAGGTCACCTTTCTTGCAGGACTTTCTTCTGAGGTTCTGGGTGGTAACCGCTCTTCTGCTGTGACTTCCCTCATCTGCTTTGTCCTACTGTCCTAATTTGAATGTGCCACCTCTTTGCTGATGTGACTCTGAGCAATAAGCCATGTCTTCTTCCATCCCTTCAATAAATACTCCTGCATGTCAACAATCCTAGACACTGTGCCAGTTATTGAAGATACAGAGGTAAAATAAAAATGACAAAGTCCCTGCGCTTGTGGAATTTATATTCTAAGCCAGATGCTGTGTCTGGCACAGAGCAGACACCCTGCTAAATGGATACATATAACATCCTCTTTTCATGAAAACTTTTCCTCGGTCCTGGATCAAAAGTGCTGGCCACAGGCTACACCAAGAGCCCGCAGACGTGCTGGCGAGGACGAAGGGTGCGGAACAGGCCACACAGGGGAACTGGAGCCTCGTGGAAGCGCACAGCTGACACAGGAGCTTTATCGATTTGAATCCAAATCTACTTATTGTCATTTAATAAAGTCAAAGCCTTTGAACACATCTCACCTGAGAAAGTAAGATTTAAAAAATAAACACGGGAGGTGAGTTTTGCAGCATTTCTATCAGATCAAACCACTGCAAGCAGCATCACTCCGCTCATCTACCAAAGAACGACCTCCCACAGACATCCTGGTTGGTGCTTTCTTTTAAAATGCATTTTCAGGAAAACAACCACATTTCTTAGGAGCCAGATGGATTAAGCCATGTCTTATCAGTAATATGTGTCACTTAAAATTCTAAGCTTAAGGCTTCACAAAATCATCTTCTCACATCTGCTTGAAAGTTTCATCAAAATAATACCCATGCCTGGAGATCTGGAGATGTTTATCAATTCTTTTCTCCCACTCTTCCTTCCCAAAAAGTCAGATTTACTGTAAGCAAGCAGAGACTCCACATTTAGAGCCATCTCTGTGAAGGATCAGCAAAGGGTGACAGCCCTGCCGCATTGCAGTAGAGAGTAAAGGCTAGAGGATGGAGGCTAGAGGCTAGTATGAGTAATTATTTCCTGAAATTAACAATTGCTTTCACCTCCTCTTCCTTCAGTTGTTCCCAATGTGAATGAAGGGTAGGAACTCTGCACTAATAATGTCAAAATCTTAGGTTCCAAAATCTTAAAGGTCAACGTAGTACTAATTCATTTGGGATATAAAAATGGGAAGGATCATGATGAAAAATCCCACCTAGTATTTGCTCAAAAAGGGGGAAAGGCCCTCATTTTGTTCTTATTTTTGTCAGAATTTTTAAATATTCAGCATGAGTGTTTAAATCTCCGCTTTAGGCAAAGTAGAGTACAATAGGTCCTCCTGCAAGGACTACCTTCATCAACACTACATATAACAAGAGTGAATTCTCCAAGTTCTTGAGGAGGATCATAAATCAGAATTTGGAGTAGTAAAGTAACTAGTGAGTAGTAAAGTCAAATTAATGAAAATCTAATCTCCGCCATGGAACCCTAGCTCTTACTAAAAGAGAATTTAACTCAAAAAAGAAATGGGCTTAATAACAGTTTAAAAGTCTAGCAAGTGGATTTTTAACAACATAATAGCAAAGCAACCAAGAGTAAGGTTTATGTTCTTGGAAAAAAAGAAAGAAAGAGAGAAAGAAAGAGAGGAAGGAAGGAAGGAAGGAAGGAAGGAAGGAAGGAAGGAAGGAAGGAAGGAAGAGAAAGAGAGGAAGGAAGGAAGGAAGGAAGGAAGGAAGGAAGGAAGGAAGGAAGGAAGGAAGGAAGGAAGGGAGGGAGGGAGGGAGGGAGGGAGGGAGGGAGGGAGGGAGGGAGGGAGGAAGGAGAAGAAGAAGAAAGAAAGAAAGAAAGAAAGAAAGAAAGAAAGAAAGAAAGAAAGAAAGAAAGAAAGAAAGAAAGAAAAAAAAAAAAACTTTATAAACTGCTCCTCTTAAGCAAGTACTATAAGAAAATGTAGGTCTCTAAATCTAATGTTAATTTTTTTCTTCTCTCATATACCTGAAAGGAGTCCAATAACCAAATAATACCAATATATAAAGCATGTTCATGCTTGGAGTCCATTAGAATACAAAAAAGGAAATGGAACACTGCTAGACAGCTATACAAATGTACACAGATTTTTTTCCAGTCACTTTAGCTACCACTTTTTGTTACACATTTAAAGATTTTTGGCACAAGCTGACCTAATTCTTCTAAACCAGAATATCAATTCCCATGTGGTTCTAGTCTATTCCTTCCATCATTATACAGTTTTTCTTGGCTGCTGTTTTCTTCTGCTCATTCCTTGTTGTCTATTACAACATTCTAGCAACGTTAGTCTAATTCCCAGAAGCTAGGAAATGTCTTATGATTATTTCATTTCAGCAGAATATTCTTTTCCTGGAATTTGTCAGTTGAAGAATATTCAATATACACTATATGTGAGATATGGTACAAAACACTGTGGGGATTTCTTTTTAAAAAAAGACTCACACCACAAAGGCTTTAAAATCTTTTTGAAAAGGGCACATGTAATAAAGGTTACAAATACACAGTAGCAAGTGATAATTGCAAAATCAGTAAAGCATTACCAAGTGCAGTGGGCCTTAGGATAAGACAACCAGACTGGGCCGCATGGTCAAGAAGAGTGTTCAAAGGCTGGAAGAAATTACTGAGTGAGTGGAAAAGAAGGTACAGATGTGAAAGACAAGAATGGCAACCAGATATACAAGGCATGTAGTTCAGTGGAAGCGAGGACAGCCATTTGGCTGAGTAAACCCTTCCAGGGTTTCCAGGAGGAAAGCACTGGGAGGCGAAGATAAACCCGCAGGCTCACAGCACATCAGACTCTGATGGCCAAGAGAAACGCATCATGGGAGATTCAGAGATTGGCTCCGAGGCCAGGCAAACTCTGTTCTAAACCTATTTTCCCTACCTACCACCCCAAGTTTCCACATTCACAAAATGTTGATAATAACAGTACCTATCTCAAAAAAAAATTCTCTAAGCAATAAATACTAAAACTCTTACCACAGTGCTTAGCATGTATCCAGGGGATAAAGAGAAGTACTATTTTTAAAAGATTTATTTATTTATTCATGAGAGAAACAGAGAGAGAGAGGCAGAGACATAGGTAGAGGGAGAAGCAGGCTCCCTGCAAGGAGCCCAATACAGAACTCGATCCCAGGGCCCCAGGATCATACCCTGAGCCGAAGGCAGACACTCAACACTGAGCCACCCAGGCGTCCGTAAAGATAAGTACTTTAAGTTCGTTCCTATTATCAGCCACACTGAGGGGTCTAGATCTTGCATCACCATTACAGGTGCTGTGGCGTAGAGTGACATGATGATTTCCTCCTCTGTCAAGCACCATCCCCAGCCCAATCCAGCCCTATCCACCGCACCCCCTTTATGCAACCTTCCCAGTGCAATACGGATTTGAAGTGACTTCTTATCTACCCACGTCATTCCATAATACCCCTGGGCTTCCAGAACTAAGCCTACCTCTGTCCTCAGCTGTCCATTCCTCATATGCTCCAGTGTCTGCTCTTACATATGCTAAACCTTAGAGTACAGTGGAAAGGACATGTGTCAAGGAAGACCTGCATTCAGATGCTGACTATGTGTGTTACCCTTGACAAGTTATTTTCTCTGAACTCAGTTATCTCATAAGTTAAACATGGAAATAATCAAGCCAACTTGGATCGGTTATTATGAGGCTTAAGTGAGACAAGTAAAGAAAAAGCAACCGGCACATCATTAAAACACTGAAGCTAGGCACTGATGATTATCCAGTTAACCCTGAAAACAACTCCATCAGATACATGCTTGTTATCATTCACCTTTTACAAATGAAACTGAGGCAAAAAGAGATTAAGAAACTTGCCAAGTCACAGACGGCCTGGATAGCAGAGATGCTTCAGAACTGACCCCAGCACTATCTTCACCAGTGGCAGTCTTCCCAGGCCCAGGGTCATCACTGGTGAGAATGTCTTTGGTTGACATAAAAGCCACAATAAGGGGCATCTGGGTGGCTCAGTTGTTGAGTGTCCGCCTTCAGCTCAGGTCGCAACCCCAGGGTCCTGGGATCGAGTCCTGCATCGGGTTCCCCGCAGGAAGCCTGCTTCTCCCTCTGCCTGTGTCTCTGCCTCTCTCTGTGTCTCTCATGAATAAATAAATAAAAATCTTTTTAAAAAGTCATAATAAAAGGGGAACCCTTAATATCTTCTAGGAAGTTTATTTATTAATCACATATTTTTATCCCTAAGGTCAAAGACTAATAGCCTTTTTGATGGCATAAAGAGGTCCCGAGAGGTAGATGAAGGTCTCAGGTGTTACCACACTCATGCCTCTTTTTCTTCCAGAATTAACACATTTTGATAGAAATTTCCATCTTCTCAACACACTCTGCCTTTTTCCTCTCCTGGTTGCAACCTGACAAAATTTGCAATCAGGTTGGCTCTATGTCTCGGTGTGAGCTTGAATTTCTTATGAGCTACTTTTCTATTCACCCCTTATCAGTCTCCCTCAGTTTCTGTGCCATCAATAATTTTTCTGTACACAGCACATCATGTTCTTTTTTTCACCTGTTTCAATATTGCTCTGCAGTCTTTCTATTGTTTTTCTTGGGAAGCTTCCCATTTCTTTGTTTTGACAACCTAAGGCCATTTTTTTCATTGCAGTTTCCACAGAACATTAATGCACGTGAAGATGTTTACTTATTTTCCCTTAAAGATATGTAACCAACATTTCACTAAAGAAAATAACTTGCTTCTGATATTACTGCTGGAGTCTTTGTACATTTGCATAATGCAATGATCCCTGTTCTCTCTCACTCAACCCAGGAACTCAATGTGCCCTAAAATATATGTTGGTACATCTGCTTTCTCACCGAGCAGACAAAAGGTACCTATTTAAACTGTGATTCATTCTTTCCTAATCCAGTACTGCCTTCTGCCTTCTTACATTTTCATATGTCTCTTAAACTTCAGGGAGGTACGAGTGTGATGTCCACAGGACTTACTTACTTCTGCTGAACACAGTTTGCCTGTCTCTAATATTTTCTTAAATTTTATTTGGTTATTTGAGAGAGAGAGCCAGAGAGAGAGCAGGGGAGGGGCACAGGGAGAGGGAGAAGCAGACTCCCCGCTGAGCAGGGAATCTGATGCAGGGCTTGACCCCAGGACCCCAGGACCATGACCTGAGCCAAAGGCAGATGCTCAACAACTGAGCCACCCAAGCGTCTCCTGCCTGTTTCTAATAAGGCCACATGCCTTTTGAAGAATAACTGACATGCTCTGATTTTTTCAAGTGGGTTCTAGGAGACGCAAGAATTTTTCATATGGATGAACCCCTGACCCCTTCCCAGAACATCAGTACTCCTTTCACATCCTCACATTTGGCACACTCTTCCTTTGGGCTGGAAGCTAGAAGATCATAAGTTACTCTGACAGTTCCACAAACCAAATGGAAAATATATATGTTTTATGAATCACATTATGGAAATATCTGAGCAAAAGGCTTTATAAGAATACACAAATTCGCCATGCTTTTCGTATCTGACTTGCCACTAGCAATTTTTCACAAAGCTCATTTTAAAAAGACAACTTAATTTTACTCTAATTTCAATACTGATTATTTGGAATTTTTATTTCCTTCTTTAGCTTTTTACACCATCTGCTGTTATGGTCAATATTTCTAGGAGGCATGAATCCTTCTGCCTGAAGACACTGCCACTTTAAAATGTTACTACAATTAAGGGGATTATCTGGAACCTCCAGGGCTATTCCAACTGGTTGTAAACACAGTCAGAACATTATTTGGTAGATCTGTTTGTGTAAGGTCCACTTCTCCATAGTATTTCACTTCTACCATAATAATTAGGCTATTCCAGACTAGTTAAAAAGATGTAACAGTTAAGCAATCAATCATATACCACTGTGTTCTCATCACAGCCTAGAACTAAGCTGAATTAGGTGAGCAGAGGGGAAGCCCGCGACCGAAGGCAACACCAACACCCACCCAGAAGACTGGATCCTCATAAAGGCATGAATGCAAAGAACCTTCTGCATTCTGCAAAAAGGAGCATCTTTAAACAAACAACCTGATCACTTTTTGAGGTTATAAAATTTCTCGTCAAAACCAGCTTAATCTTTGCAGAGGAAAAATACAGGGAACTGATTTTAAGAGGTAGAAGTCAGGCTGCAGTAATGTGACTTCCAGGTTCTTCACGTATTAGCTATGTTATTCAGAGCAAATTACTTATCTTCCTTGTGTCCCCATTAACACACCAGTAAAATACGGACAATAATGGCATCAAACCATAGAGCTGTTGTGAGGATTAAATGAGTTAATACATATAAAGCTCTTCAAACAGTGTGTGAATATAGCAAATTCTCAATGAATGTCAGTTATTATTACTAATTATATTCAATATACTCTGGAGAATTAGTTATTGGAATTCAGTATTACATCTAAAAGAGAACTGTCAACTCATCATTTAGCATATGTTTAGTAAATACTTATGAAGTTACACTCATTGAGGTGATGACATTTCATAAAACACTCTAGCATAAAAGTTGATGGACAAGTAAAAAAAGTTGACTGCACTTGTAACTCCTGTGCAAAATCTCAAAAGCTGAGATGAGTATTGCTAAGAGTCCCTGTTGGCTCAGATGGACTAAGGGATCAAGAGGGCCTCTTAAAAAAGCCGTATCCACCTATGGCGGGCTGAAAATCAACTGGATGTTGTTACAGGTGACAAGAAAGCAGGATAAAAAAAGAAATCTGAGTCAGCTTCACGTAATTTAGGGCTTTCCCAGAATAGATATCCCTGGATTATTCCAGTTCCAAAGATACTCCTCAGTTCTATTATAGACTATAGGTTAAGGAGATCAAAATAAAGTAAAACCTGGAGATTTCCATGGGTACATTTTCTCCCCATCCACATAAGACCTTTTAATCTATTTTCTATGTGGAATTTGACCAAATGACCAGATTAACCAGAGGCTGAAACATATTTAGGTGGGAAAAATGTGGCCTTAGAAAACAGCGTATACACATAAAACTCAGGACACAGCCACTGGCCCTGAGGAGATAGCAAAGGAAATGGGGCTGAAGGCACTCTTAAAGTAGACTTTAACTATATCAATACAGCTCCATTCCTTAGAGAAAAAAGAAAAAAAAAAAAAAGTCTTTGAAATAAACATGACCAAACATAGTATGGGTGTTTGCTATATATTTTTTTTCAAACTCACTTGAATATTTTAAGTTTCTCAGACCAAAAAAAAAGGAAAAGAGAAAAGCAGCCTTTTCTTACTTAAAATTTCTCCTCAAAAAAAAAAAATTCTCCTCAAAAAAAAATAAAGATAAAAACTAAAAATGATATGAATAACAGACTACATGATCATCTATGCAGAAAATCCAATGGAATAGACAAAAAAAAAAAAAAAGAACCTCTTGGAACTAATAAGCAATTATAGTAAAGTTGCAGGATACCAGGTTAATATACAAAAATCAATTGTTTTCCTGTATATCTGCAGTGAACAAGTGGAATTTGATATTAAAAATAGAATACTCTTTACATTAGCACCCTCAAAAATGAAATACTTGGGTGTAAATCTAACAAAATAAGTAGAAGATCTATATATGAGGAAAACTACATTTTGATAACTGAAATTAAAGAACTAAATATATGAAAAACTGTTCCAAGTTCATGGATGGAAAGATTCAATATTGACAAGATGTCAGTTCTTCCCAACTTCATCTATAGATTCAATGCAATCTCAATCTAAATCTCAGCAAATTATCTTGTAGATATTGACAAACTGCTTCTAAAGTTTATATGAAGATGCAAAAAATTTAAAGCAGCCAACAAAATATTGAAGGAGAAGAATAAAGTTGGAGGACTAACACTACCCAGCTTCAAGACTTACTATAAAGCTACTATAATAATCAAGACATTATTATATTAGTGGAAGAACAAACAGATCAATGGAACAGAATAAAGATTTCAGAAAATACCCACATAAACAGAATCAACTGATCTTTGACAAAAGAGCAAGGCAATACAATGGAAGAAAGATATTCTTTTCAACAAATGGTACTGGAACAACTGGATATCCACATATAAAAAATAAATCAAGACACAGATTTTATAGATTTCACAAAAATTAACTCAGAATGGATCACAGACTTAAATGTAAAACACAAAATTATAAAACCCTTAGAAGATAACATAGAAGTCATAGATGAGCTTGGGTATGAAGATGACTTTTTAGATAAAACATCAAAGGCATGATCCATGAAAGAAATAATTGATAAGCTGGACTTCATTAAAATTAAAACCTTTTGCCCTGTGAAAAATAATGTTAAGGGAATGGGAAAACAAGCCACAGACTGGGAGGAAATATTTTCAAAAGACACATTTGATAAAGGACTTTATCCAAAATATACAAAGAACTCTTAGAACTCAACAATAACAAATAATCTGATTAAAAAATGGGTCAAAGACCTTAACAGATACCTCCCCAAAGAAAATTTATAGGTGGCAAATAAGCCTATGAAAAGCAGATGAAAAACATACATTTTCAGGGAAATGAAAATTAAAACAGCAATGGGATACCACTACACACCTATTACAATGGCCCAAATTCAAAAGCTGACAACACCAAATGCTGATGAAGATGTGGAGCAAAAGGAACTCTGGTTCACTACCGGCGGTAATGCAAAATAGTAGAGCCATTTTAGAAGATAGATGGGCAATTTCTTACAAAACTAAACATACAGGCACCACTGGATCCAGCAACTGGGACTCCTTAATCCTTATTCAAAGGGTTAAAAGTTATGCCCATAGAGGGATGCCTGGGTGGCTCAGTAGTTGAGCATCTGCCTTTGGTTCAGGTCATGTTCTGGGGTCCTGCGACCAAGTCCCACATGGGGCTCCTCACAGGGAACCTGCTTCTCCCTCTGCCTATGTCTCTGCCTCTCTGTCTGTGTCTCTCATAAATAAATAAATAAAATCATAAAAAAAACCCTTATGCCCATACAAATACATGCACACAGATATTTATGACAGCTTTATTTATAACAGCTCAAACTTGGAAGCAACCAAGATTTCTTTCAGTAGGTGAATGGATAAACTGTGGGACATCCAGACAATAGAACATTATTAAGCAGTAAGAGAAATGAACTATCAAGACATAAGAAAGCATGGAGAAAATGTAAAAGCATATTATTAAGAGTAAGAAGCTAATATGAAAAGGCTTGCATACTGTATGATTCAACTACATGACATTCTAAAAGGCAAAATTATGAGGACAGTAAAAAGATCAGTAGTTGCCAGGGGTGAGGAAGTGGGGAAGAATGAATAGGAGGAGCACAGAGGATTTTTAGAACAGTGAAAATATTCTGTAAGATATGATAATGATGAAGATACGTCATTATACATTTGTTCAAACCCCCAACAGAATGTACAACTACAACAATGAACCCAATGTAAACTATGCACAATGGGTGCTCTGATAGGTCACTGTAGGCTCCTCCTTAGTAACAAATGTACCATTCTGGTGAGTGATATTGATAATGGGGGGGCTACACATGTGTGGGGGCAGGTTGATGGGAAATCTCTGTATCTTCCTCTCAACTTGACTGTGACCCTAAAACTGCTCTAAAAATAGTTTAAAAAACAAAACAAAAAATAAAAACCAAAAAAAAAAAAAAAAAAACAATGACTGACTAGTACACCACTGTGACCACAATGAATTGCTTTGGCGTGTCCACGGTGAATGTTTACACAGAGATACATTTACTTTGCTGTTGTTTTTTTCTCATGCATGTGTCGTTTTATTCATTATTTCCCTACCCCTTGACCAGGCACAAAACAGGTTAAGTAATAAATAATTACTGAACGGATGAGTGGGTCATCGATTGAATGATTAATGATGAGTTGAGAAAACAACGCTGGGCCATAGTGTATCAGTGAAAATTTCCAATTCATTCTCTCCTTTATCTTAAGAGTATCGTAGTACGATTCATGATTTCTGTTTCAAAATCTCTAGTACATGTTTGTTTTTTCTGAGGTTCAGCAAGTTACTTCCATGTTGTGATTCTCTTCCCGTGAATAGTTTTACTATTGCCCACATATGTTCAGTGGGGGCCCTCATGATTGATCAACGCTCAGAGTTCATAATAAGAGACCTGGACTGCCTGTGTTTCTGTGTTTGTAATCCAAGATAGCAAATGGTCAGTTTCCCAAAGTATTCATCACTGTTTCGGATTTCAATAACAGCAAATTCTTCAGGGACAGAACTCTTTTTCTCACTATTTCTCTTATGCATTACAGAGCTTTACTTGAGTTTCTTTACATTATTTGATTTTTTAAATTGAACTACAGTTGACACAATATTGCATTAGTTTCAGGTGCACAACAGTGATTCAATGACTACAACTCTGTTCAGTATGTGATGCTCACCACAAATGTAGCTACTGACACCATACAACCCTATTACAATACCATCAACTATATTCCCTATGCTGTACTTATCATCCTCCTGACTTACTCATTCCAGAACTGGAAGCCTGAACCTCCCATCTTGCCCATCTCCCACCCCACGGCCCCTCCCCGGCAACCATCAGTTTGTTCTCTGTATTTATGAGTCTGTTTGTGCTTTTGTTTGTTCATTTTTGTCTGTTTATTAGATTCCACATGTAAGTGAAAGCCTATGGTATTTTTCTTTGTCTGTCACTTACCATAATATTCTCTAGGCCCCCCCATGTTACTGCAAATAGCAAGATTTCATTCTTTTTTAGGTCGAGTAATATTCCTTTTTTTTTTTTTTTTTAATTTATTTATGATAGTCACAGAGAGAGAGAGAGAGAGAGAGAGGCAGAGACACAGGCAGAGGGAGAAGCAGGCTCCATGCACCAGGAGCCCGACGTGGGATTCGATCCTGAGTCTCCAGGATCGCGCCCTGGGCCAAAGGCAGGCGCCAAACCGCTGCGCCACCCAGGGATCCCTCGAGTAATATTCCTATATACATTAACTTTAGAAGTCACAATCAAAAGTCCACAAAGCAGGGGTGCCTGAGTGACTCAGCTAAGCATTCGACTCTTGGTTTCGGCTCAGGTCATGGTCTCGCGGTGGTGGGATCTAGCCCTGCGTCGGTTCTAGCCCTCCGTGCTCAGTGCAGAGTCTGCCTTAAATTCTTTTTTCCTCCCCCTCTGCCCCTCTCCACTCATGCACACATGGCACTCTCTCTGTGTCTCAAACAAAACGTTTATTAATAATCCAAAAATCAACACTATTTCTGCCTTTCCCTTTCTCTCTCTCTCACATATACACACACAAAATCGATCCTTCAGAAATGTCACACATAAAGGAGTTTCATTGAAGAGCAACACAACCATCCAGCAGAAAACTCTGCAGATACAATAACCTGGGACCCAAGATTGCATCTATTACTGAACAGCTAGCTCAGTCTACCTTTACGGAATTTTTTAAAAATGGTATTTAATGACTGCTTACAGATAAAATGTGATACATCCTACCTAGTATTTCACTTTAAAGTGAAGAATAGTTTTCTAAAAAATGCTAAGCTGGGTGCTATAAACAGCAAACCCCCCCCTTATCTCCAGCGTGATGATGACATGGCCAAGAACCAAGCAAGGCATCAGGAGCACCCAACATGTAAAATCGCATAAAGCCACTCGGGCTCCATGAAATGCAGAAAAAAGAGGAACAAGTAAATATTCCCAGTAGAACTTCTGCCTTCCCTACCACAGGCCTTTCTAGAAGTTTCTTGTAAATATTTCCAGGAAATCTTGTAAGGGGTCTGACCTTGCTAACTTATATAGTAGAATCAGATGGACATAGGTTCAAATCCTGGATCTTCCTCTTTCTAGCAGGGTAATGATGTGAAAATTATGTAGCCTCTGTAAGCCTTGCTTTTCACATCTATGTAAATGTGGTGGGAGGACCTACTACTTCCCAAGGACTTGGTGACAATTAAAAGTTTCTCTCCTGGCTTGAAATAGGCAATCCATTTTGTTGCTTTTTTACCTCCCAATGGAATGAGGCAAGAATGACTTAAGCCAAAACTCTCAAGACCTTGAAAAGTAGCACCACAAGTATATGAGAAAGCCTGCTTATCTCCCTATGCCCAAATGTAGAAAGACTGGACATTTTCAGATTAGTGCACAAGTGATAATTGGGTGTGTGTCGTACTGGGCCTCGTACTTTAAATATTTCATACCATTTATAAGAACTGATTATTTCTACTTTATGGATGTTGAAATCACTTAATCCAAGTTTAAAATGCTACTAAATGAGAAATCTGGGACTTAAATCCATTTTGTGTGGTTCTGGATCCATGCACCTAACCACTGAGCATACCACTGTTCTACCATTATTAAAGGTAAATAAAGAAGGAAATTATAGAATCACTTTTGGGGGCAGTTACATCAATAAAGGTCTTCATGTCAACATACTATTTTCCTTATGTGGAAACTAAACTGTTTCTTATAGTCAAGCTTGAAACCTAGTCTGATATACAAACTTGGTCAGAATTTATCTTGGCCAAAGTGAATTCCTGGCAGTTAATAGCTGCAGTCTGACATGGAGCTGCACTTGCTTATCACTTATGAAAATGTAGTCAACATTGGGCTGCAGAGCTTCCAATCGACCATGCCAGAAAAAGATATTTGTTTTGCATCTGCTCATTTCCTTTGCCAAGTAGAAAAGCAATTATCTGTGCCAATACAAAACACAACAGCTGCTTGGACACAATACACATAAGAAGAAATGATTATTTTAATCAGAAACCAGAAATCAAAATTATATCAAACTTACCATACTGAATACATAATAGGAAGGGATTATCACCTCTGTGAAATTTCCAGTAATTTCTATTCTTTAGAAGAAAATCATAAATCGAAAAGGCTTAAATCAATTAACAAGTGTGGATAAATGGTATATAGCTTCTTCCTACCGTGGGCAAATGCACTTTCAAGGCTCCTGGTAACTTTTCTTAAATACAAGAATTCCTCCAAAATTGCAAAAGTGTGTAGAGAAAATTTTATATAAGGTATGATTTTAATGGATAAAGAGAAAATATTGAGCTTTCACAAATATGCAGGATTCAGTTATGCCAAAAATCTCAGAATTGCTGCTTTGTCATTCTCACAGGTATCTTGGAGAGATAATGGTTTAGGGACAGGTATCCCTGGTATCCATGGTGGCTCAGTGGTTAAGCATCTGCCTTCAGCTCAGGGCGTGGTCCCAGAGTCCCAAGATCGAGTACCCACATCGGGCTCCCCTTGAGGAGCCTGCTTCTCCCTCTGCCTATGTCTCTGCCTCTCTGTGTGTCTCTAGTGAATAAATAAATAAAATCTTTAAAAATATATATCAAAGGTTTGAGTTTTTTCATCTTCACTTAAATAATATGTTCCATCCAGCTTTATGGTCAGACTTCTATCTAGTACATAGGAATCTAAAACAAAGATGAGCATGCCACTTTTGTTGTTGCCCTTCATATGTGGGAGTCAAAATCCCTTGGCATCTCTCCCAAATTCCTCCATGACAGGGCTCCTGCCAACCTTCTCAGCCTCATCTCCCACTACTCAACTCCTGAGCTGCTTGTTGTTGTGTACACACACACACACACACACACACACGCACGCACAAGCGCACACACTCTGCAAGTACATGCCACTGTGTTCTCCATGCTGTACCTTCGGCCTGGGAAGCTGTCCTGTCTTTTGTCAGTTCACTGTCTCATCCATAAAGACAGCTTGAGCCAGATTCCCCCAGCAGACAAGCTATATGCTCTCCTGTTTGTATTTCCTATCATTCAATGCGCAGATATCTAATTGTGCTTATCACCACAGGTGACATAACCTTTTTACCTGTATGACCTCTCCACTGGGATATACGCAAGCTGACACTGGGCCAATCAGTCCCCTTTAAGGGAATATGGAGTGAGGACACAGTCAAACTAGTCCACCTCTTGGGCAGAATTGAACTGAGAGGCTGTATGAAGCTAGAATTGAGGCAGCCCTGCACTAATCAATTAAGAAAACTCAGTCTATAAAAAGAGGGGAAAAGGAAAACAACATGGATTTTTTAAAAAGCAAGAGACCATGAAGCCCCAGAAGATTTGGACTTTGCCAGTTTTTGTGCCCAATGCCCAGACTCCATACCCAGGCTGGGGTGCTATTAGATTCCAGTGTATCCTTCTAATTAATACCCCAATTTGCTTAAGGTTAAGCAAGTTTTCAAAAGCTTTTGTTCTTTGTAAGCAAATGATCCCTAAGACATTTTCACGCTCAGTGTTTAATAAATGTTTACTAATGAAATGAGTCAACAAACTGCCTCTGAATAGTTAGCAGCAGGAGCCAGCTTCCAAATACACAGCACTGATTACAACCAGGATGACTGAAGGCAAAACATGTATAAGGTAAAATGTAATTTTTTTAATGTTGACAGTTTACATCAAGACATTTAACTTAAGTTCTAAGACCTTAGGCAGTCAAGAATTCAAGATGGAAAAGGAAACAAGAAAATAACAAAATGCACATTAGCAAAATTTCCTCCACCATCCACTTCGTTACTTCTGAGAGTCCCTCATTATGGTCATTTCTCAGTGTCTTCTCCTTTCAGGGTCAACCTCCAACGCCCACACAACTTTCAACCATGCACAAGCCCACGGGAGACACAAAGAGGAAAAGTGACAGCACAGCTACCTGGGTGTCTGGCCAAAACAGACCTTAGAGAGAATTTCAAATGGCTGGAAACCACTCCATCCCACCTCCCCTGTGTCACATCATAGCTAGGTAAAACCAAAACCCATGTGAAGTCACTGGCCCAAGGACCCCAGCAAATCACAATCAGACTGAACCCAGTTTTCCCACCAATCAGGCCGTGGCTCTTTACACTACCCTGTGCTGCCTCTCATTTCTTTACACCCAAGCCCACCCTGGGTAACTCTTCCTTTTCCAAAACAAAAACAAAAAACAACCTATCAGCAACCCTACATTGTTCAAATTTTTCACAAACAGCAATAAGGCACAGTGATGACAGTGTTCAAGACATCATGACCTCTTAGCCAACAACTATTATCACACCTGTATTTTCTGCTTCAAAATATATAATTAAGATTAGCATCCAATCTTAATTTATCTAAAAGGTTTACCTAATTCTTTGTGGCCATAAATTATACCATATAAAGAGGATTGAGGATAAATGCACAGCTTTTCAGTGACTTTGCATAAAACCCAAACTGCAGTTTTCTAATGAAATAGACAACTTACTTATTTTTAAAAATTTTTAAAGATCTTTTTAATGCAATCTCCACACCCTATGTGGGACTTGGACCCATAACCTTGAGGTCAAGAGTTGCAGGTGTCACTGGCACCCCTAGACAACTTTTTTTCAATCAAAAAACAAATTGACCACAACTGCAGTACAGATTGTAATTCCTTTCACAAAGTCACATTCCTTTCATACTCACAAAGAAAAATTACTTAAGGAGCCAAATGCAAAGTAAAAAAAAAAAATCTATGAAAAAGATTTAACAGTCAGGAACTAAAAGCTCTGCCACTCAAAAGATGAAATGTATTGTTTATTCATTAAGGGCTGAGGGCATCTCTTGCTCTTAACATGAAACAAACATTCTTCCTCCCCTCCATCCAACTGTGACTGGTTGTTTGGATTTGGTTTGGTTTATTTTTTTTCCAAATTATGATATATTAATCGCCTTCATTCCCTAAAAATCTATACTTATGTTCCCTTTAAACACTTTACCAATACTTTTAGAGGTTAAATCGTTACAAGCAAATCTTTAATGCCAGGCTCCTCATGGAGACTGCCGCTTTGGGTGATTTCAAAATCAATACGTATTTTCTACACTATATATAAAGTAATAAATATCATGGTTTGAATAAGATGAATGGCATTAAAAATTCATAAATTTACAACATGAAACACATCTTCCTATATGGTTATCTGATCATCTACCTAAAAAACTGATGTTAAATCTTTATTATTTTATTTGCAACCTAATGATTTGTTTACTAAAGTGATATTTTATTCCACAGTAATTCTAAATACATAAAAACTATGAATTTTTAAAAGTTGACTGTTAGTCTCATAAACAAAGAATAGCTCTACATGCATCTTTGAGACAATTCATAATTAGCATGGTATTCATCAGTTAAGAGTGTTAACACAAAAATTCTATTATCCTGCTAACCTTCAGTGAACTTTCCATCATGGGTACAAGAATGTTTTTCTTGTATAATCATTTCCCTTTAAAATGTTGTAAACTTGGGACGCCAGGGTGGCTCAGTGGTTGAATGTTTGTCTTTGGCTCAGGGTGTGATCCTGGGGTCCTGGGATCAAGTCTCACATTGGGCTCCCTGCAGGAAGTCTGCTTCTCCCTCTGCCTGTGTCTCTGCCTCTCTCTGTATCTCTCATGAATAAATAAATAAGATCTTTTTTAAAATGTTGTAAACTTGTGAAAAAAGAGAAAATAACTATCACAAACGCAAACAATCAAGACTATACCACTTTCTTTCTTTCATAAATAAAGCAAAGAAATGGTGAATGTGCTAAAAAAAAATTCTAAACAGTAATTTTCCACATTGGCTTTGGCATAAAATAAGCATGAAGGGGAAGAGGAGCTAAATCCTAGCACTACCGTTATGAAAAGCAATTTTAATCTCTTTCCATATAGTAGCTCAATTTGTTCCTCACAATAACCTCATGGTATCAGTATTACTACTGCCCGCACACAAGGAAACGAATGACACAGAGAGCTGAAGTAATTTGCCAAAGATCACATACATGGGAAGCAATGGAACAGAATTAGAACCCAGGAACTCGGGGATGAGCCCATGGTCCTTGTACAGTCTCCCGCATAGGTTTTTATAAGAATTAAAACTGTAAGCTGCCCATAAAACCTGTAATATGATCTCTGGCAGTTGGTTAAGTACACACATGGGACATGGTAACTCTAATGTTGACATTGATGAAAAGCACAATCATGATGCTTGCTTCTGAAATCATCTGGATTTCCACAAATCATTTGGATTTCCACAAAAGGTACCTCTCCAAACTCTTCTTGAATTAAAAAAAAGTGTGTTTAGCGACGCCTGGGTGGCTCAGCAGTTAGGCATCTGTCTTCAGCTCAGGTCATGATCCTGGAGTCCTGGGATCGAGTCCCACACCAGGCTCCTTGCAGGGAGCTTGCTTCTCCCTTTGCCTATTTGTCTGCCTCTCTCCCTCTGTCTCTCATGAGTAAATAAATAAATATTTTTTTTTAAATGTGTTTCTCAACCCTGTATATCTTTAAGATTCTGTTACATTCAGTCTACAAAACATATTACCAGATCAAAACGTGTGGCAGACGATTTTCAGAATGACAAACTGAAAATCCCACCAAATTATCTGAAGCCACCGTGAATGGATTGCCAGGCATCGGCACAAGGTTCTCATGAAAGAGTTATTTATATAGATCCTGAGTGTTTACGATGTTAAGATGAGCTGATACTGCTATTATAATCACTTGATAACCTCTCAGCAGGCTAACACTTAAAAAGATAAAGAGAAAAAAATTATTAAGCTGGATGTCAGTAGCATTAATGAAAAGAGCAAAGAAATCAGCAGTCAACTCCCTACACATCCTAAGAGCCCTTGCTGTGCTCTGAAAAAGAAGGGAGAGCTGTTTGGTGGCCTGGAGGAGACCCAGCCTCTTAGGCACATGGTACAGAGGTGGAGGGCTCCGTACAGGGACCCATTAGGGGATGGAAAAGCATGGGGCCTGAGACTCTTCTAAGAAGAGCCTATTGTGGCAGTGACAAAACTGCATGCCAACCAGAAATGCCTATATTCTGATAGTTTTCTCTTTCAACATATGTCCTTGTGCATCCAGTTGGAAAGCAGATGCCTAAGCTTGATTGCTCTACACTGAGAAAGGAAAGAACTTATCATCTACTGACTGAAATTCACAGGGGATCGAAGATTGCCAAGAATCAGTACCCAATCAAGATTAAACAGAATGAACCAGGGGCTGTCAGCAGTTAGAAACTCTACCAACTGCTATCCATAAATTAAAAGGAATTTTGCCTCCTTAGCATGTGATTTATTTGGAAGAAGCTTTTAGTGCTAAGTTCTGAATGAATCCAAGGAACACTTTATTGAAATGATCCATTTTAGTGCTGAGCTCAGTTCAAGAACCAAAGCTGATTACTATAAGCTTTCCCACAAACTCATCAAGATAATTCCCGCCTCACCACATACTCTAGGTCTGGTTCAAAAACAGTAATATCACTCTCAGCTAATGGTTAGAAAACAATATGAGGAAAAACAATTCTCTTCTAATTCTCTATCCACACAAGAGAATACTTTTTTGGTAAGCTCCATATTTTGGAAAAGCTACTCTGAAAGAATTTCAAAGCCCAGCTTGGGTAAATCAGCCCTATTAATGAACAGTAAAGGCACATGAATGATAGTATCACGATAAACACAGTTCCTAATTGAGAAGTCCAATAACACAGACTCAAAAATAATTTATTTATTTTTAAAAGAAATTTCCCGGGCAGCCCAGGTGGCTCAGTGGTTTAGCACAGCCTTCAGCCCAGGGCCTGATCCTGGAGACCTGGGATCAAGTCCCATGTCGGGCTCCCTGCATGGAGCCTGTTTCTCCCTCCCTCTCTCTCTCTCTCTCTCTCTCTCTCTCTCTCTCTGTCTTTCATGAATAAATAAATAAAATCTTTAAAAAAAGAAGAAATTTCCTACCATTTCCATCATTCCTCTAGCAAAGCATTACCACTGGTTCACTCTTCCCAATAAAATATTTCTTTCTCCACAGGAAGACAAATGCCTAAGGTGATCACTCACCGCCTTTCTCCAGTGCCTTCACATTCACTAAGCAGATCTGCAGTTGACTGACATCAGAAGGTACCACGAGGCCGTAGCAAAAGCTACCATCAGTTCGCTTTGTTAAAACGAAATTGACAAACTATGAAAAAACTCAGGGTGTGTGGGACAAAAGTCAGAAAAGGTACCCTTTGGAGACTGTGCCCACGTGATAGGTTGATAGTGCTCACAGTTATACAGTTGTTTAATAATAAATAATTCTAACAATAATTATGCTAACTGGTTTGATTAGTGTCTTTATATAATATAGCCTAAGAGTTATTGCATTCTTGGATTCTCCTATCATGAGCCTGCCTCGCCTAAATAAGTCATAGTGATGTGGATACAGCCATCCAGGAACAACTAAAGACCAAAGAACTTAGACCACTGAGGAAGCGAGAAAAGTCTCTAGCAAAATGTGTCCCAGTTCATCTTTAAACAAAGAAAAGTGAGAAAAAATGATAGGTAGTAACTGAATTTGCAGTATCTTTATAATAAAATCATAGGGCAGCCCTGGTGGCGTAGCAGTTTAGCACCGCTTGCCACCCAGGGTGTGATCCTGGGGACCCAGGATCGAGTCCCACATCAGGCTCCTTGCATGGAACCTGCTTCTCCCTCTGCCTGTGTCTCTGCCTCTCTCTCTCTCTCTCTCTCTCTCTCACTCTGTGTGTCTCTCATGAATAAATAAATAAAATCTTTAAAATAAATAAATAAAATCTTTAAAAAAATTAAAACAATAAAATAAATTCATAGTTAACATCTACTTCCATGAGGTGATCTGCATTCTTAACAAAGATTCATCACTGAGGTTCACACTTGCATTAAGAGATTTTAAAAGTAGGGGAAGGGATTTATTATTATGAATCCACAAACTTTACCTGCAACTGCTGGATGATTTTCTGCGTAGACCTACTAGTTAACTCGGACCTCTTTCATTTGGTCATTTAACTTTTTTTTTCTTAAGATTTTATTTTTAAGTTAATCTCTATACCCAGTGCGGGGCTCAAACTTACAGAACCAAGATCAAGAGTCACATGTCCTAGACTAAGCCAGCCAAGCACCCCTGGGTCATTTCATTTTGGAAAGCAGCAGCTGAATGAGATTGAAAAAGGCTTATTTGAAACCAGTCAAAAGAAGAAGTGTGTAAAATTGGAGGTGAGAGGGAAACAAAAGAGAAATCTGTTATTAGTAATACAGGCTTTCAACATATTTTTTTCTGTCACTTGCAAATCACACCTGGCTAGCTCACAAAGTTTCTCTCAAAGCTAATATGAGACTACTAATAATGATCTGAAACACACTTGCCCTACTCACAGGATCAAATGTGTGGATGAAAGTTCAAAATCTCACCTCAGGAGTTTAATCTGCACAGCATTTCTTACTTTGGGGAAAAAGAGTGCAATGCCAGGTCTACAGAAATAAAGCATTAAAACGACACTTAAAAGATCAGTTACCCATTCCCATCAGTGAAGGTCAAAATATTTAAATGCCTCCCTAAGTCCCCTGAATTTAATTACCTCACAAATTCACTTTAGTGCCAAACCGTTCTCTAGTCCTAAACCTGTCTTAGTTTCTTGATTTGCATGCCTTTGTGCAAGGTATTTACAAGAAAAACTTTAAAGGCCTACTAAAGTAAAACTCTAACCACTGTCTTGCCCACAAAGGTAGAAAATGAGCTCATTTTAAGTAGAAACACCATGATCAGCATCCAGTCAAGCTCCATGAGGGCTGGGCTTAGTTTGCTTCACTGCCATAATCTTCCCACCAAAACTGATGCCTGGCACATAGTAGATGCTCAGTAAATACTATTGAATGAATGATCCCTGACAGATCCAGGTGAAAAAAGAGGAAATGAGCAAGAATTTATTGAGCCAAACACTTCTCTTCAATGCCTATTGTGATCACTGTCACTTAAATATGAAATCAATCAAGTATGTATATGAAAGTGACTATACAGTTATATATAAATGTCAGTAGAACTTACTGAAGATAAGATTTCACGTAGAATTCACTGATCTTTTCAATGTGAAAAAGAAAGCGTGTCTATATGTGAATGAATTTAATATTAATGGAGGAGATAAGGGAAGGAACGTTTACATACAAAACATTCCTCATTTCACATGGAATAATTCAGTAAAACATAGCATCAATTGAAATTTTATCTGATTCCATAGTGTGTACCCTAAGTCTGAGGGGTATTTTTATACTTTCTACTCATAAGTTAATCACTGAACCACAAAGAAAAACCAGCATCTGAAAAAATGTAGGATTTTTTTTGTGGGTTCAGATTTTTCCCTGAGCACAGTAACTTCTGAAAACATATTTTAAAAGATTTCATCTATTTATTGAAAGAGAGAACAAACAGCAAGGAGGGGCAGACAGGGGGAGAGAGAGACAGAGAGAGAGAAGCAGGCTCCCCGCTGAGCAGGGAGCCAGACTCAGGGCTCAATCCCAGGATTCTGAGATTGTGACCTGCAAGGAAGGCAGATGCTCAACCGACTGAGCCACCCAGATGTCCCTTCTGAAAATGTTTGAAGTAATAGTGTTCAGCACAATTTTTTTGTCAGCCTAATGCCATCTGTGCAATACAAATGCATACTAGCAAATGGGCTCAAAGTTTAATCAAAAAACAAACCAAAAAAAAAAAAAAAATCCCCATGCAAACTCCTCATCCCCCGCCTGCATACTGTACGTTCACCATTTTCATGGTGCATCCTGGTTTCCAGAAACCCACAGGGGATGGAGAATAGTTACAATATTAAACTACTAATAATGATGAGGCTGCCTGCCATGTGCTGAATGGCTACCTGAGTACCAGGCACCTGTTTATATGCTTCTTATCTGTGCTATTGCTCTTAGTCCTGACAACCAATCTGAGAGTAAAGTGTAATTACTGCTGCTTTCCCCATCTGGAGATGAGGAAACATAGGCTCAGGGAGATCATATCTTGTCCAAGATCAAGTAAGCAAAGGAGCCATGATTTAAACACCTGAGATATTAAGAACTAGAACAGCATCACCTTTTTGAACTTGTATTTGCTTTACCTGATCACCTTCTGACAAAAGGTTCGTGCATAGTTTTTTTTTTCAAATATTTTTTTAAAGATTTATTTATTTATTCATGATAGGCAGAGAGAGAGAGAAAGAGGCAGAGACATAGGCAGAGGGAGAAGCAGGCTCCATGCCAGGAGCCCAAAGTAGGACTCGATCCCGGGACTCCAGGATCGCACCCTGGGCCTAAGGCAGGCGCCAAACCGCTGAGCCACCCAGGGATCCCCATCGTGCATAGTTTTCAAAAATAATTTTAATTCTAACCAAATGCATACTAAAAACATAATACCTTTCCTTTCAAAAGAGAGAAAATATATGACAACTTTCCAAAGTAAAGAAAATGGTCCTTCTTGCCCACAAGCATGGTAACTTAGTAAAACTCTAGTGCAGTTCCAGTTGTGCTGTATACTGCTCTTCAGACACCACTGTTTCTAAAATAAATACTCTGGTGCTCAGAGTTCAAAAAAAAAAAAAAAAAGTGACCTACAAGAGAATATCATCTGATTTCATGTATTAGCACCAAACCCTATATCAAAGCAAGTCAAAAAGTGCTTCGGGTACAGTCCAAGAATGACTGCAAGAATCTTTTCCCAAGAGTGCAACAGAGCGGTGAGCTCCACACAAAATGATACAGGTGTCCTGCCTCCTCCCCAAAGCTAAGTCCTCACATGGGACCCTGGATTTGAGATCACGGCCAATGGACAAAGCACAGGCTGAAGGGACAACAGCTTGAGTTCCATCCCCAACCTTAACGCTTACTGTGTAAATATGGACAAAGTTTTTAAACCTCTAAGATCTCTTATTTCCTCCTGGCAATGGGAACTCTAATAGCCATCCTAAATGGCTACTATGATGGTTGCAGGGATAATAGGGGGAAGTGTTAACCAAACTCTTGGTGCGTAGTAGATGGATAATGGATACACAATTTCCTTCCTTTTTCTGAAGGGCCTTCCTCACTAGTGTGCTGGAACTAACTCACGCTGGCCTGTAGAAGAGGACTATTAAATTTTTAGGAATTCTGCAGGCCAGTTATTAAATACAGCCATTACTGAAAAATTCAACTTTAAATTTTAAAAATCATCTTAAAAACAAAGGTGATAGACACTCAAAGCTCATCACTTCCTAATTAGGTTACTTCAATTTTACTATTATTTAAGCTCTTGAGATTATGTCTGTTGTCTGTGAGGCAGTGGAAATACTGTGCAATGGTGAGCTCCAGCCCATTTCCCCCAACTCCACGGTCTCGGTCAGTGGAATCACATTTGTAGCCTGAAATGTGCCAAGGCGTGCTTATGGGAAACTGGCAAACTCTACAAGTCAGGATTTCCTTTCTTTGAAGAAGAAAGGTATTAAACATTCACCAGCATCCCTCTGGTATTCATAATTCATCCCAACCCTTTCTGCTGCCGTGTCTTTCATCTCTCCTCTCTACAACGTAGCTACATACACACACGTCCATCAAATTTAAAATAAGAATGAAAACAAAAACCTAACACACCTCCAGATAATACCCTTCTCCACCATTCCTCCATTTTTTAAGATTTATTTATTGAGAGAGAGCAAGAGTGTGCAGGGGGACAGGCAGAGGGAGCGAGAATCCTGAAGCAGAACCCCCCTCCCCCAGAGCATGGAGCCCCAGTGCAGGCCGATCTCTAGGCACTGAGATCATGACCTGAGCCGAAACCAAGAGATGCTTAATCGACTAAGCCACTCAGGTGCCCCTCCACTGTTCCTTCATTGCCAAATATACTGAAAATAGTCTTTCTGTGCTTAATTCCAATATTTTCTTACCATCAATTCATTAATTTACTCATTTCACAAATATTTGAGCAACTAGATTAGCCAGACACTATGAAATTATGGGGCATATGAAGGTGAATGAAGCCCAACATGCTTGCTCCTTCATGAGAGTCACATGTTCAAGCCACTATGAAAGTCTCCAATGTTCTATTAATTCCTCTTTTTCCTCCTTCTTGGTCTTTCTTTTAAAAATTTACATTTCCCTAAGTGCTCTGTCTTCTTTTCCTTCACAGTCCTCCATAAAAAAAGTCATGATTTCCTCAATGATAGGACTGTTGATCCCTTTTTCCTTTGGCAGGAATTTCATACATTTCTATGATTTCACCCTCCCTCAACTCTCAGAAAACCTATTTCTCCCCTAGTCTACCCATTTCAGTAACTAGCACCCCCATCCATCCAACTGTTGAAACCAGAAACCCCCAAATCCTTATTTCCTGCCTTTCCCTTATACCCCCTCTTCACAGTGGCTTGAACATGTGACTCTCATGAAGGAGCGACCATGTTGGGCTTCATTCACATTCATATCCCACATACTTTCATAGTGTCTGGCTAATCCAGTTCCTCAAACATTTGTGAAATGAGTAAATTAATGAATTGATGGCAAGCACCATCAAGTTCTGTGGGACCTATATCCAAAAGATGTCCCAAATGCAACACAGCACTTCATCTCAGTCCCTATCATCCTTGGCCAACACCTTTCTTTTTCATTCAATCTGTATAAAAATCTCCAAACCCTCCTCCCTGCTTTATTCTTGTGCCCGCACATCAAGCACAACAAAGAAGCCAGCACACATTTTAAAAAAGAAATGTAATCATTTCTCTCCACGCTTAAACAAACAAAAAACTGCTACAGTCTTCCCTCTCCACCCAGAATAAAATCCAAACTTGATTTCATGGCCAACAGGTCTCTTCTGTATCTGGGCCTGGCCATTCCCTGACCTCACCCCTTCCAACTCCCACTTGCTCATTACCCCAAGTCTGGATCCTTCTGCCCAGATGTTGGCAGGTCATTCCCAAGGATTCAGGAGGCCTTTCCTGACCAACCAACTCAAACTTGTCCAGGCCAAGCCAATCCATCACTCTCCACCACACTGTTCATTCCTTGATGGTTACTTAGTGTCTGTCTTCCTCTACTGGAAAAGAAGCTACACAAGAGGAAAGACCTCATTCTCCTTATTTACTATAACATCCCTAGGGTCTAGAACACTGCCTGGCACTTGACAGATGGTCAACAGATATTTGTTGATGAATGAACCAATGAATGGCACAAGATCCAAAAACCAGGCGAAGGCGGAAATAATTGGAAACTAAGACCCTGAAATGAGTTTTCTGGGACCACACAGAGGAATAAGAACAGCAGTCTGAAGTGGTTAAGTGCTAATAGGATGAATCTAATTTCCATCTTTATTAAATTCTGACTCGCCCATGGTTTGAGCTATTTTAGAGGCAACCTAATTCAGTGAGGACCCATTCTGATAAATCTATGTTAATTTTCAGCAGTAGGCCAAAATATTTTTAAAAAGAAAGAAAACTACATGCTTTAGAAAAGATTGTCCTATATCCTCAAAAACATTTCTGAGAAGCAGGGTCCCCTGGGCTTCCTCCCATACTTAGGCTGTAATCAATTCCTGTCACATGGGAGAGTGGGAGGAGGGAGCAGGGGAAGGTGGTGCGCTCCTCCCCCACCTCAGAGGAGGGGCCTGCTCTCCAGCTCAAAGCTCTTCCACTTCCACTGGGTGTTCTTCACTGAGGCTTTCCAGACCCACACCTCACCCCCGCCTCCAAATCAAGGCAGACAGTAGGGCTTCCACTTGTCTCTTCTAGGGACTTCTTTCTTACCTCATCTAATACAGGGAAAGGGAAGAATGAAGAGGACGAGGAGGGAGGGAAACGAGAGAGCAGGGCTGTCATGAAAAACCCACTCAGCACTTCACTTCTCCTGCCCACCCACGTGACACCAGGTGCTGCTCACTGGTGAAAACCGGCACGAAGAGCCCAGCTCAGTACCTCATCATGGACCACATAGCTCGAGGAGACCCTGGGAATCCGCTGCTCTTGGGTTCTGGTGGCGATGGTGAGTGGCAGCCACCCCAAGCTCCTCGGTGAGGAAATCGATGTTGTTTTCCATTCTCTCGGTGAGGGTGTGTGGGCAGTGAGGGGGGCTGAGGGCTCCCCGGCTGCTGTGGGCTGCGCTGATGGATGACCCCATTGCTCCTAATGGTGCACATGGAATTGAGGGGAATCAAGGTCAAACAGAATGACAAGGCTTGCAACAAGAAACAGCAGTCCCCTGGCCCACTCCCAAGTCCTGTGCCCTGAAGCAACCATTCTCAAATCTTTTAGCTCTTGTGTTTCTGTTATGTATCACAATGTTTTAAAAATAACGTGATTATGCTATTATTTCTTTTTATTTTAGAACTTATGACTTACTACTGTAGAAGACTAAGTCTCAGCCCCTCTTACAGGGTCACCCGCACGTACACACACATTCACACTGTCTCTTCTTCATCACTTGTCTTCCAAATATATTTCTTTCAAAATATGTGGTTGAACTGGTATTTGGGATTTACATAATTACGATCTTGAAAAGTACTGTTCAAAGCTGATCCATCCAACGTACCTTGATTACATTTTCTTTCATGAATCCTCTGAGATAGAATTCATAACCACTGAATGGGAAAAATTAGAATGTCTGATACTACCAAGTGATGCCCAAAGCAAAGCAAAGCAAAGGGTATTCTCAGACATTGCTACAATCATTTCAAGAGCAATGCTTCAGTCCAAGACACAGTGAACATGCATCCATCTGTGGTCCCAACTCCACTTACATGGTTATGCCTGAGAGAAACCCACAGGTATTTGCGCACACACACACAAAATCCTGTGCAGCCCAGTTTATAATAGCAAAAACTGTATCTCAAAATCCCAATGTTAAATGGAAGAGCAAGTGATATTATTTATATAAAGTTTGAAAATATGTTTTAAAATATCCTGATATTCACTTTGATACAGTATATACATATTAGGTAATGGCATAAAAATAACCACAGAAATGAAAAGTGATGAATTCAAGATTGTCGTTACTGCCAGAGAAAGAAGTTAGGGACTGGAGTCGGGGAACGTTATTCTCTGCATGTTGGAAATTTTTAGAAAAGAAAGAACAGTGAAAAGAAACTTAACTTTCAGGAGTTGATGTTTCATTGAAACTGTTTCTTCCTAATGGTGATGTCAAGTCAAAGCAATCCTACTCCATTCCTATGGCCCAATCTTAAAATTTAGAAATGAATTGCTCTTCATGTAGAAAGGCTTCCAACATTTTTTTCTGTTACTGTTTCTTTCCTGCTGCCTGAATCATATGATAAAAGATCTCAAGAATAACCTAATGCCTAGATGTTTATTCTAAATGAGCAGATAAAGTGGGAGGAGAGCCCTAAGAGTTTGTGCAAAACTGTGTGTGTGTACCTTATTCTGGGAAAACGGGACATAGTTCTGTGGGATTTTAAAAAGGGTCATGACCCCCAATACACTCAGAACGTCTGAGCTGACCTCATGACACAAATGTGAGCCCAGGTCTTAGGCAGCAGATGTCCTGGCAGGTCTCTCGGGCCCTCTCTGCTCTGTGTTCATTCCTTGGTAGCAGAGGTACTCAGAGGCAGCCCTGTGGCTCCAAAGCACGCAGACAAGGACCCAAATCCTGGCCCCACCTGGGATTTGGTGACTCTGGAGAGGTCACTTTCTGTGATTCTGTTTTCTCCTCTATAAAATGAGGCTAGCAGTGAGGATGAGCATTATTGACTTCATACCTGTAGATGGTGTGGCACAGTGCCTGGCATGTGGCCAGAACTCAAGAGATCTTAATGGTTATTGGCCAGATCTCCCTGGTACATGCTCCCCGTTCCCTACTGCTGTTCACAACCGTAATCAGCTACTGATGTAATTACTTATACGACATCTGCCTCCCCCAGTACTGTATATGCCTCTGGAGGGAAGAAATCTTATCTCTTGTTCTTGACTAGGTACAGAATGAGTATGTGTTGAAGGGGTGGATAAAAGGATGAAGAAAAGAATGAATGTCTCCACTTATGCAGAGCTGCTGGCTGTGAGAGCCAAAAGTTACTAAAAACCAAAGCAGAGACTATAAGCAGTACAACTTCTGAGCTACATATCAGCAGTATGATTCCTCCCATTGAACTTCCAGCAGTTTAGTATTATGAAGGTCAGGAACAATTCTTAAAGAAATAAAAGAACAATTATCCCCTTTGAAAAAACCCTGGCTCAGCAGTGACCAGATGAAGAAGAAAGGAGGATATAGGCTACGGTGGGCTGGAGAGTCCCAAGACCAGAGGAGACATGACTTCACTGATGAGGTTAAAATTGCTTTGGACTGGACCACAGGGGAGGGTCTGCAGTCAGTTGTCACATCCTTCTGCTGTCAGTGAGGCAGAGCAGAAAGGGGTTAGGAGGCAGAGATATAGAGGATGCAAAAAGGAAGCAAAAAGATGGGTTGCCTAGGTTGTTCGGTAAAAAGTAAGGCCGGCACCACAGCCACAGTCCCTCACATTTGTTGAGAGGATCTAGAGGAAAGGCATTCTCATATAAGCCAAGGGGAGGTCCTCTGGCTCATAGCTTTCTTGGCATGAGCTTAGGTCAAAATGATAACTGAGCTCCTTCCTTTTACACGCCTCTGAGATTTACAGAGAGCCAATAGAGCACTAAAGTCTATTTAAATTATCTCCAAGCACGCCCAGGCAGGAAGGTGATCAGAATTTAATGACTCATCTCAGTTTGTTGCCACTCAATAACATTGCTCTTATCTTTATGTCAAGGAGTATAAGAGGTAGGGAATGGGATAAAAAGGCAGGATTTTTTTTAAAGCTAATTCTTCACTGGATAAAGTAGAAGAATAAACCAACCACATTTTTTAAAAGTTCAAAAGGGCCTTATAGTTATTGAAAAATGGGGTCTGCATGGGAAATTATTAGTGGAAGGAAGAGGAATATGTGCTTCCACTTTTAGTATGCCATAGAATTCTTACCATCTATAATCCATAGTACGTAATGAATGTGCTTAAACTCTTTACGTGAAAATAGGCTACTAAATAAACTTGACCTTTAATTTGAATATAGCATGTCAGTACTCCCGAATGGTTTAGACTGGCCTTTTGTGGAATTCCAAAATAAGACTCCACAGAACTCTTAGGTAACAGCATCATTCCTACAACAAGTAAGCAGATTCCAACTTAGCGGTGTTTTTTGATGGATAACACTCATTTGAATGCAGGGATTCAAGGCAAGCTGTTAAAAAACTGTCACCATGTGCAACCACTTGTCTTTGTGAATCAGGATTTCTCAATAGTATGCAACCAAAACAATCTAGCAATATAAATTTGCAATCAACATAGAGACGTTCCAATTCCAAATTTTGGGCTCAAATCTTTATGTCCTCATTGATTTTTACAAAGTGTGAAGAGTTTGAACATATCTAACGCATTTATCTTAATAAAACAAGCTGGATTAATTTATGGTGTAAGGCAAGGTTACATTTAACAAAATGTAACCTTTTTTTAAAAGAAAGTTTGAAAGCTATTAAGTAATTCTTCTCTGCACATGAACTACTTGGTATCAAAATTTAAAAAATGACTTACGATTTCTCTTGCTTATGGGATAAGGAAAAGAGATCATAAACCAAGCACACTCCAAACACCGTGACGCCTGTCTCTTTCACCAGCATCGCACAGGTCCCCAAAAACAAACTGAGCAGCAAGAAGAAGGGAGAAGCCGTGGGAGGGAAACATTCCCCAACATGATGCTGGTCCACACTCCTGGAAAACAAGATCAAGACTCTTTTTAATCTAAGAAGAAATGTGGGTCACTGAGAAATACTAGCTTTTAAAACTAAGATTTAATAATCAATTTCATTGTATTCTAAGTAAGCAGGTGAAGAAAGATTTCTTCACGAATATTCATCACAGACTTATTTAAAATTGCAAAGACAAAAAAAGTAAATGCCCAAATAACACTGAATTTAGTATTTCAATGGAGACACATTTAAATTATGGTAAAATGTGGCACATAATAAATGGACACTAAAAACCCACTTAAAATACTACCATAGAAATATAGGTAGTGGTATTGAAGGATGTTTAAGTGAATATATTTTAAGTGAATAATACAGGTTACTAAGCCATATGTGTGAACTCTGGGGCCAGGTTCTCTTGGATTCAAATCACAGCTTTGCAGCTAACTAACCAGGTATTACGGCACAGGCTACCATGACTCACTGTGCTTCAGTTCCCTCGTGTACAAAATAAGATTACAGTATTGTAGGCAGGTTTAAATAAATGACTTATTACATGTGACTGTGGTGATCATCATAATTGTTATCTTAGTGAAGGTGTTTCAGATGCTTCTGTACATAAATCAGTCAGTGGCTAGAGATATACCAAAATATAGTCCTTATTTTTCTCTGTGATGAAAATACAGATATTTTGGCCTTTGTCTTCTCTTCTGGTTAATTGGTATTTTTAAATTTATTTTCCAAGGGAATGTATTAGGTAAAGTCGTTTTTGTTTTTTTTTTCCCCTCACTATAATTTCCAGCCGGGATTTTAAAAAATCTTCCAGAGCATAAAGCCTTTTCTCACCTGACAACATACCATTGGCCCACACCAAAAAAACATCACTATTCCTTCAGTAGGTACCACAGCCATATGCCCTTACTGCTCTGAAGTAAAAGCCAATATTTCTGTAATTAGGATATCTTACTCTTATTGTTATGTCTTGGAACAATCACCTAAAATGATATGCCAAATTTGCAATAGATATGCATTTTTCTCTGAAGCTGGTCTACAGCTTAAATTGCTAAAAGTAAGAATGGCATGTACAAGAGAAACGGTAATCCCAAGGTTCCTCATCACATAGCTATGGACACAACTCTGGCCTGATCATGTTCCCAAATGTACCAATCACACAGAAAAAGCCCCAAAGAGTAAGTTTAAACTAAAAGGCAATTGTTAATATTGTTCTAATGCCAGAGTAAACAGGAAAGAACTAACTGGTGAGTTTAGGTTTCTATTTTTAAGATTTTTCACAATACCATTTCACATGACTAGCAATGTTGTGGAGAGCCACAAAGCCAGGCCTAGAAGACTAGTACTATACAGGTCCCCCCACTTTTCAATGTGAACTGTGGCAGTTCACATTGCTGCCCACTTCACTTTTATGAAAGACTTACATTAGTACCTATCTTCCCTAATAGGAAGAAATCTGAAGAGGATTTTGTTTTTACAAAAAAAAAGGTGAGAACCAAAAATAGTGTTTAGCGTTTGTTTTGTAGGCGCTATTAGAGAGGCAAAGTGCACCCCAAGCAGCAGGAGCAGCCCCGCCAATTAGCTCCTTCCCCAGGAGCCACACTCTGCATCTCAGCACCAAGCCCCCACAGCTTTGAACTGGGTGAGCATCTGTACTTTATTTCCATTTATTCTGCTGCATGCATTAGAAAGATGTGTCCTATGCTATCAGAACAAGCCTAAGAGAAGTTGTTTTGGGGGTCTGGGAATGCCCCCAATTTTGCCATATTAATGAATGGCCATTGTTTCAACACTTTAGGCCATTTTAGCTTACAAAATTGTTCACAGAAATGCTCTGCTTTCAGATAGCATGGAAAACCTGTACTAAGAACAGGTACCAGGGGCACCTGGGTGGCTCAGTGGTTGAGCATCTGCCTTTGGCTCAGGTCATGATCCTGGGGTCCTGGGATCGAGTCTCGCATCTGGCTCCCCATAGGGAGCCTGCTTCTCCCTCTGCCTATGTCTCTGCCTCCCTCTGTATGTCTCTCATGAATAAATAAAATCTTTAAAAAAAAGAACAGGCTCCATGCATTAAACCAAAATTTTTTAAGAATTAAAAAATTCTTGATCATTCAAAGGCTAAACTGGTTTATGACTGGGTTTCTCATCAATAAAATAATACTTTGTTGTAAGGGCTGTGCTGTACATTGTAGGATCCTTGGCCTCTGCTCACTAAATGCCAGTAGCATAGTTCCACTTAATGACAAGCAAAAGTGCCTCCAGCCATTGCCAGATGTCCCCAGGGGAAGGACAAGACTGCCCCATATTGAGAACCACTTGTTTAGAATTGTATTCCTCAGTCACTGGCTGGCAGGTCAATGAACTCATCCAAAGATCAATATTCACAAATCCTTAACCAGGCATCCCTTCACAATTAGGGTGACACAATTCATTGACCCCCTTTATCTGGGCCACCCTCTAAGCCTTCTGCCCCTTTCCCCCTGTGGATATATCACAACTCAAGTGAAAATCTGAGCAATATAATGGGAAATTATTTTATTGCTTTTCAGCATCTCAAAGCAAGGAACTTGCTCGTTATATTTTAACGAAAGGAGTGTAAATTAGAAAACCACAGTTGAGAAATATTACTTCCAATTCAGCCTTGTTATTTTAAGCTCTGAGCTAATTTAGTGAGGATAATAAAGAGGGGAAAAAATTAGGACCAAAATGAAAAGAAGGAATTAAACAAATCATGTCCAAATAGAAGAGAGGACTACACCCAACATATATTGGCTTGAAGCTTTCAAATTCCATTCTCAGTAAGAAATGACAGGTAAGAATAATCAAGAAGCAAGAGCTTGTCTTCCCAGCACTGGGATAGCCGTTCCTTTAAAACACTATGACAAGGTTCAGAATGTGGCTGGAAGAGAGAGCAGCCTCACATTCAGGTAACGGGAGGTTTCCTATCTTGGTCTTCACAAAGCTCTCTGAGCATTTTACTGCCAACAAGCCTCCCTCCTGTCTCAGACTAGATGCTCAAAATCCACACACACACACACACACACACACACACACATACACGACAAAAATTCCTGAGGGGACAGCATGATTGTAACCACAAAGACGGCATTCTTAGCCATACATACCTATTGTAGGAGAGAAAGGCCAAGAGAAACAGCAGGCATGCTAACACATCAGCTCTGCCAACAATTCCAGCCACCTAGAAAGTTTGAAAAAAATAAAGACCTCAGAAAATTACTTTCAGAAAACTGTTACAGAAATGCATATGTTTTGGGCACCTGGGTGGCTCAGTTGGTTAAGCGTCTGCCTTCAGCTCAGGTCATGAGCCCAGGGTCCTGGGATCAAGCCCTGACTCGAGCTCCCTGCTCCACAGGGAGCCTGCTTCTCCCCCTACTTGTGCTCTCTCTCAGTATCAAATAAATAACTAAATAAAATCTTTTTTTATAAAAAGGTATTTTTTTAGATGAATGAGAAGTATGATAAAATAAGAAAACACATTGTTCTTCAAATTTGACATAGGGCTAACCACCTCTGGCTATCATATATTTAACAACAAGTTTATAGAAGGAGAAAAAGGAGGAAGGGAAAAGATTTTTATGCTTAATTTCATTTTTAACCTTTCTTCTATAGAAGTCAATTCATATCAACAAGGTTTATTCATTTGCTGACTTAATCAAAATATTTTTTGAGTGATGACTGAGTGGCAGACATTGCACTAGTGTTAGGCACCAGGCTGCTAATGCAGCAGAAGGTATTTACAGAGTACTAGGAAAAAATAAGTTTAGGAAACAATAATCCTAGTAAAAACAGGAATAAATATGTTCTCTATGTGAGCACACATGCATGTATGTGTGTTTGTGTGTGTTTCTTAGTTCTGTCACTGAAAGAGCCTAAAAGCAAGATATCCCAGTAGCAAAGAGCCATCCTGGCCCAGACAACAAACCATTCCTCCACTAAAGACAACATGGGCTTCCTGGAGAAGTGGTTGGTTCCGGGGCTGTGGCTAAGGAGATACAAGAGAAGCTTGGCTCATCTTATCATGTTAGAAGGTAAGAAAAGTGTGCAAAAAGTGACGGGTGCACGTCAAAAGGATACAGAAGCCAGTGACAAGGGACAAGGGGCTCCCACTGACCAAATATCAGGTCATTTGAACATCAAAATAAATAAGGACAATAATAAAATAAATCATTAAAACAAATAGACATCCATGAATGCATAATGATATTGATGGATGGACAAATGAATGCACATATAAGCACATACATAAATACAGTAAGCAAGTCACTGGGAAAGAATAGAAAGCTCTTCCTTACACTAAAAAGCCAGTTAATGAATGTGGAGGGAACAGTGCATTTGGCAAATAGTCATTTTGCATCCAAAAGATTGAAGAGTATGGGCAGCCCCTGTGGCCCAGTGGTTTAGCGTCACTTTTGGCCCGGGGCGTGATCCTGGAGACCCAGGATCGAGTCCCATGTTGGGTTCCCTGCAAGGAGCCTGCTTCTCCGTCTGCCTGTGTTTCTGCCTCTCCCTCTCTCTGTGTCTGTCATGAATAAATAAATAAAAATCTTAAAAAAAAAAAAAAGATCCAATAGTAGAATGAGCAAGAGACATCACAAAATAGCAGTGGATGCTAAACCTAGGGTATAAAGGTTAATACAGAATATTAGCACCAATAAAGGGCAAATGGATGTGGCATGCCTCTGCATGTGATACCCTGAGAGAACACAACATCACTTTTGTCAAATTCCAGCCAGGGATACATAACATGAATACAATAATGAGAAGACATCAGACAAACCTAGGGTGAGGAGCATTCTATCAATATATAAATAAATATATATTAATAAAGTATGAAATATAATAATTCTACATTATTCTACATTAAAATTTTAATATTTCAATATCTCCAAATCTATATGGTATCATGATTTACTAGATATATTACCACTCCTATAGTCTAATGTACTATAATACTGCATATATTACAGATTACACGTATATTACACTTACATCATATACTACATATGCATATATTGTGTATTTCTATTTTATATACTATATTTTATATTATACATATTTCTATACTATGTATTTACACACAACAGTTATACTACTTGTACTTATAAAATTTTAATACAAAATATAAATAAATAAGTCTAGAAAATATAAAGTTTCTTTTTTTTAGAAAATATAAAGTTTCTAAAGCATGGGCCATAAATTATATAATACATACATATTATATATAATAATCATTGGAAATAACATATATTACACAACATCAGTTGCAATTATATGTCATGTAAACATTTTATAATATTCATATTAAGTATGTTTCAAATTATACTTAAAGTTGTGAATCATATTATAGAAAGACAATGCAGACTGGTAACAGTTCCAAACTTATGGAGACCAAAGAGAAATAATGACTAATGGCCTTGGTTTTAGAAAATATACAACTAAATTATTCAGGTGTGAAGAGGCATGAATTATGCAATATACTCTCAAATGCTTCAGAATACAAATAATACTTCTATATATTAAGAGAGAGAGGAAGAAGAACAAAACAAATGTGGGTTAAAAATTGATGAATCTGGGCGATGAGTATATGGTCATTATATTTTTGAGATTTAAAATGGTTTCTCTTTAATGTGTTACTTAATGTGGAGGAGGGTGAAGAACAAACAGCTATTTATAAATCTTTGTGTTGTTTACTACTTAAAATGTGTGCACATTTCTCTTGATTTTTGGAAATTCAAGAAATAAAACTGTAAAGGAAAAAAATGGGATATGTTTCAAAGAATGCTTAAAACAAAGGCCATGTATGAGCTGGATCTTAAAGAGGAGTAAGAGCTCACAAGGGAAAGGAACAGGGTTGACATTTCAGACACAGAAGATAGCATCACCCCAACCATCAAGAACAAGTCTACAGTGTGTTCGAGAATCAATCATAAATAGCAGAAAATAGTGTTCTGGGAAATACACCTATAAATATTCTCATATAATAAGCACACTTGTAGTCATAAAGGAGGGACAATGACACATACATGTAGCTAGACCATCCAAAGCTTCAGTGTAGATCCTTCTCTTACCATTTGAGTGAGACTCAATTTTGTTGACTTTAATTTCTGCAATTTATTATCTTTATTTTTTTTAAGATTTTATTTATTTGAGGGGATCACTGGGTGGCTCAGCGGTTTGGCGTCTGCCTTTGGCCCAGGGCGCGATCCTGGAGTCCTGGGATCAAGTTCCATGTCGGGCTCCCTGTATGGAGCCTGCTTCTCCCTCTGCCTGTGTCTCTGCCTCTCTCTCTCTCTCTCTCTCTCTCTGTTTATCATGAATAAATAAATAAATAAATCTTAAAAAAAAAAGATTTTATTTATTTGAGAGAGAGAGCACGGGCGGAGGGTGGAGGGGAGAGGCAGAGGGAGAGGGAAGCAGACTCCCCACTGGGCAGGGAGCCTGACAATGCCAGGCTCAATCCCAAAATCCTGGGATCAGGATCTGAGCAGAAGGCAGATGCATAAACAATTGAGCCAACAGGTGCCCTGTTTCGTTAAATGACCAAAACACCCCCACCTCATGTTACTGTTGTGATTAATGAGATGATATATATGAAGTGCCCACTCAATATTGGTGCCCTTCTGTCTTCCTTTTCCCTGCAAAGAAGGTGGGTGGAACTCAGCACTGAAGACAGGTTTTTCCTGCGAGGCTTACAGAAATCATTTTTTTTTATGTTAAGGCTTATATATATGATATTGAATTTCAGTTTATTAGATAATCAAATATATTAGTTAAAAAATATAAATAATAAAAATATAAAAATATAAATACAATGAAATAAATTAGTTAAAAAATATAAATATAAATGAAGATAATATCATTATATACTTGCGTTAAGGATTGATAGCAAGTCACATACTGAACCAAGTCCAACCTATACCAAGAAAAATCTGGATATGGCTAAAGAATTTCACGAGCAGTACAGAGTTAAAAGGCATTAGCTAATGTGGCTGCCTTGGACCACACACTCTTCATTAATCCATTAATCTATAAGGCATCTGAGTGCCAAATCAGGAAGGCTGCCTGACTCAAGGGAGGTAAGCTGTGACAATATGGTGTCACCTCAGTGTCAAGAACCAGCTCAGACTCACATAGTCTATAAAGCAACAATTGCACATGGTTCACTTGTGAGCCCAGATCTGCTCAGTCTACACCACCATGTCCCTGAGCATTGAGCTCAGCATCACCTGCAAGGCCCCTGGAAGGTTAAAGAGAGCCCAGCTCACTAGCAACAAAATCTTGGGATAAAGCCACACATCTGGGCCAAGGGACACTCAACACAGCACAACTGATGCGGTCAACTCACACAACAGCAAGACTTGCAAGCTGATATTGGGTGTAGCAAGTTGGAATGAGGCAATCACAAGCTAGGCGAGCATAACTAATGTGCTAAAGGCGCCTGAAGCCTACTTCTCAAATTGCAGCCAGTTTATGCTGCTGGGAAGCCAGCTGGATGTGCCCAAACAGAAAGAATGTGTGTCCCTTGGAGCAGAGGCTCAGAGGGTGTGTTGAAATGTTAGTGCTGACACTGAGACTCTGTGGCCAGTACCAAACCACCAAACATTTACTGAACACCTACTCCATATCCCTGTTGAGCTGGGGTCTCTGGAGCAAGGGGGTTAGATGTCTTAAAAACAAGGTGCTTGTCATTAAGTTCTATACATCTAGACCAACCATTCACTTCCACTGTGATTCAATTAGTCAGTATCTCCATGTTCAGTAACTGCAGGATTTATTCCACTCAACAAACATTTTCCAAGTACCTCCTATTTGCCAGGTATTGTGCCAGCTGGAGGGATATAACCCGCCTCAAAGAGTCTCACATCTGGTGGGAAGTCAAAAGAGGGTATAATTATGATACAAGGAAACTGCATGTCGCATAAAGAGGAGAAATCACTGCCATGAGAAGAATGGAGGGATTGAATTTGACTGTAGAATCTATTAGGCTTCATGAGAAGGCTGGAGTTACACACTAAAACCTAAGGAACAAGCAATAAAGAAAGGCTCAGTAAGTTTAAGACACAGGAGTGTGAATCCGGGGCCAGAGAAGGAACACAGAAGCATTCCAGGCCAAGGAAAGAGCAGTCTAAAAACACAGGAGGTGTTTCTGGAAGGGAAGGCAGAAAGTGACAAGGGCATGGAGTAAGTAAATGAAAGGAATGAGCAATGGGAAGCAAACATGGGATACTAAGTTGGAGCACCCGGGCTTGAGTTTCTGCAACATAGGCCGAATGGTAGGATGCTGGGAAGTACAAAGGACTTCGTCAAAAATACGTACAGAAGGATAGCATGTACTTTTTCCTCAAGCTGCAGGTTTTCCTCACCAAGGGGGTGGTTATTACCTGAGAGTTGAACCCTGTGACATATAGTCAAATAACGGAAAAAATAAGTGAACGTCAATGGGTGGAATTCAAATCATGTAACATTCAGATCTAAGCCCTAGCAAGCTTAACAGAATCACATGTGAAGAACAATTAATTTAATTTGCCCCCAAGACTTATTATTTCTTAGAATACCATTCATAGGATTTGTATCAAGTATACCATATGTAGCAAGCTATTGATTGTTCTATCTGCATGAATGGGTCCCGTTAGTGTAGATGGAGCCAGGAAACACACACTTAAGGTGCAACAGCTGAAACCCAGACTGATTGATTAGATTATCGTTCTCCAACGAGCTCTTGTCCCAGTTCTGGAATGTTGACCTTAACCTTCAACTCCACGTGTCAGCATTTCCTGCTTTTGCTTTTGACTTGACATAAGTGCCTTCCTTCCAACCAATAATGTTTCTATGATGATTGCTAAAGTTTTAATTCCCACCGAGGAATTACAATGATTTTCCCCATTTCCCCAGTTTCTCTACTTATTTTTCTCATGATTCAGGAATCAGAAAAACACACAAATCTCCCAAGAAATATACTGTCAGAAAACCTTTCAAAGAATCACAAGGCCTTCAATGAGGAAGGAGCTGGATCTACTCTGGCCTTTGCACTGGGTGACTATATTATAATCACTTAAATATCTGTTGAAAGGTTGAGTAAATAAATGCATTTGTTCCTTATACTTAAATCGGAAATAATTTTGTATTGCAACATATTGCTTTGTCCTGTATGTATCTATGTGTATGTTCTTTTGCTTTTTTAGGAGCTTGTGAACAAACTATGGGTAGAGACCCCTTATCCACCCACTTACCCTCTTGGTACCTAGCAGTACCTACACCAAACAAGTATTCATTTACTACATGTTGATTACATAATTAAGGAAATAAATCCTTAATCATACCAACATGTCTAAACAAAACCCCTGCCCCTGCAAAAATGTAAATCCTCCATCCTTCCTGGGATTACTTATGGTCACCATGTTGTTCTTCTTTAGCAAGGGAGAGATATATCCCTGTTTCTCTCTCTAGCCACACTATGATCTTTTAAAAAATAATTTATCATTAAGTCTTCTGTAATACAATGTGTTTTTATATTTCTCTTCTTCCTTAGAAACCTAAATTAATACTTATAATTGGATAATAGTCTCCTGATTTTACTTGATAGTATAGATTGTTATTTAAGTCAAATTTCTTCACCTCCTTCTTACACTTCTCTCATTCCTTGTGAATGCAAACAATTTCTCTAAAATTTTTCCCTAAATGCCTAGCTCTCAGACTCTTTTGTCCCTATAATTGTGTTATCATGGATTTTTTTGATTAGCTTATTGAATTTTTTCTTAAAGGTCATCTTGCTAAAAGGATTTGTCCTTTTTCTTAGAATTCCACCAATCTCTACCAGCTCGTAATCACACTGTCCAAGGTTACCTGCTCTCCCTCTCTGCAAGCATAGAATTAAGACTGTTATTATCCTACTCTTTTGTTCTTTCTACAAACATTTTTCCCAAGACACTCCAAACACATATTTTCCACTACACTTCAACCCGGTGTCATGTATCCTATATGGCTAGGAGTAGTAATCAGTCCTTGATTATTTCACTTCATGGGACTTCCAAAAAGAATATTAAAAACTTAGGTATCTCTCTCATCTTTTAAAATTCATATCTAAAATTTTTCATCATAATTTTAAATACTTGAAGGGCTCTAGGTTCCCATGCATTGTAAGTACTGACATTTTAAAATAAGGCCATATTATTACTGTTTTAAATATACCAAATGGAATCTGAAATTTGCCACTGCAATTTGAAACTCATTATTTTCTATTTACACAAACATGAACAGGCTCTTCTTTAAATGGCAGACATTTCACACCTATTCCCCTTGAACTCTTATTTCTGTATTTTATCTCCCCCTTGGCATTCTTAACGTATTGTATAGTTATGCTTAAAAATATTTTAACCATCATCTTCTCTCTCTCTGTAATAAAAATACCTACATATTTAAATTAATTTTATATAATTATGTAATTCCTGTGATCATAGGAAAGTTACCCCACTTAGTATTAATATACAATTACTCAACACATCATAAATTAGAAAAATGATAAATAGCTCTTAGATATAAAAGTATACTTTTTTTTTAAAGATTTTATTTATTTATTCATGAGAGACAGAGAGAGAGAGAGTCAGAGACACAGGCAGAGGGAGAAGCAGGCTCCATGCAGGGAGTCCGATCTGGGACTCGATCCCAGGATTCCAGGATCATGCCCTGGGCCAAAGGCAGGCGATAAACTGCTGAGCCACCCAGGGAACCCCTAAAAGTACACTTCTTAATAACACAAATGCAGCAGGTTTTTTTTTTTAAGATTTATTTATTTGTTTGTTTGTTTGAGAGAGAAAGAAAAGAGAGGCAGAAAGAGAGAGAGAATCTCATGCAGACTCCCTGCTGAGCACAGAGCCTGATGTGGAGCTTGATCCCACGACCCTGAGATCATGACTTGAGCTAAAATCAAGAGTCGGATGTTCAACCGACTGAGCCACCCGGACACCTGATGATTCTTTTCAGTAAATACAATTATTGGCTGAATATTACTTTTTTTAAAAGATTTTATTTTTTTATTCATGACAGACACACAGAGAAAGAGAGAGAGGCTGAGACACAGGCAGAGGGAGAAGCAGGCTCCATGCAGGGAGCCCGATGTGGGACTCGATCCCGGGACTCCAGGACCACACCCTGGGCCGAAGGCAGGCACTAAACTGTTGAGCCATCCAGGGATCCCCCTGAATATTACTTTAGGTCAGTATAAGAAAGCATGCAGTATCAGTTCCATTCCTAGCTTTCATCTTTATAGAACTGTTCGCATAAATAAATGAGACAGAAGTAGCCATGCTATGGCAATGACTTAATTCTTTGAACACTAAGTTGTCTGCAAAATTATAGTGATCTATTATATATTGCATAATGCTTAATGATCTACCAGCTGACAACTCAATCAGATTCTCCTTTCATTTGGTTGAAAGCAAATAAATCCAGTGTACGCATTAGGAGAGTTACCTGTCATTAGAGTCATTTGTTTTCATAGTTTCCTAGCAGTAAAGCAAAAATGGCTTCACCAAGACTTCCCAAAGGACTATTACTTATACCGCATAGCCTTCCACTTAGAGGCACCTTTTCAGTCTAAAATATTCAAGAAAGGGCTGGAAATTTTACCGTAAGTAATGTAATTTTTTAGTAAGATGATTTTTTGTCACTCACTCCAAATATATTTGTGTCAAAACCTTGGGCTGACAGATGTAGAATATTGTTGGTGGAAAATGTCCATCTTATAGCCTAACTGGCAAAACCAGTCCTCATTACAAAACCAATTGGCCAAATTAGGCTTTTTGTGTCAGTTCAAATGAATGTATTATGCATCCCCATGACAACCATCTCACTTCTGAATTCAGAAGATCAACACAGGCCACCATACCCTACTTCTAATGCCATGCTCCATTCCTTTCAGAAATACGTATAAGTCGGAGCAATATGAAGCCCTACTCCAAGTCTGTGAGCCTTAACTGAAGGAGGCTTTGCTGACACCAATATATTAAATTGCTTCTTTATAAGATACCTCAGGGATTTGTACACCTGGGGCATAGTAAAATTCTGATGTAGGTGAGATACTCCTTTTTTTTTTCAATTAGGACAACTGAAAAAATTAGGAGGATGCAGAGAAGAACCAACCTGACACCGTGACCTCGACTGAGTATGTTCTCAGACAGATGAACTATAAGCAAGTGTCCAGACACAAGCCAAGGCTCTGGAAATGGTTCTTTTAAAACCATGGGGCCCGTGAGCCCCTTGGAAAGTCTTTGTCTGTCCCTAGCAATAAGGATAAAATAAGCCAACTGTGGTTACTGAGCCATGAAATAAGGTAACTTGATAATGTCTTATTGGTGCATGATGAAGTCCATATTTCAAAGAGGACCACAGATCTGAACCATCTATAGTTTTCAAATAGATTTTCATCATCCACCAAATAACTACACTTCACAAGAAATAACTTGAAAATCTTTCTTTCTTTCTTCCTTTGAGAGAGAGAGGATGAGCAGGGGAGCAGTGAGGAGAGGGAGAAACAGACTCCCCACTGAGCAGGGAGCCCGATGTGGGACTTGATCCCAGGAACCTGGGATCATGACCTGAGCCAAAGGCAGACGCTTAACCAACTGAGCCACCCAGGTGCCCCGGGAAACTTATTTCTAAGTCCCTACTGTAAGTCTGTCTTTCTAAGTTGAAGAACATCAGTCTAACTTTTTAGTCTTCCCTTGCATTCACAATTCAACATTACAAATATTATAAATATAAAGCAGAGAAAGAAAAGCTACAATACAAATGTAGAGCAGGAACAATGCCTCAGCATGACAAGTACCTCAAAATGCCCTGTGCTGTTTAAAACACATTAGAACTTAAATTTTCTTCAAATAAAAAGCTGTGGCCATTTATTACTATATGTAATAATAACAGTGGTTATTTGGAAAAGCAGTTAAATTGTGAAGGCCATGTGAACATTCAAAAAGATAAGCTGTCAAGCAGAATGATTTATATATAAAGATAAACACTTCAGTGGAGCTTTGAATTCACAAGGTTTTGAAAGGGGAAAAAAAAAAGATCAGTTGAGCTTTATTTTTTTTAGTTCCTTGTTTCATTGAGGTCCAATGATACTCACCGCCTCCGTGTGAATAGGATGCACAGCAAAAAGCAATGCTGTAGCAAAAGCAAGTCCTCGATTCCTGAAGACAGCTTTGTCACAGGTGTACATCAAGACAAGAGTCACCAGGCAGTGTAAAACCACATTCACTGCAGTGAAAGTAGAATGGGTTCATGCCAGTCAGAAATATGTTCAGCCTGTAAAAAAAGACAAGAACAAAAATGCAATCAGCTGCAAACCAAACCTAAGCACAAGGAAAGCAGAGGGAATCAATCATTTTAAAAGATTAGCTATACCATCGATTATTTTTAAATGACTCCTAACATCATCTCCTAACATAGATGTGTGACTATTGTTTTTCCCTAGGATCTTCCTATCTGCAGAAACCACTGCAAATGCAATACAATATTACTCCAGAAAACTCTGTGGCCTCACTGAGAAGGCAGGCAGGGGCCAAGCCTGTTTCTCCCTTACTCTGTGGCTAATGTGAACAACTCCATGATACTCTTACTTTCACTCCTGGCTCTTCCCAAGGAGCTGAGTGTTCAAACGCAAGTCCACAGTGCTGTGGGTCAGAGCCAAAGCCACTGGAGAGGAGAAAAAATCCACGAGACTGTGACTGTGGTCACATTTGGGACAAACCAAGCATGAACATGTTCTCTCACCCAGAGTGCACACCAGGAACCAAATTTCCAGCTTATGCACCTGGAATGATCGTTAATTACCAGCCCACAAGGGATCTTCCGGGCATCTGAAGAGGCTATTACCAGCTGCAGCTGAAATTAAAAGGATGAGCAAAAGCACATCATTTTAGAATTTGTATTAAATATTTTCTAACATAAATTCCCATAGATCTCAAAATCTGAATGCTAGGATTATGATGAAGAAACTAAGAAGAATCACAGAAAGAAGGGAAATGTATGAGCTTGGGTGGCCCAGTCGGTTAAGAATCTGACTCCTCAGGATCCCTGGGTGGCGCAGCGGTTTGGCGCCTGCCTTTGGCCCAGGGCGCGATCCTGGAGACCCGGGATCGAATCCCACATCGGGCTCCCGGTGCATGGAGCCTGCTTCTCCCTCTGCCTGTGTCTCTGCCTCTCTCTCTCTCTCTCTCTCTCTGTGACTATCATAAATAAATAAAAATTAAAAAAAATAAGAATCTGACTCCTCATTTCGGCTCAGGTCATGATCTCAGGTTCGCAGGATCCTACCCCACATCAGCTCTGTGCTGGGCATGGGGCCTGCTCAAGATCCTCTCTCACACTCTCCCTCTGCACCCCTTCCCCCCACCATTCACATGCTCTCTCTCTCCCTCACTCTACAAAGAAAAAAAAAGATAAATTTATTGTTCAACATCTTAAAAAATACTTTCCTGAGATAGACACGCTGAACAGAGAGACTTCTGAAGAATGCTTAAACTTAGTAACAGGACATGATGTCCCCAACTGATTCTGTGGGGTTAGCAAAAATACTGTTGTACAGAGTATGATTCTTTCAGGAGAGCAGATTTACCCTAAGTGGGACTGCTTGTTAGCTGTCTATATTCCAGCTCATTTTACTGAAACAGTAATCCCATGTCTTTATTCTCATGCCGTTGATCTGCTTCTCTTACAGAAACACCTCCTCTTTGCCAAAACAATTGAGAATGTAAAAATCAACTTGAGCGATGGCGTATGCATATTCTAAATACTTGTCTTGATTCATGAACGAATTTAACCTACAGAATTTTAAACATCTCAAGCTTTATTTGGACACATGAATATAAATGTCACAGTTACTAGTTGACTCCATTTTCATTCCCACTGAAGTAATCATGGTCCTCACTAAGCCTAGAAAAATGCATTGCTCTGTGGAATCCAAGTTCAAGGCTCCCAAGCAAGATTCAAACTAGCTGCATGTTGGCAGACCCACAAATGTGCGCAGGCCCCAGGGTCCTAAAGACAGGAGTGTGTGGGAAACAGCGCCCCTAGAGGGGCTCTCTCTGTGACTATCATAAATAAATAAAAATTAAAAAAAAAAAAAACAAAGATAGATACAGACATATATAGATACAGATGCAGATACAGACACAAATAAACAGATACAACACTGTGATATAGTAGGAAATATGCATTTTAGTCTTTATCCCAACTCCTGGTAGAGACCGTAAACCCTTTGTAATTTCTTAAGTGAGAAAGGAACTAGGGGAATTTTGTTCTAATATTTGGTCTTTGGCCCTGATTCCTGCACAGAACTCCTAAATCACTTGGAACTCCCCCATGTAGTTGGATTATGATTTTTCTAATAAGGTGACTCCTGGTGGGCACCTGGATGGCATCTGGATGGGGGCTGGTCACCAGAGAGATCAAGTTATGATTAGAAGCTTAGAACTTTCAGCCTTTTCCCTCCTCTATCCTCGGAGATTGGAGAGGGGCCAGAGATTGAGTTCATTATCAATGATGCCTACTTGATGAAGCTTCCATAAAAAATCCCTGAACTACAGGGTTTGGAAAACTTCCAGGTTGGAGAACACATCAACATGCTGGGCAGGTGGCACACCCCAATTCCACAGGGACAGAAGCTCCTGCACTTGGGACCCTCCAGACCCCACCCCTTAAGGATCTCTTCATCTGGCTGTTCATCTATATCCTTTGTCATATCCTTCTATAATACACCAGCAAACGTTAAGTAAGTGTTTCCCTGAGGTCTGTGAGCTGTTAGAGCAAATTATTGAATGTGAGGAGGCGGTCATGGGAACCTTCAATTTGCAACCAAGTTGGACAGAGGAAGGCAACCTAGGGACCCAGTAACTACAACTGGTGTCTGAAATGAGATCAGCATTGTGGAAATGGCCCTCGACCTGGGGGATCTGATTCTAACTCCAGATAGACACTGTCAGAATTAAATTGAATTGTAGGACACTCAGATAGTGTAGGACACTGAGAGTTGGTCAGGGTGGAAAAAAAACCCTACACATCTGATGTCAGAAGTATTGAGCATATGTAGAAGAAGAAACAGGACTTTTCTTTTTAATATACAAGGATGCATCTTACTGTAATGATCATAGAAATGACAATAAAGAGAAGGCAAGACATCTAACCAGCCAAATCCCAGATGTATTTGATTGTTCCCACAAATATACTTCAGACCATAGTTTTGGATTACAAATTAACAGTACTGCTTTCAAAAAGAGAACAAAAGACTTATTTTTCCAAAGTATTTGTTACTCAACCACTTGAAAAGTAAAAAGCATCATTAACAGTGGTAACATCATTACCACACTTTTATGAGGTACTTTCCCCTTCCAAAAAATGGTATATGAGTCACCTTTGTGGTCCATATGTATCATACCTGAAAATGTGTAGGTGTTATCCATATAGATTATTGGAGGGGGGATTGTTTTTTTCTTCAAGACAGTTGACATACCATGTTATATTAGTTTCAAGTGTACAACTTAGTGATTTGACAAGTTTATACATTATGCTATGCTCACTACAACTGTAGCTGCCATCAAATTATTATTCCTGGAAACTGATTAGGACAAAATGCCTAGTGTTATAAGTGAATTTAATTTCATCCCAAAATGTAAAAATAAATTACTGAATGGGGAACCACTGCAGTGCTAATGGTACCAGATACTGGTGAATCTAAACTTTGAGAAATTACTGAGAATCTAAAGTTAGAAGAGTTTCCCAAATATCTAAAAAGATGGAGAGTGAACTCTCCAAACTATAGACAAATGAGCTTGAGATGAAATACTCACAGAATGTAATCTGTGACCACTGGAAAAAGAATCTCTGATCCTAGGAGTCACTATGGGTTCACAAAAAGGGGTTTTAACCAATTAAACTGCCATTTTAATATAACAGGGAGTGTGACAGACACATCACATCTTTATTTTTTTTTAAGATTTTATTTATTTATTCATGAGAGACACTGAGAGACAGAGGCAGAGACACAGGCAGAGGGAGAAGCAGGCTTCCCGCAGGGAGCCTGATGCGGGACTCGATCCCGGGACTTCAGGATCACGCCCCGGGCTGAAGGCAGGTGCTCAACCGCTGAGCCACCCAGGCGTCCCATACATCTTTATTTTAACAAAGGCATTTATCAAAATATTTAAGAAACTCCTTTTGTACAAGATACAAGATGGATCTGTAGCAAACACAAAGAGTGGTAAATAATAACCAGTGTCTCCTTAGATGGAGACCTTCAGTGTAAGTCACAAGATTCTGACATTATCTCTGGTCTGTCCAATATTTCTATCAAAAACTCAGCAAGATCTATTGTGTATGCTAAACAAGCTTGCAGAAAACCTTTATCTGTGAAGGAGGGTCCATTGTACTAAGGAGACTAAGATTCACAAATGTGTAAGTGCTTAATACTGTTAATTAATTCTTAGTCTTAGAGACTCAGATTCACAAAGAGCTTGATATTAATTAATTCTTACAGGTAGAATATGGGTAAGAGTAAAGTCTCACACATGGACATAAAAGAGAACAAAACACTTGCAATCCAGACTAAAACGATACACATAGTATTGCCCAACGGCTGTTAATTTACTCTAAATTCAAAGAGTTATCGTGTCTTGGCTATCAGACCAAACTGCATAAAAGAACTGCACAAGTCAGAATAATTTTCATTTCAATTTCACTAAATAATAATTTCATTAAATTTGAGTATCTACTATATGTCTACTATATGTTATGTAGGGCCCAGAGATACAAAGAGAAGACATGGCACCAGCTACCAAAGAGTTAACAGCATAGTAGTAGAAAGGGACATTAAACAGATAAATAATTAGAGAAAGAAATCAATCAATGGGAGACTCTACCAGGAGCACAGATAGGAAAGAGGGAAGATCCTGCCTGTGTGCCTGAGACAGAAGGTAGGTGGAATCCAGAGTGGGACAGCAGCCCCTCTAGGTTGCTGGGGCATCTTCATAAGAGAGCTTCAGGATGCTGGAAGGATGGGGAGTCTCATGTCTCAGGGGGGTGCCTGGATGGCTCAATCACTTTTGTTTTGGTTTTTTTTTTAGATTTTATTTATTTATTCATGAGAGACACAGACACAGAGAGAGAGGCAGAGACATAGGCAGAGGGAGAAGCAGGCTCCTCACAGGGAGCCCGATGTGGGACTCGAATCCCAGGCCCCCAGGATCACACCCTGGGCTGCAGGCGGCACTAAACCACTGGGCCTTGGGGGCTGCCCTGGATGGCTCAGTCAGTTGAGCATCTGCCATTGGGTCAGGTCCCTGCTCAGTGGGGAGCCTGCTTCTCCCTCTTCTCCTCACTTGTGCCCTCTTATCGCTATCTGTCTCTCTCCTCTCTCTCACATAAATAAATAAAATCTTGGGATGCCCGGGTGGCTCAGTGGTTGAGCGCTTGCCTTCAGCCCAGGGCATGATCCTGGAGTCCCAGGATCGAGTCCCATGTCAGGCTCCCTACAGGGAGCCTACTTCTCTCCCTCTGCCTATGTCTCTGCCTCTCTCTCTGTGTCTCTCATGAATAAATAAATATCTTTTTTAAAAATAATAAATAAATGAATAAATAAATAAATAAATAAATAATATATACAATCTTAAAAAAAAAAAAGATGCCTCAGGAAAGCAGGCTTCAGGAAATGAATGCTCAGCCTTGAGAAAGATGACAGAAATGATGCCAAATTCTCCAAGGGAAAGGATCTTTGCCATACGATGGCTATGTCCAGCGCAATGCCTGGTTCACACTTGCCAAGATTAAGTGGATAAATGGATGGATGCATATAAATGAATGAATGAGTGAAGCAATGCACTTACTCAAGTAGCTCTCAGAGTGGAAAGGAAGATCCAGTCCATAAACATGTTGCAAAGAGACTGCCCACAGGCCAAGTTTAGCATGCAAATTATTTTGTTTCACCTCGATGCCTCTTCTTTCTTCCTTAAATTTACCAACACTTTTAAAACAGATGATTTCATATAAAAATTTCCAGCTTCTCTTGAAATATTAGAAGACCTGGCAATTCTGGGCCTACACGGTTACATGGAAATGTGTGCCCATTTAGATGGCACGAGTACTCACAATGTGCCACAATACAAGCCAACTTACCAGGAAACAGACTTCAGCTCAAAGAAAGTAGTGTTTTAAGACTAGAATTAGTGTTTGGATAACCAGAATTGTCCACGTAGAGGCATGGAAAACAGCCCACCCAAAATACCACCTAAGAAGAATGGTCTCTCAGGTTCCATGTCACCCTGAAGGTACTCCATTATTTCATTTCCTCAGTTTTTAAAAACTCTTCTACTATAATCCTCAAAAATTATAAGCATTTTTTCATACATTGTAAAAAATTAATTTCTTTTTCTCATCCATCTCACTTAGCACACAGTAGATTCGAAATGAAAGTTTACTGAATGAGCAAATAAACTCAAGTTGGAAGGTGAAAAGATCATATTTCCCTTTCAACAATAAGAATCTCTAATTTTATTTGATTTAGCCTTCATTTCTAATTTAAAGCTAAACTGAACAGTAGGAAATTGTTTTCTTCCAGAAAAAAATCTGAATAAGGGCACGTGGGTGGCTCAGTCAATTAGGCATCTGCCTTTAGCTCAGGTCCTGATTCCAGGGTCCTGGGACTAAGCCCCACATCAGGCTCCCCACTTAGTGGGGAGAGTACTTCTCCCTCTGCCTCTGCCCCTGCCCGACCGATGCTTGTTCTAACAAATAAATAAAATCTTAAAAAAAAAAAAAAAATCTGAATGGTCATGCCTGACTTCCAGACTTTGGCAAATATGAATGTAAATACACCTCCTCCATCTGAGCTCCTCTGCCTCCCTGTAAAACTGCCCAGAAAGGTGAGGCTATAATGAGCTCACAGCAATCAGAAGGCACAGGTTTCCAGAAAAGGTCACAGGGTCACACAATTTAGCACCAAAAAGTCAGAGGAGGAGGAGAAAGCCATTAGCTGCCCCTCTGGCTCGCATAGCCTGGAGCTCTAGATAAAGCCCCTTACTCTTAATTTTCTCCTTTGGAAAATAATTCTGTTTTTAAAAGAACAAAAACAGTCTTTATCCTTGAAGAACTTCTACTATGGAATATACTAGGATCCTTCCTCCAGGGGACCCCAACTCCACTCCAGTCAAACAGCTCTACCTCAATAAACTGGCAGAGAGGTCTGGAACCTGCATAACAGGTCATGATTCTCCCCTGTGTGGACTCAAGTCTGGTTTTTGGCCCTGAACCTGGAGTTTTCCTGGTATATAGATGAAGCAACATTTAAGAGGGCTGCACATCGACTTCATTCCTGTGGACAATGTGATTAATTAGCCACCACCAGTGATCCTTCCCAGGGGGTCGCAACACTCTGATTATCACTACATCCCTGCGGCCTATCATGGTAAACGCACTCACCTTGTCTTTGGCAGCTAAGCTCTGCCACCTGGCATCTGGTTCTCCAGGATCCCATCACCCCCACTGAAATCAGAAAGCCCACCTCATTCGCAGCATCACCCACATCACACTTGCCTACAGAAAGAGCCAAGGCAAAGAGGTGCACGTGCTCCCTCATTAATGTATTTCTCAATGCCTCAGCGAAGGGAAAATCTTCTGGCCCTCTCAGGAAATGTAGTAGAGTGGTAGGAGGAAGGTGTGGGCAGGCGGCATGTGATAAATGCACTGCAACATTCCTATTCCAACGAGCTTTTGGATTCTTTCTTCTATATCACACCAGAGATATTTGGCATCTCAACCTCACGTAACATATGCTCCCATTGAGTCCCAGTGGTTCCCAGGATTCTGAATCCCCTGGTGAGCTAGCTACAATTGCTAATTCCTTCATCCCTCCCCAAGATATCCCAAGTCAGTAAATCTGAAATGGGACCCAGAGATCTATCCCAAGAAACCCAGTGATTCGAACCAGGTGATACTCAGAACAATGAGACACGCGTCGCAGAGCTTAAAGGAAGGCTACGTACATTTGCCACGCTTACCAGGAAAATTCAATTTTCTCAGCAATGACACAACATACATTCTTTGCCAATAAGAATTATAAACCAGAGGAAAGAAAAAATAAAATGTACCCCCCTTTATCATCTGTTTCCCCTGTCCCCAATAATGGGTTCTCCAACACTTTCCTTGTGAGTTTCCACAGCCCACAACTGAACACAGTACATTCTCCTGTCTTCCTCTACTGCCTTTCATTTTTCTTCTTCCCCATCTCTTGCCATCCACTCAGCTCTCAAATGCTTGTAAGTGCTTTCCATAGTCTTCTTAGATCATTCAACCAATAAATAACAACATCTGGTTTTTCTCGTTTTCCTCTAAGGAGAATCCCTTTGGCCCTTAATCATTTCAGTTGCTCTTCTTCTGCATTCCCTCTAGTATCAGGAATAAATCAGCAAATCATCATCACTTAATGTATCAAAGAACCAAAGGATGTGATTTGCAAGCACTGATGCAAACAACAGTGCAGAAGGGAGGCTGGTGCTCTGAGACACAAACAAAATCCATGGTTTGGGCATGAATGTTCCAGGCATCCCATTCTCACCTGGCTACGAGGAAGCTACGGGGAGGGAACAAGGGAAGAGGAGCTTGTCAGGAGAAGCGCCCATCCATTCAGGGGGCAGTTACTGTCACTATTGTCACATAAATGCTCAGAGTAGCAACTGCATCAAAGAAACAGTGGGGAAATTGAAGACAAGATCTGTCACCCTATCTAGAAGACAGCAAGTCCCAGAAAAAAATCGTCAAAAGCAGAGTCAGCAAATAATAAAAATTAACAGATCAACATCAAATATAATATATAGTGTTATAGCTACAATTGAGTTGTCAATTTTTAGCAAATGTGTTTTTGTTTAAAGGTAAGTGTTGGGGTCCCTGGGTGTGTCAGTGGTTGAGCGTCTGCCTTCATTCGGCCCAGGGCGTGATCCTGGAGTCCTGGGATCGAGTCCCACGTTGGGCTCCTTATATGGAGACTGCTTCTCCCTCTGCCTGTGCTTCTGCCTCTCTCTCTCTCTCTGTGTCTCTCATGAATAAATAAATAAAATCTTTAAAAATAAAAAAATAAAGGTAAGTGTTTGGTAAAGTTCTTAGAGGCAACACAATTTCTAACAGTGACTACTCAGAGTTCAGGTGAGGGAAAGTCCTGCCGCATCGGATCCCACTCCCTTCAGACACTAGCTGCAAGTTCAATGGTCCCCAGGCTACCTGCACTGCTGACCAACTGGCCACATATTTGGGGGCTCCCATAATTCTTTTAGGTTTGATAATTTCCAAGAATGACTCAAAGAATTCAAGAAAGCATATACTTACAATTTCAGTTTTATTATAAAGGATATAAATCAAAACCAGTCAAAAGAAAAGACTCATAGAGATAGGTCTGGAAGGGTTCCAAACACAAACTTCTTATGTCTTCAGGACACAACACCCCCTCAGCACAATGATGTAGGATTACCAATCAGAGAAACCCAACCAAGCTTCAATGTCAAGTTTTTAACTGAGGTTTCATTACTTAGGTTGATTGATTCAATCATGGGCTATGTGACTGAACTCCAACTCCAGCACCACTTACCCTGCCTGGAAGTTGGAAAGTAGGGCTAGGGCAGCCCCGGTGGTGCAGCAGTTTAGCACCGCCTGCAGCCCAGGGTGTGATCCGGGAGACCCGGGATCGAGTCCCATGTTGGGCTCCCCGCATGGAGCCTGCTTCTCCCTGTCTCTGCCTCTCTCTCTCTCTCTCTCTCTCTCTCTCTCTCTCTCTGTGTGTCTCTATGAGTAAATAAATAAAATCTTAAAAAAAAAAAAAAAAGGAAAGTAGGGCTGGTATGTAGCTCAAAGTCCCATCTCTCTAATCACACATGCTTTGGTCTTTCCAGCATAGCCAGCCCACTTTCTGAAAGTATCAGGAGGCCCACTATGAGTTACCTCTTCCTTAGCATAAACTCAAGTGTGATTTTGGGACCCACTGTGAGCCACAGAGACACTCCCATCAGTCAGGAAATTCCAAGCGTTTGTGTTTTTTTAAAAGATTTTTATTTATTTATTTATTCATGAAAGACACAGAGAAAGAGAGAGAGAGAGAGGCAGAGAGAGACAGACAGAGACACAGGCAGAGGGAGAATGTGGGACTGGATCCTAGGACTCCAGGATCACACCGCAGGCGGAAGGCAGGCGTTAAACTGCTGAGCCACCCAGGGATCCCTGTCCAGGAAATTCTTTACCTGCCTCCACTTTTCTCTGACAGAAGAATAAAGGTAAATAAACCAAGAAATAAGCAGACTTTTTTTGTTTATATTATAAAAGTGTAGCTCTGCCTAAATATTTACCTGAAAAAGTTAAGCATTCACAAAAATGATTAATTCATTCACTCTTTCAACAGTCATTTATGAAGCCCCTACTTTGCATGCCAGACACTGTTCTAGGTGCTAAGGATACACCTGATGGAGCTTTCACAGTAGTGAGAGAAGATAAAAACCAACAATAAATCCATGTTGCCAGAGAGCTAAGGCAAAGAAAGAGAACAGAGAGTGAGAGAATGAGGATGAAACAGAGGAGAGTTTGCCATTTTGAATTGGAAGCCAGGGAAGGTGTCAAGGAGGAAGTGACATTTGAGCAGAGATTGAAGGTGGCGAGAGAGCAAAGACTGTACAGGTCTAGGGTAAGAGTATTCCAGGAAGTGCAAAGTGCAAGGGTCCCAGGCAGCAGGTGTGGCCTATTGGGCACAGGACTGTATAATGCTAGCAGAGGTAGAAGGAGGTGCAGATTGATGGACTAGAGGTCAGAGGGGTGGCCAGGGGTCAGATCAATTGGGTCTTGTAGAACAGACGCCATTTCTTCTCATTTGGAAAAGCAACAGTGCCATTGCTCTGGCATGACCAAGCATTCCTCCCCTCGTCCCTGTCTTTTTAAGTGGAATGACTACATATTCAAAGTTAGGAAAAACATGACTTGTAGCTCCAAAGGAAGACAGAAAAGACATGTGTTGATTTAAAAAAAAAAAAAAAAAAAAAAAGATTGCTTCCAAAAGTGTTTTCCAAGCCTTCACTCAGAGATTCACCTATAAAAATCCTCATAATTCAAAAATACATTCCTCTCATTTTCCATCCTTCCTACACTGCCAGACTGCGGTCTAAAGCCCATTTCACATCTAAGGCATATGCTAAGGGACAACAATCTTAACCTCCTCCTTTTGGGGTTTCTAAGATAAACCTTAATTTGGCATGCAATTTTCAGAGGCCATTTCTTCATTTTTCTCTATAAAATCTTTATTGCCTCCAATCATATTTTTCCTTGGCTATATCTATCATTGAACACCCTAGACAATCTAGCCAAACAATCTCCATGTGTTTCCATCATAGACGTAGAACACAAACCTATCAGCTCTGCTGCAATAGACTATCTCAAAATGAGTTCCAAAGAGGGACAAATCAAAAGGAATAGAACCAAAATGAACACACTACCATTTCTTTTAGGTTTTGGGCACAGAGGCTAGAGCCGATTTTCATGGTTGGCTTTTCATCTGTGACTAAAAGATGCAAACTGCAAAAAAAAAAAAAAAAAAAAAAAAAAGATGCAAACTGCAAAAAAAAAAAAAAAAAAAAAAAAAAAAAAACCTTCTCCAGATCCAAGCATTAAAATGTTGCAAATCCTTACAGCTGCACATATTAAGATATTCTATTTTTTAACTCTGACATTTGAAACCACCCACTTTCACTCCTATGGTTTATATCACCATCAGAAGCCTTCAGTAAGACAAACCTTTATAGCAAACTGGTAGACTACTATGATCTAGTAGCCTAAACATGGAATGAGAACCAAGAGCTTAAGGTCCTTTAATTTGCCCTAGTTTCCCATCTTTACCTTGGAAAAAAAAAAAAAAAAAAAAAACCCTGCTTTTTTTTCTTGTTGAAGGAAGCTTCTCCTTGCTTCCTGATGTGGAATGGCACTGCTAACGATCCAGCAGGAGCTTCTTCTCAAGAGGAAAGGGATGGAGTGGAAATAAAATTCAAAAGCTCAACATCCTTTAAAATCAATCAAGGCCATTTGTCATGGTGAGGGTTATGGGCATCATGGGTCTTGGTTCTGTGTCAATTAAGTGTCTACAGAGTGACTTAACATGTTTAATGTGTTTAATGTCCTGATTCCGGAGTTAAAAAACAGGTCATGGCCGATGGAGGATAAAGAAGCAAAAAAAGAAAAAGAAAAAAAAAAAAACAAAGGTTACTGCTGCAGATTAAGTTTCCCCAGATGTTCTGATTCTGCTCTACAATGGTCCAAAAATATTCCTGTGTGCCCTCGGAAATGATCTTACGGAAAGACCGAATAGAAGATTTGACTTAGGAACAGAAATTCATTAGAATTCTAGATTCACTTCAAGGAACACAGAGATGACCGCTTAGATCAGTTAAAGTGCCGCCGGAGAAGCGGAACCCCCAGGGATGACCCAGCAGGAGGGGTTTGGGGCGGAGGCCTGCCCTTTCACGGCCAAGCTGGCCAAGCTGCAGCTGCGGGCCGGGGCCGTCTGGGTCAGAGGCCTCGGCCGGGCAGGCGCTGGGAGGGAGGATGCAGGGCTGAGCGCCGGGGAGGGGCAGCAAGAGCCCGAAGCCGCGAGGGGGAACCGGGATGTACTGCTGCTGCCCACAGCCGCTCAGGCTCCAACTTTCACGACCGACGCCAGCGACCGCAAACAGGCTGACGACGCTCCTCCCTCCAGGGCTGCGCTCACACCTGCACCAGGTTCCAAGTTGCTGCAGCACCACGATCTGGAGAGTTCCGGGGGGGCCGCCAGCCAGCTCCAGGCGCGCGCACACCTGCGCCGGCGGCCCGCAGGCCTGGGACCGCACCCACCCACGCGGACCCCGACCCCCGACCCCCCACCAACAGGGTCGCTTCACTTTCACTTCCCAGAGCTCCAAGGAATCTCTAGCGCACAACCTAGGGCGATGCAGGGAAACGGTTGCCAAAAAAACAAAGTTTCAATTTCGTTGCACTGACATAGCACAAAGCCACCAGATGTTTGAAAACTGCCTTCCTGTCCCTTTGCACCCTGCCCCGCAAACTGGTAGAGTAGGCACTCTAAAAATCCATTCCATAAATAAATAAATAAATAAATAAATAAATAAATAAATAAATAAATAAATAAATAAATAAATAAATAAATAAAATAAAATAAAATATTTATCAAATAAATATTTGAATAATTGTAATTCAAATATTTGAGGGGGTGGGAGTGAATGCGTGACGGGCACTGGGGGTTATTCTGTATGTTAGTAAATTGAACACCAATAAAAAATAAATAAAAAAAAGACAAATAAATATTTGAATAAGTTCATCAATTTATTTGATGAATATTTTATTTATAAAACACATATTTGATAGATATTTTATTTATAAAACACATATTTTATAAATAAATATTTTAATTTATAAATTATTTATTTATTTTTCAAAAGATTAAAAATCCATTCCCTCATTCCGATTTCAGCAGATTTCTTCCTTGAGAAAAACTGTGATTAATAGCTTTCCATACATGCAAGTACCTTTATAGTAACGAGCATTACACAGCTTTATTTATTACTGTGTTTATTTATTGTTCTTTCTTAAGGTAATTTCTTTCTTCTCTTTTTTTTTAAGATTTTATTTATTTATTCATGATAGACCGAGAGAGAGAGAGAGAGAGAGAGAGAGAGGCAGAGACACAGGCAGAGGGAGGAGCAGGCTCCATGCCAGGAGCCTGACATGGGACTCGAGCCCAGGACTCTAGGATCATGCCCTGGGTCAAAGGCAGGCACTAAACTGCTCAGCCACCCAGGGATCCCTCTTAAGGTAATTTCTAGCTCTCAGTATGTGTGACATTCATTGAATCAAAGATAATAAACTATTTTAATAAAAACTAGGTTTTTTGGTTTGTTTGGTTTTTTTTTAAAGATTGTATTTATTTATTCATGAGAGACACAGAGACAGAGGAAGAGAGATAGGCAGAGGGAGAAGCAGGTTCCCCATGGGCAGCCCGATGAGGGACCTGATCCCAAGACCCCAGGCTCAGGACATGACGCAAAGGCAGATGCTCAATCACTGAGCCACCCAGGTGCTCCTAAAAATTAGGTTTGAGCGCCTGAGTGGCTCGGCTGGTTAAGCATCAGATTCTTGATTTGGGTTTGGATCATGATCTCATGGGTCATGGGATCAAGCCCTTGTGGGACTCCACACTCAGGGGGGAGTCTGCTTGCAGATTCTCTCCCCCTGCCCATTCTCCCACTCATGTGCACCTGGTTCTTGCTCTCAATCTCTCTCTCTTTCAAATACATAAATAAATTGTTTAAAAACAAACAACCTAGGTATGAGTTTTGCCCTGGGAAAGACAAGCTACAGAACAGGAGAAAATATGTGCCAATTACATAGCTGACAAAGGACTTGTACACCCACAATATATAAAGAAATCTCAAAGTTCAACACAAAAAATAAAAATTAAAAATTAAAATAAAACTCTACTTAGGAAATGGACAAGAGATACAAAGAGACATTTTAGCAAAGATGATACACACAGGGCAGATAAGCACATGAGTATATTTAACACCATCAGCCATTAGGGAAATGCAAATTAAAATCACAATGAGATATCACTGTACACCTATCAGAATGGCTATAATAAAAGACAGTGACAATATCAAATGCTGGCGAGGAAGCAAAATAACTAAATTACTCATACATGGTATGAAAAGCTCTGGAAAACTATCACTTTCTTAAAAAAAACTAAATACACAACCACCATGTGACCCAGCAATTGCAATCCTGGACATTTATCCCCAAGAAATAAAACTTATGTTTACATAAAAACCTATAAATGAATGTTTATAGCATTTTTGTTTGTAATAGCCCAAAACTGGAAACAACTCAGATGTCCTTGAACAGGTGAAGGACAACCCTGGGCTACCCACACGACGGAATACTACTCAGCAATAGAAGAAATGAACTATGCAACAAATCTGAATATGCAGATATGCAACAAATCTGAATAAACTCCAGAGTGCTAAATAAAAGAAAGCCAATCTCAATAGGTTACATACCATGTGATTCCACATATAGCACTCTCAAAATGATGAAATTATTTTTCAACATGGAGAACAGGTTAGTGGTGATTATGAAGCAGAGTGGGGTGGTACAGATTAAGGGGTTGTTATGAATTAACATTGTTTATAACAATGTTAAAGAAGCAGGAAGGATCCTTGTGATGAAACTGTTCCGTGTCTTGACTGTGATGGTAACCTTGTAAATCTACATGTGACATCTGCATAGAACTAAATACACACTTAACAAAAATAAAAAGAATACATGTAAAAAGTAAAATCTAAGTAAATGCTGTGGATTGTATTAATGTCAACTTCCTGGTTGTGATATTATACTATACTTATGAAAAGCTTTAACACTGGAGGAAAATCTCTATATTATCATTTATAACTGCATGGAAATGTACAGTTATCTCACAATGAAAAGGTTTTTTTTTTTTTTTTTTAATGCCAAAGACACTATATAAAAAGGAAAGTACAGGCCAACATTCATGATAAACACAGATGCAAAAGTCCTCAACAAAATACTAGCAAACTGAATTCAACAGTATGTTAAAGGAGCACCCACCATATACTAAAGGAACATCCACCATAACCAACTGGGTTTTATCCCTGGAACTCAAGAATGGTTCGACATGCACGATTTACCTAATGTTATATGCTACATGAACAAAATGGAAGGTAAAAATTACACGATCATGTCTAGGATGCAAGAGAAGCATCTGACAATATCCTTTGCGGTAAAAACTCAAAAACTAGGTTTAGAAAGAATTTACCTCAACATAATAAAGAACCCACACGAAAAGCCCACAATTAACATTATACTCAATGGTGAAAAACTGAAAGCTTTTTCCCTAAGTCAAGAAGACAAGAATGCCCACCTTTGCACTTCTATTCAGCTTAGTACTGGAAGTCCGACCCAGGGCAATCAGCCAAGTAAAAAAATAAAAGGCATTTACATTGAAAAAAAGAAATAAAAGCATCTGTTTGCAGATGACACTGCTCTTTTATGTTAGAGGACCCTAAAGACTTCAAAAAAAAAAAAAAAACCTGTTAGTATATTCAAATTCAGTAAAGTTACATGATACAAATCAATATACAAAAACCAGCTGCAAATGTATCAACTATATTTCAATAAAAAAATCAGCTGCATTTCTTAAAATATTTTATTTATTTATTTATAAGAGACACAGAGAGAGGCAGAGACACAGGCAGAGGGAGAAGCAGGCTCCATGCAGGGAGCCTGATGCGGGACTCGATCCAGGGACTCCAGGATCACGCCCTGAGCTGAAGACCGATGCCCAACTGCTGCGCCACCCAGGTGTCCCTCAGTTGCATTTCTGTACACTAATAATAAACTATCCAAAATTAAGAAAACAATCCCATTTACAATAGCATCAAAAAGAATAAAATACTTAGGAATAAACTTAACCAAAGAGGTGTATAATTAAAACTATAAATCGGGATCCCTGGGTGGCGCAGCGGTTTGGCGCCTGCCTTTGGCCCAGGGCGCGATCCTGGAGACCCGGGATCGAATCCCACGTCGGGCTCCCGGTGCATGGAGCCTGCTTCTCCCTCTGCCTGTGTCTCTGCCTCTCTCTCTCTCTCTTGTGTGTGACTATCATAAATAAATAAAAATTAAAAAAATAATAATAATAAATAAATAAAATAAAAAAATAAAATAAAACTATAAATCACTGACAAAAGAAATTAAAGAAGACACAAATAAAAAGACATCCCAAGTTTATGGAACAGAAGACTTACTATTATTAAAATGTACTATTCAAAGACATCTATAGAGTCTTGTATTCGTTATCAATATCTCAATTACTCTTTTTTACTGAAATAGAAAAAAATCATAAAATTCATTTGAATCTACCAAAAACTCTAAATATACAAAGCCATTTTGAGAAAGAACAAAGCTGCAAGCATCACACTTCCTGATTTCAAACTATATTGCAAAGCTATAGTGATTAAAACACTATGGCACTAGAATAAAAAGAAACATACTAACCAATGGGAAAGAATAGAGAGGCCAGAAATTTCCCTACACATGTATGGTCAAATGATCTTCAACATGAAGGCCAAGTATACACAACAGGGAAAAGATGGTCTCAACAGTTTGGGAAAATAACCACATACAAAAGAATTAACCTGGACCCTTACCTTACACTGTATACAAAAATCTACTTAAAATGATAACGATTTAAATGTAAGGCCTGAAACTGTAAAACTTCCAGAAGAAAAACAGGGGAGGGGCGCCTGAGTAGCTCAGTCAGGCAAGCATCACTTCGGCTCAAGTCATGGTCCAGGGATAGAGCCACATGGGCTCCCTGCTCAGCGAGGAGCCTACTTCTCCCTCTCCCTCTGCCTGCTACTCCCTCTGCTTGTGCTCTCTCTCTCTGTCAAATAAATAAATAAAATCTTTTTTTAAAAAAATGGAAAAGAAAAAAGAAAAGCAGGTGAAAAACTTTATGAAGTTAGACTTAGCAATGATTTTTTAAAATATGACACCAAGAGTACAAACAATAAAAATAAAATTGGGTAACTGAGACAACATCAAACTAAAAACCTCTGCACAGCAAAGGAAGTAATCAACAGAGTGAAAAGGCAACCTATGGAATAGAAGAAAATATTTGCAAAGCCTGTATGTGATGTGTTACTAATATACAAAATACACACGAAACTCCTACAACTCAAGGTAAAAAAAAAAAAAAAAAAAAAAAGATGAAAAAATGGGCAAAGGGCTTGAGCAGACATTTCTCCAATAAAGACTCAGCCATCAAAAGGAATGAAATCTTGCCATTTGTGACAACATGGATGACCTAGAGACTTAGTATTATGGACTTAGTATTATGCTAAGTGAAAGAAGTCAGAGAAAGATGAATACCATATGACTTCATTTATATGTGGAATTTAAAAAACAAAACAACCAAACAGAACAAAACAGAAACTGACTCAGATACAGGAAATGAATAATTGGTAATTAGTTCCAGGGGGTGGGGGTAGAGTGAGCAAAATAGGTGAAAGGCATTAAGTACAAACTTCCAGTTATAAAATAAGTAAATCATGGAGATGTAATGTACAGCCTAGGGAATATAGTCAATCATATTATAACAAATTTTTATAGTGACAGATGGTAACTAGACTTATAGTGGGAACCATTTTATAATTTATAAAAACACCAAATCACTATGGTATACATCTGAAACTAACAGGATACTGTATGTCAATTATACTTTTAAAAAAAAGAGAGACATACAAATGGCCAATAGGCACATGAAAAGATGCTTAACATCACTAATCACCAGAGAAATGCAAAGCAAAACCTCAATGAGTTATCACCTCTGTCACACCAATTAAGCTGTTTTTTATGGAAAATAATAATGATAATAACAAGTGTTGGCAAGGATGTGAAAAACCAGAATCATTAGACACTATCCGTGGGGATGTAAAAAGTACAGCCTCTATGGAGAACAGTATGGCGATTCCTCAAAAAGTTAAAAATACAATTACCTTATAATCCAGCAATCCTACTTCTGGTTATCAATCCAAAACAATTGAAATCAGGATCTTGAAGAGATATATGCACTGCCAAGTTCACTGCAGCAATATTCACAGTAACTAAGACATGAACACAACCTAACTGCCTATGATCAGATGAAGGGATTTTAAAAAGCAGCATATACATACAACGAAGTATTATTCAGCCTTAAAAAAGGAAATCCTGTCATATACAACATGGATGGAGGTAGAGGACATTATGCTAAGTGAAATAAGCCAGTCACAGGACAAATACTGCATGATTATATTTAGATAACGTATCTAAAATAGTCAAATTCATAGAAACAGAGAGTAGAATGACAGCTGTCAAGGGCAGGGGGAAGGGGAGCCCAGAGCGTTGCTGTCCAGCAGGTATATGGTTCCAATTACACAAGAGGAATGAGCGCCACAGATCTGCTGCTGTACAACATTTTGCCTGCAGTTAATAATCTTTTATTGTGCTCTTAAGATTTTTAAGTGGCAAATCTCATGTTAAGTGTTCTTACCACAAAAAAAATAATTTAAAATGATCTTGAATTCTCAGATTTTTTTTTAAGATTTTATTTATTTATTCATGAGAGACACAGAGAGAGAGAGAGAGAGAGGCAGAGACACAGGCAGAGGGAGAAGCAGGCTCCATGCAGGGAGCCCGATGTGGGACTCGATCCCGGGTCTCCAGGATCACACCCTGGGCCAAAGGCAGTGCTAAACCGCTGAGCCACCCAGGGATCCCTAAATTCTCAGACTTTTTTATTCAAACAAGCCTAACTTAAGATATACTTAGAAGTGTGTATATATATTTAAAAGGCTACTTTAACTTTATTTTCTACCTAAACTACCTAAACTACCTAAAGTAAAAATCATAATGACATATTCTATATAAGGTGCCTAGGCCAATGTTTGGTTCACACTGAGTAGTTACTAAACGTGGTTTTCTGTCCTTCCTTGCAACATCTTTAGAGTTGTGTGGGTCTAACATCAGTGCCGTCCCTTATACGTGCCCCTCTTCATGCTGCTGCACAAGAAGACCCAGTGTGGAGAAAGCTTCCGGGTCTTATTTTAATCCACACCTGTGAACCCAGAAACATGAGCTTTTTCTTTCTGAAGAGATATCTCCCCCTTTCCAATTAGTGTTGCTCTCTAGATTTGCAACTCAATCCGCTCAAAAAAAAAAAAAAAAATTATCTTACATTTATCTTACATAGCCAGTGAGATAAGATATACAAAGAGAAAAAAAAAAGATATACAAAGAGCAATAGTTTTAGACACCAATCTGCATTTTGTAACCAATGAGTACACAGTGAGCAGTTGGCCCCTCCCTGCAACTCTCCTTCCCCCTTCCCCCCTTACCCTAAATCCTTGCTAACATGCTTGCATCATTGTCTACTTCCTTCCCCATTCCTCTCTTTTCTCTCCCTGCCATCTCCAGCATGAATGAAAAAAAAACATTTTAGAAAGTGAAGAAGTGAAAACATCTTCCCCACCTTCCACCAAGTGGGCACAGGCATTTGGCCCTGGCTTTAAAAATTAAAATAAAAAAGATTTATTTATTTGACAGAGAGAGCAGGAGCTCACAAGCAGGGGGAGCCAAAGAGGGAGAGGGAGAAGCAGCTCTTGGGGGAGCAGAGAGCCTGATGGATGCGGGGCTCCATCCCAGGATCCTGGGATCATGACCTGAGCTGAAGGCAGCCGCTTAACTGACTGAGCCACCCATCCAGGCGCCCTGGCCCTGACCTTTTAAAATGGAAAATGCTCACATCCAGTTGGTCTCCACGGCTGTTACAAGCCAAGCACAGCTCATGCTGTGAGCTTCCACACCTGAAACGAACCATCTTCCCTCCCTGTTAAAAATGAATAAGCAGATCAATCTAGAAGATGAACATATATATTTGTACCATCTGAGATTTTAAGAAACATTTGGAAAACTGAGAAACTCCGTCATTAGCTGAGGTTATCTTTCAGCCAAAAAAACCAAAACCACTTTCCAAAGAGACAAATGTTTCTAAAATACTCTCTTCAGAGTCAAATGTGCAATTTCCTCGCCCTCTTTTAAAACACTGAATTTTCAATGGAAGAATTAAGTCAAAAGGCCATGAATTACCGCCAACTGCTAGGGTTTCCTTTCCTAAGTCATCACAGCCACCTGTCAAGAAACCTTGGCCTCCTGGCCAGAGGCGAGCTTTTCAAGCTGCCTATCCCGTCTCGAATGACCATCACCATAAAGACGGGTTCATATTACACCCACTGCAAAAGGCTTAAAATACGGATGATACTGAACCAATATTATTTCAAGTTTCTGTCCGGCGCACTGTAAGCTTTAATGCTGAGCCAAATTACAAGGGGTTGAGTCAGGCTCGCGGTGTAGACGACCGCGCTCAGGCAAAGCCCCTCCTCTCCTCCTCTTCCGCGTGAAGCAAGCCCTCTTTTAAATTCAAGAAAATACTCCACCCTACAAAAACCTGGCGTTCGCTCGGTTCCCTTTACACTTTATTCACACCAGAAATGCTGAATCATGACTCTGAGGGTTGTAAAACAAAAACTATTTCGACTGGGACACCAGGATCCCCGGAGGATCCCACGCTTCTGCAATCCTTTGCTTTGCATCTTTTAAAATCGAAATCGCGAGCCCCTCCGCAGACCTGCAGACTGGAAAGGCTCGGGGAGCAGCCGAAGGGTGCAGGTCGGTGGGGGGGGGGGGGGATGCGCTCCCTCCGCGCCGCCTCCCCAAAACCCGGGAGCCCCGGCAGCGCAGGGCTCTCGCCTCCGGTCCCCCCGATCGCGACCCCACAGGGGGCTCATCCTCTCGCCCCCAGCAAGGCTGCCCTAAAGCCTTCGGGAAACCCCCAACTTGGAAGCATCCTCACCGCAGCCTCGCGTCCGGGACTCCGGCGCCCGCACGCTCGCGCCTGGCCGGGCCGGGCATCTCCGGGCATCTCCGGGCATCTCCGGGCATCTCGGGGCATCCCGGGGCATCCCGGGGCATCCCGGGGCGCGCGAGCATCTCCCCCCGGCCCGGCCTCGCTCGAGAGCGCGGCCCGCCCGCAGCGCGGACTCTTGACAAAGTCGATCCCAACTCGCAGCCCGCGCCCCGCCAGCCGCCCCGGGCGCCCGGGGACCCCGAGCAGCGCGGCGGGGACGGCGGCAGAGCGAGGCGCGGAGGCGCACGGGCCGCAGGAGGAGAGACGAGCGCCCCCCCTCCAGCCGGTCCCGCAACTTCTCCCCTCGCTCGGGCCGCGGGGTCGGGGGCCGGGGGCCGGGGGCCGGGGCCGGGGGCCGGGGGCCGGGGGCGGTGAGAAACGGCGGCCCGAGCGCGGGGGACCGACTCACTTGAAGGTGAGGACGCAGAGCGGCCGGTAGGACTTGTGGCTGGTGTTCTCGGCCATGCCCTTGCCCCAGAAGTCGTTGCTGAAGATGCTCCAGCGGAGCGGGGCGCCGGGCCGCACGTCGGGGTTGTTCACGATCGCCCACACGTCGTCGTGCACGAACTCGCCCCGCAGCGAGCGGCCGTAGCACAGGCAGCTCGCCCCGGCCAGCAGCGCCGCGGCCCCGACCCGCGCCAGTCCGCAGCCCGGCCGCCGGGAGGGCGCGCGGTCCCCGCCGGTCACCACCATCGTGCCGCCGCCGCCACCGCTGCCCTGGCCGCTCCCGGGCGCCTGGCATCCTCCCCGGAGGGGGGCTCGGGCATGGTGCGGCGGCGCTGCACCGCCGCCGGCGCCCCGCGCTCCGCCGCCGCCTGCGCCGCCGAGTTGGCCCCGCCGCAAATAAACAGCCGCCCCCCGCCCCCCGCCTCCCGCCTCCCGCCTCCCGCGGCCGCCGCCGCCGCCTCCTCCGCGCCACTGCGCATGCCCCGCTCGCTCCCGCCTCCGCCCGCCCCGCGCCATCCCCGGACCCGGGCCGCCCCGGCCGGCGCGCAGGTGGAGCGGGGCCGCGGCGCGGGGCGCCCGGGAGGCGGTACGCGGGGCCCCGGGGTCCCGCCTGGCGCCCCCCCGCCCCGCTCCTCCGCGGGCGCCCCCGGGCCGGGGCAGGGCGGGCCGAGCAGGTGCGCACCCCACGCGCGCCCGAGGAGAGTGGCGGCCGCGTCCCGGGAAGTCTGCAGCCTGGGCGTCGGGGGGCCGCGGGGGACCCCGAGCTGCCGAAGCCCCGTCCCGGCTCCGCCCGGGGTCTGCCCCCGCCCTGCGCGGGGGCTTCGGGGGCGCCCCTTGCTCTGCTCGCACCTCGCCGACGGCCCGGGGTCGGGGTCGGGGTCGGGGTCGGGGTCGGGGTCCGGGCTGCGCCCTGGGCTGGCTCCTGAAACATTTCTTCTCGTTTGAAACTCTTTTAAGACGATCCAGGAGATGCTGAGCAAATTACTTTTTTCTTCCCACCTAAATGGATCACTTGGGTCTGATTATTATTTCCTGGGCTGTGGGCGTGTTGGAACTGTTCCTACTAAGTCAATACCACTTGGGGAAAAAAGAAGAAAGAGTGAAAGAGAAAGAGAGAAAGAAATAAGGGGAGAGAGGGAGAGAGAAGAAAGAAAAGAAAGAAGAAAGAAAGAAGAAAGAAAGAAAGAAGAAAGAAAGAAAGAAAGAAAGAAAGAAAGAAAGAAAGAAAGAAAGAAAGAAAGAAAGAAAGAAGAGAAAGAAAGAAGAGAAAGAAAGAGAGAAAGAAAGAAAAGAGAAAAAGAAGGAGGGAGGGAGGAAAGAAAGAAGAAAGAAAGAAAGAAAAGAAGAAAGAAAGAAAGAAAGAAAGAAAGAAAGAAAGAAAGAAAGAAAGAAAAGAAAGAAAGAAAGAAAGAAAGAAAGAAAGAAAGAAAGAAAGAAAGAAAGAAAATGAAAGGGAGAAGGAAGAGAGGAAAGAAGGAAGGAAGGAAGAAGAAAGAAAAAGAAAGAAAGGAGGAAGGAAGGAAAGAGGAAGGAAAGAAGAAAGAAAGAAAAAAGCGGGAGGAAAAGAAAAAGAAAGAAAGAAGAAAGAAAGAAAGAAAGAAAGAAAGAAAGAAAAAAATAATCTCCCAATCTCCCCATTTTTCTGAAAAGTTATTTTCTTTTTAAAAAAATACTAATTATATATGTAAATAAGGTAGGTATCTCAGAATGATGATTACTAGAATTTCTCCAGGTTCGAAAAGTCTGTTAACTCTTTGAGACCCATCGTAAATTTCCATTGCTATGTGTTATTGAAGTTACCTGGAATGTGACACATCCAAAGAAGAACGTAAAGTACGAAATTTGCCATATATTCCCATCCTTCGAAGATTCTTAAAAGGTTTCATTGATTTTTTTTTAAGTAAAATAAAAGGCAGAAATTGTTCTTGTACTGAGCATTTGTGTGACTCTTTAGCACATCAATTTTTTTTTTTTTTTAATTTTAAGATGTATCTGAGCATTTGAAAACTCAGTGAATGAAGACAAACGTATTCCAGGTCAAGATGCATTTCATCCACTTCACTTTGCTTTTTGGTGACTTGAAAGTCAGTGACTTGCAAACTGAAACGGAGAAAGCCAAGCATCGATGTTTATCCTTACCTCAAAACTTTTTGACCCATGATAGCTTTAATATCCAGCCCCCACACACACCTGCATCTACCATCTTCCCCACAGAACACACTACAGCCTTTCCTCTTTGCCTGCCCCTCACTTTAATAGAAATATATTAAGAGTATATTTGTGCTACAATGTGCTAAGTACTGGGCTGGATAAACAAAGCAGCCCAAAGTGTGACTGTGTGGGGTGTGTGTGAGGGGTTAACACAATCAATGTCAAACTTTCTAAGTTGACTTTTGACTAAGACAGTGAAATTGCCTTTGCTGAAATGATAGATTTAATAAGCCAATATATATCAATCCTTACCTATCATCAATAGAGGCTTCCTTGAAACAGTGCCTTAATCCCAAAGAATGACTAATAATAGAGTTTTACAGAGACCTTACTCCCTCCAATTACCCTTAAAGTGCCCAGGTAGGAGTATAGTCCTGCCCATCCCCTTCTTATATGAGTTCTTTTCCTTTTTAGGTGCAGAGTTATCAGAGTTCTCCATGACAATGGAGAAAAGAGAAGGATGAGAGCTGAACTCCAAAAAGACATTGGAAGAGTAAAGGGAAAGAGATAAAGGAAACATCTAAGTAGGGTTCCAGGTTTCTGCGCTAGATTTCCTTAGGTTTTCCTCTACATTCAGCGGCATTTCCAGCCTATTTAGTTCGGATGATAAATTTGGGATGGATTCACTTTAACATAGTGAGATTCCTTAAAAGTCCTCTCAAGCATGAACCAGTAAGTAAATTTTTTTTTTAAATTAAACAATTCCTTTGCAGTCCCATCACTTCCTAATTCAATATTGTTCTGTGTTACAGGAAAACAGTAGAAAAATGGTGATGTCAGAGATGGGTTTACATTGATATGCCAAGTCCATCATCCCCTCTGCTTCTCTCTTAAGGTATAAAGCACTCATCTTGGCTAATAAAGGGGCCCAAAAGGAAATGAGATTTTATTCCTGTTGCTTAGTCTCTGATTATTTTTAAAGGATTTATAATTAGAGCAATACTACCTAAGACGTCTTTTGTCCACTCAGAGCAATTTAAAACATAAATTATTACAGAAGTGCTTCTCTGAGAGTCATACAGATTAAGTCACTCATGCAAATTAAAAGGGACCACAGTCCTTAAAGAAATTAGGACACAACTAAAAATAAATCAAGGATAAGTAGGTATTTTAATAAAACAAATTTCAAATTACTGCCCACTGTGCTTTTTCAGCCTAATATACATCCTGTTCAGGTACACCCTTAATAAAGGAACAAATGCAGTGTTACAGAGTCAGGAATCAAAAAAAAGGAATTGATAATTTACATTAAAATAAATTTTTGAAAAAAATAAAAATAAATGTTTGTGGTTTAGTTATTTAAGTATTACATGCTCCTGAAGAAAATACAGCAAAATAGGAAGGAAAAAAAACAAGAAAACAAGAAAATTAAAATATACTTATACTTATCCTACCACCTGGGCCTAGGCAACATGCACTTTAAGAAGTTGGCCAGCATGAGGCTGGACAAATGTGGGACAGTCTGAGGTGTCCTGTGGTCTGAGAACTGGCTGTGCCCAGGTCTGTCCCAGGGCTGCTAGCAATGACAGTCGCAGAAGCAGCAGCCCCTGGAGAGAGGAAGGGTTCCTCATGGCCATAAACTGGCTTCCACACCTGTCTCCAGAATGTATCTCTGTGAATTCTGCCCAGAATTAAAATTAAAGAATATCCAAAAAAATTATCTGTGATCCTGCACTTGCTGTCTCTCAGGCAATAAACTTTGTCAGCAAGTTACTACAAGATAAAAGCATATATGTGTACATGAAGATAAAGCATAGCAAGTACTTACTAGACTCCTTCAAAGAGTTTAGAATCTCTGGTTTGAAAGCTGCTGCAGCATTGCAAAGCAAATATCCACAGTCTTAGAAACAGACATTACATTTTAAGATTATTGTATACAAAAGAAAAAAAGGTATTTTTCATACAAATGAAATTTTAATTACCTATATTTTTATTTTTACACTTTAATTATATACAAATGAAAAAGCCACTTTTCTTTTCTTGTACAACCTCCACAATTTATGGGAAATGTCAGGAAGAAAACCCGCTAAAATACCCTGTATCGATTTACATTTAAAATTAAACTCAAGCTTACAACAAACTAATTTGTATGAAGACTTAAAATTTTTTAGAAAAATTATCCCATCAGAATCATTAGCTCTAGAAGTACTGTGATTTATATTTTGAATAATTTCTCAGAAATTTATCCTAATGTCACAGCCTATAAAATACTCTTTAACAGGGGCACCAGGGTGGCTCAGTGGTTGAGCGTAGGCCTTTGGCTCAGGTCCTGATCCTGGGGTCCTGGGATTGAGTCCTGCACTGGATTCCCTGCATGGAGCCTGCTTCTCCCTCTATGACTCTGCCTCTCTCTCTCTCTGTGTCTCTCATGAATAAATAAATAAAATAATAAATAAATAAAACACTCTTTAACAGTTCTAGTACAAGTTGCTTCAACAGAAAAATGCTTCTGAAAATTAAAATGCATTCAGAAAAAGTCCTGATTCGTAGCATTTGTTTAACTTCATGGTGTAAATATTCTCACCATGGTCAATTTCATGCTACCAACATGACGTCACTGAATGCGGAGATGAGAAGAGAAGCATAGTAGGATAATATACATAATTCTCACCAGACAGATACAGGAGATAGGGATAGGATCAAGAGCATATTGATAGATCTAGTAAAATTATTTTACTAGATGATGAGTTTTGAACATTTATTATCTTTGTGACTGAATCTATATGTTTATATAACTAAATTTTTTATAACAGTTATGTTTAACAACCAGCTTACAAAACTCCTATATATTTAATAATCAGTTTTTGTGAACTAATATGAATTGACTGGCACACTCTCAGATGAAATAGGGTTGGTCATTATTAGTATCATAATTTTGAATTTGAGGCATAAGTATGGGCAGAGGCAAAGGGATAACTATACTTGTGTAGTGAAGAGTTAGCCTTACCTAAAGAGAGTCCTGGCCTTTGCCTTAGCTACTGGGAGATAATCTTTAGGCTCCTGGAATTTCCTGCCTAACAGAATTGTCTTTGTTTGCCTAGGGCTTTGGCCACCGGACAGTCTAACAATGTAGTTTATGACAGGAACTTTGGGTTACACAGTATCAGCTCTGACTTCTGGGAGATCTGGCCACTAAAGATCTTAGCCTGATCCCTGGGAGGGGTTGACGAACAAGGTCAGCCATGTGGACAGTATGTGATGAGCCCCATGGGGTAACAACTCTGGACACCAAAGGCCCAAGTCAGCTTCCCTGGTTTGGCAATACTCTGGACATATTATCACACATTAATGCCAGGATGGAGACATGTCCTTGACTTCATGGAGAGAAGACAACAGGCATGCTGTGTTTGGTACTTTTGCCTGGACTCCGTTCTTAGGCACTTCTTTCCTTGGCTGATTTTCATCTGTATCCTTTTTCTGTAATAATCCTTCACTGTGAGTGTAACAGTTTTCAGTGAACTCTATAAATCCTTCCAGAAAATTCTCAAAACAGGGTGGTTGGGGAACGCCCTAAACTTTCAATTGGTGTCAGATGTGGGGGCACTCTTGTGGAAACTGGCCCAAATGCTCCTTAATGCTATTTTTCTACTTTAAAATTTTTCTGTTTCTTAAAAAATCTTTTAAGAAACAGGATAGCTATCCCCCAAGAAGAATGGAAGAAATAATAGGCATCCCCAAAGCTGTTACACTAAATTTTCTTCTTTTTCTCTACTTAAAGTCTTCAGGAAAGGCTACAAAAATAAAGCTAAGGGATCCCTGGGTGGCGCAGCGGTTTGGCGCCTGCCTTTGGCCCAGGGCGCGATCCTGGAGACCCAGGATCGAATCCCATATCAGGCTCCCGGTGCATGGAGCCTGCTTCTCCCTCTGCCTGTGTCTCTGCCTCTCTCTCTCTCTCTGTGTGTGACTATCATAAATAAACAAAAATTAAAAATAAAATAAAATAAAATAAAGCTAAGCTAAAAGAAAGAAGGAAGGAAGAAGGAAGGAAGGAAGGAAGGAAGGAAGGAAGGAAGGAAGGAAGGAAGGAAGGAAGGAAGGAAGGAAAGAAGGAAGGAAAGGAAGGGAGGGAGGGAGAAAGGGGAGAGGGAAGAAAGGAAAGAGGGTAGGAAAGAAGGAAGATTGGGAGAGAGGTAAAAAAAGTAAAAGGAAAATTGTGAAAACGTAGAGCCAGGGGTGCTTGGGTGGCTCATTTGGTTGGGCATTTGCCTTCGACTCTGGTCCATGATCCCAGGGTCCTGAAATCAAGCCCCATGTATGGCTCTCTGCTTAGCAGGGAGTCTGCTTCTCCCTCCCCCTCTGCCTGCCCCTCCTCTGTTTGTGCTCTCTCTGTCAAATAAATAAATTGTCAGAAAAGAAAGAAAAGAAAAGAAGAAAAGAGGGTGGGGGTGAATGGGTGACAGGCACTGAGGGGGACACTTGACGGGATGAGCACTGTGTTATTCTGTATGTTAGTAAATTGAACACCAATAAAAATTAATTTATTAAAAAAAAGAAAGAAAAGAAGAAAAAAAGAAAGAAAAGAAAGAAAAGAAAAAATAAAGAAAAAAGAAAGAAGAAAAGAAAAAGAAAAGAAAGAAAAGAAAAGAAAAAAGAAAAGAAAAGAAAAGAAAAGAAAAGAAAAGAAAAGACAAGACCTAGAGGCACTTCATAAATGCTGCTAGGGAGTTAACTTAGTGAACTCATGTATGACTATCAGTTTGTAGATGATGAAGCCCAAAACTAATGACTATTTTAGAAAAGAAAGAATAGAAAAATCTGAAAGCTTGGTTGATCTATACGAAATATTTATTAGTCATCAATATTGTTTTATGCCCCATATTGTACAGAAACACTTTGTTTTAATATAGTTAATTTGATGTGTCACATTTATTTATGTTTTATTGAAATATAAAAATTATTTTGCTAAGAAATTCCCCACCTCACAGATGGTCCTGAGATCCATTCCCCACCTTTCCTCAGAAGGTCTGGGACTGCCAAAATTAGTAGGCTCACAGCATAAAAAACCTAATAAACTACCTGCCAAAAGCCAATGACTTTGCCTGTATCCTACATTATTGAAGTAGTTGGAGAACCTACCATGCCAGTTTTTCTTTGTCAAAAAGTAACGATTGTATCTGGAGATAAATAATTTCCCTTGAGAAATAACACTCTCCCATCTTTTCTCACCATTCTGTTAAGTCTTATTTCTTGGCCTATTTTTCCCTATGTGAGATCATCGAGAGGGATGCAAGTGAATCTTTTCAAGTCCTGCTGCAGCTTACAAAAAAGAAAAAGAAGAAAGGAAGGAAGGAAGGAAGGAAGGAAGGAAGGAAGGAAGGAAGGAAGGAAGGAAGGAAGGAAGGAAGGAAGGAAGGAAGGAAGAAAGAAAGAAAGAAAGAAAGAAAGAAAGAAAGAAAGAAAGAAGAAAGAAAGAAAGGAAAAAAAAAAGAAAGAAAGAAAAAAGAAGAAAAAGAAAATGTCTTTCAGATTGTATTTTTGGTCATGTTTTTATGAATGAGACAGCCAGAAGATTTTTGTTGTTGTGGTGGTGGTGGTAGTGGTAGTGGTAGTTGTGTTTAAATAATTTTGGTGGGGATCCCTGGGTGGCTCAGAGGTTGGGCCCCTGCCTTTGGTTCAGAGCATGATCCTGGGGGCTGAGATGGATTCCCACTTTGGGCTTCCTGCATGGAACCTGCCTCTCCCTCTGCCTATCTCTCTGCCTCTCTCTCTCTCTCTCTCTGTGTGTATCTCTCATGAATAAATAAGTAATATCTTCTAAAAAAATAAAAATAAATGGATATAAATAATTTTGTGTCTTCTTTGCACGTCTTGGATTAGGACTGAATCTTATGACCTTTCTGGTTAGAAGACAAAGTAGAAACAGATTCTTGCTTTACAGTCTGTTTCACATACTCTCTTTCTCTTCCCATTTGTTCACTGATTTCATTCTTTCCCTCTAAAGTAGTCTGAGGGATTATCCATTCGACAACCTATTTTAAGAGGATGAGCATTACACCTACCCTCTAAGAATCGATGTCCTGGTAATGCTGTCATCGCTAACTGATTTGTATATATGGAAACAACAACCCCATTTTATTTTTTTGTCCTTCATACTTGGCCCAGAATTCAGATAACGGCTACTGAGAGATGGTAGCATGACAGATAGGGATGACAAACCCACAAAACATGTCATAAACCCTCTTCCTTTCTATGCTCATAAAAATCTTGACTAATCAATTGTAATAGTCTTCTTGCACATTCATTCCATATGCAATGTTGGAGTCTTTCTCAACATAACCCACCCACCAGGCCATCACTCTAGTGGATAGGTTGGCCTGTGAGTTGAAACCCCTCACCTTCCCTGAACCAGTGGAACATAGCTGCCTAAGAGGCCGGAGTACTAAAACCGTAATGCTTTCCATAAAAATAAAAGTTTATCGTTACAAAGTATAAATTTCATATATGTGAATATGAATATATACATATGTTATATATAATCTCATATACAAAATAAATTTATATAAATTTTAAATTTTGATGTTATCACTTCTATTTGAATAATGCATTTCTTTTTTTTAATAAATGCATTTCTGATTAATTTTTAAGCAGGTGTAAGAAGATTATACATTTTATATTTGGGGGCACTTTTCGGGAAGTTTCCATAAGAATTTTCATTATTCTGCAAATATATTATCAGATGAGTGAAAATTACCACGCAAGGATTAAATTACCATATTAGAGTTTTGCTATGAATAAGTGCCTATAAAATGTGAAAAATCCAGGAAAAATACTAGTAAGAGCCATTTCTTTTTTTTTATTGTCTTATTTTTAATAGATTCATGCATATTTCACATTTCATCCAGAAATCTCCTTATAACACACGTGGTCACATACTAAAAATTGGAGAAGCTAGTATTTGAATGTGCACAGCCTCTGATGATCATCATACACTTTAAACGACAGATTTTGGTGTGACACTCCCTGTTAAGGCAGGATTCTTGAAAGCTCCAAGTAGCAGCTATGCATTTTTTTTTTTTTATTGGAGTTCAATTTGCCAACATATAGCATATCACCCAGTGGGTTTTTTGTTGTTGTTGTTTGTTTGTTTGTTTTGGTAAGAGCCATTTCTAAAGAAAGTCAATAATTTAGGCATAAATAAGTACCCCTGATGGGTAACACAGTTTTAGCTATAACTTAGCATCACTAAAACTAATGCTGAGTTTTATTGTCTGCCTTCAAATTGAAAATTACTTGCTCATGAACAAAGGAGAATTCGATTTAAGGGCAAGTGTGAAGATTACGTGAGCTGAGTCAAGAGCTTTGAAGAGTGCCTGACACATAGTCAGTGTGCTTCAGTAAAAGTATATCCTTGATGAAAGATGGTGATTAGTGATGATTTTTCTCTCCCTTTTTTCTCAGTAATTTTCTCGCTACTTCTATTTCTCTCCATAAAGGAAAATCTGCTCTTAAACAATTCTTAGATATCTGCTTCCCAATTCCTGACCATTCATTCAATCATTCATTCATTCATTCATTCATTCATTCATAGAATATGGCTATCAGCCTAACTAGATTTAGGCTGGACAGCTGTAGTCTTATTTTGCTCATCACAGTCTCACTACAGTTGTGGGACAGAGACTACAAACCTTCTTGGTTCCTGATGCCAGAGAATGCCTCCTTGCCAATGAGTCACCCAGCTGTTCTGTTGTTTCTAATTTGACTGCCAGGATCAAATTGCTTCTTTCCAGAACTCTAACCTTTAAATTCACATGATATAAATTTTTAACAATTACTCTATAGGAAGTTTTTCTTATTTCCCCATGGTTACAAAAGAATTATTAGCAAAGTTTTTTGGCTATTTTATTATGAATGTTTATCCTTTTCTTCAGTTTGCTTTAAAAAAAAATTATTTTGGGGGGGCGCGGGGACAAGGGTGGCTCTGTCAGTGAAGCGTCTGCCTCCAGCTCAGGTCACGATTCCAGAGCCCTGGGGAGCCTGCTTCTCCCTCTCCCTCTCCCTCTGCCTGCCACTCCCCCTGCTGGTGCTCTCTCTCTGTCAAATAAATAAATAAAATCTAAAAAAAAAAAAAAAAAGTATTAAAAAAGTTTTAAAATATCCTTGTGAAGCTTACAGTGAGTTTATAGCAAAAAACAAAAACAAAAAAACAAAAAACTGGAAGATGATGAAAAGGCTTTACTTTTCTAAAGATAATCCTTTCCTAAGATTTTCAAGGAAATTTTGGGTTCCTTTCCTTTAAAGCTGCAGGTCTGGAGTTTAAGCTACTTTGCTCTGTTGTAATTCTAGGGTAGGAGATAGTGAACTGATATCCTGGAGGAAACAAGAATGTCATGGGTATATAAAAAAAAGTGGGGGAGAGACTTTCCCTCCCTTTAATAGGGAACTAGAAGATTCCAATCAATCCTCCTTTGGGGGACAGAGAAAATCAGATTAAACAAAACTCATAACATTAGATTCTTAACAGTAGAGAAGAGCTAGCCCAGGAGAAGATAAAGGGTGAGCCCAACATTTGGGGCCCTTTTTTGCTTCAAGCATGAGTGAGAGGCTGAGCAGAACACTGACCCTGGAGGCACCAGGAAAGATAAAGCACTAAGAGTCCGAGGTCCAGCAAGGATAGGTGTCCTGGTGACCCAACCTGTACATCGGGTGGGACCTGGAAGATGGCATCTTGAAATAAAGAGGAACTGGAAGTCGGCCCCCACTTCTGATTCCAGCCCAACTTCCAGGGATCTGGCTCATCTCAGCAAAGGTGAAAGAAAGACTTTTACTAGCAAAAACAGAAAGTTTAGCACTGGAAAACCAGTACTCAAGGAAATGCTAACAGTAGTTTTCCAACAGAATGAAAATGATTCCAGATGAAAGTATAGAGGGAGAAGAATGCAATTTAAATGGTAAATATGATGATATGTGATTAAATCTAGTTGAAACTGCATGCTTACAAATCTATAGAGACAGAAAGCAGATTACTGGTTGCCAGGGGCTGGGGGAGAGGGGTAATGGGGAAGACTGCTAATAAGCACAGGAATCTTTTTTAGAGACATGGAAATGTTCTACAGTTATATTGTGGTGATGGCTGCACGGTTCTGGGAGTACACTAAAATCTATTGAATTGTACACAGTATTTATAAGGGTGAATGTTATGGTATATAAATTATCTCTCAATGAAGCTTTTTAAAAAACAAACAGAAAAATTCATGACATCAACAGCCTGTAAATGAAGAGGGGCTCCATGGACTTGAAGTGTTCTGAAATCATTGAGCTGTCTGGAAAGAGGACAAATTAGGAATTAGTCATTAGGCTTTACAGTGATGTTTTATGTACATATTACAGATGTTGTGTCATATTTCATACAACACTCACACACACATTTTTTTAAAAAGAATGAGAGGCGACAAAGTCAAAGGGGTTAATACTTACATACACTCCACTTTTCTAGTCAGTTCCTCCTTAAAGAACCCTAACAAAACAGTGATATGGTTTGCAAGTAGACAGAGAATGGGAAGATAAAACTTTTCTCTTGAGTTTTCTTCCTAAAGTGGTATATGTAAGAGAAGTGTAAAGAGTAAATAATATGAATAAACTTAGTAAACACAGTAGGTACAAATCACCTCAAACAATGAAATATGAAAGTTTAAAAAATACAACTGACTTAAAGTAGGATGGCTAGGACTTTACAAATATTTTTCTGCTTTATAAATGCCTTACTATTGTAAACCTTTTTCACTAGCATTTATATTATTATTATTATTATTATTATTATTATTATTTTAATTTATGATAGTCACACAGAGAGAGAGAGAGTGAGAGAGGCAGAGACACAGGCAGAGGGAAAAGCAGGCTCCTTGCAGGGAGCCTGATGCGGGACTCGACCCCAGAGCCTCAGGATCGCGGCCTGAGCCCAAGGCAGACACTCAACTGCTGAACCGCTGAACCACCCAGACATCCTCCACTTGCTTTTAATTATCAAAATCATGACCAGCACTGTTCTGTCTGCCCCTGGAGCTTAGCAGATCGCCCGCACACAATAATAAGTCAAATATTTGTTACTCAGTGGAATACATAAATATTTGAATGCATTCATAAATGGATAGGATACAGAACTTCCAGAAGCTGGATGTTTAGGATTTCCCAGTGGCAGGAGGAAAGTTCACTTTTTTCTTTTTCTATTACAATACACATTGTAAATATCTTCAATGCTTAAAAAATAGAAAGTAACACATTTAGAGAATTTTATATGTTTCTAAATGAAATTGAATAAATTCACATTCTGGAGGTATAAAACAGTTACCTCTAGATATAGGATTCACTTTCTACATTGTCACTTCTACTGAGTGATGTTAATCCTGATTTCTGATTTAGAACCACTTCACCCGCTTTCTCTTGGAAGGAAACTTCCAAGGTCAGCGCACTTCCTCTGGACTGCCTTGCTAAAATTACTGCAAATATTCTGAAATCTCCAAAGAAGGAAACTCCCCAGCCTCTTATTCTAAACTTTCTCTTCCCTAAATTTTTCTTTTTAAGATCATTTTAAGATTCAATTTAAGATCATTTCTTTTCACTATCCAAGTGTGAATGAAGAACAATTCCTAATAAACATTTTTTGTTGTTGTTGTTTTCTATTGCTAAATGGTTCTCTTCTTAGGTAACGATGTTGCTTGAATGTCAAAATGAACATGGTCCTTTTCAAATTCAATTTACCAAGCTGTCGGTCCAGCTTTGACTTGAAGAGTTTGAATTCAGTGAAAGGAGTACAGTATCTGAATTACATCTCAGAAGAAAGGAGCTCAGAGAAAGCTGGTTCTGTCCCATGGGGGCTTGACAAAAATGAAGGCCCGGCTTAGCTGGGTCAGTGATAGGAGCTGCCACGAGGTGGAGCCTGCAGCAGAGACGGGAATAGAGGAAGACAGAGAATGGGTCAGCAGCCAGAGTTCACAGGCAGAAATGCCTGTGGTTATTCAAATATAGGAGTCAGCAAATCAGAGTCCTGGAATGAAATGGAATCTTGGAGCAGAAGGGGAGTTGGGTGTTTATGCAAACATGCAGGAGCAGAGGGGGCTCCAGTACCCACTGCCAGGACTAACCTGACCTTCTTGGGGCTGTGTTGAGACCACCCTTCACTGGCCTGTCAGTTCTGTGTGGGGGACTCCAGTTCTGGACCATCTCAAGGATGACCCACAGCTTCTCATAGGCAATAAGACAGAGCTCAGAGATGGATGGGAGAATTGTTCTGCACAGGAAATAAGAGAAATAAAAGTAAGATTTTATTTCACCAAGAAATCTGGAATCAGATGGTTGGTACAAAAAAATTTAATCAGAAAGCCTAATTTTATCATCTTGGAAAGTGACTAGGAAAGCAACATTAGCATGATATCATCAATGGAAAATTAACTTTGGCTAGAGATGAGAAAAGGAGTTTAGAAAAACATGGGAAGAGTTCATTTAAAAAGTGTTGTCATGTGTTTACTTTTTAAAATATTTGTTTCTGGAGTGCCTGGGTGGCTCAGTTGGTTAAGGGTCTGTCTTCAGCTCAGGTCATGATCCTGGGGTCCTGGGCTCTCTGCTTGGTGGGGTGTCTGCTTCTCTCTCGCCCTGCTCATGTTTTCTTTCTCTCTTACTCACTTTCTCTCTCAAATAAATAAAATAAATAAATCTTTAATAAAAAAATAAAGTATATGTTTCTATATTTTGATATGGTTTTATTATAGTATGAAGTGTGAAGGAATGTTACTTTAAATAATATTGTACATAAATGATATTGTTTATTCCTAGAGCCAAGATCTAAGTGTCACATCTGGAAATAGTATTTTTTTTAAAAGATTTTAAAAATTTATTTATTCATGAGAGACAGAGACAGAGAGGCAGAGACATAGGCAGAGAGAGAAGCAAGCTCCATGCAGGGAGCCCAATGTGGGACTTGATCTCAGAACTCCAGGACCACGCCCTGAGCCGAAGGCAGACACCCAACTGCTGAGCCACCCAGGCCTCCCATAGAGATGGTATCCTAAACTCCATGTTTAATGACTTATGATTTCATGGGCATTGGGAGCATTGGCCAACACTGACCAACCCAAAGTACCATTAGTTCTTGAGATGACTTCTGGAAGCTCTTCTCTGTGCTGGGTAATTAAGTCTATCATTAGGAATTAGGAGACAAGGTCCCCAGGAAAGGGCCAGGCTAAGGCAGCAGGGGAACGATATATACCAATACTAATGAAAGTATTTCAATATTTTAACAACCTGTGTTATAGTGCACACTCATAATATCAACTCTGGTTATAGTTGTGTGCTAACTCTGACCAGGGGTCTGACAGCACAGTGGTGAAATATGTCTCTGTAGTCAGACTGCTAGGGATTGAATCCTAGACCCAACATTTACTAGCTGTGTGACCTTGGGAAGGGTTATATAATCTCTAAAAAGCACTGAGGTGAGGATTACATGACTTAATTTCTACAGTGCTTAGAAGAGTTTATGGCACTCAGTAAATGCTCAATTTAGCCAATACGATCTATGGATAGTGGTTATCTAGAACACTGTCCAGAGCAGAAAGCAAATTGTTGTGATTGAACAGCAATGCATTCCACTGGCCAGGGAAAGGATTGTGCCAATAATAAGTGCCATAGGCTTGCCAGCTCTACTCTAGTCCAGTCCCAAAATCCAACCTGACCACATTACACGTCAGCAGCATCAACACATACATGATCAACAAAAAGAGGACTCTTTACTTTTTTTTTTTTTTTTTAGATTTTTTTTCCCTTTATTTATGAAAGACACAGAGAGAGAGGCAGAGACATAGGCAGAGGGAGAAGGAGGCTCCTCGCGGGAGCCTGATGCAGGACTCGATCCCCGGACCCAAGGATCATGCCCTGAGAAGGCAGACACTCAACCAGTGAGCCACCTCGTCGTCCCCAAAAGGAGGACTCTTACAAGCCCTTGTGCTCAAGTCCTAATACAAAATCAGTGATGTGAACACCACTTACTATCTTTTAATACTGGCCATGAAGACTGACAATTTTAAGGTCTTGTATGGCAGGGGCCAAAAAAAAAAAAAAAAAAAAAAAAAAAACTTTGCTTTGAGTCACCATCTGGAAACCTTACAAATTCTATCTTTCCTTCTGTCCTGTCCCATTTTTGTGTTCCTGAGAATTTGGGAGATGGGATTTTCAAAAACTTCATCTCCTGGAGGCTGACAGTTGTCAGATCTGAAGTGAGAGATTCTGATTAGGGGCCTGAGATAAAAGGTGTAAAAGTAATACCTCTGCTTACCTTCACCATGCTTCTGGGGTCATTTCATACCATCTTAACACCTCCCAGGCCAAATGTCTTCATCTGATATGTATTCTCATCATAACCCTAGTTCTTGTGCATACTGTACAAAACGGTGTGATTTCACTAAAGATAATTGGAATGTAAGTGAACTTTGATGAAATTTTAATATGATTAAAACTGTTTATCTTAGAGATAACTTAGACCAAAAAGGCAAGACAATTCCTTAACATTCAACACTTGGCTTTTTGGTGTGTGGTAAGAAGCTTCTTTTTTTTAATATTTTATTTTTTATTTATTCATGAGAGACACACAGAGAGAGACAGAGACACAGGCAGAGGGAAAAGCAGGCTCCATGCTGGGAGCCCAATGTGGGACTCGATCCTGGGACTCCAGGATCACACTCTGGGCCAAAGGCAGATGCTCAACTGCTACGCCACCCAGGCCCTGGTAAGAGGCTTCTAATCAAAATTCTGACTTTGTGAAAGGAGAAATTTTTTTTTTTTTTGGTCCAAAGCTAATTAAAAATGTGGGAAAGCTAAAAACATTTCAGTTCCACTAACATCTTATCATTTCCTACACCCTGCCCTAACTCCACTTCCTTCGAATACTGCCCTATCCACCAACTCCTTCTCTTTCCCACTGTCTCCAGGATCCTCTTCTCTTTCCCCCAAAGCCCTCCATCCTGACATCTTTCTTTTCTGCTCCCATCCCCAAAGTACAAGTTCTTCCAAAAATAAGTCCACCAGAACAGGATGGGAAACAGGTATATTGTAAGCAAAAGGATTTTTCCAAGTCCTCAAAGAAAAGACAAACATTTACCAAAAACTTATAGTACTGCCAGGAACTAAGAATTTCAGCCTCCCTGATTAAACTAACTAGAAGAGTGGGTTCTTCAGATGTGAAGTCTGGCTCTAAAATGTTGACTGGAAGGCTCAGAAAAGGATCTAGCTATGCCTGATACCTTTGAATAGAACAGAAGACATAAGATGTAAGACAAGGCTTATTTACTGGGGCCAAAACCATTGCATTTCCAATAAAGACTGAACTGAATTGATCCAGTTTCTAGACAAAGAAAGGGTAAATAAGGCTGCCTGGGTGGATCAGTTGGTTAAGCATTTGCCTTTGGCTCAGGTCATGATCCTGGGGTCCTGGGACCAAGCCCCAAGTCTGTTGTCCTCTGGTTCTCTGCTCAGTAGGGAGCCTGCTTATCCCTCTCCCTCTGCTGCTCCCCTGTTTGTGCACTCACTTTCTCTCTCTGTCAAATAAATAAATAGATAAATAAATAAATAAATAACATCTTTTTAAAAAATTTAAAAAGAAAGGGTAAATCTATAGGAGATTTTGAAAAACATCTTTCAATTCTTTCTGACAAAATTCTGGATAGATCCACAAACAGTTGCTTCTGCTTTATTCCCTTCATTTTTGTTTGTGTTCCTTAGGCAAACACCAGAACTTAGCTAGTAGAGATTGTTAATAAGCAAGGGCTAGAGTTAGAAACTCTTTCCCCAATATAGCTGCCAGATTTGACCAAACATTTTGAGATGTTCTTAGAGCAAAATGAAACAAGTCTTTGGAAATTAAGTAAGGTGGCACCTGACTTTTCTCTCTCTCTCTTAAACTTACCAGAATTATCTAGTAGGGTAAAGTCATAGTTTTCTTATAGCTATAAGTGCTAACACTGTTGATAATAAACACTACTACTGTGTTCATTCATCTCCCTTAAAATCAATCATATACCCCAGTGATAGGCATCTCTAACTGCCCCCAAACACCCCTGACTCCCATATTATTAATCCGACCTTCCAATCACACAAATACTGGACCCTAACACCAAACAGCAAAATATTGCAAAAATAATTACAGTACTATCCTTGTACTATACTCAGGGACAATACAGAAGTAATTAATATTGAAATAAATATTGGGACTGTCTTCTTCACTTGTTATCGTCAGAGAGTTTTTCAACTTTATCAAGAACTCTTCTTATCAACAGATTACAACTGACAAATTTCTATCATTGAAAACAAAACCTGTAACCTCAATAGTCCCCATGCTCTTCTAGACTATTATTTCTTATGTGGACACTAAGTCTTTACTTGTTTACCACACACAAATCGGATTTATGACTGTGGGGAAATTCTGGGATACTCTGATATATTCCAGATTCCTTAACCTTCTATGAACCATATATACATATATACATTGAAGAGTGTATCAAGTAACTTACAAAATGAAGAGTAATCTATACTCAAGATTTACCTACTTTTTATGGACACCATCCTGTGGGGGGGGGAGGGTTGTAATACAACTGGAAAAGTCATAAATATATTATTTAAACTTGGCCGAAGTTACAAGAAATACTTCTGCAGTTAAAAGATAGTATTGGACACTCTAATGGTTTTCAACTTCCTATTAGCTAATCCAGGCAGCGTCTGTGCCATTGCTAATAATTTGTGATGCACTGGTCAGGTAAAACAATCCATCTCTAAACTAAAGGAGATGTGTCCGATCTCCAAGATGAGACCAAATGGGCACTGAGCGAACTGTTTGTGACTTCGGTTCCCTGGTTATAGATTATATCTTCGAAGTACTCTACGAAGGCTAATCACCCATCATCCCCCTGCTCTTATTCCTCATGTGTATTACAATTGTATAGTATGGATTTCCAGAGTTGTAGGTGCTGCCATTGTCATTTGACAAAAGGAACACCAAGGTCAGATTTTATTCTATGACCAAACTTTTATTTTGACATGATAGAATCATCTCTAAATCATGACAGTAGTAGAGATCTGCACCAAGACTGCTTTTGTGGCCTAGGCTCACCTCTAGACTAGTCAGAGGATAGCTAAGAGGGGGGTTCCTAGAAGTACTACCATCTTTATTAGTTTATACAACTGCAATCTTAGGATGTCTTGTGACTCATATAACATTTCCTTCATGCAGAACCTCATCTGCCTGCATTAATCTTTGCCTTAAGAAATCGCCCAAAATGAAGACTCAGCTTATTTCTGCTTTCCTGCCTTAAGAATTTCTCAGCTAACCCCAGAAACAAATTAATCCCCAGATTAGAAGGTAGAAAGAAATAAAAAAGACAATATTAGAAATCAATAAAATAGGTTAAAATAAATAGAATTCATTGAATCGAATTTATAATTGAAAACATTTCCCTAAAGAAAACTCTAGGTCAAGAGAACTCTACAAGTGAACCCTATCAAATACTTATGGAAGACATAATAGCAACACTGTAAAAAATCTTCCAGAAAATAGAAGAGTAAGAAACACTTGTTAACTCTTCTCTAAGTCTAGAATTATGCTATTACCAAAATCAGACAGAGATAGTAGATGGAAAAAAAAATTAGTGATTAATATCTCACATGTACACAGATGCAAAAATACTAAATAAAATATTTTAAGTCAATTTTATCTATATATTAAAAAGTAAAATATCATAACTATGTAGTGTTTATTTCAGAATGCAAGGAGAGTTTACTATTAAAAATCAATCATTGGATTAATATTCACTAGGATAACTTAAAAAAATGATCATTCAAAGATAAGAAATTCTCAGTAACCTAGGAATAGAAGGGTATCTCCTCAACCTGATAAAGGGTGCCTACAGAAAAGCTCTGATTAGCAGCATATTTAATGATTAATGATTGACTATTTCCCTTCCTAAGATTGGGCACAATTTACAGATGTTCTCTCTCTCATATGACTTCTATTTAACATTGTCTTTTCTAGTGCAATAAAATAACAAAAAGTGGTGACATAAATATGCACTGGAAAAGAAGAAATACAAGTCTCTATTAGCAGATTACATGGTTTGGTATATTGGAAATTCTTAGGAACTTAGGAAAAGCTACTATAAATAATAAGTGAAGTTAGCAACATCTAATGAGATACAGAGCCAAATTAAAAAAAATTATTTCTAAATACTAGCAATAAAAATTTGAGAAAATAAATTAAGGAGGAAAATAAATTTCAGTGACATCAAGAACCATGAAATACTTGGCATAAATTCAACACAAAATATTTCAGATCTGTAAAAAGAAACAAAACCGAAAAACAAACTGGAAAAAAAAAACCCAAAACAAAACAAAACAGAACCCCAGAAAACATTGCTGAGAAAAATTAAAGCCTTAAATAAATGGAGATACATGTCATGTTCATGAACTGGTAGATTCAATATAGCTAAGATATTAATTCTTCACAAATTGATTGAGAGATTCAACATAATTCCAGTCAAACTACCAGAAGACTATTTTGGAGGTGGGGATAGGGGTGAGTGAGTTTGACAAACAGGTACTAAAATTTACATGGAAATATAAATGACTTAGATGAGTTAAACAATTTTGAAAAAGATGAATCAAGTTGTAGGATTTCTACTCTCTGAATTCAAGACATCATAGTAGTGTGGTATTGGCTTATAGAAAAATACATAGCTCATGGAACAAAATAAGAGTACAGAAATAGATCCACATATATAAGGTCAATTGATCTTTGGCAAAGGTGCTAAGGTAATCCAATGAAAAAAGAGGTTTTTCAGCAAATGATGCTGGTCCATAGGGAAGGAAAATGAACCTCAACCCTTAATCATAAGCAAAAATTAATTTCAAATGGATCATATACCTAAACATAAACCTTGAACTATAAAAGTCTAGAAGAAAACAGAAGAGGGATCCCTGGGTGGCGCAGCGGTTTAGCGCCTGCCTTTGGCCCAGGGCGCGATCCTGGAGATGTGGGATCGAATCCCACATCAGGCTCCCGGTGCATGGAGCCTGCTTCTCCCTTCTGCCTATGTCTCCGCCTCTCTCTCTCTCTGTGTGTGGCTATCATAAATAAAAAAAAAAAAAAAAAAAAAAAAAAAAGAAGAGAAAAATCTTTGTGACCTTGGGTTATGCAGAGATTTTTTAGAACACAGAAACCATGACTCATAAAAGAAAAAAATTTGATAAATTAAACTTCATCAAAATTAAGAACTTCCGATCTTTGGGAGATGTCATTTAAAAAAAAACTGAAAGTACAGTCATAAACTAGAAGAAAATATTTTAAATACATATCACCAAATACTCCTTTATAAAATCTGTAAGAAAGTTATAACAATAAGATAGTCAATCCGAGTAAAAATTGGAAAAACAATTTAACACACACTTTACAAAAGAAAGTTTAAGAATGAACAGTAAGCACATTGGGAAGTATTTAAATTGTGGAGTCATTAGAAAACACAAATTAAAATGATGAGGTACTGCAATACACTCATTAGAAGGGCTGAAATTAAAGCGTTTTTTTCAGATGTGGCAAGAATAGAGAGTACGTGAAACTCACATGTTGCTGATGGGAATGTAGAACGGTACACATTTTGGAAAACAGTTTGACAATTTCTTTTGAAAAATATGACTGAGCAAGTCACTCCTAGGTATTTACCTAACTAAAATAAAATATATATTCACACCAAGATCTGTATACAAATATTTCTAGCAGCTCTGCAGAGATCCAAACTGGAAGCAATCTAAATGTCTATCAATAGGTTAGTAGGTAAACAAAATTGTGGCATGTTCAGACAATTCAATACCGTTCAACAACAAAAAGGAACAGTGTGGGTGAATTTCAAGCATACTGCCCTGTGTAAAAGAAGCTAGACACGAACAGTACATATTTCATTATTCAATTTATATAAAATATTAGAAATAAAAAACTTTCATCTCTAAGTGATTGAGAAGTAAATCAGTGGTTGCCTAGGTAGGGCAGTGGGAAGTAGGGATTCACTGCAAAGGGGCAGAAGGAAATTTTTAAGGTAAAGAAAATGTTTTACTTCTTGATTATAGTGACAGTTACATAGATGTGTACATTTGTCTTTAAGCTGTGCTCTTTTTTAAAAATGAGGTATAATTGATATACATTATGTTAGTTTCAGATATACAACATAATGACTTGAAATTTGTATATATTGTGAAATATTACCACAATAAGTCTAGTTAACACCCATAACCATATATAGTTGCAGAATTTTTTTATGAGAACTTTTAAGATTTACTCTTAGCAACTTTCAAATATGCAGTGTAGTATTAACTATAGTCACCGATATTGTACATTACATCCCCATGACTCATTTATAACCAGAAGTCTGTACCTTTGGATTTCCTTCACCCATTTCACCTACCCCCCTCGTCCCCATCTATGGCAACCACCAATTAGTTCCCTATACCTATGAGACTCTTTGTTTATTTTTTAGATTCCCCATTTAAGTGCTATCATAAGGTATTTGTCTTTCTCTGATTTATTTCACTTAGCATAACGCCTACAAGGTTCATCATGTTGCTGCAAGTGGCAAGATCGCATTATTTTTTGTTGCGGAATAATATTCCATTATATATACTACACTTTTAAAATCCATTTATCCATCAAAGTACACTCAGTTTGTTCTATATTTGGTTATTGTAAATAACGTTGCAATAAACATAGGGGCGCATGTATCTTTTTGAATTAGTGTTTTTGTTTATTTCAGATAAATATCCAGAAGTGGAACTGCTGGATCATAAGGCAGTTCTATTTTTCATTTTTTGAGGAACCTCCACACTGTTTTCCATAGTGTCTGCACTAAATTACATTCCTACCAACAGTATATGAGGATTTCCATTTCTCCACATTTTCCCCAACACGTGTGTGTGTATGTGTGTGTGCATACAATAGCTATTCTAACAGGTGTGAGGTGATATCTCATTCCAGTTTTGAGTTGCGTTTCCCTGATGAGTAGTGGTGTTGAGTATTTTTTCATGTACCTGTTGGCCATCTGTATGCCTTCTTTGGAAAAATATATGTTAAAAAAATGTTCAGATTCTCTGTCCATTTTTCATTCAGATTGCTTTTTTTTTTTGCTGAGTCATATGAGTTCTTTATATATTTTGAATGTTAGCCCCTTATCATGTATATTATTTGTAAATATTTTCTCCCATTTGGTAGGTTTGCTTTTTCATTTTGTGATAGTTTCCTTTGCTGTGCAGAAACTTTTTAGTTTGATGTAGTTTCACTTTTTATTTTTGCTTTTGGTGTCAAATCCAAAAAATAATTGCCAAAACTAATGTCAAAGAACTTACCCTCTAAGTTTTCTTCTAGGACTTTTAAGGTTTCAAGTCTTACATTCAATACATATAATACATTTTGGGTTTATTTTTACATATGGTATAACATAGTGGTCCAGTTTCATTTTTTTTTTTTTTTTGCATGTGGCTGTCCAGTTTTCCTAACATCATTTATTGAAGAGACTACACTCCTTTTTTAAAAATATATATATTTTTAAAATTTATTCATGAGAGACACAGAGAGAGAGAGAGAGGCAGAGACACAGGCAGAGGGAGAAGCAGGCTCCATGCAGGGAGCCCAATGTGGGACTTGATCCCGGGACTCTGGGATTATACCTTGAGCAAAAGGCAGATGCTCAACTGCTGAGCCACCCAGGTGTCTCAAGGGACTATACTCTTAAAATGGGTGCATTTTAGTGTATAAACTATTTCAATAAAGTTAATTTTAATAATAATTATTTAGCTGCACCATATGAAAAACTGGAGCTACTCAACCAATTATGACATTATGAAATGTCATTTTTTACAGATAGCTCAATCTAATTTATTAATGAATGAGAAATATTATTTGGAATTAACTCAAACTGAATTTTTGAAAGCATTTTTACTATAAATAATATTTGTGTGATAATACATGCATCTTTCCCTTAAGAATCACTATTAGAGGACCACTATTTTTGATGGATAATTGGAACTGGTAAGAAAAAAGTCATTAAATGGTATTTTTAAAAAAGATTTTATTTATTCATGAAAGACACAGAGAGAGAGAGAGAGAGGCAGAGACACAGGCAGAGGGAGAAGCAGGCTCCATGCAAGGAACCTGATGTGGGACCCGATCCTATATTCAGGAATCATGCCCTGAGTCTGTCCTGAGGCAGACGCTCAACCACTGAGCCACCCAAGTGTCCCAAATGCTATTTTTATTTTAAGTTTTAGGATCTCTTACACCTAGTTACTTTTGATCAACTTTAATCAAGAGTGATATAGCCCCATCTACCACAAATTTAAATCAACAAACATAATACTTTCAAAAGAATGCTGAAAGATGGTCTTAAAAATAACAATTTTAGAGTCAAAAAATTTATTTTCTTCTCAGAAAACTAGAAATACTAATTTCTTAGGATGAAGACAATATTTGACAAACTTCTTGATAAGAGTTATAAAAGCATTTTGGGGGGTTGGTTAAGTACTTGCCTCTTGATATCAGCTCAGCTCATGATCTCAGGGTCATGGGATGGAGCCCCAGGTTAGGCTCTGTGCTGGGTGTGGGGCCTGCTTGGGATTCTCTTTCTCCCTCTGCCTTAATCCCTGCCCCCACCCTATTCTCTACCTCTCAAAATAAAATAAAATTAAAATTAAAACATTCTGGGATTGTTGATTCACTATATTGTATACCTGAAAATAATATAACACTGTATGTTGTTGTTGTTTTTTGTTTTTTTTTATATTTTATTTATTTATTTATTAGAGACACAGAGAGGCAGACACAGGCAGAGGGAGAAGAAGGCTCCACGCAGGGAGCCCTACGCGGAACTCGATTCCGGGTCCCCAGGATCACGCCCTGGGCTGAAGGCGGCGCTAAACCGCTAAGCCACCGGGGCTGCCCTATAACACTGTATGTTAACTATACTAAAATGAGTTATAAAAGCATTTAAATATAAAATTCAGGATACCCTCCTTAACAGTAAATGAAACAATGTCATTTGCCTAATTTAGAAATCTTAGTTTATTTATTTATTTTTTTAAAAGATTTTATTTATTTATTCATGAAAGACAGAGAGAGAGGCAGAGACATAGGCAGAGGAGAAGCAGGCTCCCTGCAGGGAGCCCGATGTGGGACTCGATCCCAGGACCGTCAAATCATGCCCTGAGCTGAAGACACTCAACTGCTGAGCCACCCAGGCATCCCAGAAATCTTAGTTTAAAAAAAACAGCACCAAATTTTCAGACACAATTACAAAAATGTAGTCAATTTCAAAAAGCATGAAATTCTTGTTTCTCATATTGTTTTGTCCTATATGTGTTCATGTTTCTATTTTAGGATGACTAAGAACTTTACCACAGTCAAGAAGTCCTTCTGAGAAAAAAAGAACTATTGAGGTTCATTATTACAAAAATAGAATGAAGAATAAAGAGCAGCAAATAGACTGTGACAACCTGGAAAGGCAATGACAACATAGTCAGCTTTCGCTCACTTTCAGCTCCTTCTGAAATATTTTCCTTGCTGACATCCAAGTGGTTAGATCAATTGTCAAGGAGCGGTTAGTTTCTAAAGGATAAGCCAAGGTATTTGAGGCGAACTGATGTAAAACATACACTAGAAGCATTTCAGGTGAAATTGGTCTCTTGGAAGGATTGCCAGATAAAATACAGCATGGCCAGTTAAATTCATATTTCACATAAAATTTTTTACTATAGGTATGCCCCATGCAGTATTCATTATACAGAAAAAAATATTTCTTATTAATCTGAAAATCAAAATTAACTTGGTGTCCTGTATCTTTATTTGCTTTATCTGTCAACTCTATCTCATTGAGTGATTAATATAATTCAGTAAAATAATAGTTCATAACCTATCAGAGATTTTGTAAAATATACTTAACAGACTCTTAAAACAAGATTGAACAAACTGGCAGGGTTCCCTCCTTATCTTTCAGGTACATTGTCAATATTGTTTTCTGGAAAACAAATGTTATTCAATTGTATGGATAACAAGTAAGTAATTAATAAAACCCATTTGTATGAGGGAAATAGTCAACAGCACATTGCTTCAGTAAAGACTATAATGATTCTGGATTACATATAGTCCAGCCTTCAGAGAGGAAAAAACTTTCTGAGAAAGGTTAACAGGAACTACATCTTAATTTCCTTTGGGAAATTCCCTATGCATTTGGCTATGACACTATCCTGTGTGTACACACACAGACACACAGACACACAGACACCCTTTCTATTTGTTTCTGTTGTGATAGAGTTTATTTTATCTAAAAGAAGTTGGAAGGTGTTTACTTGGACCATGTCATTAACATTTCCAACTTGCTGAGTGGTTCCCATGTTTCTCAGAGGTCTTCACCCTGTAAAGGCTGATGGATGGGCTGACCGAGCCTTCTAGACTTCAGTTGGTGTAATGTGAGCTCAGTGCCTGGAAACAATAAAACAGCAATTTTCTGAGAGATTTGCCTGCAAAAGAGCCGGGAACATAAAAGCCTTTTCCGTTTCCCACCCTAAGCCTCTTCTTTTCTCTCAGTCCCAGGAGGGGTTTGGGAGACTGTATCCTGTCAGGTTAATTGAGGGTGACATTAAATGTAGTCTCAGCAGCAGCCGCTCTAATGGCTAGAAGGGAAAGACCCCTGGAGTAGGAATCAGAAGAGCCAGGCTCCAGTCTGGCCAGAGTAGAGGCTTCAAGTCATGAACAACAGAAGCAAAGGCCGCAGGGGTGAGAAAATGTCAGATCTTTTCTCTCGAAAGCTGGATGATACCATCCAGTCATGATTTGACAAGCAATGGTTCTGGCTCTGGTAGTGCCTTTGAACTAGGAGAAGGCTTGTCCTCAGGTAAGTCCATCAGAACTGGGCCAGAATGTCTAACTTCATGCTGGGTAATGACCACAAGAGAGCCATGCCTTGAAACTGGGTATCTTCATGTTACGAGCCAAGAAGGGATATGCACGCTCAACCATGTGTCCTAAAGATAGATTCAGAGTAAGGAGATCTAGACTAGAGTGATGTGAAGGGCTACCAGTGGGATTTTGGTTGCCCAAGGCAGTTTCATAACAGTAAGCAATAAACTTTAACTCTGGAGAAGTCTAGATTCAGGATACCCCATCTAGTACCATAGCCCAATGGTTACTTTCTGATTTAAAATGCATGGAATTGGGGATCCTTGGGTGGCTCAGTGGTCTGGCACCTGCCTTTGGCTCAGGGCGTGATCCTGGAGTCTCGGGATCGAGTCCCACATCGGGCTCCCTGCGTGGAGCCTGCTTCTTCCTCTGCCTGTGTCTCTGCCTCTCTCTCTCTCTCTGGGTCTCTCATGAATAAATAAAATCTTAAAAAAATAAAATTCATGGAATTGTGATAATTCTGCCCATATTTGCCACTTCTTCTTTAGTAATCTAATAATTGTGTAATAGCAACAATTGTATAATAGTTTATTTTCAGGTTCACCCAGTAATCTGTAGCTATTCCAAATAATAAATAACTATAAACTTAAAGTCTCTGGATATCCTAAAAAATAATGTTGGAAAAGTCTCACTTCATGAACTTTTTGGCTCTCATGAGGAAACTGCCTATATTTTCAGGGTTTAAAATTCTAATAGAAGTTAACTTACATAGAAAAAAGTTGTCCAGGGACCCCTGGGTGGCTCAGCGGTTGGGCGTCTGCCTTTGGCTCAGGGTATGCGCCTGGGTCTGGGGATCAAGTCCCACATCGGACTCCCTGCAGGGAGTTTGCTTCTCTCTCTGCCTATGTCTCTGCCTCTCTCATGAATAAATAAATAAATCTTTAAAAGAAAAGAAAAAAAGAAAAAGGTAGCCCAGGGTGCCTGAGCTCCTTTTACCTTGGGGCAAGGCCAGAAGCCTGTGTTAAACTCACACTCAAGATGGCAAAGGCAAGAGGGGCTGGGAGGAATATGCTAAATGCTGAGGAGAGTTGGATTCTTCTGAGATGGAGGAAACAGATAATTGAAACCAGGCCATTTCAAACTCATAGGTTTCCACTGGTGGACACTTCTATTCCCCCACGCAGTGCCTCAGCAGGGGGCAGCACAATGAAGGGATGGGAGCACAGGGATACCCTGAAAATGAACACAAATCGTTATAGCCTTGAAAGCCTCAGCAGGTCCAGCGGCCAAGTCATGAGGCGACAAAAGCAGCAGATGCCATGGACAACAGGACTGTAAATAGAACACACACCCACCTCAGAATGGAGGTATGAGCCAGAGATAAAGACAACATTTCTAATCCAAACTGGAACACTCTCCAATCTTCCATACTGATGCTGGACTGACATCACTCGCCTTGGTCTAGATACTGGTCCCAAAGCAGCTAAGTGTTGTCACTGTCAACTACTCAACTACTCCTTGCACAGAGCAATAACAGGAAGACCATCTGGAGCCATCTTTTCCAGCCACAGCTAGAAGTCAGAGGACAGACTGACCACCAGGCAGAAGCAGGCTGGACTTCTAAGGCCCTGCCTTGGTCACAGGAGCCATGGGAAGCATGTGAACAGTGACCAGCCATTGTGGGGTTTTTCCAGAAGGACACTCTGATTCTTCTGGTTCAGTCTCCTATCTCCTGTCTAGCCTTCCTCCTGGCATTACTTCCAGGCCTCTGCTGGCAGTGGTACTTTTGGGACTGATTGTGATGGTGATTTTCTGTTTAATGGATGAGTGAGCATTTCCATAAAATGCATCTCATATTACTAATCACTATTCTTCGCTTTCTTGCGTCCAATCAGTCATTCCACTTCATCTGTGGATTTCATTAATGGGCCATTGACTCCCTCTTCCAGATCATTAGTGAAGATGTCAGATTCTGACTGGACCTAATACCAGTTCCCATGGCTCAAAGCTGGCTTCCTTGAGAGCTCCCACGGGAGGCATTCATCACTGCTGTATGTGTGCTTTCTTTATCCCAAACCAATTTTAACCTATTTTGCAAGAAACACTTGTTAAGATGTTGTAAAAATTAATGTTTCTCCAAGGAAGTCCCAATTTTCATAGGACCAGAACAGATGGCCACATGACATGGTACAAAATACACATTCCTGAAACCCTGGCTCCCACTGACCAGATAGAACAGGCTCGTTTATCCATTCATTCCTGTCTCTGGAAGAACAAAGGGATTACACTCTTCTGTGATAATCCTCTGTGCTTTTCATGCCTTTCCAGCATCACACTTTTCTGTTGATTTGCCTTTTCTATTTGGCAGAAGCTTTTGATTTCAGTCCATCTTCCTGGTTCTGTTAGGGTGCTTTATGGAAACCAGCACGTTACTGGATTGGCAGTGGAACATACGTAGACAGCGAAGACTGCAGTTGAGAGAAGATGATGTTCGCCATGGCTGGAAGAGCAGGTATTGTTCCTGGGGTTTCTTAACCTTTCTTTACCTTCTCCCAGTGTAAATCAGGTTCTTGTGATGAGAACTGAATCAGAGAAAATGATCTAGTAGATCAGATCAATTTCTTTTTCTTTTTAATCCCTAGATGCCTTGCTATACAGAATATTCAAGTTTCAACCCCAATTTTTTCTTCTTTGCCTTGTAATTTCCTTCTGAAATTCAGGAAAAGAGGAGTGCTTTTCTTCCCTCTATTAGAATACTTTGAGGGGGGGCACCTGGGTGACTCAGTGGTTGAGTGTCTGCCTTTGGCTCAGGTTGTGATCCTGGGGTCCTGGGATGGAGTTCACATTGGCTCCCTGCAGGGAGCCTGCTTCTCCCTCTACCTATGTCTCTTCCTCTCGCTCTGTATCTCTCATGAATAAATGAATAAAATCTTTAAAAGAAATAAAAAAATAAAAATATAGCTCTACCATCACTATGACTTGTGAACAATGCTTATGGAGGCACACTGAAAAGAAAACTATAAAATGAAATGGGAAGAAACTATCTTTCTGCTTGGAGTCCAAACTGAAAATGGATCTTCCATTAGCCAAGTGTTGTGGCATTTCCTGAGCAAACTATTAAACATTTTCCAGGCAACATGATCTCTGATATCACTGTCTAATCACTTCACACCAAAAAGCATGTGGGTTATATCATGTAACTCAAAAACTATTCTGGAAACTAAGGTACCACTGGATCTTTGGATGCATTTCCAAGATATATTTGATTTTGTACTGTAATATATAGAATAGTATAGCTTAGCATAGCATTGCAGAACAAATATATAGCATAATAGTTAGAGTATTGACTTTGGAAACTCCATTGTTTCAAATCCCGGCCCTGCCACATATTAGCTATGTGATCTTGGGACTATATTTAATCTCTTTGAGCCTTAGTTTCACTCTATGAAAATGTGATAATAAACCTACCAATTGTGAGGATTAAGTGAGTGTATTAGGATTCGCCAAAGAAAAGGGATATATATTGGCTCATGTGATTGTGGAGGCTTGGGCAGTCCAAAATGTGATAGAGCAGGCTGGCAGGCTGGACACTCAGGGAACAGTTACAGTTTGAATCTACAGGTGGTCTCCAGTAGAATTCCTTCCGTCACAGGAGAGGCCAATCACTGACTTACTAAGGCCTCCAACTGATTGGATGAGGCCCACCCACATTATGGAGGATAATCTGTGTTACTCAAAGTCTACAGATTCTTTTTTACGCATTTTATTTATTTATTCATGAGAGACACAGAGAGGCAGAGACACAGGCAAAGGTAGAAGCAGGCTCTATGCAAGGATCCCGATGTGGGACTCGATCCCAGGACCCCAGGATCACACCCTGAGCCGAAGGCAGACCCTTAACTGCTGAGCCACCCATGCATCCCAAAGTCTACAGATTTAAATATTAGTTTTATCCCCAAAAACACCTTCACAAAAAAATCCAGAAGAACAAATATCTGGGCACTGTGGCCCAGCCAAGTTGACATGTTAAAGTGAACCATCACAGTGAGGTAAGATTTCTACAGAGAAAGGAGCAGATAGTGCAGACAACATTTGATAAAAACATGTCATTATTTTATGTATCCCAGTGGCTTGGGGGATGAGGATAAAGTTGCTGATTTTAAGAGGAGTTCTTTGCTGGAAGTTTCTGATAAAGATTGGCTGATATATGGCTAAGGAGAGGTGGAGTGATTGCCAGTTTACTGCTTAAGACTAGAAGTATTTGTGACCCTGCAAACTAGCTGTTCTTTTTCACAAAGAAAAGAGAAGGCTAGAAGGATGTGGAACTACAAACTCTCGCACCACTAATGTAAAACAAAAGATTTTTAGGATGATTCATCAATGATAAACAGCTGTACTCTCTTAACTCCAGGGAACTACAAGGTCAATACTGTAGTAAGAAATAAGTGTATACACTTAATTTTGTATTTTTCTCTTCCAAACCATATACGAAGTGAAGAATCAGATGTTCTAGAAGATATCCCCTCAAAATAGTGCAGGTTGAGAATAGAGTACGAGAATAGAAATGTAAATGCACCAATTAATACTCTGGGGAACAAACTTTTAAGACATAAGGTTTTCTATAAATAAATTCAATACAAATTTCATTCTGACTTGGTGATTGATAATGATCTTGCCTGGATCTGATATGTTTCAGAGGTAGAAGAGCTCAGCAAAGATATTTCCATCCTACACATATCTCCACCCCCTGGAAAATAAAACCATCTATTAAAGTACAGACAGTGGATGTCAAGGAGACTACAGGTTTATAAATGCAAGAATAATTTTTAAATGGTTTAAATGAGCTTTAATGGAAAGGGCATTGAAATGGAGACAGAATCGACAACTGGTGGATGTTTCCTTCTAGAAATGTTTTCCTCTTTCTATTGGGAAATGTCCTAAGCCAAGTTACTTCTCTTGTAACATTAAGAAAATAATATGACCTGTCCTACTTTCCAGAGGAGTTGTGATTGTCACATACTGCAAGGTATGTGAAAGCACTTCGAAAATGAAATGATGTAAGTGGAGTTACTATTTTTAGTATTAAAAAGAAGAGAGGAGAGACAGAGTAGAAAATGGGAAAGGTAACAGCTTTAGAATCAGCCGTCTGGAGGCTGAATACTAACTGTGCCTCTCTCTCCTTGTGTGACTGTGAGAAATTCTCTACTTCTTGGAAAAAAATCAGGCTTTATAAATGGAAGTTTCCAGGTGTGTGGCCACTTGGAGTATAGAGGGGAATGCGCATGCATGAATACATAAGAAGCAAGGACAGGTAAAAGCTCTGCCATTAACAGTGCATTAGAACTGGATGCAAGCATACTATTTCACACAGGAAATGCTAAATGCTAAAAAAGAAAGTTTCCGTTTTGCAGGGCTAAGAATAATATACTTTTGCAAAATGATTTTACAGTGGGCCAGGGAGAGTGGGGAAAGAACAAAGGAGCAGAGCTGGATGGGTGTAAGTGAACAGGAAAGAGGTTTCAGGCAGCCAGCTGGAACCCTCTTGACTGAGCTTCCAGCAATTCCATAAGAGACAGATCCCAGGGCAGTGAAACCTTGTCAGTCAGTAGCATGGCAGGCTTTCTTCAATCTCAAATTAGGAAAGTAAAACAAAACAAGTAAAGTACTGACTCTTGGGACTTACTCTAGGATGGAAGAGAAGGCATGCTTGAGCCTGAACTCAAAGTATACTTCTTGGGTGCCTATTAGTAAGCTATTGCCTCTTGATTCCAAATCCATCTTTCTATAGTCAGCCTTGTGATGGTGGGCCTGGGACTCTGTAAACCACATCTCTGTTTTGCCAATTGATTCTTCCATATCAGGCTATTTGTGCCAATAGGGGGCACCAGAAAAAAAAAAAAAAAAAAGGAAGGTTGAGGAAAAAGAAAGGATTGCTCCCTTCTCTTTGCTGCCTGTCGGCTTCGAGGTCCTGGAAGTATCACCTAGCAACACTTTTTCACTATAATAGCAGCAGTTTCTTCTTGTAATTTCTTTAACACTTGCAGATCCACATCCATTGTATTTCCTTGCAGATACCTATGTCAGGCAGTCAGCACCCACCCTCCTCACATGTCTGGGTCCCAGTACCCTTCTCTGGGCCCAGAGACACCAGAGCACAGTGTCGTGTACACTCCGCCAAAGGTTGCTCACTCTCACCATGTCCCCTCAACATCGGGCTTGGTCACTGCATTCTGACAAAAAAAGGAGAAATATAAGAGAATAGTGATCACGAAAGAAGATGTAAATTCTCTCTCTTTGCGTAGAAATCCTAACAATCAGGGATCTCTGGATGGCTCAGTGGTTTAGTGCCTGCCTTTGGCTCAGGGAGTGATCCTGGAGACCTGGGATCGAGCCCCACATTGGGCTCCCTGCATGGAGCCTGCTTCTCCTGCCTGTGTCTCTGCCTCTCTCTCTCTCTCTCTTCCTCTCTCTCTCTCTCTCTCTCTCTCTCTCTCTCGGTCTCTCATGAATAAATAAATAAAATCTTAAAAAAAAAAGAAATCCTAACAATCTATAAAATAACTACTAGAACTAATGAACTCGTCAAAGTCACAGGATCAATGACTATACTCAAATCAGTTGAGTTTTTATATACTACAGCACACAACATGAATATTAAATTTTAAAACTTCCATACATAATAGCATCAAAAGCCACAAACCCCTGAGAGGTTATGATTCTGTCATACAAGATTTAGTATAAACTTTTGATCAAGTAACAATAAATGGTGTGGTCTCTCCCATAGCTAGAACGCATGGATTGTCTAGCTATCAGCAACAGGAAGTGGGAATGGCTCCCTCATTATTATACCAAATAACCCACTTGCAGAGTTTTTGCATCCATCTCTACAACTTTAAGTTCTGCTGCTTGGAGGTCTTGGTTTCTAAGAAAGAAGTCCTTACAGCAAGGCCCCATGGAACTGGAGTTTGAGACTGTTAACACTGCTATCAGATCATTTTGAGTCACTCACATCATTAAATCACCAGGCAAAGATGGAGGTTGCTCTGCTGGGTAGCTGATCTGGATTATCAAGAGGAAATTGGATTGGTGCCTACAAATGTGAAAAGGGAGGATCATTTCTGAAACCTAGGGAATTCTCTCTGATTGCTCTTTTTTTTTAAGATGTTATTTATTCATGGGAGACAGAGAGAGAGAAAGAGAGGCAGAGACACAGGCAGAGGGAGAGGCAGACTCCACACAGGGAGCCCGATGTGGGACTTGATCTGGGTCTCCAGGATCACACCATGGGCCGACGAGGGCAGGTGCTAAACCGCTGAGCCACCCAGGCGTCCCTCTGATTCCTCTTAATATTATCATTCCCAATAGTAAAAGTAAACTGAAAACTACTATTAGTATAAAGGAAAAAGCCACTGAAGACTTTTAGGTAATGACCCCTGACCAGTGGAGATCCTGGCTGATGGAAATGGAAGCATGGAGTATGCAATGGAAGAAGGAAGTTATTAATACCAATCAGCCACAGCCTGGTGATGAGTTCCAGGAATGAAACGGTGGTGGCTTCACATAGTTTCTTGTTTGCTGTTGTATGTGTTTCCATGTATATATTAACTATTATATTCTTTTCTTTCTTTTCCATATTTCTTAACATGTTTTATTGAAGGCTAAATCTATGATTTAATATTTAGGGAACAAAAAAAAATAATAATATTTAGGGAACAGAGTAGATAGGATTGGGATTGAAAGTGAGAAATAATTAACATACTTCAGAGATAACTTGAAATTATTTACAGTATGGGTTTTCCCACCCTGCCGTATGGCTGACTTTAGCTCAGGTCATGATCCTAGGGTGTGGGATCGAGCTCCAAGTTGGGTTCTGCGCTCACTGAGGAGTTGGCTTCTCCATCCCCCTTACTTGTGCTTTCGCTCTCTCTCTAATAATTTTTTTTTAAAAAGAACCCATTAAATATCTATTTATATTTATTTTACCTTATCTTTAAAATTTCTATTTTATAAGCATATATTATTAGAAAAATACATATATAATTAATAAACACATAAACACAGACATCAGGGGTGTGTGCTTAAAAAAAAAAAAAAAAACATGACCAAAAGAAGTTTAGAGACCATAAGGCTAGAGCATAGTGGTTTGGAGATCAGGAATATAGCTTTGCTACCTCTGTGTGGGCTATTTAGCTCTGCAAATAGGCCGCTCTATTTCAAAGTTACAGGCTATGCTTACCCATCCATTCTGTGCCATCCTACCCATGTAGTAGGTCAGAAATTGAAGGTGCCTTAATAGAATACATCTTTCCTGCTTAACAGTGAGTCCACATCATTGGTGTCAGATCCAAAGGTCAGTGCTTACACATCCTGAACAAATGGGTCTACTGTGGTCACCTGACTTAGCCAGCAACCTCTCAGAGACCTAGTTTGTTGATAGTTAACTCTTACTTTGCATTCTATTTCGCAGAAGTATCTACAAATGACACTTTGTAGATTTTAAAAAATATTTTATTTATTTATTCACGAGAGACAGAGAGAGAGAGAGAGAGAGAGAGGCAGAGACACAGGCAGAGGGAGAAGCAGGCTCCATGTGGGGAGCCTGATGTGGGACTCGATCCCGGGTCTCGAAGGTGGCGCTAAACCACTGAGCCACCCGGGCTGCCCACAAATGACACTTTGAAGCTCCATTACTACAGTCATGACATGTTCACAAAAGTCCTGAAGAATTACACAGTCATATTCTCCCTCCCTACAATCAAACCAGAAGACTGTAAATTATGCTCAGTTTTGGGTATTAGAGCAGGGTAGCACTCTATTACCAAAAATATTTCATTAACTTGAGTACTTCCACTGGCCAAGCCTGACAAACAATCTCTACTGCCTTTCTTTTGTTCTATTATCCATCCAATTCCTCCATCCATGTTCTCACTGACTGCACCTGTATTTACTGAACACCTATTGAGTGAACAATCAAAACTTACAGATGAAGAAAATGTCAAAGTCCTCACTCTCCTTATGCATAAAGTCGGGAGTTGAACTCAAGTGACCTTAAAATTCTCTAGCAGAGTTAGAGACCTGCACCAAATGTTCATCGTGGGCGTTCTAAGTTGCCTTCTGATTGATCAAGTTAGCTAAACTCCTTCACCAGAAGAGTGAAGACCTGTTTCCTTCCTGCCCAAGTATCCTTATAAATTGTTACTGGATCCAGATCCTGAAATATTCTAATGATCATTACCTGGAATCTCACAGGCCACCAGGACAAGAAGCTGCTTTGTCTCCAAGGCTGCCCACCAGCAGCCTGGCACAGCACGTCTGAGGATGAAGGACCCTCTCTTTCTTTCTTTTTTTAAAAGATGTATTTACTTATTTGAGAGAGGGACAGCAAGAGGGAGGGAGAGAGCAGAAGGAGGGGCAGAGGCAGAGGGAGAGAGAGAGAATCTCAAGCAGACTCCATGCTGAGCACAGAGCCTGACTCAAGGCTCAATCTCATGACCCTAAGATCAGACCTGAGCCAAAAGCAAAAGTCAGATGCTTTAACTGACTGTGTCACCCAGGACCCCTGAAGGACCCCCTTTATTTTTATAGACAAAATGTTTCTCTCTTAAAAATAACTGATATTTTTGACAGATTGCAAACTGTAGAGGCTCTGCTCAGTAGGAAACAGAACTTGTCTGGGGAGAAAGTACTTCATTTCTGGATTATTTAGATAAGAGAGACCAGAGCTTTTTAGGGAAACCAAAAAAAAAAAGGTCAGGTGACCCCAAATGTTAGAAGAGTTTTCCTTGTTGATAAGAAGAGGCACACTCATCTGAATGACTGCCAGCACACAAACACATCCACACAGTTATATGCCTTAACATTTATCTTACTAATTAGACAGCAATCTCACATCCAAGAAGCCACTCAGAAGTGGGACTCTTCCCAAGTCTTTTAAATAAATCTCACTTGCAAACACTCCTCCTGTTTCACATTTCTGAAATAAAGTTATTTGAATGCTACTATGTATTTGTCGCATGTCCATTGTTTTAATTGTGCTAAGTCTCCTAGTCCACCCGTGTCAGTATTTTTCCCAGTCTCCAAGCCAGCTCTAAAACCTCTTCAATCTAGTCATCTAATATTCACACTGATACTGGTGACGAATCAATGAAATGTACTCACGGATCAACCGTATTTCCTTCAGTCTTTACCCACTGAAACAATGCACTTGAAGTTCTTTTGTGTGTGAATATCAGTAGAAAGGATTTGGAGTTGGACACTTGGGTGGCTCAGTGACTGAGTGTCTGCCTTAGGCTCAGGTCATGATCCCAGGGTCCATGGATCGAGTCCCCCATCGGGCTCCCTGCAAGGAGCCTGCTTCTACCTCTGCCTGTGTCTCTGCCTTTCTCTGTGTCTCTCATAAATAAATAAATAAATAAATAAATAAATAAATAAATAAATAAATAAATAAATAAATCTTAAAAAAAAAAAGGATTTGGAGTTTATTCACTTGCACCAAGAACTAGGGAAGAGACATTGAGGAGAAAAGGCCATAGATTATATTGCAAAGCCATTTCAACTGCTGCACTTAGACCTGAGTAGCTTTCACAGAGGAGGAGGAGAAGGAGGAGTAGTAGTAATAGTAGTAGTAGTTGTTGTTGTTTTAAGAGGAGGGTTGTTTTCTTTTATGTTTGAAAAGAAAACCTGGGTAGAATAAGATTTTAATAGTTATTTATGCTGTATGGCTAAAATGGGTTATGTCATAGTGAGACCCCTCACCACCTCTAAACCTGCAGTGTGAGAATGACGTTCTTTTAAACAGGATGGAAAATAAACAGTTATGTGAGCATTGCCATCTGGATAGGCTCTTGGTGATAACTTTCAAACTCCTCTTAGCATCCTCTAAAAGAGACTTTAAATGCATTCACATGGTTCTGAGTAAGTGCTGTGGGAGTTTAAAGGATTTCAGCAGTTCTTCCTCTCTCAGTCAGCAAGAATTTTCTGCTAAAGATCTCCAATTACTTCAGTACTTTGCAAACACTGTGAATGAAAGCACATCAGCGCTACCCACAAGCAAGCTGCTTTCAGAAAGCTCTCTCAGCTAGCACGGGGCTATTTGCTTACTATGAGCATAGTCTTCAAGGATCCTGGTGGCCGACGGTCTTGATGTCCTCCTGGAAAAGGAGAGGAAAACTGGAACTGAGTGGCCCTGGTTTCAGTCATGGACCCAAAGAGTTCAAAGACTGGCTATGGAGATGTCACCTGAATGGAAAGCAGCCAATTGGCTTATAGGGAGCTTTACTGATTCTCTAAAAGCTACTATAAACCCAGTGCAGTCCATAAAACAAACTGTGGATATCCAGTGCAGGATGTCCTGATTTAAACACCAAAGAATTTCTGAAAAGTTTCCTTTCATATACAGTTAGTAAGACAGTTTATTGGAACAACTATTCTGATAAAAATGTAACCAAAATTTAATTGTTCATATCATTCGACTAAATCATATCTTTTCTGGGAATTTATGCTAAGAGTACAATCTTACAAGTATACAGGGACATATAGAAGTACTTATTATAGTATTGTTATTGGAAACAATCTGAAGGCTCATACTGAGTACTGTACTGAATAAATCGTAGTACATGTTTATAAGGGACTATCTAACCATTAAAAATGGTTTTGGTCCTCATATGGAACAAGATGTTCACAATACATTTTTAGGTGGTAAAGGTATACATTTAGATATATAGTATGAGTCAGAATATACGTATTTTTGGGTGAGTGGAAAAATAAATAAGCTTTTCTTGGCTTCCCCACTCTTGGTACCAAATTCTGCATGAGTCACAATTCAACAAGAGAAGTAGAATCAGTAGGATATATCTATATGTCTATATCTACATCTATATTTTTATCTGTCTATCTATCTATCTATCTATCTATCTATCTATCTATCTATCTACCTATAAATAAAGGCATTTGTTAGAGGAGTTGGTTCATACAATTCCAGGGGATGGTTAACCAGTATCTTTAATCTGTATGTCTGTATCTGGTCCTGGAGCTTGAAGTTCACAGGACAAAGGGTCAGTCACAGTAGGCTAAAATTTCATGAGGATTAAATGAAATGTGTCTATTCTTGTCTCTGTCCTTAGGGATGAGGGTATCCCTCAAAAAAAAAAAAAAAAAAACCGAGGTAGCAGTCAGAGGAAGGTAGGTCATCTGCAGGCTCAGCTGTTGTCTGATGGCAATCAAATGAGTCCGCAAATCAGCAACAATGTGTGTCAACTACAAAATGTCTGCTGCCTCCCTTCTGCCTGCCAAAAATCTTGCAAGAATCTCCTCTGCGACCTACCCTATCAAGAAATACGCAAGAAGAACTCTTGGAGGATGTAGTTCAGACTGGCCAAGTTGACACATTGCAAAGCCATCGCAAAGGCCAAGTTGGAACACAGTTCAGAGGGAGAACCCAAGGACTGCCCATTCACTGAACCATGGGTGAACATGTTCACCCAGCCCTGGGTAGGCAAGAATTGCTCACATAACTTAAATGGTTTTCTTTCTTCCTATGACAAGATTTAGCATCCAGAAATTAAAAAGATAAGACTTCACTGGGCTTTTTTTTGTCCTTTCCTTTCCTTTCCTTTTTTTTAAAGAAAGGCAGACTGCCATATGCAGTGTCTCATTTGGATGTGTTTAGACTTGACTACCCTACTTTCTCCTACAAATGGACCCTAAGAGCTTGTTTGGAGGTTCTAGCAGGGGAGTGCAGCTACTTGTATACCCTTGACTGAAGAATGTCCTTCTCTATCGGGAACGGTCATCCACTTCCACCAAGCATGCAGCTTTGAGAGGGATACACATGGAGCTGGAGTGGTGAGGGAGGAAGAGGACACACACCCACCTAGTCAGCCAGATCAGCCAAATCAACCCTGGCAATCAATGCAGGGACAGATGTCACAACCAGATCACCTTCATATCCAAGACTTCACTGTTTTTTTGAGAATGACTTAATACAAATTACAACAAAAGAGTATGTGCTTGTCCCAAATGTTTCACAGATTTTTATTCATTCAATTCTCACATCAAATTTATACATATATTTAGATTTTATTTATTTGTTTGAGAGAGAGAGAGAATGAGTAGAGGAGGGGGAGAGAGAGACGAAGACTCCCTGTGGATCAGGGAGCCCAACACAGACCCTCGGATCATGACCTGAGCTGAAGGAAGATGCTTAACCAATTGAACCACCCAGGGGTCCCTCAAATCTATATTAAAGATGAAACTGAAACACAAAGGGGTTAAGCAACTGGCTGGCAAGCACACAGATGATACAGGGAAAAGTCAAGATTTCAACCAGAACAGTCTGGTTCCAATCCTATGTGTTTAATCATTATGCTGTACTTGTTTCTCTTCAATAGCTATGTTCCTACAAATTGTTGTCTGCTGTGAAAACACTTAAACATTGCAAAATGCTTAAGAATCTAATTAAGTATACTGTATTCTGTTTACTAAAGAGAAACAGTTAATAGATTCTCCAGAACTAAAGATAGAGAAACAGTTAATAGATTTCTCCAGAATAGATTTCTCTTTAACTTGTGTTAAAGTACAATTTTCGAAATGGCCAAATCAGATTCTTACACAAACACAAAAGGAACATCTCTTAACTATTTTATTTAATTCATAGATTAGGGCAGCCCGGGTGGCTCAGGGGTTTGGCGCCACCTTCAGCCCAGGGCGTGATCCTGGAGACCTGGGATTGAGTCCCTGGGATGCAGCCTGCTTCTCCCTCTGCCTGTGTCTCTGCCTCTCTCTCTCTGTGTCTCTCATGAATAAATAAATAAATAAAATCTTTTTAAAAAAAATTCATAGATTAATGTGGGAACCAGTAAGATATTAAATCTGATTCAAATGAGAAGCTGACTTACAGATATTTTTATTCTCTAGTAGACGAAATTCACTTACCTCACTACAGGAATCCTTTGCTTTGCTATAGACAAGAGGTATTTGCATTGCCATCAGTTTTCTACGTGCGAAAAACTCTATCACTACTGACTTGTGAATAGCCTTGTCAAAGATAATCAAAGGTGCATACCCATAGAGTCAGATAATCCCTGGAGAGTCTGCTAGACAGCCCCACATTCACCTAATGGACACTTTAGTAATGTCTCCTGCCTGTTTCCAGGACTTGAACAACTTTTTCTGACAATTGAAATAAAACTTCTTTACTGAATTAAGTTGAGCCATCATAAAATATTCCAGTTACTTCAAATTGTATTCTAACTGACACATTTTCTGAGGATCCTTTCTCTTCTATGATTCTAAGAAAATGGATATTTCCTGATGACATAAGAATAAGATGACAGTAATTTTATTTTCCTGTTTTAGTTGGTTTTATAATTTTGGGGTAATAGAGGAATTTTTTAACAAAACAATTTTTATCAGGGGAAATTGCTAAAAACAGATGAAGAGGGTAGCCCGGGTGGCTCAGCGGTTTAGTGCTGCCTTCAGCCCAGGGCCTGATCCTGGAGACCCGGGATCGAGTCCCACATCAGGCTCCCTGCATGGAGCCGGCTTCTCCCTCTGCCTGTGTCTCTGTCTCTGTCTCTCTCTCTCTGTGTTTCTCACGAATAAATAAATAAAATCTTTAAAAAATAATAAAAAAATAAAAACAGATGAAGAAAGAAATACAAGAGAACTTAAGTTAAAAACAGAGAAAATAAGAATAAATAAAATAGAAGAGGTATTAAGAATAAACATATGGATAATTTTTAAAAAATCATACAGGTATTCTAAGCAAACACTCTGATTATATTTATTTCCTCACCAAGAGTCTCAAAACCAGTGACCCAATGTTGCTGAGTCCTAAGTAACTAATCCAGTGAGGCTCCCCTGGTTTGGGGTCAGTAAATGTTGGGGGGAAGTAAATGTTCTAAGATTCCAACTGGGATGCTTAAGAAGAATGCTTAGTTTGCATGATTACAAAAAGGCAAAGTCCATCCCCCCTTCCCCTTTCAGCAACCCTTAGTTTGTTTCCTACTGGGTGTTGTGTGCAACTGATAAATTATTGAATACTACATCTGAAACTAACGATGTGTTATATATTAGCTAATTTTTTTTTAAAAAAAGGCAAACAAGAACACAATGTGCAAGATTAAGAAAAAAAAAAAAAGTTACAGAAGGAAGAATCCTTCCACTTAGCCCTGTGATAGAAGGAGACACTGAATAGTTAAACATAATAGAAGGTGGCCTCTCCACGTGTGCTGTGGGACATGTACATCTGTATTTTGTGATGAAACTAGTTTCAAGAAGGCTGTGTGAACTAAGGAGACAATGAGCCCAGGAAGGGGGAAGAGCCCCTTTGAAAGTACCCTCAATAATACTCTAATCATATCACTGTAGCCCTAGAATCACCCAAATAGTTCAACACTGAGAGTGTTAGATCATTATTTTAAAAAGATTGAGCTCCTGGTAAGATGGCCATTAGATAAAGTATTACTCCTTTAGGGTGCTTTAATCTCTCTCTCATTATATGGTGAGCAGGAATTCAAATGGGTTAGCCCATAAATTCATTTAATCTTATTTGTCACATAAAGTATCAGAATTAACTTCCAGATTATCATTGTGGCAGCAGAGGTGTTCATGCAAGGCTTTCTGCTCAGCACTGGGCCAATCACCAGAAGAGGGACCACACCCTCAGGTTGCTTAAATTTTAGTTTAACAACACAACAGGCATATACAGAAAAAGACCCATAACTCAGTGTTCTAGTTTGAGATCTAGCACTGAGTAACTGTTTGAGCCTGAACAAGTCACCTCCCTAGCATGGGGTCTTATCAGTCAATCCTAAATAAAAAGATAAGACAAGAAGATTCCTGAGCTCTCTTCTAGCTTCCAACTTACAGTTGACTCTTGAACAACACAGGCTTGAACTGCATGGGTCCACTTACACATGAAATTTTTTTCAGTCAACACAGTACTATAAATGTATTTTCTCTTCCTTATGTATTTCTTAATATTTTCTTTACTCTAGCTTACTTTCTTGTTAATCAATCTTATGTAACTGGTAAGGATTCTAGTCAACATTAGCTTATTAGTAGTTAAGTCTGAATCAAAGCTATACTTGTTTTTTCAACTGTGTGTGGGGGGGATCAGCATTGCAACCCCATGTTGTTCATGGATCGACTATATTTAATTCATTTTTGTGAATATGAATTCATATAGAGTAAATATAGCTGAAAGCATAAAAAAGGTGTTCGGTGGTGTCTGGGTGGCTCAGTAGGTTAAGCATTCAACTCTTGATTTTGCCTCAGGTCATGATCTCAGGGTTGTGAGATTAAGTTCTGTTTTGGGCTCCACACTGGGCATGGAGCCTGCTTAAGATTCTCTCTCTCTCTCTCTCTCCCTCTGCCCACCCCCTTGCTCTTCCTCTCTCTCTAAAAAAAATGAAGAAAGAAAGCAAAAAAACAAAGTGTTCAGAGCTGTATATTAGTCTGGAAAGAGTTAGATGTAGAATGAGTAGTAGCAGTAGTGCAGTGACTAACTTTGTGCTCACAATGGGCCCAAGCACTGAGTTTACCACTTTAAAGCATATCTCATGTAAGTCCTTAAAACCATTCTATGAAGCCGATCATGAAGCTCACTTTACATATAAAGAAACTGAGGCATGGAAGGTTAAAGCCCTTCTTCACAGATTACATAGTTTGAGTGGTGGGTCATATGCCTAGTAGCAATTTTTTAAAGCTGGACTTGGAGATAAAGGTTTTAGGAGGTAATTACTGAACACCTGTGAAGTCACAGTCTAGAGGAAGAGGGGATACACACTCCCTAAACAGGCTGTAAAGCAAATTATTTCACCGGTGTCGACTGCCAAGACCCTACTTGGAGACATCAGCATCTCCTGCTGGAGCTCCTGCACTAAACTCCCAATAGGCAACCTCAGAGGGTCTCTTGTCACATCTACCTCAAGGCAATTTCCACGCTGTAGCCAGAATGTGCTTTCTGTAAGATGATGTTGTCAATCCGTCAAGAAATATTTGCTAAATGACTCCATGAAAGGTACAGTAAAGTCCATCCATGCCAGAGAGCTTATGGTAAAAAGAAGTGGAGTGGAGGACAGAGAGAGAAGCAGAAGCTGAGCCAGGAAGTGGCATGACTGAGAAAAAGTATTTCCAGAAGTTCTGTGTAGAACACATTAGCAAAGACAGAGAACAGAGGGGTGGTGGCTGCCTTCCAGGGTGGGGATGATGAGAATGGCCAGGGTGGGACCTTGCAGCTTGACAGAGGGGCCCATGCCAGGAAATATTCTTGGGAAACAATCCAGAGATTTAGGGGAGGGCTAAGTGAAACAAAAAGAGAAGTAGAAAGATGAGCCACGATTTCATGAGCTGTAGGGACAGCACTGACGGAAGACAAAGCAAACAGGTCTTGTATTATTTCTTTAACATTATTTCTTAACACTTCAAAGGAAATCCATTTGTGACAAGCCCCAACCTTCTCAAGCTCCTCTACATTTATGTTTCTAACGTAACCAAAACATTTATCTAGAGATCCTTTGTAACAAACAAAAGAAACTTTAAAGATAAAATTTCTAGAGCTCATTGATGATGAAAATCTTTCCAGAATGTATTTATCACATGTTTAATTATTTGAGTAGATTTGAGTAGCTTCAGGTTATAGCCATCATTTTACATTTATATTATACATACATGGTATAAATGGTGTAAATCTCATGGTATAAATCTTTGCCTTTCTTTAATCCTTATGATATAACATTTAACTGTGCCAATAGGAATGATCCCTTCACCCTAATTTTAACTGCTGAAATATATAAGAATTTTTGGAAAAGCACTTTTAATATTATAAAGTATGTTCATTTAATCCCAATTTACTGGGCCCAGAAAGGAAGTGTACAATGTTTTGTTCAGTACTGCTATCTATTTTAGGTCAGGAGACAGCTCAGAAAAACAAATATCACTTGAATCTCACATCTGACTAGGCAAATCTACACTTTCCAATATGGATTATTTTTGGTCCAGTGAGTTTTGTTTCAATTCTTTTTCTGCTATGTCTAGTTTCACAATGTGATTAATGACTGAACTTTCCTTGTCTTTCCCACAGTCGCCTTGAGAATTTGCAGCATTAGATTTATTCATTTATTATAAGGGCAAATCAGAGACATGATCTTTGATGTAAATGTTGCTGTTCAAAATGTGCAGATATTCATCATTAACTATGTTTTAATCATTTTTTTATGATAATGCACAGAACAGCTTCATATGCCACACACACTTTTTACCCATATTTTTGAGGCAAAAAAAAATAGTGCTTGTAAAAAGTATCAGATTCACATTATAAATTAAACCCTCTCTCTAGATTAAGGCCTCCAGAATGGCTGAATATGATCCTCTTTCTGATATGTAGTTTCAGTTCTCAGAAGAACCACTATAAAAGTAAGAGTAATTCTCACAGAAAGAAAAAACAATTAACTAGAACTTTTGATCTTAAAAAGTCATTTATGCAGTGAATATCAACAGCAATTTTTTTTTTTTTATTCTGTCTGAGAAACCACCAGACATTTCTCCTCTGAATTCTACTGTGATCCACTGGAGTTTTCTCTGAGTCTTAAAGCACAGTTGCTTGTGGAAAGTCCTGACTACAGAGTTAGTGTCTTCATAAAGTCATTCTGGCTATTTAAAACTACAGACCTGTGCAATGAGACTACACCATCATCCTACAGTGAAAAATCCATTTCTTTCTGGCTTTTGGGACACCTGAAAATGGCAGCTTAACGTGGATTCTTTACATGAGCCAACAGGCTTCAGGAAAATGTCAGGAGCTGGCCTACATTCTAATCTTGATGCAGGAACTTGTTAGCTAAGCTGGCCTTACTCTTTCCTTCCAGTTCTATGATCCAAATACTCAGACCCTTTCTCATTTATTTTAATCAGTTAAGTCCTCTTTCACTTCCAAACTTGCAGCATGTTTTTCAACATATTTTCCTAGAATACACTTTCTGTCCCCTTTTAGCTAAACTGACAATATTTGCCCTTCAGGTCTCCATTTATTCTTTTATTTTTTTAAAAATTATTTATTTATTCATACGAGACAGAAAGAGAGACAGAGACATAGGCAGAGAGAGAAGCGGGCTCCCTGAGGGGAGCCCGATGCCAGACTCAATCCCAGGACCTCAGGATTACAACCTGAGCCCAAAGCAGATGCTCACTGAGCCACCCAGGTGTCCCCAAATCTCCATTTAAAGGTCACTTCAGCAAGGCCTTCTCTGCCCACCAGATTAGATTCCCTCTGATATATATTCCCATAACTTCCTGTCCTACATTGAAAGCATCGTATCATACTGTAAATTAGTACTTTAAAAATGGAATATCATCCTTCCCCTGGAGATTATAAGCTCCATAAGAGTAGGGACCGCCTAATCTTCCAGCTTAGTACAGGGCCTGGATGGGAGTGGATGAATGAAAGGCTATCTGTGTAATCCAAACCCTGTTAGTCATCATTGACACTGCGTGGGCACTTCAAAAAATTAAAAGAGATAAGGTACATAAAGTATATAACACTAAAAATGAGGAGCGTATTAAACAGAAGCTGTCTTAACCAGCATAGTTTATGCACTTGGGGCCATAATGTGAAGGATAAGCAAGCTGAAGAGGCTGTTGGAGCCCAACAGAGACCACTTCCGAGTGCCCTGGCTCGGCGTCTTCTCCAGGAAATGCCAAGCTCAACTGCCATGGCAACCGATGAAAGCAAATGCTGCTGCCCCATTGGTTTAGGAATATTTCTTAATGTTGTTTTCAGTGCAGAATACCTTTAGCTAAAATGTAGTAAGAAACACAACCTAAGCCTAGGGTTGTAGAATTATCAATATTGTAGTAATGCATTTTCTTATCATGTCCCCCCACTAAAGGGATGTGGCTAAAAGGTGGGGATTGTATATTTCTTGTTTTGACAGAACACCTGGCCCAGATCTTTTTACCTCTTTGTTAAATAAAATTATTAAAGTAATTTTGGCTTTCTAAAAGAAACCTTCAGATTTTACCTAGAATTCAGGGTGATATTTGTAGAAGTGAACTGACTGCCTCCATTCAAATGCTTTGCCATGTTCTAGAATTCAAAATTAATTTCCTAGAATTTCAAAATTAAGTTTGTTATTTCCATCAACTGAAACCAGACTGGCTCCCTTCCCTATCATCTAAGAAATTCCAGTGGTATCACTATTATTACCATTATTATTATTATTATTATTATTATTATTATTATTATTAACCTTGCAGTTATTTTAAATTTTCCCTTTGTTGAAACAGAGCTTCCATCTCCGATCTGTCACAAAATCAGTAACTTCTATTTATTGCTTCAGGATATCATTGCTAACTTTCCAGATAAATATGTTCATGACTAATTTCCTCACATTGCAACTGTTAATCTTCCTAAATTAATTTTCGTGTCCCTCACTTGCTCAAGAACTTATATGACTGCCTACTCACTGACACATTAGGAACAGACTGTTTTTTTGGGTTTAAATAGTCTGTCTCTAATAATCTACTTACCTTCTTTATCCATTATTTCCTCACTGTTCCAGTAAGATCCATTTGAACCCTGATCACTTTCCTCTACCCCTCACATAAACACATAAGCCAGGTTAATTTCTGAAATGCCTTCTTCACTATTCCTCACTTAATCAAATTTTAAATCATTCTTGGAGGCCTAATTAAAGTCCTGTCTCTTCCATGATCTTTCTAAATCCCACACTATTCTTCCTTTCTCGAACTTGCATTGTAGGAACAGCCATTGCCACAGAATGAGCAATGATATATTCTCTGGTTTTTCCATATTCTTCCTTTCACAGACACAAATGCACATGTACATGTGTCACTGGGCTGGGCACTAGATGAATGCAGATGAATAAGACCAACAAAGACAAAGACTCTGCTCTTGAGATAGACTGACATGGACAGATGCTGTATTAGCTGCCTGGAATAGCATCCTCTACATGCACAGCCCTTCTGGGAAATGCTTCTTTATCCACTGAACAAATCAAAGGGAGGGGTTTTTGTCTTATGGAACTACTCTCATATAGCCAGTGCTGATTGTGTTTGGGATATGTATCAGATCCCACTTGAGACCGTGACAGTAAAGAAGCTTACTGTCACTTAACTGGTTAACTGGAACTGGCTGCAAACCTTACACAAGTTTGATTAAATGGAGTCCTTCTTGGACGTTCTGAGTCACCACAGAGAGTAAGTTTCAGGCCATTCTGATGGTGATGCTGTGTGATGTAAAGCCATATGCCAAGAACCATAAGCAGCCATGTCTCCTGATGATAGAGAATTTAGGCTGATTGAAGGCTAGATTTTCATGGGTGTGTGCTCAGGACCAGTTGCGATTCCTGGTACACTGTATTCAATAAATGTTGACTAGATGGTGCCTGATATTTTTACTTAATGTCCATAAAATGGACAGAATATTAGATCAGGCATTGTGAGAAAGAAACAAAAAATGGAATGAAGGTTACAGACACTAACAAGTTTGATAATCATGCAGTGATATTTTCTCCATTTTCCTTTCTAATTTTAATTAATTTACTTCTTTTAGAGAGGGAAGGCATGAAGAGGTAGTGGAAAAGGGAGAGAATCCCAAGTAGACTCTACACCCAGCGCGGAGCCTGATTTGGGGTTTATCCCAAGACCCTAATCAGGTGATTACCTGAGCTGAAACCAAGATTCAGAAGCTTAACTGCCAGAGGGCCTCCCCCCCCCCCCGCCCCCGCCCCCAGATGCTCCACTCTTTTCCATTTTCTGATGAGGAAACAGAGACTCAAACAGTTAAGTAACTTGCCCAAGTTTAACACAGGAGGTAAGGGGCAGAGCGTGGAGCACGGACTCACAGTTCTCTCTGGTCCTAAGTCTATGCTTTCTCCACTACGTCATGGTTCCTGTCTTCTCAAAGCTTACAAATTTGTTGGGAAGATGAAACATACAAACATTAATTAACTTGAGAGTTGGGTATGCCCTCTGGATGTTTACTGATCAAACAGATGCCATTTAAGTTTAGGGTAAAGCTGGATTGGAAAGTGAGCATGTCTCAGGACCTACCACAATAGCAGACTGTAACTTGATCAGATTTGGGGTTAGATGATTGGTTTTGGCAGTGCTAATTAATAAGGTCTGCCAAAAATATAATTGTAAACAGAAACAATGTCTGACTGTAATACAAAAAGAAAGTAATGTAATATATCCCAGCATTCAATCAGAGTTTGGCTGTTTCTAGGATGGCCAGAAAAGTGATAATGAAGAGGTGTTCATTATAGCTGAGGTTTCTGACAGAACTGTCACCACATTTCTCTCTGGAACACATTATACTGGTTTTTGTCTTATGTGGCCTATTCTTATTTCATCCCCAACCTTTGCAGATAGCATGTGTGTATGTCTAATTTTGTCTCATTTACAAATTCAGTTCAATTTACATTCAAATTTCAGGCTTTCCCTTTCTGCCATGACTTAAGCCACAACATGTGGGAAATGAGGGTGAGTAGTGGCTTGAAGAGAATCAGCGTCAGAGGAAAAACAATTGCTTTAATACTAACATCAGAGGAAAAGGAAAGAATGTGCTCAGGGGATTTTATTCCCTAGGCTTCCTCAAGGAAAATACAGGTTGGGGTTAGGGGTGGATAAAAAAGTTGCTGGTCCACTTCTTGGTGTGGTATTTGCATCAATCAAGGTTCTTTGGTTGTGAGCAACAGAACCAGCTCTGACTATCAAGCAAGAAGGAAATATATTGGTAGGACCATTAGAGTAGCTCTTGGGGTGATCAGAAGGGGAGAGCGGAAGCATCTTCCTTTTGAAGAGGCAGGAGTCAGGACACCAGGAGTCTAACAGAGCAATGACTGAGCACCAGTCTTTTTTCCCCTGTCTTTGCAACATGACATTCAAGACTCAAAGTCCCAGGGAAAAATCAAACTGTCTATAGGAATCACTCTTCTACCCTTGTCTAGGTCAGGGCAGGGCACTTTTATTTAAAAGACTATTAGCATTATCAAAAGAAAAGATTAGATCCTACACAACAGGAAAGTGATAAATACTCACTACATCCCCTCTCAACCCAGCTCTCCCTATGGCCCAGCTCAGAGCTGCTGTTCCCAGAGACCAGAGCTGATGTTGAACCTACATTTAGTAGCTCTTGCTTTGCTTTTCCTGCTGTGCATAGATCTGAGGAGCCTTAAGTACCCTGTGTATCTCTCACAATCCCATGACTGTCTTGGTTCTGTGGAATAAGGGTAAGAAGCTCTGAAATTTTTCTGTCACCTGCAAGCAATGAAATCTCATTCCATCAGTTATAGGTTGTCAGTAAAAAACGTAATTTCTAGTTTTCTATCCTTTTCTCCTACTATAGGAGACCTGCATGTGATGGTCAATACAGCGGTGTACCAAAGGTAGATGCATTCAATCCAATTAAAATGACAGCTTTCAGTTGGGCAGAGTTTGTGCCCTGATGTACTGAAAACAGAGATTAGAACTACAGATATCAGAGACACTCTATCAAACATAGTCGTGTTTACCTAGTGCTCAAGTGACTGTGATCTCTCTGCAACGTTTGGTATTGTTGGCAATTTTGTCTTTGAAGCTGTTTTCTCTTTTGATCTTAATCTATCCTCCACCTCCCTGATTGGGTCTCCTCTGTCTTGTTCACTTATTCATGCACTTAGCACGTTCTAAACACAAGAGAAGAATCACTTCTCATTGTAGTTTGAATACAGTTCTCAGTAGAAAGAGTGAGTATCCCATTAGAAAGGCAAAATAATATCGTGGGGCTTTGGAGTTGGCGAATGCTCAGAAGTCTTGGCAAGCATCTTATGGTTTACCATTGGATTCTAGGTCCGGTCCTTCCCCAGAAGAAATATCAAGAGAAAGGCTCTAATGGCCTGGAAAGCAGAGACAGGAGAAGACTGAGGTTCTAGGTAAATTCCTGGAATGAGAAATAAAAGTAGGTGCATGGAGGACTCTGGGTCTCGGACATGAAGTGCAAGACCAGAATGAGTGAGCCTGACTTACCATATAGCCCCAGAATGTGAGCCAGAGGTAGTAATTTAGCTGCCCTCTGCCTCAGAACCCTCAGGTGAAAGACAGGTCGTCAGAAGAGAGGGGAAGGAGGGATTTGGATGAAAATGACAGAATTTTATACACTACGAAGCTGACACGAAGCTGCAAAGCACAGAGACTGATAATAAGGCTCAAGCATCTGAGTGTGGGCAATTTTGGTCCAAACTGTCAATTATCCAATTACGTGATGTAGTGTGACTTCCTAACAGCTGTGTGACAAAGACCCTGGGGATTTAATTCATGGTAAGTTCAATATAAATCATTATTATGTTTTGACTTTCCCAAAATGTTAATTTGACCATAGATTGTATAATGAAAGTAGAGTATCTTAAAAAAAAAAAAAAAAAAAAAGGAAAGTCGGGTATCTATCTGAAAGATCAGATGTAATAAATCTGCTCTTCCCTACACTGGTCGCATCTCGAGTGTCACATTCAATTTTGATTCAGAGGAACACAAAAAACAAAGCAACAACAAGAACAAAACAACAGCAAATCCTGAGACATTCAAAGAGGGTAAACAAAGGGAATAAGTGGTCTTAAAACAACATTGTATGAGAAACAGTTGAAATTGGGGGCTTTTAATCAAGGTCAAAGAAGATACAAAGGTAATAATAGCAGCCTTCAACTATTTGTGGGGTTGTCATATGGTAGAAAATTAAATCTCTTCTGTGTTGCCTAATCTATAGGTAAGAAATGTATCACATTTTCAGGGAGGTAGACTTCAGTTCAATATCAGAAAGAATTTTCAAAGAAGCATAAATATCCAAACATGAGATGAGTTGTTCAGGAGGACAGCAATTTATGTCATTGGCACTGTTCAACATAAATACTTGAGCATCGTGTGGATATATTAGAACTCTTTTGGTTGTGACAGAAAACCAATTCAGGCTAGCTCAAGCAAAAAAAGAAAATATATAAACATATTAATTATTTTAGCAATCATTTCTTGAGCTCCCATCATGTACCAGGCATTATTCTAAATACTGGGGATCCAGCAGTTAACAAAATATTTAAGAAATCAAATATTTTTGTTTTCATGGAGTATACGTTGGGTGGGGTGAGGGGACAGACAAAGATATAGGCTGATACACATACACACATGTTGTACAATTTGTGCAAAGCCCAACAGAGCCCAGAGGAGAGGGCAACTAGGGATGAAAGCTGATCTGAACTCTATAGCCAAGCCTTGAATCTCAGTGGGATGCAATGTTACTCTGGAGGAAAGGTCAGTGTTTTGTAATTTGTAGCAAGGCGCCAAATGTGCTGACAGACCAATGTATAATTTGTAGCAAGGCACCAAATGTGTGTTTTAAGACAAAGTAATAAAATGTGGACCCTAAGAGTGCTGTGAAGAAAACTAATGTGTGAGGCCACATGGATGGCATCTGAGCAAAGACCCGAAGGATATGAAATCAGAAAGGTAGGAAGCTGGGAGAGGCAGCCTGACTGAGGGTCCTGTGGACCACGCAAAAACTCTTTGACTCTGAGGAAAGCAGGAAGACAATGGAGGAGTGATGTGATCTGAGTGACTCTTCGAGAATGTTATCCTGGCTGCTGGGCTAAGAACAGAGTGAAGAGATCCGTGGCAGAAGCAGGAAGCCCAGGCAGTAGGCCACCAGAAGGACCCAGGGAGATGACAGTGGGTTGCAGCGGTGAGTAGCAACTCAGTGTTGACAAGGGCTTGGATTCTGGATATATTTTGAAAATAAACTAACAGGATGTGTGGATGGATTAAACGTGGAACCTATTTAATTAGAAAAGCTACGAATAAGACCAACATCAGGCATAGCTCAGTCCAGGTGCTTGAAACAGTAAAGTCAGGGCTCTATCTCTCCATGTGTCAGTTGGCTCATTATACACAGCAGGTATAGTTCTCACATAAAGCCCTATGTTCATATGCCACCAGCCTAAAGAGAATGACTTCTCTCCATAATTCTGCCAGAGAATCGTATGTTTGTGTTCTGCGTTTATCCCTGGGTCAACAACCATGGCCAACTTTAGGTTATATGCCCACTCCCTGTAGGGTCAGCTCAACCGAACTTCAAGGTTTTTTTTTTTTTTTTTTTTTGTCATCCATAATTAATGTGGAATTCTGCAAATGGGCATGGGGTGTGGATACTTTATATGTGTGTATATCTTTGTAAAAGCTACAGATTTCCATTCAACAAGTATTTATTTAACATTTTCTTTGACTGTTACTCCAGAATTGTCAAATCTTAGGTTGGATGACTCCGTGATATGTGGACTTCCTGTCTTTTTTGGACATTGCCAGTAGTAGGGAGCTCATTCCGGTTTTGAACATACCAGAAAATTAATGTAAAGGAAAAATTTTTAAGGGGGTGGGAGAGAATTTTAATACATTCACCAAATTAAATGAAAGGACAACATACTGTAGACACAACTTAAGACAATTTAGAATCATAAACAAAATGTGAGGTAGACCAACTAGTGAAATTCACCAAATTTCAAAATTTTCTGGCTTGTCAAGAGCCAATCAATGAGAATACATTATGGAAAAGTCTGTGTGGACAAGTAGGAGATTAGCAGATAAATTATGCCCAGAATGGAATGAAGATGCATTAATCTGTACTTCCCTCTGGAGCCATTTTTTATCATTAGATGTTTTCAGAGAGAATGTTTTGAGAGCCTCTCTGTTTCCTGTTGCTTCTGTAAAAAATTACCCAAAACTTAATGGCTTAAAATAACACAAATGTATTTTTTTAAGATTTTATTTATTCATGAAAGACACAGAGATAGGCAGAGACATAGGCAGAGGGAGAAGCAGGCTCACTACAGGGAACCTGACACAGGACTCTAAACCCAGGACCCCGGGATCACAACCTGAGCCAAAGGCAGACACTCAACCACTGAGCCACCCAGGTGCCCCAAAATAACACAAAGGTATTATCTATAGTTTTGGAGATGAGAAGTCTGACACAGTCTCACTGGGTTAAAATCAAGGTGTTGGAAATAAAAACCAAGGTGTTAAAAATCAAACCTTCTGGAGGTTCTAGAAGGAGAATCCATTCCCTTGTCCTTTTCAGCTGGTAGAAGTGGCCTGTATTCCTTGGCTCATGGCCCTTTCCTCCATCCTCAAAGCCAGAAGGGTAGCACTTTTATTTTTATTATTTTAAAGATTTTATTTATTTATTTATGAGAGACAGAGAGAGAGAGGGAGAGGGAGACATAGGCAGAGGGAGAAGCAGGTTCCCTGCAGGGAGCCTGATGCAGGACTTGATCCCAGGACCCTGGGATCAGGACCTGAGCCAAAGGCAGATGCTCAACCACTGAGCCACCCATGGGTCCCAGGGTAGCATTTTTAAATCTCTCTCTGTGCCTCTTTCATTGGGCTTGCTCTGATAATTCAGTACAATATTCCCAGCTTAATATCCTTAACCAAACAAATCTGCAAGGTCCCCTTTGCCATGAAAGATAACATAGTCATAAATTCTGGGGATTAGAACTCGGACTTCTTTGGAGATTAATTTTGCTGACCACAGCCTGCCATACGCTTAGCCTCATTTTGAAGACAGTTGCCATATGCACAATTTTTTGTTGTAAAAATCTTCACAAGTGGTTTTTACCATGATAAATGTATCCACATTCACTCACCCAGGAATAGGTCTCCTGGTACGATGGTTGACGGTTGACCATCCAAAGGACTGCTTCTAGAATTCTTCCTAATGGAGACATTGTATCCAAGAGGGAGAGAGACCTCAAACCAATCAGATCTTGTCCTTTGGGGTGCTTGAAGTGCAGACAGAAAAAAGTATGGCCTGTTGGTAGAGTGGAGAATATGTAGAGACACAAAGAGTGAAGGCAGTCAATAGCAGCCACGATCTTGAGAAAAGAGTGAAAAACCAAGTTTGAATAGTTTAGAAGAAAGGCAAAGCAGGAGAGGGAAGATCAGAGACCCAAGAGCTCAGTCTACTACAGTAAATTCCTGCACCTTGGGTTGGCTCCTTCCCATCCCTGTGGCAAAGTGGCTGTGGGACCATTAGATCTACCATTGCAAATAAACAATTACAAATGGGGTTCTGTTTCCTATGTATGCACCAGCTTAGATTTTTTTTTTACTTGTCATTCCATCTATCCTCATAGGTGATAAACTGACCATGCCTCTCTTCCCAGCAGTGTGGAAGAACCTGACCTAAGACATGAAATCTGCCCAGTTAAGACATTAAATTAGAGAAGCCTGGATCCCACCCCAGACAACATAGATCAGCCCCTTAAACGTCTACCACTACTTTCCCAGAAAACTCCCTCTCTGGTGGCCTGACTCTATGACCTAAGAACGAATTCTTGGATGACCACATAGTAGCGCCAAGCTTGCTTATGACACTTTGTCTTGTAAGGTGAAAACTTTGCCATATTGTGAACAGAATTAAAACAGAGGTGAAGCCAATGAAATAAAAGAGGGTGGGGATTTTGCATATGAAGAAAAAAAGAGAAGCATTTAGGACAAAAGTAAGTTGAACTTTAGATATGCCTGTATGTCCTTATTTAGTTTTTTTGTTTGTTTGTTTGTTTGTTTTTTTTAAGTAGAGTCTGAAGCCTATTGTCATCCACAGAGGCCATGGAAGCAAAATGGTGGATCTGGAATGAGGCCAGCAGAATTTGTAACCCCACCTTCTTAAGCCAAAACAATACTGACAGGCATAAAATTGCTATTTATGAGGTTATAAGTCCTAAAAGGATATATTGTATATACAAAGAAAAATGCCACCCACAGAGCTAATTCTTTTCCATGTTTGAATTTAGGCTGTTCTCAGGGGTAAGAAAGCCAATCTTTTTGATTTTCAAGTTGCATTTATTATCTGGCCAGAGTTCAATAACCACCGTTTTTTATATGGTGGTTCTCAATATTTCTTGAGTCATGAAGCCTTTCGAATATTTTATGAAAACTACCAACCCTATCCACTGAAAAATGAACATATACATACAATTTTGCATACATTTTCAAGGAGCTTATCATATCCTTGAACTGCCATAGACCTAAATTAACAAAACCAAACCAAAGCTCTAGTATATAAAAAATTAAGATAGATGCCATGAGTTATTTAACAGGTCAGTTGATTCCACAGATATTACTTTCTTTGTTCCTTTACTTCTTTTTCATTCCCTAAAGCTGCTCATAAGCATTTTTGGATCTTTGCATAATGTGTGCACTTTTGAGAGACATTCTAGAAAGATAGCACTGGAAGCGGCCACCTATAAATGGTTTGCAGAATGCTTCTTGGGAGAAGGGGCAGAGAAGTGCTAGATGGGCATTGAGTTAACGGCACCTTCCACATTTTTCTCTTTGCTATACTAGCATGGAGGCTGCTTCTACCTAAGTTGTCCTCTTGGTTTCATTTTAATAAAAATATTGAAGTTTAGATATGATCCTAAATATCATCAGTTTCGGGTAGCCTGGGTGGCTCAGCAGTTTAGCTCCGCCTTCAGCCCAGGCTGTGATCCTGGAGACCCAGGATGGAGTCCCATGTCGGGCTCCCTGCATGGAGCCTGCTTCTCCCTCTGCCTGTGTCTCTGCCTCTCTCTCTCTCTCTCTCTCTCTCTGTGTGTCTCTCATGAATAAGTAAATAAAATCTTTAAAAAAAATTATCAGTTTCAATACTTCTCAAACTTTTCTGTATCAGAATCCCACAAAAAAAAGGCTTGTGTAGATGCAGATTTTAAAGCTCTATCTTCACAATTTCTGAGTCAGTAAGGAGAGGGTGTGGTCCAAGGATCTGTATTCCTAACAAAGGTGGCCCTGATGCTTCTAGTGCTTGGGCTGCATGAGCGAGGCACTGATTCCATCTCATGTAAAGATGAGAGATGGAGACCTGCTCACATTTGCACTACCTCCCTTCATTTCTCCCCAAAAACACATAGGTCCACATAACCTTTCATCTCCACCTCACAAGATTATTAGCAGCAGTGCATGAGAAACACATTGACATTAGAAACACATCAAGCTCATTTCTGTCTTGGGAACATGTACTTGCTGTTCCTATTGCATTTTCTGGCTAAAGTCATCATATGACTTTCTGCCCCACTTCATTCAGATTTCTCCCCAAAATCTTTCTACTCTATCTTTCTTGATCAGTGCATATAACATAGATCTCATCACTCTTTTTTCCTCCCAAACAGAAGGTCACACACATTTATTACCAAACCAACCTACCAGCGCAGAAGCACAGAAATAGAGAAAAAACCATTTTCCCAGAAAAACAGGTCAAATTGTTGTAGTTGTAGCAATGTTTACAGAGTGATATGGTATGAGCAAGAGACCTCGATGCAGCATAAATACGTGTGCCATCTCATGGGCGACTTCTTACAGACTCAGCTCTGGTTCTTCTCCAGTGTCTCCTCCTGGAGATTGTACCTGATTTTATTACCAGTTTTCATCCAATCCACTGGGGATGAGACAATTCTACTTTTGTTTCTTAGCTAAGAATCACTTGATCCTGAAAGTCTTGTGAAAAGGCATAGTGGGGAACAGCTACCCACACACACCGCAATGGCAGAGAATGGAGAGAGGAGCCACTCTCTCTTCTTACACCATATCCATTTTATTCCAGCATTGACCTCAACTTGAAACATGTGCTTTGTTCACTGTCTGTGGACACAGCTCTATGAGGACGGGGCCTCTGGTTATGTTCACCACTGTGACTCCAGCTCCTAGAAATGGCCTGGAACATGATACACTCTTAGTAAATATCTTCTGAATTAATGAGTAAAAGTGTAGTACAAATTCCATTCTGCTTTATATGTCTACAACTTTCCTTGTAATGATAACTTTTCCTATAATTTTGGTATTTTCCAGAATTCTATTTCAGCAGCTATGATTGTAACAATAAATTTGGGTAACAATGTTTAGATGCAAGAGAAGTGAAAAAGTATTCATCTTTATTTATTTAAAATAAATTGACTTAAAGTAATTAATTAATTTAAAGTAGTTTATCTTACTACAGTGCAAATGCTGTTCATTAGCCAATGTGATTGGGAGACTATAGTAGTCAAACAGAGAAGGACATAAATGAGAGGAGGTATCTCTTTACAGAACCAGGGGAAATTGGTTGCTTTCATTCATTTTTGCAATAAGTAACTATTCATGGGTGACTAGCTACATGTCAAATACTATTCTAGGCTAAGGATACAGAAGATAATAAAATGGGAAAAGATCACTTTCCTAGGAGGACTTTCATAGCAGTAGAAGGAGGACAGAGAAAAAATATACAATATTAATATGCTACATGGTATATTAGAAGATAATAAAGGCTTTGGGGGGGAAATATGAAAGTAGGGATAAGGATTATATGTGTCTGTGTGCAATTTTAAATTGGATAGTGAGGAAAGGCCTCCTTGAGAAGGTAACATGGAGAGAAAGCTTGACTGAGGGAAGGGCAAGAGTTATATAGATATCTTAGAGAAGAGCATGATGGGCAGAGAGTGAATGTACAAAGGCCCTGAGGCAGAAGCATGCTTAGCATGTTGAGGAAATCTTTGAGAAGACAGAATGGCTTAGAAAGACTGGGAAAGAGGGGGACAAGTAGATGAGTTTGGAGATAGTGGAGTGCAAATCACACAGGCATTGTAAGGATATATCACTAGTGGTGAGTTCTGGGGTTAAAACTCAGTTATGATCTGCCTAAAAAGGTGATTGCAACAGCATCACACTGCTGCTGCATTGAAAAGAGTACCTAACTCACACCCAGGCTCTAGACTCCACAGAAAGAAAATCTGAATCCAGAAATGTTTTTCAAATACTTAATTGTGGGCAGCCCGGGTGGCTCAGTGGTTTAGCGCCACCTTCAGCCCAGGGCGTGATCCTGGAGACCCAGGATCGAGTCCCATGTCAGGCTCCCTGCATGGAGCCTGCTTCTCCCTCTGTCTGTGCCTCTGCCTCTCTCTCTCTCTCTCTCTCTCTCTCTCTCTCTCTGTGTCTCTCATGAATAAATAAATAAAATCTTAAAAAAAAACCCAAATACTTAATTGTTTGAATTTCTCTCTGATGATTTCTGCCACAATACATTATGTAAAAGTATTTAGAGGAGTGTGGGTAGCTCAGTTGGTTAAATGTCTGACTTTGGCTCAGGTCATGATCCCAGGGTCCTGGGCTGGAGCCTGCATCATGCTCCCTGTTCAGCAAGGGTTCTGCTTCTCACTCTCCCTCAGACCCTCTTCTTTGCTTGTGTTCTTTTTCTCTCTTAAATAAATAAAATCTTAAAAAAAATTATTAATCATCTACTAAAAGTCAGGTATTGTGGATAACTGTTTTTTAATGCAGGAGAAAGTAGTAAAATCCTTTATTTATTAAGGGTCTTTTATGTGCCCACTAGGCAAGGTGTCAGGCACTTTACCTCTGTTGTCTCAGATTCTTATGCTCTCCTAGAACTTTCAGTTAGCAGGGAATATACACAATATGCAAGAGTAACAGTAAAGACTCTATGAAAGGACCCTGAGCAAACAAATAAAGTACCACTAGCTTTGTGAGGCAGAGCAGGTCACTTATGACAGGAGCTCCATTGAGTCTTCACCAAATGTCCAAGACCAGGGTGGGAGCGTGCTGGATTCCAGTCACCAGCAAGGAGTAAGTGGCGGTGGGGAACAGAGCAGATGCAAATGTGGGCCATGGGGACTTAGGAGGAGGAGCGAACAGTAAGAGGTCAGTGGATTGGCTGGATCCAGAGCCTGACAGGGTCTTGTGACCTTAGGGGTGGACACAAGGAACCACTGAGACCACCCAAGAAGGGGACAGCACAGCAAAGCCACAGACACCTACAAGAGTTGGGGGGAGGCAGGGGCGCCGGGAAGTGGGCTCCTGTTTGGAAAGCAAAAGAGAAAGGAAGAATGGAGACACTGTGTGGAGGGATCTCCTGTCTGCAATGAATGTGTGTTGGGACAAAGCATTTCTGGCTAACTTTTAAGCATCAACGAACTTTAAGTCTCAGCTGCATACTCCAACTTCTGTCTAGAAAGGGATAGCCAAGTAGAAATTCTTACACTGGCATGAAGGCTGTGATTAGGGGAATATTCCTTAGGGCAGACAATTCAGTCAGCATATTTTTCTAATTTATATTTTAAATAGTACAAGTGTTCCCAGAGGCCTGGTGACACTGCTTCTATAAATATATTAAAGTCAAACAATCCGCACATAACTGCCAGCCTGCTGAAGACTCCCGCCCCTTTCCAGATTTAACCAATTTTTAAAGGCAATTACATTTGGAAATTTTAAACTTGCAGCTAATCAATCTAAGGAAAAACAGAGTTTACTCCCATAACATTGCAGAGGAGCCTTTGCCCACTATTTGTTCCTTCAGCATTAGAGTCTGGGAGACCTGTTCATGTCACCAAGAATATGGAAGAAAACAAAAAGCAGAGGAAGGAGTAGGCTGATAGGGTGGTGCAAAGTAATGGGGTGAGCAGAGTCTGTAGTCAGAGAGGCTCAGGTACATATTTCAATCCTAACTCTGGCCCTTTTACACACACAGACAGACACACACACCTACATATATTTATTTCCACATCCATCTATATGTATATATATTAAAGATCATGAGCTCATTCTAATATCTGTCATTCTAATCCTATGCCACAGGTCTTACATTTTTTTTATTTGTCACTTCTTTCTCTGATAGTGAGCACCCTGGCTCTTATTACCCACAATATGTTCACTTATTTTTTTCAGTCCTCATATACACACACGTAATTTCTGAATTGCTAACCCCATACTCCCTTAGGAAACCAATTTGCCAACCCAAGTACAGTATTTATATACAGTTACAGTGGTCTTTAGTTTTGGTTTTATAATAAAAAGTCAAATACTGTTTTCCAAAGTTGCTTAGGTTAGTATTTTTCCCCATCCCCTTCACCGTAATTACGTTATGCGTTTATAATACAGTTAGGTTTGATTTTTTATTGTTTGCATTCCATTTTGAGTTCCCCCATATCTCTGTTGATTTTTAATTACTCCTGTATTCTTTGACTATGTGAAATATGGTCATGGTTCTAAGAGTCAGAGCTACGTAGAAAGTTATCGTCAGAGAGGTGGTCTCTTCCCCCAAGCCCTACTACCTGGTCCCCATACTCCCACTCTCCTCATTCCATTCTTTCCTGCTACCTGTAGGTAATCTCACTAGCTTTCAATTTGTTCATTTTGTATGTCTGCTGTAAGTGAACAATTACATGTATAATTTCTTATACCCTCTTTTCCTCATATAAAGTAGGCGTACTAGACATATTCTTTATAGTTGGGTCAAAATTGACCAACTTCTTGACAAGTTGCCAGGGTAATTCAGCAGGAAATGAATAGTCTTTTCAACAAATGGTGCTAAAACAACTAGATATCCATGAGGAAAAGAAAAATGAAACTTTCTGTTTACCATACCATACCATTATCCCATTCCATACACGTAAACATCAGCTTAAAATGGATCATGGATCTCATATAAAAACAAAAACTATAAAACCTCTCAAAGCAAGCATATGTGAACATATATATGACCTCAGAGTAGACAAAAAATTCTTAGGTAGGCCACAAAGTTTTTGTTACTTTAAGCTGTTATGGTTGAGGTAATTTGTTCTGGCAGCAACAGAAAACTAATACATAAGGCATAGAAAAATCACCAAAAAAATTCAGAAGAAGCTACTGGTCTTGTCAATGTTTTATTTGTGTTGGGATTTGAGGGAAACCAATAAATAACAATCCTTTCCTCACTATAGTTTGGAAACAACTGCAAGTTAGACATAAGAATCAAGCAGATGGGAGCTAAAAATAGAAGGAGATGAAAATATTACTATAACATATTACTTATAAAGTAGATGTTGGAGAACATGGCTTGGATCTGCTAGCCAAATGAACTTGCTATTACTCTTTCTCTTTTTTTGAAACTTTGGAACAGCCCACGTGACAAAAATCTTCTGCCCTTAAGAGCAGAGAACAGTCTTGTGCTAGAAGAAGAGGAAATCAAAAGATGTAAGACAGAAAAGGAAGTCAGAGAGAGCAGACTCATGAGAGAGATTCAACATGCCAGCTCCAAGACATAGGGAGCACATGGGAGGACCAGAGAAAAGTCTCCAGAAGCTGAGGGTAGCCCCAGCTTTGTAGCTCTAAGGACAAATGAGCAACTGGCCAGTGGAAAACAGTAAAACCTCCTATTAAAGAACACTACTTAGATGTTTATGTGGCTAAAACCCAGAGCAATAAAATCAAACACAATTTGGAAAGAATTTTATTTTTAAGCCTTATTTGAGTGAAGCTTATTAGCAACTATAGGGAATATAGTGAAAAAAATACTATACTGTATAAAAATAGAAGTGGCTCAGGGTTAAAAATACTGGGTGATCTTTCCAACTCTGCTACTTGCTTTGGCTGTGAATATGAGGAAGTCCTCTGAATCTACATCTTAAAATAGGAACTACACTATACTCCTACGCACAAAATCTCTGCAATGATCTAATGTAATAATACATGTGAAAATGCTTGGAAAATTGGAGAATGCTATTTAAAGATATCATTTTCATTAATATTATTAAAGATAATATCTTACCATTACTAAGCTCGTGGGGCATAGTGCAGGTGCTTTCGGACACATCTCAGCTCTTCACTGGTACTGGGTATTATTTATCACATCCAGAGAGTAATTTTCTAAATGAGAGATACTTTCTCTTTTCCTTGGTCACTGGCCATGGCATGTCTACAGAGAACTCTATTTCAAATGAACAGCTGATATAATAGTGCCTAAAAAAAATGAATGCATCTTACAGAGGAAAATACTGTCACATCCAAGTTCAAAATGAAATGCAGCAGAAAATCAGAATAGCTGCTTAAACTTCTACCTGTGAACTATTGCAAGCACATTAACTTATGTTCATTCATGAGCCTTGCTTTTCAAGCTCCTGAGGACACTGTAAGTTATACATTGGGGTTAGCAATTACTATCTCCCAACCTTGAGGTGCAAAGTTGAGACAGAGAGAGGTTGAGCTCAGTATACCTAAATCTTTTTTCACCAATGGTCCAGAAAAGTTTCTGCACATTATTACCAAGGGCCATAGAAGTATGGAAGGACCTCACTAAAATTTAGAGCTAGAGTTTCAAATTACGTATCTCAGGGAAAATGTAGAGTTAAAGTTAATTTCCTTCTCAACAAGATGACCTTGAATCTGAGAAGTTGGAGGGAGTAGATATAAAAGAGTACACACATGTAAGATATATAAATGCTCGGGCCCCAGAGACAAGAAGCTAAGAGACCACTATCAAGTTCAAGAACGAAAAGTCAGAGTAGACTACAGAGTCTTCCATTGCCCCTGGTAATGACTGAACCCTAGAACAGTCTGTGTGACTCTTTACTTCACAAATATGGAAAGACTTTGGAGAGATGATTATAGTGTTGAGAACTGAAATTAGGATGGAAATATAAAAGGAGTACTGGGGCTCAGTTTAAAATAGAGAGTTATGGGAGATAATAGGAAATTAATACTCTCCTCATGAATAAAGATCTCTTATCCTATGAATAGCACCTGGGGTTTTTTTCATGGAAAAGTCTTGAAAGGAAATGGTTTAAAATCTTTTAAAAATCCAGTTCAGGGATCCCTGGGTGGCGCAGCGGTTTGGCGCCTGCCTTTGGCCCAGGGCACGATCCTGGAGACCCGGGATCGAATCCCACGTCGGGCTCCCGGTACATGGAGCCTGCTTCTCCCTCTGCCTGTGTCTCTGCCTCTCTCTCTCTCTCTCTGTGTGTGACTATCATAAATAAATAAAAAATTTAAAAAAAAATCCAGTTCAACTCAGTATGTAATAAGGAAGTTTGTAAATCTGACATGGTAAATAATAAACATTTATCAAGTGCCCTCAACGTCACAGAGCCTCTGACCCTTCATTTGAAAGTGTCGGCCAGATGTCCTGGGAAGTGGTCAGTACAGTGTGGCAGATGGACTAAACATTTGGCTGTGGAAAGAAAAGGGGGACGCACCTTTCCTAAGAAGGAAAGGTGCCATCTTAGCCAAATTTTGAAGGATGTGTGAGCCAGGGAAGGGCATTCCAGGCAGAGGGAATAGCAGGAAGCTTGATATGACATGGTGTGACTGTAGAACTAAAAACTAGCTCAAAAGTACAGGTTTATATAATACAAGACTGGATAAAGTTTAAGCAGTATAATTTATTGTATAACCCCTGCTATTTGTTTTTGTACATTATCTTGGTTAATCCTACAATATCCCTTGTGAGGTAGTTTTGTTATTCAAGGTTAATAATCAAACCCTGAACTCTGAGTGAGTTTAAATAAAAGTCTATTTTCCATCTCATAAGGTCCACTATGGACCAGGCAGCCAACTTATGTCTAGTAGACATGACATCCGGAACATGTGGTCTTTAAGACAACCAGCCCAGGGGGAAAAGGATAGAGAAGATACTCTGATCTATAACTTCTTATGGTCACTTCTGCTCAGTCGGTGGGGCCAGAACTAGTCCCTTCTCCCCAACTTGACTGTAAATGAAACTGGGAAATGCAGAGAAGCACGGGGATATTCGGTGAGCACAGACTACCACTGCTCTGGGAAAGCACCTATATGAATTATTCATCATTGCATAACAATGACCATAAATCTAGTGGCTTAAAACGACACCCATTTATTATCTCACTTGCTGTGAGTCAGAAGTTCAGGCACAACTCAGCAGGGATCCTCTGGCTCAGTCTTCAGAAGGCTGCAATCAAGGTGTTTGCTGGGACTAGGGTCTTGTCTGAGGCTCAAATAAGGGAGAGTCAATCTCCAATCTTTCAGTGTGGTTGGCAGCATTCAGTTCTTTATGGGCTATTGGACCAAAGTCTTCAGTTTCTTGCTGGCTGTCCCCCAAGCCCCTTCATTCCTTATCCCATGGGCTTTCCCAACATGGAAGCTTCCCTCCTCAAAGTGAGCAAAGGCTGATGTTACAGCCTTATGTAATGTAAATCCTGGAAGTGACATCCTGTCAACTTTACCATGTTCTTTTTTTTTTTTTTTTAATTTTTTATTTATTTATGATAGTCACACAGAGAGAGAGAGAGAGAGAGGCAGAGACACAGGCAGAGGGAGAAGCAGGCTCCATGCACCGGGAGCCTGATGTGGGATTCGATCCTGGGTCTCCAGGATCGCACCCTGGGCCAAAGGCAGGCGCCAAACCGCTGCGCCACCCAGGGATCCCCTCTTTTTTTTTTTTTTTTAATTTTTTATCTTTACCATGTTCTTTTGGTTACAAGCATTGCAGGTGCCACCCACATTCAAGAGGACTAGATTATACAAGAGTAGGAGTACCCAGAGGTGGGAATAGTTGGAGACAATTTTAGAGTCTATTCACCACTGTGCTTTTATTATATCCTTATTTATCAGAAAAATAAATTGGGGGAGGTTAAATGCTTTGTCTAAGGCTTCACAAATAAGAAATACAGCTGGAATTCTGGTCCACTTGATTCTAAAACCTAGAATTTTAACCATTACACTGTACTACCAGATTGTGAAGAGTTTTCTGTTATGAGAAGAAAATTAGGCTTTATAATCTGTAGATAATAGAAAGTAATAGAATCAGATTTTCATTTTCTTTATTTTTTAATGTTAAATTTTTAAAAATTTAAGTAAGCTCCACACCCAATATGGGGCTTGAACTCACAACCCTGAAATCAAGAGTCATAGGCTCTAGCAACTGAGCCAGCTAGGTGCCTCCAGATTTTCACTGTATTTTATTTAAAACTTTTTTTGGGGGGCCCTTGGTGACTTAGTTGGTTAAGTGTCTGCCTTTGGCTCAGGTCATGATTCCAGGGTCGTGGGATGCAGCCCTATGTTTGGGTTGCTGCTCAGTGCAGAGCCTGCTCCTCCCTCCCACTTGTGCTCTCTCTTTCTATAAAATTTTTTTAAAGATCTATTCATTTCTTTGAAAGAGAGCAAGACAGTGAAGGTATGCATGCCCATGTGAGTGGGGGAGGGGCAGCAGGAGAGGAAGAGAATTCTGAGCAGGACTCCTTCATGAACATGGAGCTGAACTCAGGGTTCCATCCCATGACCCTGAGATCATGACCAGAGCTGAAACCAAGAGTCAGACACTTAACCAACTGAGTCACCAAATTGCCCCATTCTCCAGATTTTCATTTTAGATGAGATCATGTGTGTTCACAGTGGTATGGCAATAGACCAGATTTTCATTTTAGATAGATCAGTTGACTATTGGGGTTGGATTTGAGAAAGTGATGCTAATGGCAAGTGCCAATTTTGGAGATTCTGGACCTGATTGATCTGGAAAAGAAGAAAGCAGTGATTGGGTATATGTAGTTGCTCTAAATGGGCAGGGGATTTTTCATGATGGTAGACATTTCAAATGCTTTTAACAATAATCTTACAAGGTAGAGTGTGTCATTATCCCTATTTATAGGTGAGGAATGTGATGGTTGAAGGGGTAAAGTAACTTGTCCCAGGTCATGGAGCTGACAAATGGTGTGTCCTGGATTCAGGCTGGACAATCTGAGTACAGAACCTACTTTTCTAACTACCATCCAACTCGGGCTCCACTGACATCATTTCAGACCTCATGACTCTTAACTCCTCAGTCCCAGGTTTATTTCAAAGAATCAAAAAATTGTATAGTTCAGAGAGTTACAAGACTAATCCACTCCCATTGTTCATTCATTCATTCCCAAATATTTATTGAGCTCTTGCTCTGTATCAGATGCTGTACTTACCATTTACATTCATTATCATTCATTTTACACTGGAGAAAGTATTACTTTCCCCAATTCATAAAGAAAACACTATTTCATCATTTCCCACAGTGCTGAGTATAAAATGAATCCTTCATCAATCCTAGTTGAGTTTACTTGACTTCAACATGTTTACAACAAAATTGGCTGAACTTACGGATGCCAGCCACACAAGTATCTCTATTCCTTCAGTACTTTCTTCTCTAAATCTAAATACTACTATTTAAGCACTACATATAAAGAAGCTACAAAATTGATTCAAATAGAACAACAACCAAAAAAAGATGGTTCAGCAGCTTCTGGTCCAGAAATTTACATTTCTCCACCCATAAAATTATAGAGGCACAGACGCCAAACTTTTATAGATTTTTAGTTCAACCAAATTAGTTTCTCTTCTGCTTGCCAAACACAAGGCAGACTCTCTTTACCCCAATGAAAACTTCATTGTTACAGGCAACAACCAACTCCCTACAGACAGATTCGCTGAAATCATTGTGATCTCAGCAACTCTTGTCCCTACACACCCTTTCCAGATCGATCCCATGAAAGTACCTCATTATGTCTCTCCCTCAGGCATTTACAGCACCTTCCAGGCCTTGTATAAGGCACTGCACAATCACTGAGGCACGAAGCTTTCAAGAACAGGGACAAGGTAGCTCAATTCTATCACCCCATTCCTAGAGCCTGATTCCCAGTAGGAACGTAAATGATACTCGTAACTTGCCAATTCTTCATCTGATCATTCTATAGGGGATAGGGTAAAAATGACGATGTAGGGGAACATTCCCAGCTTTTCCCTCTGCCAAATAAATTTGGCTTTGTTTTTGCCACTGGTCATTTCTACCCCCTCCACCTGTCCCTATGTTTGTTGTGAGCTCCAATCAGGAAAATAGCCTGAGGGATAAACGCTCTATTCCTATGAAACAGTAGTGAAAGGGAAAATGGAACTTTCACAGAAGCCATTCAGTGTGGGGAGTTGACACTATGGAAGTCTGGAGGGATGTGCTGGTGATGAAGGGCTGGGGAAGGTTGGGCAAGGCAAGAGAAAGGGTAATGGTCATGACCAGGGATGGGTCATGGAGGATGAGGAGAGAAGGCAAGGGATAGGCCCTTGGGAGATGTGGGGTGGTAAATCAGATGAGAGGAAGGGGATTTTACCAAGTTTCCTTTGAGTTTTACCTTCCTCAAGAAATATGTGTGAAGGTTTGAATTCCTATTGGACTTTTCCTCTTTGAATGTGGTGTCATCTTGAATAACCTATGTGGATCATGATTATGATGCAGTGACATATGCAACATGCATTTATTAAACTTGCCTATTGATCTCAAACATTATACAAGACAAGAGATAAAAATAAGTAAGTGACATTATTAGAGACTCTTACAGTTTAGTTAAGGATTGAGATGATAGTATCTGTACATTATTGCTTATAAAATTGTTCCTTATTTAAATGATTTAAGGAGGCTATGTAAGCACTGGTCATATGTAGATTGTTCCTATTTTAGAAATAAAGAATGTGTAGCTCAGAGAAGACTTGACAGGGGCTGTCATCTAGTGAAGTAGGAGAGTTAGTAATGGGCTCATGTTTGGGGAGCACCAGAGTTTGTCCCCTTACTCTCTCTGCTCATCAGGGAAAAGGAAACAGATGACAGAGACCCTGATTCAGATGGATAAGGTGGATTTGTTAAGATTATGAGAAAGGGAGGTGCTCAAGTTACCTTTGTGATAACGGTTGTGATTGAAGGGCGTATTGGGTTACACAGTTATTACTTCCTTCTTGGTGGTAGCATCACTCTATGTTCACAGACATCAGCCCTTGGCTAGAAAGTAGGCTTCACAGAGTAAGAACAACATCTTTACAGGCTCTGGGTGCATTCCTGTGCACTTTGGGAATTCCTTTTTTGAAAGAAAGAGGATCTGATAGAATCTGCTTATTACTATTTCCTATGGAGCGCCTGATGGAGCAGAGCCTGGCCAAAGTCCAGCAGTAGTTTCTGGCCTTCTTCATGTCCAGCCTGTCCCATGGGTGACTCTGGCTTAGGCAACAGTCCCTGTTCAATCAGAGGTGACCAGGCTCATTTCATTCCTTGAACTTGGCTCAAGCTGTAGTAACATAGCACATGAAGAACTCCTGGAGCTATTTTCTTCAGAAGAGGGCTTGGAATGAACCTGCAGATGGCCTCATGGATCTTTCAACTGGGGCCATACCAGTGAGGTGTGGGGAAGGAAAGCCTGGGACCCAAAGGCTCACGAGCACCCAGGAGGGCTGCCAGAGTGCTGTACTGTATGGAATAAGTGTGGTACCCTTAGGGCTTACCTGAGCACAATAGAAACGCATGACCTCATGTTCTCTTATATTTTTATCCTCTAAATGGCATGCATTTTTAGTCTTTATTTCCATTTCTCTGTTTTGTGACTCACAATGTGTTGATACAAATCCTGTTTAATAAGCGAAGAGATATTTATGTTATTTAATTTTAAATGATTATAGATGCAATTGAATTGCAATGTATATAAATGTATCACTTACCATTAAATAGTGACAAATGCCCCTGAAAAAAGATGTTTAGAAACTGTTCCTATTTGCCTCATCAGTGGATTATCTTATCTCCTAAAGTTTATATGAGAAAACATGAAGCAATCTAGTCTGTACCTCGAAGTTTGATTCCTTTTAAAATAAAACAAATTTTTAATTAATACAGTACAAACAAATGAACAGTCACTAGTACATTCAGGGTAATTTAATATAATTCAATTCAATTGGATATCATTGCAGTAAAGAGGGATTAAAGGCTCGACAGCTGCACTCTAAGTATAGCAATTAATGTAGTTGGAATTCAGGAACCTAAAAACTACCCCATTACATCTCACTAAATCAAAGGATCTAAAGAGCAGTTGTTGAATCATTATTGGATTAACGGAGGATCATTGATGTTATATCACTGAAATCATAGGTCTTAATCCCTATAATAAAGTCAAGCATTACAGTGTTTGCAAAGCAAAACGAGGTCTTGGGACTGGGGAGATCCATTTCAGCCGCACTTCCCTGCTGTCACATTGACACCCACTCACAGCAGTCAGTGAAATATGCTAAGAATGCATCTGGCCAGGGATGTCAGAGTCACTGGGGGCCAGACTTAGATGTAGGGTGTGAGTAGACAACCACCTAACTATGATCTGAGGGATTATGAAAGAGTCTCATGACCAAAACAATATCCTCTGCCCTATGTCATTATGTCTGGAACCCAGCCACTGAGGTTATGGTCCTTTAAGTCTTAAGGGTTCTCCAGACTTCCTGACATTTCTGTTGCTACAGAGACCAGTTCTTCCTTTCTTAAAGGCAAAGACTTGCAGTTCTAACCATTATCACTAGATAGATGGTGGTTCAGCGAAGCGTGGTCATGTAGTGGTTTGGGGGGAGGTGTGATGGGGTTAACAATCCAGATAGTTAAGCCTTTCCCACAATCATACACTGTTAAGAGAATGAAGATAATAGCTAAATGCAAGAGCTACTTCACTTACTAAGATTTAAATGAATAACATGGGGCAGCCTGGGTGGCTCAGTTTAGCGCCGCCTGCAGCCCAGGGCGTGATCCTGGAGACCCAGATGAGTCCCACATCGGGCTCCCTGCATGGAGCCTGCTTCTCCCTCTGCCTGTGTCTCTGCCTCTCTCTCTCTCTCTCTGTGTCTCTCATGAATAAATAAATAAAATATTTTTAAAAATAAATGAAAAACTGTTACTTCTTTACATTAAAATTTATTAATTGCAATTTGACTGATTTACTCTTGGCTTCCAAAATTAAGATGAAATTTTTCTTAAGATTGCACAGCTCTTACACTATATTTCTGGACCAACTTTTACATAATTTCCTTTTGTCTGAGGAGAATTTTTTCTCTGAGGAGCTCAGAACTCAGTCTCCTTTGATACCTCCCATCCCTTTTCATAGGATTAATGACAAAGTTTCAGTGTATTCTCTCTCTCTCTCTGCTTTTTTGACTTCTCTCACCATGATTAAGTGAAGAAAATAATCAAGAAATCATGATAATTGTGCGCCAAATTTGGTCCTGTGAAAATGTTTGCCCATTCATTCTCAATATTCAGTTTAGCTTTGCCCGACTCAATTCTTGCTATATCAAGTGTGCTCCCAAACCTTCAAGAAAAACAGTTGACTGAGATGAACACAAGTCAGTCACAATATCTGCCTCAAATCTCAGGCCAAATTCATTTTCACATCTTTCTTGAAAGACTGAAAACAGATTTTGAAGAGAATACAATGGCAGTTTTTCTTTTCTCTTTTTAAAACACAGTTGTAGAACTTCTGGTAGGGACATGGTGCCAGTTTAATTCTAGATCTTACTCCAACTCCTCTTGGAAACCAGACACAGAATTTTTCCAGAAGTCACAAAATTTGTTTAGAGTGAAGACAAAAGACATAGAAAATCTGCAAACTTTATTTACACTTAATAACTGCCAAGAACAGCTGAGGCCAGCAAAACTCTACAGGAAGCCAGGTGGGAAGCATCAGGAAGATTGGGAAGTCCAGAGGGGTTAGTTGTGGTGCAGCTCAGAAAGCTCCAGAGAATTACTCCCTCAGAAGGAGAATATTCCACTCTGCAAGAAAACTGCTGGAGGTAGGAGTTAGAACAGAGAGGTTAGAAGTACCAGGGAAGCATGAGAAGAAACATGTGGAAGGTGTGTGTGTATTGGTTCTGTGTTGGTATACTTCAGAAACCATCAACAAAATAACACCTTCAAAAAGTGTGGGGACTACGTTGAGGACAGTTTCCTTGTTGCAGTAACTGGTGAAGGAAATAGAAGAGTGTAGGGCTGCCTGGAGAAGTTGCCTGAAATCAGGATAAGCTCAGAAGATGTGGCTACACAACAGTGTCATACTAATGGAAGAGGCATAGCTCTTGAGTTACTAAGCGTGAAAAGCTACGTTGGCCCTCATTCCTCCTAATCTATCCCTCTACCTCTAAGTTTTTGCAAAAGCTGGTCAGGACAATATGATGATAAAAAAAGAAAAATTAAAGGAAGTGTAGAGTAGTCACCTCAAAATACTCTAAGAAAATATGTGAGAAAGAACACCAAAACATTTCTGTAAGACAAAGAAAATAAAAGTTTTCAGGGAAAGTTGGGACAGAACAGATAAAAATTATAATCAAAGAATCTATCATTATTTTTAAAAAATTAAATGAATCCTAAACATTAAAGCCAAGATGGATATTTTAGGGAAGAAGGGAGTACACAACAGAAGGTAATGGCTGAATTCAGGAAAGAAAACAAGACAAAAAGTTACAGAAATAAAACATAAAGTAGGAAGGGTGTAAGGGAGATCTGACAACAGGGAGGCCACAGTAAAGGATGTGGAAGATAGAAATGGGAAAAACAAACAAAATAAAAGAGAAATACAGAGATAGAGTTAGCAACAGATCACAGTTATTGAAGTAAAGAAGTGAAGAAAAGCATACCCCTTGTGTGCTTAATTGGAATTCCAAAGGAAAAAACCAAAAGAAAGCAATAGAATGAATATTTTAACATATAATTAAAGAAAATTCATGACACACTGAGCAACAGAGGGTTGGCCCAGAACCATCAACACCGAGTCACACTTTGGTGAAATTGTGTCTTCAAAGATATGGAACAAATCCCTTTTGGAATCCTTTAAAGATGTAGAAAGAATCCTTGCCTTTGGAGAAGCCAGGCAATAGATGAATTCACTTTTAAGGGAAAGAAAAGCAGGGGTGGCATCTGACCTATATACAAAACACTTAGGACCAAAAGACAGTGAAGGAACATCCACAGTAGACTCAAGCAAGGACAGTGAGTTGAGAATTTCATAGTCAAATCTTACTTTACATAAAAAGGGAAATTATTTTATTTTATTATGATGTCATCTTTAGAGAATTGGATTAATCAAAGTTATTTTTAAAAAAATCAAAGTTATTTTATAGTCTCATCAAGGTTCAAACATTGTCTTATTTTATGTATATATACATGCATGTATGCATATATCTATGTATTATGAATGTATTATGCATGCGGGTTTCTATGTAGGTAGTTATTATTTATGTAACAACATAATAAACTCAATGAATCCAAATATAAACACTAGAACATCATAGTAACTTAGGTCTACCGATAGCCTTGTCCATCATGCCTTATCTCCAACTCCCTATACCAGAGGTAAGAACTATTTAAAATCATGTTCCTAAAATATAGTTTTATTTGTTTTTAACTTTGTGCCTAGAATATTTTGCTGTGTATGATATTCTGAGACTTGAAATCTAATACTCTGTGAATTCTAAGGGGTACAATGATTTTTATGTTCCATTGTATTAGAAACCACACTAGTTATTTGACCACAGGTATTTGATGTAAAGTACCTGTACCAGGTATAAACTTGTTTTCCACTGAAAAGGTAAAAAGAGGGCTCTAAGACATCATGGAGGTAGAAACTGCAGGAAGAAGCCACCACCCCCTGTGGCTGAGAAAACAGAGGAAACTAAAGAATGAACCCAGGAAAGGGTCCATATGGAGCTGAAACTGAGACAGATATCTGAGGAGGAAGCACTGCTCAGTTGGTGCATGAGTCTCAGCCAAGAGGAAGGGGCACAGACCTGGCCTCTGAGGAGGGGGCGGCTGCCTCTGGTGAGGAGGTGTTACCAAACTGGTTCTGTGTGTGATGGGAAAGCTACAAGCTGAGTGTAGCTGCCACTGCAAGAATGAATTGCCATTGCAGCTCTGAAGAAAGGTTGCTTGGGGGTAGATCTCAGGGACAGGAAACAGGAACACAAGGAAAAGCACAGCACAGAAGCCTGCCTGCTCTACTGCCCCTACTGACAAAGCTTTGAACAGAGCCAGCTGGAGAAGCACAGAAGTGCGCTGCAGTCTCTCAGTGCCCGTGTCACAAAGCAGAGCACACAACAGTGGGTCTGGAGCTAAAGGACAATATTTTTTATTTATTTGTGTTACGTCGTTTTTAAAAAGATTTTTATTTATTTATTTGAGAGAGCACACAAGTGGGCGTGGGATGGGAGGGGGGGCAGAGGGAGAAGCCCACTCCCTGGGGAGCAGGGAGCCCCCAGCGGCACTGTGATCCTAGGACCCTAAGATCATGACCTGGGCCGAAGGCAGCTGCTTAACTGACTGAACCACTCAGGTACCCCTTGTGTTACAACATGTCTTATTGCTATCTAATATTCAGTCTGGTTGATTTGTTCCAAGGTGGCTTATTTGTTTCAAATTTTTATTTAAATTCTAGTTAGTTAACATAAAGTGTAATATTAGTTTCAGGAGTAGAATTTAGTGATTCATCACTTACATATAGCATTCAGTGCTCAAGACAATAAGTGCCCTCCTTATCTAGGACGATATTTTAGTAGCAGGCACAACCACTAATGAAAAATCCTCTGTCAGGGAGCTTGGGTGGCTCAGTCAGTTCGGCTCTGACTTTGGCTTAGGTCATGATCTCAAGGTCATAAGATCGAGCCTCGGGTCCAGCTCTGAGCTCAGCACCACTCTGCTTGAGATTCTCTCCCTCTGCCCCTACACCCACTGGCATATGTGCTCACCTCTTTTCTCTTTCTCTCAAATAAATAAATAAATAAATAAATAAATAAATAAATAAATAATTATTTAAAATAACAGACAAAACAAAAACACCTTCTGTCCAGTAACCTTTCTTTTTTTTTTTTTAAAGATGTTATTTATTTATTCATGAGAGAGAGAGAGAGAGAGAGAGAGGCAGAGGGAGAAGCAAGCTCAATGCAGGGAGCCCAATGTGGGACTCGATTCCGGGACTCCAGGATCACACCCTGAGCAGAAGGCAGATGCTTAACTGCTGAGCCACCCAGGTGTCCCATAAGCTAAGATTTCTGAGATGTCAAAAGAAAAATTACACATATTGGAATAGATGGAATACAGCACATTGCTGATTGGTTATTTTGGATTTAGCTATAGGTCATTCATTTTGACTGCTATATAATATTCCATTGTGGGGATATACTATAGTTTTTCTGTTTTTGTTGTTGTTGTTGTTGTTGTTGTTGAAATCCTCTTTGGTTATTTCCAGGTCTTGCTAGGCATCAATACTATTTTGAATATTTTTTTGTGCACATCTTCTAATATATTTATCAAAATTTTTCTCTTGGATATAAATGTTGGTATGAAATTGCTGGATCTTAGAGTCTGTAAATACTCAATCTTAAAATTGACTATGTTAGCAAACTATTTTCCACATTAGTTGTACCCCAATATACATTGTAATCTGTGATTGATTGATCCTGTTGTTAGACATTCTCTTCAGGACTTGGCATTATCAAATAGTTCTTAACATGTAAGAAGTCAGGCAACGTTGTTCATATGAACAGGAGACCCTATGGAAAATTTACTCTTTTGAAGGAAACTACAGGAGGACACACCCTGGCCAATGAGTAGATGATGGGAGATTCTGGCGAAGAACTGGTGGTGAGAACTCCAGTTTCACATACCTGATTGTCTACATGACGTCTTCTTTTGACTGTGTAACAGACATATCAAATTTAACATGTTTAGAAATGAACTACTAGTCCTACCCGATCTGTTCTTCTGATTGTCCTCCCCATCTCATTGAATATCAACTTCATCTTTGTAGTCACTAAGACAAACCTTGGAGTCACTTGAATCTCCTTTTTATTCTTCTTCTCATATTTCTTATCCAAATTTTTAGTAAAACCTTTTGGATCTACCTTCAAAATGCATCACGAATTCCATCACTTCTTATGATCCCCACAGCACTACCACACTGGTCCCAGCCACCATCATTTTCTGCCTGCTTTATGATGATATCCTCCTAACCGTTCTCCCCACTTCTGTCTTTGTCTCCCTTCAGACTTTTTCTCCATCTAGCAGCTTCACTGATTCTTTAAATATATAAGCTGAATCATGTCACTTCTGCACAAAATCCTCTCATGGATCCCAATTTAACTTAGAGTAAATGTGAAAATCCTTTTAATCTCAAACTATATCTTGTAATCTCCTAAGAGATTCTGTGTGAGCTGGTCTCCCTTAACTTTCAACTTCATCTCCTACTACTATACCCTTTCTCATTGCCCTCTAGCCACATGACCTCCTTTCTACTTCTCAAATAAGCTTGGTATGCTCCTACTTTGGGCCTTTGCACTGGTTGTTCACTCAGCCTGGGATATTCTTCTCAGCTGTCTGCCCAGCTCAGTCTCTCTTCAAGTCTTTAAAAAAAAAAAAGGAAAAAAAAGAAAGAAGAAAGAAAGAAAGAAAGAAAGAAAGAAAGAAAGAAAGAAAGAAAAAGAAAGAAAGAAAGAAAGAAAGAAAAAAGAAAAAAGAAAGAAAGAAAGAAAGAAAGTCTTTTAAATGTTACTTTCTCAAGGCTTTTCCTGCCTACCTTGACTAAAATCGCAAACCACCCCACTCCATGACATTCCCTATTCACTTTTCTATATTTTAGTCTTCTCTAATGCATTTATTACCATCTAATATATACACATATTTCCTCACATCTAAGAAACCATAAATTATAAGAAACACTATAATTTTGTGCCACGCAAAAAACATGAACAGAAATTTCACAGAGGAAGACACAAACATGGCCAACAAGCACATGAGAAAATGCTCCGCATCACTTGCCATCAGGGAAATACAAATCAAAGCCACAATGAGATACCCCCTCACACCAGGGAGAATGGGGAAAATTAACAAGACAGGAAACAACAAATGTTGGAGAGGATGTGGAGAAAGGGGAACCCTCCTGCACTGTTGGTGGGAATGTGAACTGGTACAGCCACTCTGGAAAACTGTGCAGAAGTTCCTCAAAGAGTTAAAAATAGAGCTACCTTATGACCCAGCAATTGCACTGCTGGGGATTTGCCCCAAAGATACAGATGCAGTGAAATGCCGGGACACCTGCACCCCAATGTTTATAGCAGCAGTGTGGAAGCCCAACTGTGGAAGGAGCCTCGGTGTCCATTGAAAGATGAATGGATAAAGAAGCTGTGGTCTATGTATACGATGGAATATTACTCAGCCATTAGAAATAACAAATACGCACCATTTGCTTCGACGTGGGTGGAACTAGAGGGTATTATGCTGAGTGAAGTAAGTCAGTTGGAAAAGGACAAACATTATATGGTCTCATTCATTTGGGGAATATAAAAATTAGTGGAAGGGAATAAAGGGAAAGGAGAGAAAATGAGTGGGAAATATCAGTGAGGGAGACAAAACATGAGAGACTCCTAACTCTGGGAAATGAACAAGGGGTGGTGGAAGGGGAGGTGGGCAGGGGGTTGGGGTGACTGGGTGACAGGCACTGAGGGGGTCACTTGATGGGGAGCACTGGGTGTTATTCTATATGTTGGCAAATTGAACTCCAATAAAAAAATAAAAAAAAATTTTGTGCCACAAAAAATTTATTAAATTAAAATTGCCTTTATTTGTTTAGAGATTTTATTTATTTATTTGAGAGACGGGAACAGAGTAAGTGAGAGAGAGAGCATGAACAGGGAGAGCGGCAGAGGGAGAAGCAGATTCCTCACTGAGCAGGGAGCCTGATGTGGGGCTCAATCCTGGGACTCCAGGATAATGACCTGAAGTGAAGGCAGCTGCTTAACCAACTGAGTCACTCAGGTGGCTCTAAAGATTGCTTTTAAATTATTTTAAACTCAGGTACCTGGGCAGGGAGCCTGCCTCTCCCTCTGCCTCTCTCTGTGTGTCTCTCATAAATAAATAAAATCTTTAAAAAAATTATTTTACACTCACTATGGCAGCTATTTAGACATATCTAGACATTAGTTTTTATTATATATCACTATTGTAGATAACTCAAGGGGAAAATATTAGCAATGTAAATTGAGATATTCCTAAAACTATATCATACTCAGAGTTCAGCTGCTCTGGACCAAGTAACCCAGATTCATCGACACAGTGTTTCTCCACTCAACACCGTATTTTGTGTTAGCAGCTTTGGAAATGCAGCATTTCCTTAGTCTTCTGCCCGTGTCCCCAGGATTTTGTCCCAAACTCCTGAGTTTGTTCTATAAATTTTGATGCTTTATGAACAGGCAATAAGAGCTATATCTCAACTGTCACTAGGCTAACAGTAACTATAAGAGAAAAAAAAGTCCCTGAGGTCCAAAAATGTGTAAAAATATGTATCTTAATATAAATTAATTATGGTATTTAGTCACTTTTTAAAAAAATATATTTTATTTATTTATTTATGAGAGACACAGGGAGGCAGAGACACAGGCAGAGGGAGAAGCAGGCTCCACGCAGAGAGCCTGACATGGGACTTGATCCCAGGTCTCCAGGATCATGCCCCAGGCTGAAGGCAGGTGCTAAACCACTGAGCCACCCGGGCTGCCCTAGTCACTTGTTTATTGACTATCTCTCTGTATGAGATTGTAAGCTTTAAAATGGCAGAATTTTTGTCTGTTCTGTTTCTTGCTGTAGCCTTGGGGCCTAGTACAATCCTTGGTACTTACTTGTTACTTTATTCTCTGTACTAAGAACTATTAAATTACAATAATGGGTCATACTTTCTAGGCTCCATATAACTTCTGTGGTTATAATGAATGAATCTTTACTGCTATGAGTTACTCTGTCTTTTTAAAATTGGCAACAATTTAGGACTTTTTCTTTAGACCTCTATGAGGTTCTGATTTCAAATTAGACACTTTCCACTGACACATTTTAGAATTTGTAACAAGAGCAGGAAAAGCTGTAATAAAGCTAATGGATGGATAAATGTACTACACTCTGAAATTGTACACCTTTGATAACATTCTGAGAATACATCATTGCTTAAACAATTGGATCAAAAACATTTATAAATAGAAACTGTCATTCATCAGAGCTGTGAAAAAGGAGGAAGATTGCTCCAAGGAATTACTAGAAATATTCTATGTTAGAATGAGCCAAACCAAACTAACCTGGTGTGAGGTCCCCTGATTTTATTTTATTATGAAATGGGCATCTATTCAAACTGCACCTATTCTACAAAGAAGATAAGCAGACAATACCCCTGATGCCTTTACTTGCTGCCTTCAACATCTTACTTCATTCAATCAGCATTTATTGAGAACCCATGGGTGCCTAATGTATAAGAAATTATGGAGTAAAGGAAACAGAGCACAGATAAAACCAGCATGTCTAGAGGGAAGATCATTCCAAATTCATTGTTTAAGTTCCCATGTACTGAGACTAGCTTCATGTGAAATGGTACATGGGCTCTAACCTAGTATATAAGAAATCTTAATCCTGAATGTAACATGCAAAAACTTTCATTTTCTAGTGTAATCATGCAAAAACTATGGTTATTTCATTTTTATTTTTTAGCTAAATTAAGTTTTTAAAAGTTTCAATTTTGGCAATTATATCATTGCTTGTTTTTTTTAAAAGATTTTATTTATTCATGAGAGACATACAGAGAGAATGAGGCAGAGACATAGGCAGAGGGAGAAGCAGGCTCCATGCAGGGAGCCCGATGTGGGACTCAATCCCAGGGCTCCAGTATCACACGCTGGGCTGAAGGCAGGCACTAAACTGCTGAGCCACCCAGGGATCCCCCTATATCATTGCTTTTAACTTGATTTGCAGAGTTCACCTGAAATTTGGAACTGTGCATATTCTGTTGATTTCTGTTCTATTAGTGAACAGAACTGAGATTAAAAGGACTGTAAACTTCTAAAAGAATAAAAGTAATTTGACATATTACTCTTTAAGATGGTATCCTCAATACTTCTTGTCATCTGAAAGAGTTAAATTAATAATAATAAAAAGAAACCCTGTGGTAGTGCTAGCATGCTCATCATGTACAAAATTCTTCCATAGTTTTAACCTCCAGTTCTTTTCATCTTCAAAAAGAGAGAGGTACATAAGGAATGGATGAAGTCAATTATATTTTCATGCCCTTCAGGTAAGTAGAAATTATCACTTTCTTGGCTGTGTTCTGTAGCTATTGAGAAAAGTAAACAGAGATTCAATGACTCAAAAATCAGCAAGGAAAGACTAAATACTTAGAGTGTTTTCCCACTGAAAAGAAAGAGCACTAATTAATAGCAACTAAACATATGAAAGAATAAATCTCCTTGGAAAGGTAAATATATGGTAAAGATAGCATATTAATCACTTACAAAGCTATTATAAGATTACAGGAGAAAATTAACTATGTGACTATGATTACTATAATTAGTGAAAAAATACACAAGATAAAAAATGTAAAATGTGACATCAAAAACATAAAACATGAGGGGTAGAGAATAAAAAGATTGAGCTTTAAAGTGGGATAAAAATTAAATTGTTATTAAACTTAAATATACTATTATAGATATAAGTTATTATATATAAGCTTCACAGTAACCACAAAGCAGAAACCTATGGTAAATATGCAAAAGACAGAGGGAAAGGAATACAAGCATATTATGAAAGAAAGTCATAAAACCACAAATTAGGAAAGCAAGAGACAAAGAAAGGAAAGAGAGAAACTACAAAAACAGCCAGAAAACAATGAACAAAATGGCAATAAGTATATAACTAATAATAATTATTTTAAATATAAATGGACAAAATTCTATAATCAAAAGGCATAGAGTGCTGAATGGATAAAAAGAAAAAACAAACAAGACTCATCCATATAGTGCCTACAACAAGTTGACTTTAGATCTAAGGACATACAGACTGAAAATGAAGAGATGGAATAAGATATTCCATGCAAATGGAAACCAAAAGAAATTGGTTTATATAGAGTAGCTAAAGGAGCTATACTTATATCAGACAAAATAGACTTTAAAACAAAGACTGTAATAAGAGGCAAAGATAGTCATTACATTATGATAAAGAGGTCAATCCAACAATATAACATTTGTAAATATTTATGCACCTTACATAGGAGCACATAAATATATAAAGCAAATATTAATCAACCTAAAGGGAGAAATAGACAGCAATACAATTATAGTAGGGGATTTTAATACCCCACTTACACCAATGGGTAGATCATTCAGACAGAAAATGAGAAACACAAGCCTTAAATGAAACATTATACCAGATGGACTTAACAGATATATACAGAACATTCCATCTGAAGGCAACAGAATATACATTCTTCTCAAGTGGAAAAATTTCCAGGACATATCATATCTTAGGCTACAAAACAAATCTTAATAAACTTAAGATAACTGAAATTATATTAAGCATCTTTCTTGACAACAATGCCATGAAACTACAAAATTAATTACATGAAAAAAATGGGAAAATTCACAAATGTGTAGATTAAACAACATGCTCCTGAACAACAAATGGGTCAAAGAGAATATTGAAAGAGAAATTTTAAAAAAACATTTTAAGACAAATGAAAATGGAAATACAACATGCCAAAATTGGTGGGATATAGCAAAAGCAGTTCTAAAAGGGAAGGTCATAGTGATAAATGCCTACCTCAAGAAACAATAAAAGTCTCAAATAAATAATTTAACCTTACACACAAAGAATTAGAAAAAGAAGAACAAAGTGCAAACTTAGTAGAAGGAAGGAAATAACAGAGATTAAAGCAAAAATAAATGAAATGGATACTAAAAAGATATTAGAGAAAATCAATAAAACTAAGAACTGGTTCTTTGAAAAGATAAACAAAATTGGCAAATCTTTAGCTTGACTCACCAAGAAAAAAAGAGAGGATTCACTTAAGTAAAATCAGAAATGAAAGAGATATTACAACTGATACCACAGAAAAACAAAGGATACTGAGATTACTACAAACAATTATATGTCAACAAATTGGAAAAAAAAAACAAATTGGACAATGTACAAGGAATGGATAAATTCCTAGAAAAATACAACCTTACCAAGACTGAATCATAATGAAATTGTAAATCTAAACAGACTAATTACTAGTAAGAAGGTTGAATCCATAATCAAAAACCAATCCAAGGTCCGGGACCAGACCAAAGTCCAAGGCCAGACAGCCTTGCTGGTGAATTTTATCATTCCAAGAAGAATAAATACCAATCCTCTCAAACTCTTCCAAAAAACAGAAGAGGTGGAAATTCTTCCAAACTCATTTTAGGATTCCAGCATTATCTGACACCATAAGAAAGAAAAATTACAGGCCAATACCCCTGATGAACATAGATGCAAAAATCCTCAACAAAATATTTGCAACTGAATTCAATAATACATTAAAAAGATCATACACCAGGGTGACTCAGTTGGTTAAGCGCTTGCCTTTGGCCCAGGTCATGATCCGAGGGTCCCAGGATTGGGTCCCACATTGGGCTCCCTGCTCAGTGGGGAGCCTGGCTCTCCCTCTCTCTCTGTGCCTGCCTCTCCCCCTGCTTGTGCAATGAAGGATAAAAATCAGAGGATCACCTCAATAGATATAGAAAAAGCACTTGACAAAATTCAATATCCATTTATAATTTTTAAAGAACTCAAGCAGGTATAGAGGGTGCAAACCTCAACATGATAAAGGCCATATATGAGAAGCTCACAGTTAACATCATACTCAACAGTGAACAAGAGAAAAATGCCCATTCTTAGTACTCTTATTCAGCATTGTATTAGAATCCATAGCCAGAGCAATTAGAAAGAAAGAGAGAAAGAGAAAGAGAAAAAAAGAGAAAGAAAGAGAAGAAGAGAGGAAGGAAGGAAGGAAGAAAGGATGGAAGGAAGGAAGGAAGGAAGGAAGGAAGGAAGGAAGGAAGGAAGGAAGGAAGGGAGGAAGAAAGAGTGGGCATCCAGATTGAAAAGGAAGAAGTAAAACTCCCACTATTTGCAGATGACATAATATTTACATATATATATATACATAACCCTAAACACTCCAAAACCTATTAGGATAAATGAATTCAGTAAAGTTGTAGATAGAAAATAAATACACAAAAATCTGTTGCATTTCTATACACTAATAATGAACTATCAGAGATATTGCCTTAGCAATTTTTAAGAGAACAATCCCATTTACAACTGCAACAACAACAAAAAATGCCTATCAATTTACAAATTTAACCTAGAAGGTGAAAGACCCATACATTGAAAACTATGAGATAGTAAGGAAAAAAAATCAAAGAAAATATAACCTGGGGCACCTGGGTGGCTCAGTCAGTCCAGCCTCTGACTCTTGATTTAGGCTCAGGTCGTGATCTCAGGGTCATGGTATCAAGCCCCGCATCGATCGGGCTCCATGATTAGCGCAGAGTCTGCTTGACAGATTCTCTCCCTACCCCCGCACCCCCGCTCCTCATCCTGCTCATGTGCTCTCTCTCTCAAATAAATAAATAAAAACTTTATTTATTGTTGTTAAGACACAAATAAAGAAAAGATATTCTGTGCTCACAGACTGGAAGAATTAGAATTGTTTAAATGGCCATACCACCCAAAGCAATAAACAGATTCAACAGAATGCCTATCGAAATTCCAATGGCTTTTTTCACAGAAATGAAATAATCCTAATCCTAATAATCCTAATAATCCTAAATTATTTCACAGAATGAATAATCCTAATACTTGTATGGATCCATAAAAGATATTGAAAAGCCAAAGCAATCTTGAGAAAAAATAAAGCTGGAGGCATCACACTTCCTGATTTCAAACTACATTACAAAGCTATATTAATTTAAACAGCATGGTATTGGTTTGAAAACAGACACATAGATCAATGGAACAGAATAGAAAACCCAGGAAAAAACCCTGCATAGATAATTTATGACAAAGGAGCCAGGAATATACAATAGGGGAAGGACAGTCACACCAATAAATGGTGCTGAGGAAATAGGGCAGTTGCATGCAAGGGAATGAAACTGGACTGCTATCTGACACCATACCAAAATGAACTCAGGTGGATTGAAAACTTGCATGTGAGACCTAAAACCATAAAACTCCCAGAAGACACATAGGTGGCAGGCCCTTTGACATCTGTCTTGGCGATGATTTTTTAAAATGTGACACCAAAAACAAAAAGCAAGAAAAGTAAAAAATTATTGGGCCAACATCCAACTAAAAAACCTCTGCAGAGTGGAGGAAACTATCCAGAGAACAAAAAGGCCTCCTACTGATGATACAGTGAAAATTATGAACACATCATTAGGAGACCAGGAACAATGTCAAAATCTTTAAAATGTTAAAATGACTTAAATACCTTTTAAAGTTCTACTTGTTTTTACCTCTAAAACCAGGCATACGATGCTATACAATCACTTATGTTGGATAATCAGAGACTGCAAAATGGTACTGCTGCTGAGAATTTAAGGGCAGAGTCCCTTGATACATATATTTGGGACTGATATATATGCCAGGCACACATTCTAAGCATTTAGTCAGACTTTCTGATTTGTTTCCCATTTTTCTCCTTAATGTTATCTCCTATAAACAATAATGTTACTTTATATCCATCAAGATGGGCCACAGAGCTGTGGTTTCAAATAGGTTTTTAATACTGAATTTCTTTTTTTTCTCTCTCTGTCATTTTTTTTAGACTTGCACATTCTTCTGTAATAAATGAATAGATCGGGTGATGTTTGTTTGTTTTTAAACATTTGAAAAGAGAGTGAGTTAAGCAAAAGTGCATTCATTCCAACATTCCCCTCATTACTTGATATATTTTTTTTGGTTTAGTAAGCAAATATTTTAAAATCCAACATTTAAATTTTTCTGGGAGAGGGTCATGACATTAATACCTTCCCTTGGGATCACATTTACAATCTTAAGCTGGCATGTAGTGGGGAAAATAGAGCCATTATAAAAAACTGCACTTTATGGCATTTTCTCATCTATTTAGTTATTAAGGTATACAGGGTTGTATGGAGTCTAATTGAAAGCACGATCCATTATTCTAATTTAGTGGTTCTCTGCACGGCGGAATAAAATGAACGGTGTCACCAAGTAACTATCGCAAAACGACAGCTCAATAAAAGACCTGGGGAATCAAAAGCCTGGTTAGTATTTTACACAAACAATCCTGTTCCTATATTTAAACTCATAGCCTATTTTAAACCAAGTCATTTATGAAAATTAGATTTCAAGTTGAATATAAACATGAGAGGTTGAAAGCAGAACCCAAGGGCAGAAAGTCATGTCCAGACTTAACAAATACTCTTGAATGATTCCAAGGAACAGTTTTGCAGAAATGTAAATCCTTCGTGCACATTAAACTGATCTATTGAGGAGCTGTCTTTGCTCTGCATTTATAAATGTTTGCAGTTATCAAATTCAATCACCTGTGGTAGCAGAGTTGACCCACTGAGTAAAAATAAACATGTCTATTACTACAAATGAGCACATTAACAAGTATTAACTCAAGATAATGCCTGAATATGTTTAAAAAAGAATCACTCATTGTTCCAAATAGGCTTTATGGCCATATAAATGTAACCTATAAATTTGATGATGCCTTCTCACTTGTAGAAAGCTTTTTATGTTAAAAATGTAGATGACTTAATAATAATAATAATTTCAAAAAGTGGTTCCGGGTGGGGGAAAAGGATAAACCCTGAGATCAAATGTCTAACAGATGTAAACCTAAGTCTAAGGACTGAATTCATGCCTTAGCTATTTTTAAGCATAGTAGTTTGAAAAAATACAAGCTACATCATCCTGAAAAAATTCGGTTATTAAAAACTTCATATCCAAACTCTCACAGAATCTTAGAAGGAAGAGGAATCTTGGAGGTGGTCTACTTCTTTCTCAGATCTGAAGCTGACTTTCCTCTCTTATACTCCTGCGTACACAACACCCATCCTTTTATTAACAGCTCAAAGTCTGTATGTTTCTATGTTTCAAAGTATAGGACGGTTATGTGACCCTAATTAAGAAGAAGGACACAATTCCAAGCAAGGCAAGCTATCTATTCTATTCTATTCTATTCTATTTTATAGTTTTCAAAACAAGTAGAATGAAAGTTAACACTCCTATGTCACTTATCAAAGTGAAAATTATTCTAGCCATATATAGAATGTGTGATTTATCATTTTTGTTCAATTTCTGTTTATTTTATTTTAAGTAATCTCTACACCCATTGTGAATTTGCAAACCCCAAGGTCAAGAGTCACGTGCTCTGCTGACTCAGCCAGCCAGGCATCCCTCAATTTCTGTTTCTAATGATCTTTGTCACACTTCCTTCATACCAAAGAAAATAATCTGACCCATTATGTTTCTAATACTGACACCTCCATATTTCTCACAGATTTCTACATTTCCACAAATTACTGAAGAAAATGTTGAAATTATCAGAATTCTATAAGATATTTTAAACAATGCCACAGCTCATTGACACTGAATAGGAGGCCTTAAAGTGAGTTGATTCTAAAGGAAAACAAATAGCAATGATAGAAGCAGAAAAATACCAGAATGCATTCGGACTTCTGTTTACTATCGGATGGATGTCTCAGGAAATTGGAGGAAAATGTAAGAATGTGGTTTCCCTAAAACTGGGTTCTAGGAAGTCGAGCCTCCCAGGCTGAAGCACCAGCCCCAGTGTGATTCCTACACCTTGGAGACCAGGATGTTTGTAGACTATGAGAACTGTCTCCTTAGTTTTCACACTCACTCCCCTTCCCAAAGATCATAGCTCAGGGGCAGGTGGGACATTAACTTCAGAGCACAAGCCCTGATACACCAGACCAGATAAATCCTGAGTGATGCAAATCTGATTTCCTACATATATACCGAGATGTAGTGAAACTGAACTTTGGAGTCATTCTGCACCACACACGAATTGCAGGATTTTATGGAAGTGCCTTAATTTCTCTGAGCTTCTGTAAAACAGGAATAATAACACTTAGTGTACACAGTGGATGTAAGGAATTAAGCAGGTATGAGACAACATCTAACAATGCACTTTTTTATGGTAGGTTTTCAATAAACTCCAGGTACCCTTCTTAAATCGTCAGATAGTCTGGTCTCTGCAATAAGCAATCTGCCCCAACCTGAAGAGAATGGTTGAACCCTGTTCTTTAAGTTTGGCCTACCTAACACATTTCTCCTAAGAAACATAAAAAGTAGAAAATGTTTCTGCCTTATCTTTTGTCAAATTGGGTTTATGGACAGAGACTAATAATTCACCTGGGGCCACCCACCTAGGAGCAAAGTTTCAGTTTGTTTCCCATATCAGTTAGCATTGCTGATTGCAAGAAACAGAACCCAACTCTGGCTAATGTAAGTAGAAAAGGAATTCATTAGAGAGACTTGAGATTGCTCACAGAACTGAAAGGAAGATGGGAAAACAGGCTTGGGAAATGTCAAAAAGTAAGAGAGCCAGGCAGCAGGAACCAGCATGAAATTGTGCCCCTGGTGGCACCCCCACTCCTGCTGGCAAGAAACACCATCGCCACAGGGCACTTGATGCAGCCCAGTGCTCAGTACTGCCTTCTGCAGATTCTGCTGTTTGATTCCTGATGCTGCAGCCATGAATAATTTCTAATGAGTCTTGAATTTTTGATACGTTCCCCAGAGACTCAGGTTTCCTGATTGTCAAAATGGCACATATCAGCTCTATTCCCTGAGTACTTTTCACAGCAACAAGTTTTGAAATACCAGTTTTAAGGAGATCTCCTTGGATAAGGAGAAATCTGCAGTCTCTGCCCAATTCTCTCAAGAGGAAAGTCACCTATTTAAATAATCAGCTCTCTCAGATTGCTCCAACTATAACAACTGCTTCTATTCCCAGGCATGAGTCCAACTGCTTCTATTCCCAGGCATGATTCCAAGTCCAGATAGAATAAGTTCATGAAGATTCTCCCCTTTTACCTACCTGAGCACAATGGTTCTCAAATTTGGTTAGGTGGCAGAGAACTTGGATGTTAGCTCTGAACATATGCTTCAGGGTAGATACAATGTCTGTTTAGTTCAAGATGGTTCTTCCAGTGTCCAAACAGTGCTTAGCAAAGAGCCGAGACTCAGTAAATATTTGTTGAATGATACATTAACTTGAAGTGCAATATGACATTTTGCATCAGATATTATCTCCTGGTGTTGCAAAAGTTAACAAGAACAACTCATGGTAGCTTTTCAAAATGCAATTTTAATTTTTATCTACCAGTGTTCCTTTAACATTTATTTCCTGGAAGAATTTTTCCCTTTCCACCAGATAAAATCTTTGCCAGGCTCGTCGACTGTCCTGGTCGCTATTAAGTAATGGTAAATCACCTTAAACTTTAAGTTGCCCAACATAAAGTTTATTAAAAAGTGAGAACATCTGGTCCAAGGTATTAATCAGTACTTCTGACTTTATTTAAAGGCAAGACATCCCACTTTACCAAGGTCCAGAATAATGCAGCCAAGCAAAGGATACTCACTGTTGAGGAGACACGAGAGAATCATCACAGCACAGTAAGGGAAAGAGCGCCACCTTCATTTGTGGCTGGCTTAGGACATCCCATATTCTGAGTAGGAAAGGGAGGTGTACCTTTTCAGGTGTGAGCACAACTCAAAATGTGTGAGTACTCCGTTCATTTCATCCTTTCTGCCTTCAGAAATGACGTACTACCTCTTAATGATGAAGAGTCTTGGGATCCCTGGGTGGCGCAGTGGTTTGGCGCCTGCCTTTGGCCCAGGGCGCGATCCTGGAGACCTGGGATCGAATCCCACATCGGGCTCCCGGTGCATGGAGCCTGCTTCTCCCTCTGCCTATGTCTCTGCCTCTCTCTCTTTCTCTCTCTGTGACTATCATAAATAAATAAAAATTAAAAAAAAAATGATGAAGAGTCTTAAGGGTCAACCCCAGCTCAGTTAAAAGTCTGGCCAACTGGGGAGTAGCCCAGGACACCAACCAATAAGGAGTCTAAAACCTGTTTTGTTTTGCTTTGCTTTCTTTTGTTTTTACTTTGAAAGTATGTTGCTAGTTAACTCAGGCTTTCAATGCCAATTCCTTATTTAACTAGTGAAGTAAAAGTTGTCCTCACCCCTACTGAAGTAGACAATGCCCTTAAGTAGAAAAGAACATGTCTTCCTGGCATACATGTGTTGAATATGGAAAAAATCAACTATAAAATGAGCAAAAAGAAAACAATTTTCTAAGTTTTTCCACCAGCTTTCCAGTCTCTATTGCAGAAAGATCTTGAACTTCTCATGTGATTCCAGGAGGGCCGGTACAGAAACTTTAGAAATACCTACATCTATGAGAATGACAGCGGAAACTTGGTACTGAATTGCTTGCTTATTCCATCCTGCTTCCTGAAAATATATCTTAGTAGATATGAAATATTTTCCATTCATCTGCTTACTGTGATAATTAATAATCCTTGTAAAAAAGAACATCTCCAGTTCACAGACTAACAGTTAACAATAGGAATCACAACCACCTCAAGTCCAACAAAGAAAGATAGAGAGTAGTTTCTCATCCAGTTCCAGGAAGACAAGCTCCTGGCAAGAACTCACGAAGTGCCTTGGGCCGTGTGTGACTGAGATGCTTTGGTGGGTGATCCTCTTGATTAACTCTTTCTTAGCAAGACTCATTCTGACTCTTATTCCTTACCTTTGCTTCTAAAATGGAATAATGATAGGAATAGGAATATTGTCTATGAGCATATTAAAGACGTACAGAAGACGCACAGTTAATACAAGTAATTAAAATGATAAACAAGCAAAATAATGCCAATTTCTTATATTTTGAAGGTCTGATACTGTTGAGTTTAAAAAACAGCACTGAGGTACAAACAAGTCCTTAGCCTCGCCTGCAGTAGATGTACTGCAATCTAGAAAGTTCTCTGACCAACCGCCACTGTGCTTAAATGTTAGACAAAGTGCAGACTTCCTTCAGCGCCCTCCTCTCGTCCTAAGCTGCTGGTGACAAGGAGCATTCCAGTTCTGCATAACTGTCTTTTTGGGGTTGTCATAGGGAGAGGAGGAAAAGATAAGAGAGTCTAGTGACAATTCTTACATCGGAGAGAAAGTGATGGTGTGATCAAATTTCAGTAAAACGGGTGCCTGGGTGGCTCAGTTGTTTAAGCATCCTACCTTTGATTTCAGCTCAGGTCATGATCTCAGGGTCATGTCCCAAGTTGGGCACTACGCTGGGCACGGAGCCTGCTTAGGATTCTCTCTCTCCCTCTGCCCCTCCAACCCCTTTTCCTCTCTAAAAAAATATTTTAGACAGTAAGATATAAAAATACAGCAGTCCTACCGACACAGGGCAATGATGCTCACTCACACAGCGACATATTTCTGTGTACCCCATTAATACCTACTTCTGCAGGATAGCAAAGAAAATGTAAGTCATTGCAAGCATCCGGTTCTTGTTAATTACTGTGCCTTCATTGTCTCCTTTTCTTTCTGCTGTTTCATTAAGTATATATCAAATAAACATCGCAAATCAAGGTGTTGGGAAGCATGTGTACTTCTCTTGTTTCTCCGCTCCTCTGAAAGTCTCACTCCCTAGGAGCAGCTTCAGCATTGCCCAAGGACTCCAAATCCATACCTTTAGATTAAACCTTCCTCTAAGCCTATTAAACTGTTTCTGTTTGGATAATTTCCTCAAACTCAAGACGTCTAGTCCCAGATTTAACATTTTACCTAAAAAAAATCCTCCTGTCTCCTCATTTCCATCACCAGTTCTGTTATCCTCCCAGCCACCCAGGCTAAACTTCTGGCTTCTTCAGCAATGTTTTCTTCAATCACTTCCAGATTTTTGGCTAAGATAAGATGCAACAATGTCCTCTCCACAATCATTGCTCTTGATTTTTAAGAGGCTTTTCTCCTCCTATGTGCTTATTTCCATCAACTGTGAATCCAACACCAGAACAGGGCCTTCTTAGCTGATTCCTAAGTTTAAAAAGTAACTGCCTTGTGCTTCTACCTCTATCCCCCTTTAGCTCCTCTTAACGCGATGTTAATTCCTGGTACACCCAGGGGCATGAGGTCACTGCCCTTAAGGAAAAACATTCAACAACCCTCTCTTGGATATGACATAAAATCATCTTAGTCCAAAATTTAAGCCTCCTACAGTCTGTCCCCCGCTTATATTTCCATTTTATTCTTTTAAAAGAATCCATCCTTGGCTGCCTACGCAAGAAACACCTGAGGCACGTTATTTAAATACACATTTTCAGCCCTTACCCAAGACCTAAAAGCTTCCTAAGTAATTCCAACATTTGAAATCCACCACCTTGTAACACACACTCCTTAATCTCATATCCATATTCGAACTTGTATTTTCCCCTGTTTGGGAATATCATTCCTTTTGATCGATGCCTTTAATGCCTGTCTGTCCTTCAAAGAGCAGACTAAGCCTGGCTTGTTTTTTCTTCCCCCAATCACCCAAGTCATCAAAATCCCTCTTCATTTTCGACTCCTGTAGTACACGTTTTATCATTCTTTTGGCATTACAACACTACACTCTTTTCTTTTCTTTTTCTTTTTATTAAATATTTTATTTATCTATCCATGAGAGACACACAGAGAGAAGCAGAGATATAGGCAGAGAGAGAAACAGGCTCCATGCAGGGAGCCCGATGTGGGACTCGATCTCGGGACTCCCGGATCACGCTCTGGGCGGAAGGCAGACGCTCAACCACTGAGCCACCCAGGCGTCCCTCCTTTCTTGTTTTTAAAGCTCTTCTTCTTCCTTTTCCCCTCACCTTTTTCCTCTTCCTTCTACTTTTTGTTTTCTCCTTCTACTTTTTAATAAACATTTGATACTATGAGGATTCCTGTATCATTTTACATGTACCTTTTCTTGGGTCTTCAACTACTGCTTTAGAGTAGGGATTATGTTCTCTCTTTTACGTCCTCCATGACATGCTGCACAGATTAGGTGCTCAATAAATATTTTTTGAAAATATTTCATAATGAGATAGTTTTGTGAAATACAATTGAGACAGTAGAAAGGAAAGTCTGTGACTTGAAAGACACAGACCAAAACAAACAGTAAGATCATGAAGGAAACAGACAGCTTTGGGAGAAATAATAAGCTTTAAAACTTCATGAGACTCTGGGTGGCTCAGTGGTTGAGCATCTGCCTTTGGCTCAGGGCGTGATCCAGTTCCAGGGATCGAGTCCCGCAAGCTCCCTGTGAGAAGCCTGCTTTTCTCTATATATCTCTGTCTCTCTCTCTCTCTCTCTGTGTCTCTCATGAACAAATAAATAAAAATTTAAAAATCTTTAAAAAAATAAAACATCAGTCATGATGGAACTGGAGGGTATTATCCTGAGTGAAATAAGTCAATCAGAGAAGGACAATCATCATATGGTTTCACTCATATGTGTAATATAAGAAATAGTGAAAGGGATTATAAGGGAAAGGAGGGGAACTGAGTGGGGAAAAATTAGAGGGAGACAAATCACGAGAGACTCCTGACTCTGAGAAACAAAGGGTTGTGGAAGGGGAGGTGGGTAGGGGGGATGGGGTGACTGGGTGATGGGCATTAAGGAGGGCACTTGATGGGATGAGCACTGGTGTTACACTATATGTTGGAAAATTGAATTTAAATAAAAAATAAAACATCATTCATGTCCTCAGAGAGACAGGAATAGCTATTGCATCAATAAACAAGAGGAGACAATATAAAGGGATTATCAAAGATACAAGAAAATATTTGATATTAAGTATACAGTAGCAAAAATTAAAAACTCAATATAGTAACTGGAAGATAAATTTGAGGAAAATCTCCCAGAAATGACAACAACAACATGAAAATAAAGGTGTCGTATATACATATGAAAGTATAAAATATACTGGTGAAGGTAAGTATACAGTCAAATTCTGAATACTCTAATACTGTAATATGGTGGTATATTAATTATTTCACTTTAGTATACAAGGTGAGACAGAAGACAGAAGTATTGAAAATAACCATAGCAACAATAATTAATGGACACAAAATGTAAATTGAGCAAGCCCGTAAGAAAAAGAAATGGCATTCAAGTGAGAGAAGTAAAAATACCTGTTTGCAGACATGATATTATGTATAGAAAACCACAAAGACTCCAACCAAAAAAATTGCTGGAACTAATAGACATATTCAGCAGGGTTGCAGGATACAAAATCAACATACAAAAATCAGTTGCATTTATATACACTAACAATGAACTATCTGAAAAGGAGATAAAGAAGACAATCCCATGAACAATAGCATCGAAAACAATAAAATATTTGAGGATAAACTGAACCATGTAGATGAAAGATCTATACACTGAAAACTCTAAGACATTAATGAAAGAAATCAAAGAAAACACAAATAAGAGGAAAGATACCCCATGTTAATGAATCAAAAGAGTATTGTATGATGTCACTAATATGTAGAATCTAAAAAACCTCAAACTGATAGAAATAGAATGGTGGTTGCCAGAGGTGGGATGGAAGGAAATGAAGTATTGGTCACAGGATACAATCTTCCAGTTTTAAGATGAGTCACCTCAAGAACAACAAAAAAAGGTAACTATGTGAGGTAAATGAGGTAACTACCCTTATTGTGGTAATCACTTCACTATATATACGTGTATCAAATCATCACTTTGCACAATTTGTTTGCACAATGTTAAATTCAACTATGTATCAATAAAGCTGGAAAAAAACATGGAAAATATATATTCCATAGAACATCCCATATATATAAAAATATATAGGACTCTGGGTGGCTTCGTGGGTTTGGTGGCTGTATCTGGATTTTGGCTCAGGTCATGATCCTAGGGTCCTGGGATTGAGCCCTGTGTCAGGCTCCATGCTCAGTGGGGAGTCTGCTTAAGGATTCTCTCTCCCTCTCCCCCTGCACCTCCTCCTGCTCTCTTGCTCTCTCCAAAATAAGTAAGTCTTAATATACGTATTCTATATAAAATATCCAGGAATATTCACTTTATATTCTCTCACTCAGATAACTACATAGATGACATTATGTCATATCCTTATCAGAGTATCACATCTGAAGATAGGCATATGTTTCCTTTACTGGTGATGTAATTTAATCATCCATCAAAGTTTTGCTGGATGAATGTAATTATTTGTTGTCTTTTGTAGCTAATATGAAGTCTGTGGAGAGACACCTTAAGACTATGCAATTATTATACTCATTATCAAAATTTTCCCATAGGTTTAAAATCCACTGATGATCTTTGCTTCTTGATCCAAGCTTTACTGTGATGGTTGAAAAATAATGAGTTTTGAACTCAAGCATTCTCTGTATATTTATCATTGACAGATGGCATTCTACTGTGAGCAAGAGTCCCTTCTCCTTTTTTTTTTCTCCCTCTCTCCCTCTTTTTCTTTTTTTTTTCTTTCATCATTCATGAATTCTTATTTTTAAAAGTGTTTATAATTCATTTCTGTACCTAAATATTTTGGTGTTCAAACTGTTCCATAATTGACCAATGAGAGCTCCTTCAGAATGAACCCTCCGTACCTATGACATTTCTCTTCAGTTTCTTGAGAATTTCTTTACTTTCTAATATAATGAAATGTTCCAGGCCTATCTTTTACCTACTCTTCCCTAGGCTGGAATAAGCCTCTTTTACAAGGAGACCTAGAGGGAATGATGTTAGAAATTAAGGTCTGGGGAAAACACTCTTGAATATGGTGATTCTGAAAACTTCCAGGATAATCATTCTAATATAAGGTTAGAATGAGAGTCAAATTTCATGAGAGCAAATAATGAGCGGGTGACTTTCCCCGAGTGACTGGTAAAGGCAGTATAAGAGCTATTAGTTCTAAAGAGAAAAATCTACTGGAAAGGGGTTCTCCAAGAAGGCTTATGGAGAAAGAATTTAAACCCACAGAATCAGAAGGACTTAGATGAGTGCCTCTTAAGGCAATGTAGACAGACTGTTGTTGGGTGTCACTTGCCAGCTTTGAAAGGGTTCATTCCAGTTTTTCTCATTCTCATATTTGTAATTCCCCGCCCCAACAATGAAGAATTATATTCTCTACTGTCAAGGTGTAGTGTTTGATACAAATCCTAAATGTCTGTCCTCTCAATCAAAAGTTTTAAGATCTTTTATATCAATACTTATTTTATGTTGACCCAACAAATGAGATTTTCAAATATATTATTGGTGTATGTATTCTGCATCTTTTCCTGCATCTCCCACCAGTATCTGCAATAATTACTACAGCCAGTCCAGTAGTGAGTGGTATCCCATGCAGCTCAACTACCTTTACTTGAAGCACTGGTCTCCCATGTTCTTAGCTGAAGGAACCATAGCTTTACTTGCTTTGCAAGTTTACCTTGCCGACCCAAATGAGGAAGGTCAAAATAAACAAAGTCTACCTACCATCTCTATCTCCTGTAATTCCAAATAAATGAGCAGTAATAATTCCCTGCTCTGTGAAATGAGAATTCATTTCTAATGAAATAAACTATATAACTAATTGCCTAAATAACTAACATTTCCTCTTATGGCAAAAATTCTCTACATATTTGTTGAAAATTACTCATCTAAAGTTTATAACAAAAAAGGGTAAAACCAAATTAACCTTCCATCCAAACAATAAGACAACTACCTAATTTTTCTGATTCTTTTAATGCCTTGTCCATAGGTACATATTTTTTTCCATGAAGGTAAACATAATTTAATATTCTCTACTTTTCAATTAAAAACATTTTCCCCACTTGACCACCTGGGCTTTATAGTCATTTTGAATTCTATAATATTGTAGTAGGCGAGTGCCAAACACTCTAGACAATTTCCTTATTGTTAGGTCTTTTCACTGCTAAAAACAATTTACAATGGGTATTTTAACATAACATTTGGGAAAAAATTATCATCTCGTACCAAAGCTCCTAGAATAGAGACTAACATATTAGAGTTTGGTTGTATTAGAAACTAAGAAAGGCTACAAACTTAAAAAGCTACAAGTCCAACTCGAGAATGTAAAACAATAGAATGAGCTCAAAGAAACGGGAAATGAAGATGAGAACAGAAATGAATAAAATAGAATAAATTACATCAAACCAAAAGCTAGTTCTTTTGAATCAAGATAAATGAAGACTAATGTATCATTGTAAAATAATTTTAAAATGCAAAGAAAACTCAAACAGTATCAGGAATGAAATCAGAGGCATAACTATACCTATAGTTTATAGCATAATATTTTTGTTGTAGAATTATACTATTTTCTCCTCCAAAATAACCATATATTGGAAGATGTATGCTTGTGATTTTAAAAGTGCTTTTTAAATGTTAGAGTAGAACCAATATCCTACTAATTATTTTTTTATATTCTACTAATTCTCATGATAAACCTCAAATAGGTAAATATTTCCATAAAGAATTAGCAGTACCAAGCCCTTTGATATTCCCTAGGAGCAAAGACATCCATCTATGACTTTGGAATTTCCTTTTGATATATTGGGATAATGAAAAAAACTGTATTAGAGTGGAATTTAGTTTACTTTTTAACAGGGATGTAATAATATACCCCTGGCTCAATTAATATCATCCCTTTCCCCCACATCACCCCAAAAGTTCTACAAAGATTATAGTCACTCCACTGTTGGCTGTAGAAAGCTGTATACTCCTCTTGCTAGCATTCTCCAAATAAGTTACTCCTGGAGGATTTGCCATTTCTGAACTATCTTACTCCATAAAGAGTAGACTCTGCCTCTATAGCCCTCTAAGCTTTACATTTGGACATAAATAACTCAGAAATGGAATTACATCCCCCATGCAGAGCAACATATGATGGTGAACCAGGAGCTAAATCAAGCATAAATCAGGCTAAAAACTTTTTTGGTTTTTCCCTCCTCCTTCTCTTATCTTTTCTTACATTTTATATACTCGGCCATGGAAATGTAAATCTCTCAGTGTGGGGTTAAGAGCACATGTTCCAAAACACACCACCCTGAACTCAGAATGAGAATAAATCTTCATTGGTTTTGCCCCTACCAATGTCAGAATTAGGACGTTCATCCCTCTGTTCTTTCTTAGAGTCATCAGTTTTGTCTCATAGGACTGGGTACAGGTACTGCTGTGTTTGACCCTCACCTTGAATATCCTCCAGTTGTTTTTCCCCCTACGTATTCTAGTTTATTTATTTTTTAAAAGATTTTATCTATCTATCTATCTATCTATCTATCTATCTATCTATCTATCTATCTAAGAGAGAGAACACACACAAGTGGGGAGAGGCAGAGGGAGAAGCAGGCTCACTGCTAAGCAAGGAGACAGACGTGGGGCTTGATCCCAGAACCCGGAATCATGACCTGAGCCTAAGGTAGATGCTTACTGACTGAGCTACACAGGTGCCCCTAGGTATTCTAGTTTAACAAGAGTTTCCTTTAGTAATTTGTTATCTGAAACCAGGGTAAGATTTCCCCAAAATCACCCTTTGCAGACACCCAAGAAAAAAATAGTTTGATTCTGATCCATCACATTACTCTCATAATGCAATGGAGGAAACAGAAAATAATGCCTGGATGAATTATATTACCCTTGCCAGTCCATGTCTTGAAGAAATCATTGTTAGTGTTAAGTATCTGACCAGCTGGAGAATGTGCAGAAGAGTTGTACCACAAGGTTAAACAACAGAAGAGCAGATTTTTCCTTTCTGTTTATAAAAAGTATGTGGATGTCAGTTGAACCTTTTGAAAGTAACAGCTGGACTACCATTTCATAGTGTTTTCATCAACTAGAGTGTTGGCTAGAGATCCATATTATTGGGAAGAAGGAAAGAGAGAGGGAGAGAAAGTGGGAGGTAGGAGGATGGGGTGGGGGGTGGGGAGAGGGAGGAAGGAGAGTTTTCCGAATCGGCAAGAGTGATGATGAAAGAACTCCTAAGTGTATCATACCTACTGAGTAGTTACTCTAATCTTCAGTTGAAAAATATGTACATATAAGTAACTTTTACATAGTGTAGTTTAAGTGAAAGTGTTAGTTTTTAAAAATGAAAACAACAAATAAGAATAACAGTATCAAATTTGCCCAGTGCCCAAGATGTATGGTAGTACATCCTTACTGGACACTTAATGCAAGAAGGAAGGTACAGCGCTTCCTGTACCCTTCTCCTGACCTGCCAAACACCCCAACCCCACTCTGTGTTGGCCCCCTCTCTTTGGTTTAATGCCCCTAACTAGAATCCTTAGGTTTGCCTGGTCCTAGGCCATTGGGCATAAATCTGTTTTCTCCTTCATCTAATTCACCTTCCCTTTGAATCCATTTCCTGCAAAGTCTCAGAACTCATGACTTTTAGTTTTCCCTATTTAAGAAAAGTTTGACTTCTTTCCACTTTATTCTCCCTCAAAGCTCACATACAGATGAGAAATGTTTAGTCCCTAGATTTTATCTTAGATTATCAGTATCTCTTGGAGTGAAAGTACTTTGGGCCACCAAGACTAACATTTTCTGATTGTCATTGTGCTTCAAATGTTGAGGAACTACACACACGTGAAGGGCCAGAACAGAGCCAGACACAGTGAGCGCTCAACATTCTGCTGCTATTGTAGGTACTGGTATTACTACTCAGACATTGTCTAAAAGTGTCTGTCCCTGATGCATCCCTTGTCAACAAGGTGAGAGGGAGGGTGGGAAGGAATGAAGAAGCCCTTTGTGGCTGACTGGAAGCCTCAGGCTCTTTCTGTGTCCAAGCACTTTTAAAAACTATTCTTATTATTGACTGATGAGGACAATTAACAAAATCCAGCATAAGCGAGAACTTGAGACTGCTGCACTTCATGATTTTTCTCAACCCAAACATTTCTCTTACAAGTATCTTTTGATATTAAAGTTCGCACACATGTATAGTCAACTGAGAATTTTCAAGACATGTTCCTACTGCAGCTGGTTATCAACTTATTTTTTCCGAGAGGTTTTCCTGAATTGAAGGCTCTAGTCTGAGACCTTGGAGTCTCCTTTCCTGGTGCCTGCAGGATTCTGTCTCTGACCCTTCACTCAAAACTCAGGATGAGTGTGAGCAACACTTAGTTTCCCAAATTTCCCTTTAGTTTTTTCTCCCCTCCCCCAAAATACTATAAGAGAAACCATTAAAAATATGTTCTGTAACTTTGATCTAATATTTTTATTCCTTACACATGAAGGAATTTAAATCTTGCAATTTTTAGCTAACATTACATTCTGGTATGTTTTTGCAAAGAAAATACATTTTATGATGTGCCCAGATTGATGTTTCCATTTGTTCATGGAGAATGTTGCTGTTGCTTTTTTGATTCAGTATTTAATTCCATCTCAAACTGTAAAAATGCTTCCTTTTGTTACCAGACGTTTTGAGCCAGTGGTGGTATTCCCCACCACCCTCACCTCACCCTTTGGCTTCACTTTCTTTTAATGTGGCTTCTCATCTTGCACTATTACCCTCATCACAGCCTCAGCTGATCCTAAGCCCCACCCAGTCTCAGGGAAGGAGTGAGGTTGAGTCCTGGGGCAAGACACAAAGTACCCAGCAGTGAATCTTCAGGTCAAGTGAGAATAATTCCCATTCACTGGTGGCATCAAGGCCATATCAGATACAAGGCACCTGAGCTGCAGGTGTACTATCAGTAAGACCAGGGTTTGAGTCTGATGAAGTTCTGCTCACATGCACCATTTTGTTCTCCGGGGTCACACTCATATCCTCACTGCTCCCCAGGCCCAGCACCATGGATCACCTTTCTGGTCTGGGTATTTTGTTGTGTTGTGTTTTTTAGAGTGGTCCAGTTTCTGCACAATAATAAGCCTTGTTGGCCAGGCAGTCCTGTGTTCATCACAGCTATTGGATGAGGCTGACATCTCATCTCTGTCCTGCCATTTAGCATGTTCACGTTTTTTGGATATGGGCTGAAGAGCACAGAGGCCAGTAGGGATGAAGCCTGAGAAGAGCTCATCTGAACCACAGTGCTCCTGCTCAAAGTCTCCCATAGGTCTCCAGCACATCTAACATGAAAGCCAAAGTCCCTATAGTTACCTTTAGGGCCTATATGCTCTGGCCCCTGCAATTATGATCTGACTCCTGCAATCTCTGACTCACTTTCCACTTGTTCCATCTCAGCCATGTGGCACTTTGCTGTAACTCAGAGCCTTTGTACTTGGCCATTTGTTTTGTCTGGAATGCTCTTCTGGATGGCCACATGGCTTTTTCCCTCATGGGAAAAATTTGATACTGTTATTCTTATTTGGTCTTTTCATCTTAAGGCCTTCTTTGATCACCTTAGTTTATAATCATAATCTCTACCTTCAGCATGCCCCATCCCCTTTGCCTGCTTTGTGCTTCTCTGCAGCACTCACTTCTATCTCTATATGTCTGTCTGTCTGTATATGCATATGTATTGGTCGATGGATACTTTTCTATTAAATAAAAGCCCCATAAAGTCAGGATTTCATTGCTCTATTCTCAGGACCTTGAAAAGCATCTGAAGCTTAGGATACCTTTGATAAATATTATTGGATAAATGGATGAATATGTGAATTATGATGAATCTTCACTCTTGTTAAATAAACCAGCAATACAGTACAGTCCCCCTACTTTCAGTTCTCCTAGACAAGGGTTTTTGTCAAGGGTAGCTTTTACTATAGACCAAAACAAGCTTGTTTATCAGTAAGAGCAAGTAGTTTTTACATGAGAAATAGGAAAATAATATTTGCAGTAGCAATAGTCTTGACACTTAAGTCAGAGCTATGGACAAAAGGAGCCACACAAAGCTCTAACATGTGGTCTCTCCACCTTGGCCATGTTGAAATTTGAGGCTGGATACGTCTTCCTTGTGGGGGCTGCCTTGGGTGACTTAGGATGTTCAGCAGCATCCCTGACCTCTACACCTAGATTCTAGTAGCACTCTCAGGTTGTGACTACCAAACATGCCTCCAAGCATTGCCACATATTCCCTGAAAGACAAAATCCTCTTAATTGAGAATCACTGCTTTAACAGGGATCTAGTTCAGTAAAACAGATCATAACTGATGTTAAATGATACTTCCCACAAGCACATATGATTCTCTTTATGATCAGTAAAATCATGGTACCAAATTTACACAGACATATTTAAAAAAAAACAATACAGGGGAGTCATCATATTCAGTATCTGGTTAACACATGGCAAAACATAAGCTGTACTAAATTCATTTTTAAGCAATCTCTCTTTTTTGTTTAAAATAATCCCAAAAGAAGATAACCTAGAGTTTTCAATTATTTGAGGAAAGATAATATAAGGCAAAAACCCAGGAAGACTCATTCTATTTAAAAATAATTTCTTTCTTATACTCTGATGTACTGGAGTCCACCCATGTTCATCCAGATCTGTGCTTGATCTTAATTTATTTCCATGATTGTTTTATAGCTCTAAATAAATTTTTAAGAACACAAATATCTTCATGTCACAAAACTAAGCCCCTAAAGGTTTGTGGAAAGCACTGTCTTCACACACAAGAATTTAAACGACGCATGCCATAATCATCGTCATGGAGCTGACCACTACTAGCTCACAAAATGACCCATTTTCTTCCTGTTATTTTCTAAAGTTGCAGGCACAGTGTAAGTTGCTGATTCTAAAGTGGAAGAAACTGAAATGTGTAATTTCCCTGCAGAGCTAACCTTGTGGATGAAAAGAGGATGAAGATGCCTGCAGGAAATCCAGGCGATTTCTATTACAGTACATCATTTCCCACTGGCTTTGACCTGTACGAAACTATGGTTTTCAGCTGTTTTCATTATAAATGAAGTTTGTAATAACAATTTCTTATTATCATAGGATCTTAGAGTAGTTGCCTAAGCCAGTACAGTGTTCAATGCAGCCATTCCTTTTACAATGTTCCTGACATGGTTACCCAATCTACACGCAAATACAGATGGAAATGTCCAGGTGCTCATTACTCCGTAGGAAGCCTGTTTCACTGCTGGAAGTTTTAATTAATAGAATATCTTCCTTCACTTCAAGATGAATTTGCTGCTTTTTATAGAGCAACACACAATGAGTTTCTCCTGCCATAGGAGAAGGCCTTCAAGTATTTGAAGCGTTTTCTCTTAAATGTTTCTTTTTATCTAGAGAACAAATATTGTATTGAATGCAATATCTGTGAGGATATTCTTTAAGTATTTTTGCATGTTTTCCCTAAAGAAATTCTGCCCAGTGATTTTCAATTTTAATAGTATGATTCCCAACTTGTTGACTCAAATTAAAGACAAAAACCTAATAGTTGCCATCAATTGAAATATAGATTATATACTCAAAGATTATGATTTTATACTAATATATTCCTTATGATTTTAATTATTAAAATACAACTGAACAGATGTATCAAGTAATTATGTAAACATAGAAAGAAGTAGTTTCTTTCCTTAAGGAACTTTCAGTCTTGTTTGGGAGATTACATATATTATATCAGGAGGTTTTATATATTAGGAGATGATTTTTATTATATTAGAAGATTATATATATTAAAGATAAGGTTTTATATATTAGGAAATTATATATTAAATTAAAAGAGGTTACATATTAGGAAATTCTATATATTGGATTTTATATATAATGTAAAATATAATGAATATCATGCATATAATGTATATCACTCTCTAAACAGGACTAGAAACCCCTTGAGAAAGTTCCTGCTTGCATCATTGTGTCTTACATCTTCTGGCTTGGTATTCAACAGGTACAGTACTAAAATAAAATGCATTATTGTGACATCTGCAAATAAATATAAATAGTATAGAACAACATTTCTTTTTTTTCTGGTAAGGCAATTAGTTGGGTGTTTATATGAGATATATATATATGTATTTGAAATTAAATATGTTATGTATTATAAGTACAGAAAGAGTATTAGTTTTGGATATTTCCACATTTACATTTAAAGATTGATAATGTATTAATTTTTAATTTCTATAATATACTATATATACATATATATAATATATCTCAAGAGAGACCTAATAGTAGAGTGTACCATATGAAGATTTTCAGGTAATCAGTATGGACAGTAAGTGGTTTGAAGTATAGGAGAAGCAAGGTCCCTAGGAGCGAGGATGGTCAGAGAGGCCTTCCTGAGGAGTGAGGATACAGTCTTGGTGGCTGAATGGGACTCAAAGAGGGGTGACCAGGAACTATTGCAAAGACACAAGCGCATGCAGATGTGGAATGTCTAAAACTATTCAGATGATAGTTAAGCTGGAGTGGAGGGTTCTGGGATCTTGAAAAATAAAAACAGAGGCCGATTAACAAAATTAAATAGTGTTGATTAATCAGAAGGTAAATTCTACAATCACCAATGATCTTAGATTTTATTGTGTAACTGTGTAAAGACTGAGGAAGTACTAATTTTAATCCATGAACATAATTTAATGTCTTTTTTTTATTTTATTGTTTATATCTTTAAAATTTTGTCAAAATGGTTCTGCTCTTAGTCGATTTTCTTTCATGAAAAAAATTTATATATGACTTTAAGGTATGATATCAGCTGAAGCACCTTTTCTATATTGTCAAGTGGAATTAACTCATGAATATAAAAGACTGGAAATTAAGACTATGAGTGCGGATAGAGAAAACCTTGCTTAAATAATAAAAGTTATACTCTTGTTCCTACATATTACTTGGTATGGTGCGTGAAATAAATGTAGTGTAATTAGAAACAAAACACTCCTATAAGTCCTGACTTTCTTATTGAGAAATAATGTGGTCCTGAAAAATTGACACACTTCTCATCTATGAATTAGTAACAGTGAAAAGTCCCTAATCACTGTACTGGGAGGCATGTGATACTGTTGAAAGAAAACAAGATCTGGGGTTGGACATCTTGCCCTGACCACATGTCCATCTGGACCACTCCACTAGTCCTCTCCTGGATTCCAGTGTCCACTCTGCCCCCCAGGACCCCCTGCAGCACACATCTGATCACATTTATCATCTCCTCTAAATTCTAAAACTCTCTAGTATTTCTGGGATCGCAAATAAAGTACTTGAGCTAGCCATACATTTGCATATCACCTCCTGCTCCTGCTTCCTCATTCTGTTCCTCAAGTAGGCCATATTCTCTCCTTCACAGGGCCCTTGTGTGTACTCTTTGTCCATCTGGAATCTTTTACTCCTGCCTCTGCTCTTTCAAGACCATGTCATTCTTCATGTCATGATTGAGTACAATGATAATTTTTTGCAGGAGGCATAAAAGATTAAGCAATCTTTTTACTATCTCCCACAAGATCTAGCACATCGCAAGCATTCAATAAAACATTGGTTGAATTAATACATGAATTCAATGGTGGTGTGATCTTTGAAATAGAGACACTGATAATCACAGGGAAAACAGAGACAATATGTTAAGAAGGAACATGGCAAACAGTAGAGGACACAAATATGAGAATTCCTCATAACACGAATAGCTAAAAACAAACTGAAATCATAACCTGTAACATTTGATACCAAACATGAATCTGAGGAGTTCAGTGGGTATCTGTGAAAAGCATCCATTCGATAGGCTATGCCAACAGAATATACTCAAGACTGCTCAGCCTTGTAAATGTGCAGACTGGGGAATCATTTAGGTGCACCCCATTTTCCACCTGTAAATCTAAACAACTCCAAACAGTATGCTCTCTACCTTCTCCTGGTGCTCCTGGTTGCTCCTGCTTGCTGTAGATTACTGACAGCACACAGTAGCATTCAAGGCATCAGTCTCCTCTGACACAATGTGGTTCGTTATGCTTTGACCCATCACAGCCAAATTGAAGCCTGCAAAACCATGCTGACCTTGGCTTACGAGACACTTTGCTATCACCTCATCAAATAAAGCATCCCGGAATAGAGGCATTCCAGAAACGCTCCTGACAAAAATGCCCAACATTTATTTGTGACTCACAGAGAGAGCTGAATTCCTATAGTTTATGGTTCTTTGTGTGTGTGTGTGTGTGTGTGTGTGCATGACTGTGTGTGTGTGAGGCTCGCAAGGATGTCCAAAGGTAACTCAGAGAAATAACTCATGCTTTTTAATAAAAAATTAACTAAGTATGTCAAATCACCACCCAGAAGCACAGTATTGACTGATTTCACGTTTTAAGCAGAAGAGCATACTTGTAGGAAAACAAATTAATTGACTACATATTTAATGGGAAAGAAGTGCATGAAACTGATAATTGGGATAAAAGAAGGACTTGAGTATCTATGATTTTGATGAATGAATCTCATACTGGTATCACATCAATAATTTTTACACTACAGATATTTTGGCTCCAGCTTTTGAGGCTCGTCAAAGCCTCCCCAATACTGCTCATGTACAAATCTTCAGCTTTATTTTCTGCAGTCTTCTACTTGCCAATGCCAGACAGAGACCCTATATGCTATAACTTTCTAGCAAATCTGCAAAGCCTCCTCATCCTGCCAGTGTTGTAATGTAGCTCTCCCAAAGAAAATCTCTCTCCTTTATGTACCACCTGCAGTGTGCTCAATTTTAAGAACCACTACTTTCTTTCAAAAAGTGCATTTCTAAGTGCTGTGAAAGATTGGAGAGGACTATCCTTAGACCGAAACTATGTTTAACTTCATGCTTGAGTACATATCAAGAAAAGAGTAAAAAAAAATAAAATTATTATGTCACTATCCCATGCATTTAAGGATGCCTCTCTTTTTTGAGTCATTAAGATAGAACCGAGGGTCATTCCATCAACAATAGTGGACTTGTCTGCTAATGCATAGTCTTTCATCTACTCCCAGTTTCAAAATTAAAAATTGCTAGCTTTTCTTAGGAACATAGAAAAGAATGGGCTTATGTGAAATATTTAAAAAGTGGGTTCCAATTTGAGTTTCATTAACAGTATGTTGTAATCAGCAAGCTGTTCAGTCATTATTCATTAGGATACTGTTTACAGCATTTTATTATTCTTCATGAGAAAGAGAGTCAATGCCACCTAAATGTTTGACATTTGCTAATGCTTAAAAAACTGGTCTCTTCCATCTAGCTAAAAAGTTAATGGGTAAGGCGTAGGTTTCTGAACAATCTGCAAAGTGTAGAAAATGATCTACACCATTTTTGGCCATGTGGTTCTCTCCCACAGGTCTGTAATCTTCCCTAATTCACTGCAGCCACATGATGATTTGAGTAGACTTGGATGACCCATTGCTAATGCACCATTGCCTTCTATGCAAACTCTGTACCACTGAAGGTTTGTTAATACCAGAACTTTCTTAATTATAAAACACAACTCTTCGATCTCTCTTCTTATATGATGTTTCCTTGTTATTAGAGAGTCACACCATCAGTTTCTTCTTGTCAGTGACTAACTCTGGGCATTTATTATTTGCTTCAATCATCAAAGAACATAATAACAAAAAATAAAACAAAACAAAAGCTAAACTCTATGTCTTTTTTTATTTGTGGAAATTTATTTTTTTTTATTTTAAAAATTTATTTATTTATTTTTTAAAGAATTTATTTGTTTGAGAGAGAGAGAGAGAGCATAAGCAGGTGGAGCAGCAGACAGAGGGTGAAGGGAGAGCATGATAGGTGGTGGACAGAGGGAGAGGGAGAAGCAGATTCTCCACTGAGCAGAGAACCCGATATGTAGCTAGATCTCAGACGCTTAACCAACTGAGCCACCCCGGCACCCTTATTTGTGGAAGTTTTAAAAAAATGTTTGCTCACCAACATTCTAGCATATGTGGTATTTTTAAATTGCCAGTGGCTGTCACATATCCAAATCATTCTTATTTCACATTAAGATAAATAATAGACTGTTATAGAAAAAAAAAATCATCCTGTAGCAAATTCTAAGAGTCTGTCTCAATTACTAAGTTGGAACATAGTAATGGATGCATTGCTCTAAATAACCGATCTCAACTGAAGTTTGAAAATGTCTTTTCCAATTACACATTTTTGTTTTGCTGCTGTTTACTTTGATAGGACTTTTAGCCACGTTCAGGCCACCTTGCGCTTGTCTGGTGAAGTAATGGATCAAAAAACTTTCATTTGCATGATCATATATGACCTTAATTTTTTATTTTATTCTTACCTTTTAAAAGATTTATTTATTTATTTATTTATTTATGAAAGAGAGAGAGAGTAGGGAGAGGGGCATAGGGAGAGAATCATCAAATAGACTCCTCACTGAGCATGTAGCCCCATGCAGGGCTCCATCCTAGGACTCTGAGATCATGACCTGAGCTGAAACCAAGAGTCCTGGAACACTCAACTGACTAAGCCGCTCAGGTGCCTAACCTTAATTTTTTTTTAAATCATTTGACTGCCTAAAATCCCTTACAATCCTCTTGGAATGTAAGACATATAAAAAAGTAGACGAAACTACCATTTTACAAATACAGAAGCCAAAGCACAAAGAAGTTAAATGCCTAGACAAAGATCTCAGAGCAAGTGAGGTTCACGTAGTAGAATAGAATTAAGTCTCTTTAGTTCAGATAACTTTCTCTGAAGTCGCATCCAAATAAGACTATACGTAGATAACTGAATTTGGTGTGCATTTTCCCTAGTGGAAAGTTCATTCTCTACATAGTAATCTTTTCAGGCATGCCATTTTAGAATGCAAGTTTGGCAGGTGACAAGAGACAAATCTATATACAGATACACAGCAGGTGGTGGGGGAAGGTTTGGGGGAACTTCATAAGTGTGGCAGCACAAAGACAAAGATGAAGGATATTGTTGGCAAGATAAATAGAGCAGTCAGGGGATGGTTCCCGGGGGTTTGCTGGTCATTGAAGTAGGAGAAGGCTAAGCCAGTCATTTTCTTGAATTCTCTTCTGCTTTTCACTAATGTTTTAATTAGTGAATTAGTTTAGTTAATTAATTTTGTTAATTTCCTTATGGCTATAACTCCTAATTTGTATTATGTTTCTAACAGGTCAGCAAACAGGAATATAAAGTAATTTTAAGTGCAAATTAAACAAACTTCTTAGGCAGGTCATTTTAAATAAACCCAAAATAAAAATTTATATTCTTGAAAACAAGAGAGCTTCAAATTTACCACTAAATGAATACACTTGTGTACATTTCAGGTTAGAAAAATAATTAAAATAGAATTTTATTGCAGGGCGGGCAGTCTACTGGGCAATGAGAATGATGTTAGTTTTTGCATTAATCCTGAACTTTTTCTTTTTATTATTTATAAGCGTTCATCATATCCCAAGAGCATATGTGGTTCTGCTCAGATCATTAAAAAAAAAAAAAAAAAAAAAAAGAATCCCTTTCCATACAGTGTCGCTTTAAATAAACTGCAGTAAGAGCATTTTATATTGGGGATCCCTGGGTGGCTCAGCAGTTTAGTGTCTGCCTTCGGCCCAGGGCATGATCCTGGGGCCCTGGATGGAGTCCCACATCAGGCTTCTGCATGGAGCCTGCTTCTCCCTCTGCCTGTGTCTCTGCCTCTCTGCCTCTATATCTCTCATGAATAAATAAATAAAATCTTAAAAAAAAGAAGAGCATTTTATAGAGCACCTGCTATACAAGAGCATTCTATCCATTATAAGGTATAGTAAATGGGGTTATATAATGTGTTTAAATAAGGAGAAAAACAACAACCCTGGGGGCTCATGTCATGTATAGAAAGCTAGTGTCTGCCCTGAGCCTTTGTCCACATTCAGATGAAAGTTTCTGCCTCACTGTAGAAGAACATTTCCTCATCATGGATTTATAAAAGCTTGTATAAACAATGTAAAAAGAAGTCTGCTGTTCAATAAATCATTAATACTACTTCCTGCAGCCTGGGGAGTTTTCTTGAGAGATATGATTATAAGAACCCAGCAGATTTTCCTAAGCTGATCTGAGAGACCTGGAGAAATCACTGTCCCAAGGTACAATGTCCTGTCAATATTTTGAGCTTACTGCCAAGCTCAGTACATTTTATTTCTTGGGTATTACTTGGGTCACTGCCATTTGTTTGATAGATAGGCCTGATTAGCATTATCTAATCTCAACAGAACAGGCTCTCCTTAATCTCCCTCGCCAGTGTCAAGTAAGAAACCCAATGATTGTGTAAATCTGAGCTCTCTCCACAATACTTGATTCCAGCCTAACTCATTTCTTCTTCTCCTTTAGTTACTTTTTAAAAAGAGACAGAAAATACATGAGAGATTTTTAAAAACTAATACTATAATCTCTACTGACAGAAGGTGTGGGGGGGGAGGTAAAATGGGAAAAGAACCAACATTTACTGAACATCTGCTGTATGCCAGGCATGATGATTTACTCTTTAAATATTTAGGTGCATTGATGTCAATATTAACCATGCAAAAATATCTACAATTCAAGGGGCGCCTGGGTAGCTCAGCGGTTGAGCATGTCTTCCATTAAGGTTGTGATCCTGGGGTCCTGGGCCTGCTTCTCCCTCTGCCTATGTCTCTGCCTCTCTCCATGTCTCTCATGAATAAACAAATAAAATCTTTAAAAAAATCTACAATTCATATCCATGTTTATTTACTTCAGATTTAATTAGCAACCCTAAGGTGACTTCTGGTTTCAGCTGGAAGACATAAAGAGCTGGAAAGAACATCACTTCCATTTCTACAAGGGGGAAAAAGCAGGACAAGCTGCAAATTAATGAGCTTTCTTGAACCTATCACATAAATGAGGTTGCAGAGCAACCAACCAACCCAAGAGGCAGGTTCTTTCAGGAAGAAACAGGACCTGAGTGTTTGCTTACCAAATTAAACCAGTAGGAAGATCAAACTAGTAATGTTAACAAACTGCTAAAGGCAGAGTGCAGGCTAGTTGAGACTGTGAGACCTCTGAGGACTACAGACATGGGTGCAGGCAGTGATCCAGGTCTCTCCTAGATTTCTGTCTAGGAACCCCACTCAGTTCTAGGGTGACCAAATGTTTTGTCTGATTTACCTGGGACTGAAGTGGACCCCAGGATGTGGGATTTTCAGGTTTAGAAGCAGGGCAAGGTGGTGACCCTACAAGGATTTCACAGAAAAGATAGTGGAGAAACCCCAGAGAAAGCTTCCGCTGTCTGGGGCAGGAGAAAGACAGCCACTGCCCACATTTGTCCAGACCGGCTAGGGCAAGGCAATGCACTCTTCCCAGACTCTTCTCCCCTTTCTCCCACCTGCTGATCCCAGCATCATGTGTAATATAAACATGTACTTTAAAGGTCCGGAGACACTTTAGATCTCAAAAACACCTTATAAACAAACCCAGGGCAAAGAGTTTTCTTGAAAGGATTAAAATCAATTTCCTCACAAAGTAACTTCTTGAAACAGAACAAAGCAGTAAACAGTAGTGCAATTGCTATCTTATCTGAATTAATTTTATTTCTCTGATTTTTTTTTTTTCTGCTCTAAAGCAGTCAAAAAGACCACAGGTTTTCATCTAAAAATTTGCCTTCTACTGGATTACTCAGCTGGCTTTTAACTAGAAATGCAAATTTTGAAATCTGAAGTTTTAACAAGGGCATTCAAATTAGCACACATATCCAGATCATATAATTACACCTCTAACTTCCTTAGCCCCAGGGAATGGTCTTATGATTCTGGTTCAGTGAAAAATGTCCTCGATATTTGTCTTTCTTTTTCTTTCACTCGTGACTCTGAATTTCAAAAAGGAACTCAGACTCTACTTTTAAAAATATGAAATCACTGCAGAAGGAAAATACTTGATATGGAATACATCCAAAACCAATTTATTGTTTTGTTCTCTGTACAGGCAGTGCATTTATCCTAAATAAAAATATTACTGGGCAGCCCAGGTGGCTCAGTGGTTTAGCGCCTGCCTTCAGCCCAGGGTGTGATCCTGGAGACCCGGGATTGAGTCCCACGTGGGGTTCCCAGCGTGAAGCCTGCTTCTCCCTCTGCCTGTGTCTCTGCCTCTCTCTCTCTCTGTCTCTCTCATGAATAAATAAATAAAAAATCTTAAAAAAAAAAGTTTTATCTATATATTTCAGGCATTTCCTCATCTATTAATCTACCAAGTTAGAAGTTCCTGAACTAAGTGTGCCCATTCTTGGTCACTACTGACATTGTGAGTTCTGGAGGAAAAAAAGATAAAATATTAATAAATCACTTCTAGGTAAAAATGCATGTAATAGTAATACTGCCTGTCTACTGAAAGTGGTGTGCTAGGTCCAACTGGGCATACCTCTTTCAATTTTGTGGGGAGGGACATCACATAAGCAGCTTGCAATTAGCCACACAGGGGGTACTTACACCATGGAAATTAGTAATGCTACACCCAGAAATGTTAACGTACATACTGATTAATGGCTGATCTCTAATAACATGTAGTGCCTGCCTAGAAGGGTAGGGGGCAGGTATTTCAGATTCATGAAGGAGCTATAGAGAAATGGCCATGGGTACCACCACTGGAACGTTGGCCTAGTGCAAGCCACTTTCTGGAAGTACTTTTCACTCTGGTTAATGATAAGTCATAAATTATCTCCCATAAACATTCTTTTCCCCTAAAATAATGTACCTCTGATAAATTAAAGACTGTAGTGAGTTAACTATGGCCTCTCAAAAGATATGTTTACATCCAGATCCCTAGAGTCTTTGAATATGTCCTTATTTGGAAAAAGGGTCTTTGCATATATAATTGACTAAGGAATTTGGGATGAGATCACCTTGGATTACCTGGTAAATCAATGACTGGTAGCCTTATAAGAGAGAGAGGAAAAAAAAAGGCACGGAAGAGAAGTTCATTATTTAGATGGAAGCAGAGATTGGAGCCATGTGGTCACAAGGCAAGGAAGCCAAGAAACATGTGAAGCCATCAGAAGCTAGAAGAGGCAAGCAAGGATTCTCTCCTAGAGTCTCTAGTGGGAATATTGCCCTGTTGACACTTTATTTCAGACTCTGGCTTCTAGAACTATGTGAGAATATTTCAGTTGTTCTGAGCCACCTGTTTGTAGGGATTTATTATGACAGCCACAGGAAACTAGGACAAGGATCAACAGGAATTAAGATTTATTCTAATTATTTCTCTAAGACACATGCCATCCAGACCCACTAATTCAAAGATATAATAGACAGGCATCCTCTTTCACTCTATACCTCTTCACTTTCAGTTTCCAACCTCTACATTTCCTCCTCAAAACAGCTCTTCCACTCAATCTGTCGTCACTATGGTCATTTTGTGGGCAACTCACTTCCCATGTCTGCTTTCGAGTTCATCTTTCACATAGGCTGAAATGAATCATTTACTCTGGCATTCTCTTCACCCCCCTACTCAGCAAATGTTGGTTCTTTTCTAATCTGGGTTTTCTCAGCAGCAAGTGGGTGTGATCAATATCAAACTGTGACAATTTAGGCAAGAGAGAAATATCACTTTAAAGAGGAAATGCCAAACATTATCAAATAAAAACTAAAGAAAAAGTGTGACCTGAGCCAGCAGCCATAGGACCACAGCACTGTCAGGATACCATGTAGAGGAAAAAGACAGAAATAGCTCTCTATCTGTTCCATACAATTGTAGCTTCCCACTTCTCCAGACTCATCTCATGGCATTTTCACTCTCACTCTATTTCCAGGCACAGCAAACTGTATTGACACCTGAGTGCCTTCAACTGCGAATTAGTTTAGAGTGACTTGGCCATTAATATAATGGCATGAATGGCTGTGAAATACCTCTCACCTCTGACCCAGGATTTCTACTAGATCTTATTTTATTTTATTATTTTATTTTATTTTATTTATTCATGGGAGACACAGAGAGAGAGAGAGACAGGCAGAGACATAGACGGAAGGAGAGGCAGGCTCCATACAAGGAGCCCGATGTGGGACTCAATCCTGGGACTCCAGGATCATGCCCTAAGCCAAAGGCAGACGCTCAACCGCTGAGCCACCCAGGCATCTCTCTACGAGATCTTAAGATGTTATTCCAAACCCATGTTTTATACTCATATGCATGAGGATACTCATTTCCACAAAAATAGAAAGGAATCTAAATGTTTGATAGGGAAATGATACAATAATCTCTAATACATGAATTTGATAACTACTAAGTAGCCAGGAAGATAGTATTTATGAGGCCTCTGTAGTAACATAAAAGACATGTGTAATATATAATATAATGACAAGTGAATAAAACAGGATATAAATTTGTAAACAACTTAGTATGTATGTAGGCATATATATAGAGAGAAGATATTAGTTTTATATTGCACTGCTACTAATTCAGCAGTTGAAAACAACTATCTCATCGTTCTATAGATCACAAATCTGGGGCTTGACTGGGTTTTCTACTTAGGGTCTCGTGAGATCAAAGTGAATATGTTGACTGTGTGGGTTCTTATTTAGAGGATCTGGGAAGGAATTTGCATAGAAGCTTATTCAGGTTTTTGCCAGAATTCGGTTCCTTGTATTTATAGGATTAATGTACCCATTTCCTTGCTCTCTGCAGGCCTTCAACATTTCTTCTCATGTGACTCCTTCCATCTTCAAACCAGCAAAGGTTCATGGGGTCCTCTTCATGTTTCAGCTCTCTCTGACTTCACCTTTTGCTTTCCTCTTTTGCCTTTTGAAGGTCTCAACTGATTAGATCAGGCTTACCCAGATAATCTCTGTATTTTAAGGTACACTTAGGACTTAGGACTTTAATTAAATCTGCAAAATTTCTTCATAGCAGTCATATCTAGATTAGTGTTTGGCTAAATAATCAGGGGATAGAAATCTTAGCAGGGCCATCTTTAGAATTCTGACTATCTATCTATCTGTCATCTTTAATGGTTAATTTTATCTGTCAACTTGACTGATCAAGGGATGTCTAGATAACAGTTAGACATTATTTCTGGATGTGTCTGTGAAGATGTTTCTAGAAGGGATTAGCATTTGAAGTGGTGGACTGAGTAAAGCAGGTGGCCCTCTCAATGTAGGTTGGTATCACCCAATACTCTGAGGGCTTGAACAGAACAAAGAGGTGGGGGAAAGTTGGATTTGCTTTCTCTATCCTTGACTGCTTGAGCCAGGACATCCATCTTATTCTGCCCTCAGTGTTCCTGGTTCTCAGGCCTTCAGATTTATTTATTTATTTTTAAAGATTTTATTTATTCATGTGAGAGAGAGAAGAGAGAGAGAGAGAGAGAGAGAGAGAGAAGCAGGCTCCAGGCAGGAAGCCTGACGTGGGACTCGATCCCGGGTCTCTAGGACCACACCCTGAGCTGAAAGTGGCTCTAAACCGCTGAGCCACCTGGGCTGCCCAGGCCTTCAGATTTAAACTGAAATTTACACCATTGGCTTTCTGGCTCTTAGACCTTCAGCTATACCATGGACTTCCTTGGGTTTCCAGCTTGCAGATCATGGAACTTCTCAGTCTCTATAATAGTATAAACCAATATTTTATAAATCTATCTATACATCCTATTGGATAACCTTGATTAATATTCTACTTACCTATCTATTTAGGAAAGACTCCCCATGCAAAATTTGATTCTGATAGTAGGCTAAAGATGCCACACATGCATATGTTCTATAGGAAAAACACTAAAATATATGAATGTATATTATGATTGATGAAAGGGTTATTGATTTATTTTTGTTTTTCCCTCTACCAAATATTCCATTACATTTTTATATTACTTGTGTAAATGAAAAACTATCTGATTTTGTTTTATCCCTTTCTAATACTTCATCTCACCCTTGTGTCCCCATCAGTGGCCTTGGTAGTTGTTCTTCTTAGCCCCCTGGGTGCTTTGTCTTAGGTTCCTTAATTTTCTATTTCTCTTGCTGCTTCTCTCTTCACATTTAAGCAGCCCCAAGTACAACCAAATCTCCTTCCATGATGGATTTTATCCATTCCAACACTGCCCACCTCTAGGCTTTCAGCCAATCTCAACAGAATGTCTTTAACTGATCCTACATACTCTACATATTTCCATAGAGTCTTTCCCACATGTTGTTTCAACATTCCCGCCTCAAAATATACCTTTGCCTTTTGTTTTCTACTAGTTCAAATTTGGACTCCAATGTGTGTTTTACTACTCCCTTTATATAATCTTTCTTCAACTCTTCACCTTATTTTTAAAATTTTGCCATTTTAAATTCTCTACTTTGGCCAAGCAAGCTTTGTTGGATTCACTTCCATGTTCTGTAAGTATCCAACCATCTGTGTTTCTCCTCTCTCATTTAAACCTATCAATTTGATGACACTTTAATGATGTCATCTTGATGAAGATCTTAAGGTTTTCTTGGTCCTTATTTCCATGAAATTTCTAAATATGGAAAAAGATATTTTAAAATATGCAGGTATTATGTAAGATACTGTTATAGGATAGCATAATCACTAGAAAACTTACGGTTGCTAGAGAATGTCCCAGGACCCTTAAAACTAATATTTTTCCAATTTTTAAAAAACTGGAAAGGTATGTCCTAAAAATAAGAGATTAGTGAACATAGTATCAGTCACAGGCAAAATATTAGAAGGGATTATGGTTTTTTTTGTCACTAAGGACAGGAAATATGATCAGTAGACGCAATAAGAGTGTTATTTAATCATATTTTTTTCAGCCTTATTGAAATATGATCAATAGGACTAACCATAGTTTTGCTAGATTTCCTTAGCCTCCATCAGGGGAATGCTTTCAGCAAGGTAGAGTCTTATGACAGAGTCTCATGATATCATTGTAGTGAGAATGAGAACTGTGAGCTGGATGATAATAAAATAGGTAAATTCATAGGTAGTGAAATAACTACATCCAAGAATTTTAATAAGATAGAGGTCAACTTGGAATGCTTGGGTGGCTCAGTGGCTGAGAGTCTGCCCTCGGCTCAGGTCATGATCCTGGGGTTCCAGGATTGAGTCCCCCATTGGGTTTTCCACATGGAGCCTGCTTCTCCCTCTGCCTATGTCTTCCTCTCTCTCTTGGTCTCTCACGAATAAATAAATAAAATCTTAAAAAAAAAAAAAGATAAAGGTCAACTTAAAGAGGTCCCACAGACATGCCACAAAGTTTACATCACTTCTACTCTCACTTTAACACATATATCAATGATTTAAATAAATATTCAGAGGCATTCTTACCTAATGTGTCAATTAAGGTAGTTAGAAAAATTTGTTAAGGCAATGAGTAGTGGGAAAAAAGCAAGAAGTTCCAGGAAATCTGAAATTTCATGCTGTTATCAAGAATCAAAACTAAATACCAACAAATATGAATCCTTTCACTTGATTTTATTTCATCATGGGTGAGACCTAAAAAATGTTCACATTAACAAAAAATAAGAAAAGTTTATGTTGACTACATCTCCAATCTGAGCCACAAGTCATCTTAAGGTAAAAAATATATATTATTTCAAGGTAGATTATAGATACATGAGATCTAGCCAGTGCCTTGCAAGTAAATAATCTCTCCCTATCCTAAACTTACTGAATTACATTTCAAAAAGCCATTTCAGATTCTGGGCTCTATATTTAACCAGGAAAAACAGATAATCTGAAGACTAGCCAAGCAATGTTATCAGAAAGATCACTGTATGAGAAACCTGGCAAAGGAGGGACAAATTGAAAATAATGAAGTGCTGGCTTCCAAAAGACAAGTGGTTAGAGAAGGAGCATGGTAGCCATTGTTGTACATCCAACAGGCTCTCAGGTGGAAGAACAGGGCCCACAAGGTGCAAATGATAGCGAGGTTGGTTCCAGCTTAGTGTAGGGAAAACTTTTCTAACAATTCAGTTGTTAGAATAAAATGTGTCTTCTTGCATAACAGTGAGATGTCTTTTCCTGGAAGTTTTCAGGCAGATGCTAAAGAATTCCCCTTGAGGTGTGTACTGTATATAGGGATTCCTGCATTTTGTAGGTTACTGAATTGAGAAAATGGAGAGAATACCTAATGTGCACTGCTCTCCCTGCATAACTGCATATGCACATTTACAGTAAACATGGGCTGTGCATGCGGACAGATGGTGTCACTGAAAAATGACAGGTGGTTTGACAGGGTTTCACAAGTTGTGATGGATTGAGAAAGGTTTGTAGACAATGATTTCATCTGGTGTGGGTGCTTGAATTGCTGGGACAATAAACAAAGTGGTATCATCACAAAAGGAATTTGTTTGCTGCTAAAGAATGTTGAGTCCAGTGGGTTTTTGTTAACAGATTCTCTGTGCTTTGCATGGATTAGGAGCATGCTCTTGTTATTATAAAACACAAAATATGATGGGATCATGAAAGTCAGAGAGGGGTGAACCACTCTGAATAATGCCCACCAGCTACTCTGCCTCTTTGATGCTAAAATCAATTACCCAAAAAGCTGAAGAAAGAATCTTTCAAACTTTCAGTTTATTTCTCAGATCTCATAGCATTTCATAATTATATTTAATGTGAGAAAGACTGGCAAAGGATGTAACCTTTAGATATAAGACAAGATCATGGTCTTACCAATACTTTGTCTTTCTTTATAATTGCTCACAACCTCAAATATGTGAAATGCAGTAACTTCACATCAGTGTACCCTTGAGGTTCACTCAGATTAAATCTGTCATATTACTGATTTTAAAATACAACATCTGTCATTTTTTAAACTTAAGTGAAGACAAAATATATACACGTTATCTCTCTTAAACCTCCATCTTTTATAAAAATTGTCAATAGTAAAGATGAATGCTAAGATCAGCAGAAAGACATTAAAGTCAATTTTGAGGTCACTAAACAACTCAAATATTTAAAAAAGTAACATTTCATGAATTTGGAGTTGGCCCATTCAGAACCTACATAAAAATATTCCAAGCTGAGGGTTCGGTGAGAACTTTGTTATTAAAACGTAAACTCTAATACATTAACATATTTGCATTGGGATAATAATACTAATTGCAATGGAGACATGTTATTCATTACAATAATGGCTAGTAATTTATTGATATTGAAAGCAATAGTACTAGACAGTCATGAAATTTTGGAACTAGAAGACAAAAAAATCACTGAAAATATTTTTTAGCCTTAGGTTTACAAACTAAGACCCAGAAGGTCCAGCCCCTACCACAGCCCAAGTAGCTGGTTACTTGGGTGTGAGGTACAGAACCCAGGATTCTCTGGTCACAGTCAAATGTTCTTAATAACACATGGCAGGGTAGATGAAGCCCAAAGGAAATTAACTCAAGAGATACTGTAATGACTGCCTGGTTTATACAGTGAACTGTACTAAACCCTTGTGGGAAAAGTGGGTATTCCAAAAAGCTTAGCACTTTTCTTAAAGAAATAGTTTGAGATCAGGGACCAAGGCTGAAGACCTCAAAATCAACACAAGGCTGAAAGCATGGCTCAGGATACTAATATAGGAAATAAAAGCACATGACTAATTTGCCTACTGATGTGTGTATAACATGTTTTACAAAAACATTAAGGAAAGATGGGGAGGTATGAACATGCTCTCAGGAGGAAGGGGAAGTTGAACTGGATTTCAGAGAATGGATGAAACCTAAGGAGAGAAAACAGGGAAGATGCTTTCAAAGGAAGATAAGTACATCTGTAAAGTGCTGTCCCTCCAAATCATAAATATTTAACATTTATATTAGGTGACAGATATTGTTCCTAAGAGTGATTAGCATTTTGGGATAGCAATGACTTGTATATTTCCTATCCTGATTGAGTTCAGATGGAACAAACAAAGAACTATTTTTTTAAAAAGATTTTATTTATTTATTCATGAGAGACACAGAGAGAGAGAGAGGCAGAGACACAGTCAGAGGGAGAAGCAGAGTCCATGCAGGGAGCCCGACGTGGGACTTGATCCCAGGACTCCAGGATCACGTTGTGGGCCAAAGGGAGGCGCTAAACCGCTGCGCCACCCAGGGATCTCAAACAAAGAACTATTAATTCAGTGTTTTACTTATTTATTTTTACCCTTTCTTTCCACAAAGTAACTGAAGCAGCATGCAAATATATATATATCACATAAAATAAATTACTGAGGGAAAATAATAAACTCACGAGTAAAAGGAAGACTAGCCAACAAAGAAGCATAGTATATAAGACCAAGCAACTCTTCATCAAGGGCACAAATTTGACTAGCAAAGAAACATACATCATTTAAAAACAAATCTGTAATTCAGGAGAGGATTTTTGCCTTTGTGTTTGCATAAAGAAGTCACCCAGGGATCCCCTGCTAAAAGTAATTCTATGAGGGGTCTCGAGTAGTGTGCCCTGCATGCCCCAGATCTAGGATGATCTGAGCATCTTGATACAAGAGTAAAAATTCTAATATATACAGGAATAGATGGATTACATATTCTTCAGTTTATACTCATTCACATATTGCACAAATTTTATTGGGCACCTATTATGTGATAGCCACTAGGCAGACAGTGGTGAGTAATACAGTATTGAGGGAATGCAGATATTAAATGAACAGAGAAGACAAATGGTATGTCATGAATGCTCTTAAATAGTAATAATAAATATGATTTCTCAGAACTGAGCATTTGATGGCAGAGAGTTTTGAGGTTACAGTCTCTGGCGAGAACTTGCAGCAGACATGCTCATGTTGAAGGATATTCTCTATTCTTTAATAACCAGCCAGGTGGAGGGCAAAGTAAGAATCTACTTTTGAACATGAAAGAGTAAGGGTTAGGTGGACCTAGAGAACACTGATGGACAGGAACATTGTCTTCTTAAGGAAGAAGTTCTGTATCTGCTTCAATACATGAACAAATGGACTGGGAATGCCTGGTATACTCAACATTATTTAAAGATATTAAAAACAAAAAAAAAATCCCTCATACTTTAAAATCACATATACAAATATCCATAGACAAATCCCCTAAAATATCTAAAGACTGTCCCAGTTTTGCTTCCTGGTGGATCTTCCAGGATTAAATGACCATAAATTATAGCTTTTGGTAATTGATCTGCAAGATAGAACAATTTACTGATTATAAGTCAATTGAATGGTGGGAAACTGTCAAAAATGTTTAGTTTTATTTTCAAGAGACTCCCTCTGGCAAAAAATAATAATAATATAGGACCTGTTGTCTGTTTTGGACATTTCTAGGTATTAACAGAATTACGTCGTCATATTACAGAAGACAATTTATATTTTTAATTTCAATAGCAAGTGGTATGTATCCCGGACATTGAAAAACAGTATCAAATCATTTAGATAAAAGTGAAAATGAAAGAGGAGAGGCCAACTGCATCTGTGTTTGATTGTGTTTAACATTGTTAAAAATGTTTCTCAGGGGAAGCCTGGATGGCTCAGCTGTTGAGAGGCCGCCTTCGGCTCAGGGCATAGTCCGGGAGTCCCGGGATGGAGTTCCACACTGGGCTCCCTGTGGGGAGCCTGTTTCTCCCTCTGCCTGTGTCTCTGCCTCTCTCTCTGCGTGTCTTTCATGAATACACAAATAAAATCTTAATTTTTTTTTTTTCTCAGACCACCTTGGTGGCTCAGTTGGTTGAGCTTCTGGATCTTGGTTTTGGCTCAGGGTTGTAGAATTGAGCCTCTCTCTCTCCCTGCCATCCCATCAGGCTCCCGACTGAGGGAGGAGTCTGCTTGAGTTTCTCTGCCTCTCACCCTCCTCCAATCCCTGCGGGCTTGTGAGAGCAGGCTCTTTCTCATTAAAATAAATAAATCTTAAAAAAAAATTTTGTCCTAAAGAGGCCATCATCATAACTGTCCTTTCTCTTTTAAGAGGCATTAAGATGCAAATTCTGAAGATTATCAGTAATTGGATCAATCTGAGTTGTGACATAACCAATTCCTAAGTAAAGTCTGAAGAAAAATTAATAAAAGTTGCAAATAGCAACATGCACTTTCTTACACTACACACAAAAATAAATTCAAAATTAAAGACCTAAACGTGAGATCTGAAACCATAAAAATCCTAGAAAAGAACATAGGTAGTAACTTTTCTGACATTGGCTGTAGCAATTTTTTTCTAAATAGTTCCCCTAAAGCAAAGAAACCAAATAAAAAATAAACTATTGGGAGTACATCAAAATAAAAAAGCTTCTTCACAGTGAAGGAAATAATCAACAAAACTAAAAGGCATTGATACTGTTTTTCAATGTCCGGGATACATACCACTTGCTATTGAAATTAAAATGCAAGAAGATATTTGCAAATGACATAGCTGATAAAGGGTTAGTATCCAAAATAAATAAAGAAATAATACAACCCAATACTCAAAAAAACAAATAATCCAAAAACTGATCAGAAGACATGAGCAGACATTTCTCCAAAGAAGACATCCAGACGACCAACAGACACATGAAAAGATGCTCATCAACACTTAATATCAGAGAAATGCAAATCAAAACTACAATGTGATATCACCTCACACCTGTCAGAATAGCTAAAATCAGCAACACAAGAAACAAGTATTGGCAAGGATGTGGAGAAAAGGAATCCTCTTGCATTCTTTTTTTTTTTTTTTCCCTATTGCATTCTTGATGGAAATGCAAACTGGTGCAGCCACTGGAAAACAGTATGGAAGTTCCTCAAAAAGTTAAAAGTAGAACTACCCAATGAGAAATCAAACTACTGGGTATTTACCCAAAGAATACAAAAACACTAAATCAAAGGGATAATTGCACCCCTATGCTTTTGGCAGCATTATTTATAATAGCCAAGACATGGAGGCAGCCCAAGTGTCCATCAATAGATGTGTGGATAAATAAGCCACCCAAGTGCCCAATGACACCAGCTTCTTCTTTTCTCCTGGGATCAACAGATTATGAGAGGGAGAGAAAGAATACCTTTTAAAAATATTTTGTTGGGATGCCTGAGTGGCTTAGTGGTTGAGCATCTGCCTTTGGTTCAGGGTGTGATCCTAGGGTCCTGGGATGGATTCTCACACTGGGCTCCCCACAGGGAGCCTGCTTCTCACTCTGCCTATGTCTCTGCCTCTCTCTGTTTGTCTCTCATGAATAATATACATAAAATCTTTTACAAATATCCTTTGTCTAAATACTTTGATCATATTTCAATAGTATTTAATTTCTTTTAGCAAAAATTAAGTGATTTACTCTAGATTTTCACTGCAAGTTGATGAAATGATGCTTTCTCAAGGTGCTAACAGATTTCTTGTCTGAGTGCTCACCTGCATTCCTGCTGTGCTGGAATTCTCAGGGTCCTCTACCTGCATTCCTGCTGTGCTGCTTGGGAGTTTTGTTCTGTTCTCTACGAGTTGTTCACAAGACTTTCACCTGACCTTCAGCAGAGCATCATTCAGGGCAATATAGGCAGCTCCAGGCTGGAGTCAGAGAATCAGGAGGATGACCTGGGTCTCTGTAGCACTATTCACACCCCTGCAGGCTCCCCAGAGCAGCTTAGCCACCCTCCTGGATAGACCCAGCCTTGAATCAAAGGTAGATAATGTTGGACACAGTTTATACTGAAGGATATGAAAGATCAACTATCCTAACAGGTACTTTTATTGAGAGGGGCTAGTTCTGTCTCCCACTGCCCGCTCAGAGAAGCCTGGAAGTTTCCCCAAGGCCTCAAAGTTGCTTTCTCCGTGACAATTCTCTCCTGTTGGTGCCACACGGAACCATCAACCAGGTATCAGTGTCTCTACAGGGATCGATTGCTCTGCAAACACTCCCTGAGCACCTGCTCAGTAGGGAGCACTGTCCTTGGTACAAAGAGGGATAAGGAGTGGACTCCTCTGACCTACAGAAAGCATGTGACCTGCACTTACAGTGTGGTCAGTGAGCATTTGCAGAGCAAAGACTATCTACAGAACATGCGCCTACATTTTTATATTGTTATTCATTAATTGTCAGAAAGATCCCAGGGTGTGTTATTACCATCCTATCATCATCACCATAACTATCATCATCATCATCATCATTATACCCATTTTTCCCATGAGACATTTTGGATTCAGAGAAGTTAAGTGACTCATATGTGGTCACATAACCTGTCTTCTCCAATGTTTCCCATTACCCTGTATCTGCTTAGTCTGCCTGTTGATTCAGGAATCTCCCTCTTCCTCTACAATCTTGCTGCCCCAAGTGTGTTCCACAGACTCCATCTGGGCATCACCTGGGAGCTTGTTAGACGTGCAGAGTCTCAGCCCCACCCAGACCTACCAAATCAGACACTGTATTTAACAAGCCCCCCAGACAGTCTGCCTGCAGGCTGAATTCTCAGCAGCACTGCTCCATGAATCACCAAAGAAGCTCCTGCTACAGAACCCCTCTGGCTCCTGTCTCTGCAGGATGCAGTTCTGTAAAGGGAAAACTAACTTGACTCCATAAATTTTGGTTTGTAAGTGCCAGAGCAGCTTATTACAAGGCAATTTCAACTAGAAGGCAGTTTCCTATCACAGATACTGAAAAAAATTATATTTCCCACACCGATTTTACATTTAATGATTCAGTTTGCAAACATTGATCATGGTGTGTTACTGCGAGGCTCTGTGTGTGATGTGGGTCTCAGTGGTTTCCCATGGGAGGCTACTCCCTGCTTATGGTGATTCAGCCAATTCCTGGTTTCAGAGTTGCATGTTTATAATAAATTGCATCGGCAGCTCTCTACATGGTGCTTTCTTATTGATCCATTCATTTAGTCAACAAATATTTGAAGAGTGTGCACAAAGCACTGTAGAAGTCTATTATGTTTACATGTACTCAGCTTTTACATTAAAGTATCTGCTGAAGTAATGATTCAATGGACACACACACACACACACACACACACACATTTTTCAGAGGGTAGATTGAGGGAGAGGGAGAGAGAATCTTTTAGCAGGCTCCACACCCAGTGCAGAGCCTGACAAGATAAAATTAACCATCTCAGCATAGGAGTATTACAAGATGCAAAGCCTTCTGAGACACAGAATATTTCCTCTTAGCTTTGAACTATAGGATGACTCTGTCTTTGTTTGGGGACAACAAAAAGACTGTCTTTTGAAGAGTCATTAGATACTGAAGATTCAGGCTAACAAGTCTGTTTCATGCCACTTTGAAAGATGTTTTTAAAAAGAAAGTCATCAAACCCAAGAAGTTTATAAGAGGTAACTGGTAATTTTTAAAAATAAGAACTATTCATATAATTTACATATAATTCAGGGCAACTTAGTGTCCAGTTCAGTGGATTTTGATAAATGCATATAGCCCTGTAACCATTACCTAAATACTTTCTATCACTCCAGAAAGTTTTTATTGATAGACTACTTTCTTTCTCCCATGTTTCATGTGGAGTAACATATAATGTATTTTAATTCTTATTTAACATTTTGAAGAAGGCAATATTATTCCCATTCTAAAATTTTAATAGAGAAGATCACAGCATTTGTCCAATAACCAGCTATTTACTCAGTGATAACAGAATTTGAACCTGGGCACAGTTTCTCCAATTCCTTAACTACTGCAGGGCACTAACTCCCCAGATACTTCAGCGCCATACTTTCCATTTGCAACATCAAATCTAACCAGTTCCATGAGCAAGCCTCACTCAGCACTCCCCTTCCTCCATTTATTCCCATAGGTAGTTGTGCACTCCTCTGTAATCCTTATCATATTACAGTTGATCCTTGAACAATGCTGGTGTTAGCAGTGCCATGCCCCTGTGCAGTTGAAAATCCATGCAGAACTTTTAATTCCCCCAAAACTTTACCAATAGCCTACTGTTGACCAGAAGCCTTTCGGATAACATAAACAGCTGATTAACATATGTTTTGTATGTTGTATGTATTATACATTGTACTTTTCTGATAAAGTAAGCTAGAGAAACGAAATGTTATTAAGGAAATCACAATGTAGATGGAGCCCTTGGGTGGCTCAGTCGGTTAATCATCTGCCTTCAGCTCAGGTCATGATTCCAGAGTGCTGGGATGGAGCCCTGGGGCTCCCTGTCATCAGGGAGTCTACTTCTCCCTCTCCCTCTGCCTTCCCACCCTCCCCACTAATGCTCTTTCTTTTTCTCAAATAAATAAATAAAATCTTAAAAAAAAAAAAAGAAAGAAAGAAAGTCAAAAGGAAGAGAAAATACATCTATAGTACTGTGCTGTATTTAGTGAAAAAAATCTGGGTATAAGTGGGCCCACACAGATCAAACCTGTGTTGCTCAACCAAAATTTCTTCTACTTCTTTAATCCCACATACTACTCCAGTGATCTGAAGATAAGAGCAATTCAATAAATATTCACTAAATAAATAAAACACAGTTTCATAATTTTGAATATTTATTTAAGTTTTCCTGCTTTGAATGCTAATGAGGAACATTTTAATTATTCTTTTCATGTGTCTGGATTGGTGCAGCACTGTGAATCATAGAGACATGTTCTGAAGGAATAAGAATAATAATTTTAAAGAATAATACTAAGCTTCATTTGGAACAATAAGAAAATAACAATTAGAACATCCAGTTATTGAGCATTTACCACCTAACATACTCTGCTAAGTAATTTATTTGCTTATCCACATTTGTTAATGAAAAACATAGTCTCTAAAATCAGACTTCTTAGGCTCAAATCCCATTTCTACTTCTTATTAGCTTTCTTGTGTAAATTATTTTATAACCATGTGTTTCAGTTTCCTCACTTTTGATTTGGGATAATAATTACTACACACCTATATAATTCATCAGAATTGAACAATTAAAAATGCTTTAAAAAGTGCCTGACACATACAAGGCATTCTTATTTTGTTATTATCTCATTAAATTAAAAAAAAGATCAATTATCTTAACTTACCTTTCTTTTTTTATTATTTTTTTAAATTTTATTTATTTATGATAGTCACACAGAGAGAGAGAGAGAGAGAGAGAGAGAGACAGGTAGAGGGAGAAGCAGGCTCCATGCACTGGGAGCCTGACGTGGGATTCGATCCCGGGTCTCCAGGATTGCGCCCTGGGCCAAAGGCAGGCACCAAACCGCTGCACCACCCAGGGATCCCTTAACTTACCTTTCTTAATTAATTTGGTAAATCAAGAAGAATATTATGGTTCATACTCCTCACAAAAAAAAAAAAATTAAGATTTCAGAATTATTTTTCCCTGAACAGATTTTTGACAGAATGACCACATTAGACTCATGTATAAAACACATATCTGAAATTAAGAATGGCACTAAATATAAAATGACACCATTAACAAACAAAATCATTAACTCTGGAAATCTCATTTTAAAGCAAACTCTAGGGGATCCCTGGGTGGCTCAGCGGTTTAATGCCTGCCTTCGGCCCAGGGTGTGATCCTGGAGTCCCGGGATCGAGTCCCACATCAGGCTCCCTGCATAGAGCCTGCTTCCTCCTCTGCCTGTATCTCTGCCTCTCTCTCTCTCTCTCTCATGAATAAATAAATAAAACCTTAAAAAAAAAATAAAGCAAACTCTAAGGTGAGAAAGCCTAAATGGCAGAACAATAATTCAGAATTCCCTTGGTTGACATTAGAGATGAGCAAAATGCAGACACAAAATGATCTGCATTTTGTGGGGTTATTACTAAAAGTGAATATTTAGCTAAAAAAAATCCAATATTTTAAAAGACTGAATGTTTTCCCCCTATAATCAGTAGCAAGACAAAGAGGTCTGCTCTCACCACTTCTATTCAACCTTTTACTAAAGATGACAGCCAGAGTAGTTAGGCAAGAAAGTAAAATAAGATGCATCCAGATTGGAAAGAAAGAAGTAAAGTTGTCTTTATTTTAAGTTAACATAATCTTGTACCAAAAAATGGCTAAGTAATACACTAAAAAACATTAAAACTAATGAATAAGTTCAGCAGTTTTGTAGGATATCAAAATATATATACAAATATCAGTTATATTTCTATACAATATCAATGAACAATGTGAAAATTAGATCAAGAAAACAATACCATGTAAAATGAAATAAAAAATAAAATACTTTGGAATAAAATCAATAAAACATGTACTCTAAAATTATCAAAAAATTGTTTACATAAATTAAAGGAGACCTAAATAAACGAAAAGCTATCCCATGTTCATGGAATTGAAAATTCAATATTGTTAAGATGGCAAACTGATCTACAGACATAGCCCAGACCCTATCAAAATTTCAGCTGAATTTTTTGTATTTCAGATGGACAAATTGAACCTAAAATTCATATGGAAATTCAAGATACCCAGAATAGCCAAATAATTTTGAACAGGAAGAGCAAAGCCAGACGACTTGTACTTCCCAATTTGAAAACTTATTTAGAGCAATAGTAATCAAGATGATGTGTTACTAGCATAAGAATAGATATATAGGGGATCCCTGGGTGGCTCAGCGGTTCAGCACCTGCCTTTGGCCCAGGGTGTGATCTTGGAGTTCCGGGATCAAGTCCCACTTCGGGCTCCCTGCATGGAGCCTGCTTCTCCCTCTGCTTGTCTCTCTGCCTCTCTCTCTCTGTCTGTCTATCATGAATAAATAAATATTAAAAAAAGAATAGATATATAGATAAATGGAATAGAATAGGGAATCTGAAAATAAACCCTCACATTTACAGTTAATTGATTTTTGGTAAAGGTGCCAAGATAAGTAAATGGAGAAAGAATCATCTTTTCAACAAAAGGTACTGGAAAAGCTGGACAGCCATGGGCAAAAGAATGAAGTTGGACCCTTACCTCCTGCCATATACAAAATTAACTCAAAATGAATCAAAGGCTTAAATGTAAAAACTAAAACTTACAAAATTGTTAGAAAAACATAGACATACATCTTCACGATCTTGGATTTGGCAATGATTTCTTAAATATAAAACCAAAAGCATAAGCACCGAAGGAAACGTGGATAAATTAAACTTCAGCAATATTCAAACTTTTGTGCTTCAAAGAATACTATGAAGATAGTAAAAAGGCAACTCATAAAATGGGAAAACATTTTCGCAAAACATATATTTCATAAGGGATTTGTCTCTAGCATAATAAAGACTTCTCAGAACTTAATAATAAAAAAGATGGGGAATCCCTGGGTAGCTCAGTGGTTTAGTGCCTGCCTTTGGCCCAGGGCATGATCCTGGAGTCCTCTGATTGAGTCCCACATCATGCTCCTTGCATGGAGCCTGCTTCTCCCTCTGCCTGTGTCTCTGCCTCTCTCTCTCTCTCTCTCTCTCTCTGTATGTGTGTCTTTCATGAATAAATAAATAAAATCTTTAAAAAATATAAAATTAAATTTAAAAGATGAAGAAACCAATTAAAAATGGGCAAGAGATCTTAACAAATATTTTTCCAAAGAAGATATGCAAATAGCCAATAAACACATGAAAGGATGCCCAACATCATTAGTCAAGAGAGAAATGCAAATCAAAATCGAAATCATACTGAGAAATCACTTCATATCCACAAGGATGGTTATAAAGTAAGATAATGAGAAGTGTTGTTGAGGATATGAAGAAATCAAACCCTCAAACACTATTGCTAGGAATGTAAAATGATACAATCACCTTGGAAAACAGTCTGGCAGTTTCTAAAAAGTTTAAAAACAGTTATCACTTGACCCAAGAATTCTACTCCAGGAATATACCATCTACAAAAAATTTGTCCATGAATGCTCATACAAGTATTATTCATAATTGCCAAAAGTAGAAATAGGGAAAATATCTGGTATATCCATACAATGGAATATATATATATATATTTAAGATTTTGTTTATTTATTCAGGAGAGACACAGAGAGAGAGAGAGAGGCAGAGACCCAGGCTGAAAGAAGCAGACTGCCCTAGGGGAGTTCAAAGTGGAACTCGATCCCAGGACCCTGGCTGGGATCACACTGAGCAGATGCTCAACCACTGAGCCACCCAGGCTTTACAATGGAATACATTTTGACAATAAAAATAAATGGAGTATCAGTATACACACTGCTGCATAGATGAAAACTAAAAACATAATGCTAAATGAAAGAAGTCAATGACAAAGGACCACATATTGTGTAATTCCCTTTTATATAAATGTCCAGAATAGAAAAATGTATAGAGACAGAAAGTAGAGTAGTGGTAGCCTAGGGCCAGGAAAAATGAGGGCTGATGTGGGTGATAACTAAAGGGTGTGGGGTTTCATTCTGAGGTAGTGAGGTACTCTAAAATAGACTATGATTATAGATCCACAACTGTGAATATACTAAAATTATTCACTTTTATATCTGAAATGGGTGAATGGTATGGTATATCAGTTCAATGAAACTGTTACCAAAACCCCCCAGAAATATAAGGCCATAAAAAATCTGAATGTGAAAGAAGAAAAAAATGCATAAAGACAAATCAAAAGAAAGGTAACATAGTTATACTAAAGTCAGGCAAAGTAGATTTTATTTTCATTTTTTACAAGATTTATTCATTTGTTTGACAGAGAAAGAGAGTAGAAGTAGGGGGAGCAGCAGGAGAGGGAAAAGCAAGCTCCCAGCCTACTGTGGGGCATGATCCCATGACCCAGGAACATGACCTGAGCCAAAGGCAGACACTTAACCCACCAAGCCACTCAGGGACCCTACAGAGTAGATTTTAAAGCAAGATGTGCTATGAAAGATAAAAAAAGAACATTTAACTGTGATAAAAGAATCAGTCTACCTGGTAACACAACTGTAATCTGTATGAACCAGTAATACAGCTTCAAAATACATAAAAGAAACACTGATAAAACTGGAAGGCAAAATAGACACTGCATACCAAAATGAGATTTTATTTTTTTTTTAAGATTTTATTTATTCATTCATGAGAGACACAGAGATAGAGGGGCAGAGACACAGGCAGAGGGAGAAGCAGGCTCCATGCAAGGAGCCCAATGCGGGACCCGAACATGGGAATCTGGGATCACGCCCTGAGCCAAAGGCAGGCGCCCAACCACTGAGCCACCCAGGTGTCCCCAAAATGAGACTTTAGCACACTTCTCTCAAAAGCTGACAAAACAACCTTACACACACAACCAGGAAGAATATAAATAATCAGAAAAACGCATTAATGAATTTGCCAAACTGACATTATAGAACACTATAACCAACAATGGAAGAAATTACTCTTTTCAAGTACACAATAGAATGCTTATCAAAGCTGTCCACATGCCAGGCCATAATGCAAGCATCAACAAATTTTTAAAAATTGGCATCATTTCTAGTATTTATTCTGACCAGAATGGAATTAAAATAGATATCATTCACAGAATCATAACTGGAAATCTCCAACCTGTTGGAAATTAAGAATACACATATAACTTTCACTTTTGGCTCAAATAAGAATCACATTAGGAGTCAGGAAATCTTGTGAAGTAAGTGAAATGAAGATATGACACTAAAATTGTTCAGTTGTAGCAAAGGAAGTGCTTAGAGAGAATTTTAGCTCTCAATACACATGTTAGAAAAGAAGAAAGATTGAGATTTGGTACTTTTAATTTTCATCTCAAGAAAGTGAACAAAATAGAGCAAATCAAGCTCAAATAAAGTAGACAAAAAGAAACTGCCTGCAACCTAATCATTAATCATTAGTTGTTTATTTTTATTGTTAGCACAGGTACAAGAAGTGGAAGACTCATCCATTTCTCTTCAGGGGCAACATCCTCATTGTAATAACCTCCCCTTTTTGAGGGGAAATCAGCTAGCGAAGCTTCTGGTAGAAATTCCAAATGAGTATCTGGCTGGAGAGTGGGAAAGGAATGAGTGGAGGTAACATTTATTGCACTGTCCCATGTTCCAGACAATCTGCTAAGCATACTGCCTGTGTGCTTTTTCAACACTCTTTTTTTTTGTTGTTGTTTTTCTTTTTTCTTTTTTTTTCTTTTTCTTTTTTTTTCTTTTTTTACACTCTTAAAGGAACCTGGAGGGTAGTGATTCATGTACCCATTCAACAGATCTGGCCACTGAGTCCCATGGAAGTGGAACATCTAATCCAAGCCATATAGCTAATGAGGGCAGAGCTGGGATTCAGACAGCAATCAGCCTGAGCCTAAAACCACAGATGTGCCCATCATCACAGGGACCCTTTATCTATGGATGAATGAATCCTGGTTAAATCAGGCTGCTCTCAGCTGGGAGAGCATTGTTTCTATGCTTTTCCTTCAGATCATGGGATAGCTGAGCATAAATATTTGTGTGAGCTTTGGAGTGATGCTGGCTTGGGACTATTTCCCTCCACTCCCGACTCACCTCCATGCACTCCTGGCACAGAACTGCCCCATATGTGCAGAAGCAAGGCCCTAGTGGGGCAAGCATTCTGCTGCCTGGGTTCAGGGCAGTGACCTCACTGAGCTGATGAAGACATCAGGAGCCTTCAAAGGAGTGAAACAGGAGGGATTCAGGACAAACATTTCCTCAGCACCTACTCTGTGCCAGCTTCTGTGTGAGGTCTTTCTGTGAGCTGTGTCTTCCTCTCTGCTGCTGATAACTAGACAGCGTCAGAACCTTCTCCAGCATTATATTCCTCAGTTTTCAGCTGGGGAGAGAAGTGTTAAAGGCAACTAAAGCTTGACCACTGACGCCGCACAGAGTGGGCACCCCAACCGCCTCCCATTATTGCTGTACTGACCTCAATCTGATCCTGCAGACCCACCTATGTTGGGGGAGGGTATGAGGTATAGGTGATCTATTCTTTCTTTATTTTTTTTAAAGATTTATTTATTTATTTATTTATTTATTTATTATAGACATAGACAGAGAGAGAGGCAGAGACACAGGAGGAGGGAGAAGCAGGCTCCATGCCGGGATCCTGACATGGGACTAGATCCCGGGACTCCAGGATCTTGCCCTGGGCCAAAGGCAGGCACTAAACCGCTGAGCCACCACCCAGGGATCCCCGTGATCTATTCTTTAAAAAAAAAAAAAGATTTATTCATTAATTTGAGAAAGAGAAAGATAGCAAGGAAAAAGAGAGAATCCTCAGGTAGACTCCCCACTGAGCCTGGAACCTGATGCAGGGTTTGATGCTAGGACCCCCAGATCATGACCTGAGCTGAAATCAAGAGTCAGCCACTCAGCCAACTGAGCCACCCATGAACCCCTGATCTACTCTCTTAGTGCTAATTATGAGTGTAATTTGGGGATTGAAAAAAATTAATGCTCCCCTACCATACAATATGAATATATCCTCCAGATAGTTCTGTGTGGCTTCTGGAAAGTCAAGTAAAAAAACTAGGGTGAACACCAATAAATGAGATACTGTATTTCCATTGCATTGCCTAGAAATGCACTTCGGTAAACTTGAACCCGAAGGAAGCTACACAAAATATAATCCAATTTTTCTTTTTCTGAATGGGAGAACTCATTCAGCCTGCATGGCAAAGTCATAGAAAAATAGATGCTTTAAACAGATATTTTTTGTCAGATTATTTAAAATTTATTTCTCAAAATATGGTATTTTTAAAAAGTGATAATGTCTAATTTTATGTGTAATTTAGTCTGCCAGACAAAAGAAAATAATAATCTTTTTCAATTAAAAGATGTTTTTGAGATCCAACCAAAACCAAACAAAAGTAAGAATCAACCAAGGCATAGTAACTAAGGGGGATCCCGTACATTAGGATTGCTGCTGCTCAGTGGATCACCAAAGTTCTTGATTTCAGCTACTGGCATTTCTTAAATTCTCCCTAAATGTCAACATTTTTACAAAAAAAGCAGTTGCTTTTTATTTTAAATTAATGTGTCAAAAATTTTAGACAGAGAGCTAAAAAGTTGATCTAACTTGGTAAACAAGTCCTTAATTACTGAAAGAAAATGTGGTGAAGCTTTATTTGCTTTTGCTAAATTTCTCGTCTTTAGGATAGAGCCAGCAAACAGATGAGGCAAATACGTTTATTTAACACATGGGAGAGAAGTGTCACTACCGATAACCAAAGCGAAAATTTCATCTGAAAAACCAATGTTTACTAGGAAAATTTACACCCTTTGAACATGATTTAGTTCTAGTAAACGTTCCTCTTTTAAATATGTGATAAAGTTGTTCCCGGTCCCAGTATCCCATTTTCAGAGATGTGATCTTTTAGAGGCTCCTAAGAGAAATGTAGAGAGAGGAATGTGGGGCCTGATTACAAAACACTGGGAATCTTTGTTCATATTGTGATGGACATTTGGATCTGCTGGAGCTAGGGCCTCAGTGTTTCTTACCTAACTCAAAGTGGACAATCAGAATAGAATTTTTATGGGAAAGAAAAATTTGTCTTGTCATTGCAGCATTTCTCAGTACCATGCAACAACCTCCAGCCTCCTTATCTCAGCAATTAACCACAATTATTCACATCATGGAAAGTGAGCCACCTACTGTGATCTTAGCTCCAACTGTCCCAGGGAAGTCTTTTCCCATTTTTCTTTGTGAGCTGTTACCACTGATACATTTAATCTGATATCAAGCATCAAGTGATCAGGAAAATCCACATACGAGCATTTCTCAAAATGTAGCCTAAACACCACTTCTATCAGTATCACCTATGGTGTTTATTGTCAGTTCTGGTCCCTGGGTCCCTCCCCCAGACCCGCTATGTCACTGAAGGGCCATGGCTAGGCATTGTAATGTATACAATAATACTTATGGCACTAAAATCTGATAACTGTTGATCTAGAGTAAAAGCAGAGGATTATTGATCCTTACGTATTTATATCATTTGATAAGGAAGTACAAGTTTCTAGAGGGAAATAATACGGCTTTATCCTAGAACAATGTTTACTTTGCTCATCTCATTTAACGAGTGTCTTCGTCTGTCCAAGCTGCTGTAACAAATGGCACTGTCTCGGTGGCTTATAAATAGAAATCTTATTTCTCATAGTTCTAAAGGTTGAAAGTCTGAAATCAGGGAGCTGGCATGGTTTGGTAAAGGCCTTTGTTTGAATGGCAGACTTCTCACACGGCGGCAGAAGGGGCAGGAAGCAATCTTGGATCTCTTTTATAAGAGCACTTATCCCATTCATGAAGTCTCTGCCTAATTAGATGACCTAATCATTTCCCAAAGGTCCATTTACTACACACTATCATATTGGGCATTAGGATTTCAACATATGAATTGGTGGGGGCAGGTTTGAGGGTGGGGAGGGACACCAAACATACAGACCACAGCAACCAGAATTTCTTGGTTCTATCCAGTGCCAATTGCACATCCTCAATAGAAATTCTGAGTCATTATATCACATTATTTTCAAAAAGGATTCAAGCACTCTTTTCTCTAACTTCAGACTTAAAGTGGACCCTTGGCTAATTGGATAGAATATGTAATGAAGTGTTATCTACTTGTACAGCCAATTCAACCATTTTAATTTTATTCTTTCAACACATATGACTTCGGGATTTAGATATTATATCTGTTGATGTAATAAAGAAAAACAACCTGTAGACTTTGTTACATATGACATTTGCCTAGTGAATTCAGAGGAAATTTTATTTTACTAATTATTTTATTTTCTGAATACGCCTGTCAATCTGGTTCAGATAATTAACATGATATTCCTTTATAAATGGGGCCTAAGTTAATATTTGGCTTCCGGTTTCCCTAAATTATTTATTATGCAGTCAAAATACATGCATTAGGAAGTTTTAATATTGTTTGATGCCATCTCAGGGGTGATCTGTGTTGTCAGAATAAATAGGTCATTCATGTTAAGAAATTGCATAAAAACTATCTGAAATTTCTTGTATGTCTTTTCAGTATTCCCTCTTGGTTTTACATTTAAGTAACTCCCGAAAAAATTAACTGAATGGGAAGCTTACTTATCTCTCTAAAATGGCAGTTTCAAATGGCTCCTGCTTCTTTCATTTGCTTTCTTTCTTTCAAATTGTGCATATGTGTGTATGTGTGTATGTTGGGAACATTTAAGCTCTACTCAGAAAATTTCAAATATATGCTATAGTTTTGTTAGCTATAATCACCATGCTGTACCTTAACTGGACAAGTTTGTACCTCTTGACCAGTGTCTCTCCACTTTCTCCACACCGAGCTTCTGGTAACTAACCACCATTCTACTGTTTCTATGGGTTGACTTTTTAGATTCCATATATAAGTGAGATCATACAGTATTTCGATTTCTCTGTCTGATTTATTTCACTTAGCATAATGCCCTCCAGATTCATTCATATTGTCTTGAATGGGAGGCTTTTCTTCCATTTATAGCTGAATAATATTCCATTGTACATGTTAATGGACATTTGGGTTGTTTCCATGCCTTGGCTATATAAACAATGCTGCAATAATCATGGGGATGTCAAGTTAGGTTGTTTATTTGACACTTTTCTTTCTTCTTAATGTAGAAATTTATCACTATAAACTTCCTTCCTGCAATTGCTTTTGCTGGATCCTGTCTAGTCCCTGGGTAGATGGCACTGCCTCTAATTTAGAAAATCAGTAGGGTTGTGCTAAGACAAAAGTCTACTTCAGGGTCTACAATTAGTCCTTAGACAGTGGACTTGATACCAGGTGTGTAGGAGATGTGGTTCCCACCAGGTCCCTGGAAAATTCCTGCTGGGTCACTGGGTAGGTCCCTGGATGAAAAGAACTAGCCCTGGACTATGGCTTAGAGGTACTAGAACTGAGTCCTACTACTATTTCAGGGTTCACAGCCAAGATTACGTTTGCAGATATTGCTCAGGAGCCATGAATGAGTGAGTGCGTCTCCTACTAAGTGTCTGGATAGGTTGCATTGATCCCTTACCATGACTGGAGCCAAGTATATGGCTGTTTCAGGATCTCCTGAGATACAGACAGGAGTGTCTCCTGACAGATCCTGTGCCAGCAGGACAGTTTGTGGACTGCAGCTGGGAAGAGGTAGAGCTAGTATAAGGCCATTTCAGAATCTGTGGGTGTGTAGACGGGAGTATCTCCTCTGGATCCCTGGACTCACAAGACTTCTTGCAGACTATAGCTGGGAGGGCGTTGGACCTGAGTGTGGGGCTCTTCCAGGATTGGTGAGGGAGTAGATTGACATGTCTATTTCTGGGTCTATGCCGGCAGACTTGCTTACAGACTGCAGCTGAGACGGGCCTGGAGTCATGAGGAGACCCAGAGTTTCTCTTGCCTGGTTCCTGCCAGCAAGTCCACCCACAAACTACAGCTATAAGGGGCCTAGAGTATGGGGCCCCTTTAGGATCTCTGAGAGTACAGAGAAACATGTCTTGCTGAGTGCCTATGGCAGCAGGGTTGTTGATACACTGTGGCTGTGAGGGTCTGAAGCCAAGTTAATGGGCTCTTTTAGGATCTACAGTCAGGCTAAGTCTGGTGGGCTTATCTCAAGGATCTCCCAGACGGTAGCCAAGAAGGTCTGGAGCAGATTCACAGGACACTCTAGAGTCCACAGCTAGGACTAAGGTTTGTAAGCCTATTACCTGGGAGGGTATGACTCCTTTTGGGTCCCTCAGTGTATGGTACTGGTGACAGGATCAAGCCAAACGAGGCTGTGTTAGAGTCCTCTGGGATATGGAGTTATTTCCATTTTTGTGGCTGGGACCACAGTCAGTGACTCAGGACTGGATGCAGTCCTGCCTTCTCAAAATGGCTCTCTTCAGCCTTGGACTATGCAAGAGTCTCTCACAATCACCTACCTGAATCCAAAAGCCCCCACAAAGCCACTTTTGTCCATTGATAGCTGCCAAATTATTGTTGCTGAAGAGGAATACAAGCAGAAGACCTCTTATTCAGTCATCTTGTTGACTTTTTCTTTCTTTTCTTTAAAACAGCTTTACTGAGTTATAATTCTCATATATTCAAACTTAAAGTGTACAATTTGATGGTTTTCAGTGTATTAGTGGCATTGTGCAACTCTCAGCATAGTCACTTTTAGAATATTTTCATCTACCTGCTAAACTCCACATTTCCTTGACTTCACACATCAATTCTCTATCCCCCACGGCACTAGGCAGTCACTAATCTACTCTTTGTCTCTGTAGATTTGCCTATTCTAGATGTTTCCTATAAATAAAATCTTCTAATGTGTTGTCATTTGTGAGGCTTCTTTCACTTAGCATCAAATTCCCAGTGTTCACCCATGTTGTAGCATGTATATATACTAATAATCTATTTCTTTTTATTGATGAATCATGTACCATTGTATGGATACATCACAAATACATCAGTTGATGGACATTTGGATTATTTCCACATTTTGGTTATTATGAATACTGCTTTTAAGGTCATTTGTGGAACAGTTTCTATATGAACATACAGCAAGCACTCTCATTCTCACTACAGATAATTCAGGTTTAGAGAGAAATCTGATTATGAGCAAAAAATAATTCAAATGGAATTCATATGGAATTCAAATGGAAACACATTTCAAATGAATAAGAGTTCTCATTTTAAGGAAACCCTTAGGTGATTTCCTTTGTAACATTCCCTCCAGCTGAATTTTGGTAGATCTTTGTTTCCCATTTACTGCCAAGCATTTAGTTTGGCTGGAGGGCTAGGTTTATATAGTATAGGAGAGCAGTGAAAAAACAGCCATAGAAAGTGGCTGTATTACTGAGAATCCTGGATGCTAAGGCTTTTTATGTATGCAAACAATGGGTAATTACGGATTATCTCTGATGCCCCTAAATTTAGAGTGAGTAAAATAAAAGTAGCCACCAGATACGGAGGCTGCAGAAAACTACCATAGAAGCAAAGAAAGAGAGAACTTCAAAAAGAAGAGAATTCAACAGTGAAAAATATTTCATTCTATAAAAATCAAGGATGCTAGGGCTGAGAGAAAAATTTAGGAATTCACAGCTGATGTTCAAGAGATCAATTTGAACTGATCTTGGATACTAAGTTTCAAATTAATAAAAAAGGGGGGGGGGAAGAGAAGCAACAGTGCCAGCCCCTCTTTATGTTAAGAAGTGGCAATTTAAGCGTGCTTAATTTCTAAAGAAAGCCAGTGGTAATTAATATAAGTCAACAATTTCAATATGAAAGCTATTCTTTATGAATCTCTCATATTGGAACTATACTGTACAGAACCTTGGCTGATTTCCTTCTAGGTTCATCGAAGAACACAAATGTTTGTTGAAGGAGTCAGTATTCACACAGCATTCAAGAATTCTTTTACTGATCATAAAGTTGAGGGTCCACTTCTGGGTTCTCTATTCTGTTCCATGGATCTATGTGTCTGTTTTTGTGCCAGCACCTCACTGTCTTGATGACCACAGCTTTGTAGTACAACCTGAAATCTGGCATTGTGATGCCCCCAGCTATGGTTTTCTTTTTTAATATTCCCCTGGCTATTCGGGGTCTTTTCTGATTCCACACAAATCTTAAAATAATTTGTTCCAACTCTCTGAAGAAGGTCCATGATATTTTGATAGGGATTGCATTAAACGTGTAAATTGGCCTGGGTAACATTGACATTTTCACAATATTAATTCTTCCAATCCATGAGCATGGAATATTTTTCCATCTCTTTGTGTCTTCCTCAATTTCCTTCAGAAGTGTTCTGTAGTTTTTAGGGTATAGATCCTTTATCTCAATTAATATTCAACAAAGGAGGAAAGACTATCCACTGGAAGAAAGACAGTCTCTTCAATAAATGGTGCTGGAAAAATTGGACATCCACATGCAGAAGAATGAAACTAGACCACTCTCTTGCACCATACACAAAGATAAACTCAAAATGGATAAAATATCTAAATGTGAGACAAGATTCCATCAAAATCCTAGAGGAGAACACAGGCTACACCCTTTATGAACTTGGCCACAGTAACTTGCAAGATACATCGATGAAGGCAAGAGAAACAAAAGCAAAAATGAACTATTGGGACTTCATCAAGATAAGAAGCTTTTGCACAGCAAAGGATACAGTCAACAAAACTAAAACACAACCTACAGAATGGGAGAAGATATTTGCAAATGACATATCAGGTAAAGGGCTAGTTTCCAAGATCTATAAAGAACTTATTAAACTCAACAGTGAAGAAACAAACAATCAAATCATGAAATGGGCAAAAGACATGAAGAGAAATCTCACAGAGGAAGACCTAGACATGGCCAACATGCACATGAGAAAATGCTCTGCATCACCTGCCATCAGGGAAATACAAATCAAAACCACAATGAGAAACCACCTCACACCAGTGAGAATGGGGAAAATTAACAAGACAGGAAACAACAAATGTTGGAGAGGATGTGGAGAAAGGGAAACCCTCTTGCACTGTTGGTGGGAATGTGAACTGGTGCAGCCACTCTGGAAAACTGTGTGGAGGTTCCTCAAAGAGTTAAAAATAGACCTGCCCTATGACCCAGCCATTGCACTGCTGGGGATTTACCCCAAAAATACAGATGCAATGAAACGCCGGGACACCTGCACCCCGATGTTTCTAGCAGCAATGGCCACAATAGCCAAACTGTGGAAGGAGCCTCGGTGTCCATCGAAAGATGAATGGATAAAGAAGATGTGGTTTATGTATACAATGGAATTTTCCTCAGCCATTAGAAATGACAAATACCCACCATTTGCTTCGACGTGGATGGAACTGGAGGGTATTATGCTGAGTGAAGTAAGTCAATCCGAGAAGGACAAACATTGTATGGTCTCATTCATTTGGGGAATATAAAAAATAATGAAAGGGAATAAAGGGGAAAGGAGAAAAGATGAGTGGGAAATATCAGAAAGGGAGACAGAACATGAGAGACTCCTAAATCTGGGAAACGAACTAGGGGTGGTGGAAGGGGAGGTGGGCAGGAGGTGGGGGTGACTGGGTGATGGGCACTGAGGGGGGCACTTGATGGGGGGCACTTTATTCTATATGTTGGCAAATTGAACACCAATAAAAAATAAATTTATATATAAAAAAAGAATTATTTTACTGTGAAAAGACTCATAGTAAATTGTCATGTGATTGCAAAGATCCAAATAAAATGTGCTCCAGCTTTCTAAAACTTTTTCCACAGGAATGTAATGTTCTGACAGGCCCTCATTTTTGGACCTTTGAGGCTGTGTAAAACTTTCATTTATTTCAGTAAAAGTCATTAACAAAAAATTCTGGGGGAATATTCCAGCCTTGAGCTGATTCTAGGGAAGCAATGGAATGTGGAGGCAAAAGATGTGAGTCTTAGAGTAAAGAGATGTAGTTTCTATTCCCAGGTCTCTTCCCTGGGACCTTGATGCATAGGTGCCACATTTTTAAATAGGAATAACAACCATGTCTACATTGTATGAGGTGTCCAAATCAAATCTAAGTTGCTCATTTCACATGAGCCAACTCTGATTGTTGGAATGAATACTAAGTTTCAAATTTTTAAAAAGGACAATAATTTTAACGGATGTAATTTTTAAAAGATTTTTTTAATTTATTCATTAGAGACACAGATAGAGAGGCAGAGACACAGGCAGAGAGAGAAGCAGGCTCCATGCAGGGAGCCCGACGTGGGACTCGATCCCAGGTCTCCAGGATCAGGCCCTGGGCTGAGGCCGCACTAAACTGCTGAGCCACCTGGGCTGCCCAAAAGATGTAATTTAAATAAAAATACAACATGCTGTTGTGAAACAGAAAAACAAATCTAAAACAAATCAAGTTTATAATATTATTCTTTGCTTCCAGACTTTGACCCACTGCTACTTAGAAGGACAAATACCTTAAGGAAAGTGGAAGAAAAGCTCAGTTATCTAAATGTGTATTAGTCTTGCTGTTTTCTGAGCCACTTCTCTCTGTACTCAGAGATCCTGGCTCAGGGGAATGTAAACTAAATGACACAAAAGGACAATTTAGAAGAATTCTTTTCTCCAATGAGGAAAACAAAAATCATTCAATTTGAAAATAAACAATTTCTAGATTGAAGAGCTATTTGGGCAGCATAAGTCATGGAAACTAAGCAAGCCCAGGGTATAAGGGCAGGGATTCAGTCCTGAGTCTCCCAGAACCTAGACCAAGGTCACATGAGATCTCTGAGCCTTGGTTTCCTCATCTATAAAATGGGGGTGCAGGTGATAAAAATAGTGAGAGCTAAAATTACCCTAGAAAGTAAATAAGTTAAAGAACATGAAATAATTCAGTTAAGTGAAAAGTCTTATACAAGTTTTCACTGTTATAATCATTCTAAGCTGCTGGATCATATCATATCTACCCTGAAATACAACCATTTTGCCCGTGAAATACACACACACACACACACACACACACACATACACACACCCCTGAGAGTGTAAACCAAGGTGACAATCCAGGTCCTGTCTTCTACAAGTCACCTGCAGCTCTCAGGGCCTTGATTTCTCTTCATCCTGGTCTACTGTGCACACTTATCATGAATTCTCATGAAATAAAGGCAAGAACACACTTCAAAAACTGCCAAGTACTATACAAATGTAAGGCATAGTCATTAGCTGGGGTTGTCAGCAAGAGCTGGCTTTCCTGGAGGGGAATTAGAGGAAAGAGTTTCTGGGTTGGTGTTTCTTGAATTCCTTTTATCATGAAAAGGAGCCATTTTCATCCTTCGAAATGATTTTTTTTTTCCTAAATTGGAACTCATATGTACTAATTCAAGAAAACAATCACTGGCAATTTATATGATTCAAAAATGGAAGAGTAGGGCATCGATCCCTCCCTTAGGTCTTGGCAAAATGAAATGTAAAAGAATTTCTGCCATCCTTCTTGTGGGGAGCCACATTCAGCACAACATTGTAAGTGCAGTGTTATCTTTCATGAGAAGGAAAGGTAGCCAGCCTGTTAAAGAGGCTTTCTTGAAAAGAATCAGCCAGGAAAAAATAATACACAACTATGTGATGCTTGAAATGATTTTTTTCATTGTATTAAACTATCCAGGGACCCAAAAAAAAAGTAAAAGAGGAGTTTTCCAAGCTCTTCTGTTATATGGGCTTTAAGTAGAACATGTTGAGAAGCAATAACTTTAAAAAATGAGTCCTTAGAACTACACGTGAAGAAATAAGTGGCCATAAAACCTAAACACAGTAGAATAAAATAATAAGCTTCATATAACTTTGCATTCTAAATAAATACTATAATAACTACACTCATTTTTCTTTCATCTTTCGATTTCCTTTCATTTTCTTAAGGAGCTTCTTGGTACTAAAATGACAGTCCTGCCTCAGTAAGTACTTTTCCAATTATCCTTAAGGTTTATCCTTCTCAGTTTCTGTCAATGGTACCTGGTTTTCAAATTAAGCTTTAAAATTATTTTACTGATTTACACGTTTTAAAACCGTCTTTAATACTACAATAATGGCAGTTATTTTTTGTGTTGTGTGTCCCTTTGATTTTGTATTCCATCATGAGATCTAAGGCTATTTTTGAATATACAAATTACTTTATACCCTTGATGAATGGTATCACCATACACTATAATAAAATTACTCTATAATTGATGAAAAACCAATGCTTTCATTTAATGAGACTAAAGAAAAACATGAACACACACACACACACACACACACACACACACACATAAAAGCACAAGTCCTGCTATGAATACAATCCCAAGAATCAGGGGGTAAACAGGCAGATGCATTGTACTTGCAGTTACCAAGGCAATTGCATCAGTTTTGTTATGGAAAAGCTAGAAGAACACAAGCAACTTATTAACTTTAAGGGCCATCTGGAAAGAGCCCCTGACAAAGCATTAATGAAAGACATAACTGAAGGCATCATGTCAATCATTATACATGTATATTCAGCTGGGCAACCATGACTTTACAAAAAGGAACGAGATAACATTATGCCTGCTTAGAATAACCAGAATTTTTAGAATTATTATTCATTGTGATGAGACAAAAATATTTATAAAAAAAAGCAAAAGCTAGTCTTAATCCCTCATTAAAATTAGTTTAGTAAATTTCAAATTTTAAAAGAAAACACTTCAGAATATTTTTATTTCTGAAACTTGAAACTAAAAATATTTTTAGTGAAAAGTTTTGATTTTGTATTTTTGTAGCTGAAGCAGGACCCTCCAATAGCATGATGTATGATGACTGAATTTCTGATGAGTTGCTTTAATTCTGTTAAAAGCATCATCAATAATCTGGTAAATACGAAAGACCAGGGCAAGTACCATGGGATGTACAAACATGAATAAGTGCATTATTTGCCTTCCAGAAGTTTATAAATACGGAAACTATTTCATTATTTGTGTGAATTCTCAGATTCTCAAAAGACATATACAAATATTTCACTGCTTTTCTTTGAGCCTATTTTTTCTAGTGTTTCTTGTTGTTGTTTTCATTCTGACTTGTTTGGAAAGAAAACACCACATTAGCCACTACCATCACTAACACATCGCCCCCATGTCTAAGTTTATGTTAATAAATACCTAAGATTCATTCACCCAATTAGAATTTAGTCTTCAATGACCTAAATGCATTATCACCTCATAGCACAGCAGCAAGCAAGAACCAAACACTATTCCTAAGAGCAAAGGTTACCACTACTAGTAACCTTTGTTACTTTGTCACTTTGTTTCTTATTTAGAGCATAAACTGGGAATGGTAACTGAATTATAATCTTGCATGTTTCTCCCCAAATTATATGCCTTGGACTGTTTGTCTTGAGAAATGCTTATCTCCTAAAAACCGCTCTTTGGGCAATGCTGTATCCATACTTCTTTTTCAAAGTTTCACAGTGTTCTTAGCATATTAAAGGCTCCTGCAATAATCATTTATCTTTAAACTTTTGCTTTCTGAATCTATTTGACCAAGCAACTCCCTGTTCCCACCTTGCCCATTTAAGAACAGCTTTGGATATCCCTCAGAACTAATATTCTCAGGAAGAAACCTTGAGAAATATTGTTGTTGACTGACAAGGGAAAGAGCATATTTAAATGGATATTACATCCTTTTAAAGCTTGAAAGCTCTAATTACTCTGCCCTAGGAAGACACCAAGGCATGGTACCTAAAACAGTGTTTAAGTTATAATATCTCATGATGTTCTACTTCCTTAAAGGTATTTCTAAGATTTCAAGTGTCCCTCGTATGCTGTGGATCTGACTGGAGAGCCCTCAGATAGTACATTTTTCCCCCTCCTGTGCTCATGGTCGTCCAAGGCATTTGCATGGTGGAGACATAACTTGAAAGAGTGAAAATATCAAGCTATTTGTTTGTACAAAAAGCTCTCAATGAGGAAGAGTTTATTTGTTCTTTTGACTCCAGATATTCCCCTAGCCACATCAACCACTGGAAAATTGTCCCTCAGGAAGAAAACCATTGACACAGAATAGTAAATTAAATAACTACGCTATAATGCATAATTTCAAGTTACTAGGCAAAAGCTGTAAGGATTAAATAAATTTTAGTTTGCCTGGAGCTGCATTGCATTAGAAAATCCTTACCCCAGGTGTTGAGTTTCTGGCCCAGCTGGGCCATCCATTGGCCACCTGCTCATGCATTGCTCTGTTTGCACAACGTGATGGAAATTCCTTGGGTAAAGGATCTGCATAATGGAGAAAGGAAATCATATAAAATTTTTGCCAAAATAGTTCTTTCTCTTGATTTTTAAAATTTCATTTCCCTCTTCTTTTGCCACTAGATTCTGCATGGCATAATGTATATTTTTAGCATTGCAATCCTGGCAAATACTGTTAAAAGAATTAAGTGATGCACAATTATGTGGAAACATAATAAAACAAAACAAAGCAGACGACAGGCCAACATTCCCAATATTCAGAAGCAGATGCAAAGGAGGACTGGATGTATGTACAAGTCTGCACCAGTTAAGGAAACAAGAGACTTAGCTTATTTACTTCTTTAACTCAAAACTATAAAGAAGGCAAATCAGCACCCCTGCATGACTTAGCTCTTTTTGCTACATTTATAGTAGACATATATGGCATTTAATAGGTTCTCTTCATTTCTGTCACCAAAGGTACTAGAAATAAGCCTATGGGACTGGGCTTTAATGTAGAAAAGCCAAGATAATGCTCAAGTAATAAAAATAGGATCAGCGCTTGTCAAGTCTCCGGACAATTAAATGCCAAGCTTGCTCCCCCATACTGCCCCATCTAAGAAGATAATTTAAAATGGGGCAGAAGCAGTTTCTATTGAAAGGCTAAGGAAGACCAGTTGCATTAGCTTAAGAGGCCCATATAAGAGCTTAGGAAGCTGTTATGAGTGACACATGAGAGCCAGCTGGACAAAGAAAACAGTGAGCCTCAGAATGCCCCACTGTTTCTCTCCGAATGGCTTTAATTGGCAAAGACAGTTCAAGGACCTTTTTATCCCCCAGCCGAGGGATAGTAAATCCCAAGTGCCATCTCTGGGAGGCAGCTCCTGGAGGATAGTGGATATCATAGCTACAACTACAGCATAAAATACCCTGTGCTAACCTACTCAAGGCCTGCCCTAGCACTCTCCTGGACAGCTGTGTCTAAGAATTACCTGGCTGCTTCTTAGAAAGGGTTATAAGAGCATGTCACAGCCAAGACTATAATTTAAAAATCTGTTGTATCTCTCTCTCTCTCATCTATCTATGTATATATCAAGCTAAGCTCTCTGGCCACTAACAGATTTAAGGAATGCCCGGGAAACACGGTGCACCAATTCCCACACTAGTTGTTTCCTTGATGACATGTGGTAGTAAAAAGCCTATCTGGGATCTTTTCCTCTCTTCATCACAGAAGAAGTAATTTCTTAAAAGCTTGATCCTTTCCCTAGGAGAGAGAAACAAATATAAACTCTGTGAGCAGAGAAGGCCTTTCCTATATCCTGCGTTCAAACACTGTCTGCAGCTGCAGAATCATGAAATTTATGGGAGAGGGCTTCAAGATGGCTATGATCAGAGCAGGGATTTTGCTTTAACAAATAACCCAAATCATCAAAGAATGGAATCACTATTATTTATAATAATGTACTGATTCTATTACTGAGCATAGCACTCCATATGGATAATATGCAGATACTTTCTGTTGCTGGTAACACCAAATGTCTGAAAGCAATATCCTCTCTTACCAGGTATTAGATTAGGTTAAAATTCTTTGGGGTTCACCTAATCATGTGCAATTGTTGCATTAGTTACGGAACAAAGCTAAATTTCATTAAAAAGATTCTTCAATCAGATCAGGAAAAGTTTTGTTTTATTTTGATTTTCTAAATCAAATGCTCTCTTAAAACATGCATGTATATTTTTTTACTATAGACTCATGCAGAAACAATACACACTGTGTATTTCCCCTTTAAACATGTGTTTGAACTAGATCAGGGCTTGAGGTGTCCAGAAGAGTTAAGTAGGGTTATTTTCTTTTGGAAAGAATAATAATTAAAGAGATGCCTATCCGAATAAATTGAAGTACATCTTGATTTTGACTTCTACAGGTGTGTCATACAAAAATTCTGTTGGTAATTATTCCCTACCCTACCTCAAAAACAGAGTTCCATTGGTTATAACTCAACAAAAGCTCCACTAAACTGTAGCAGAATGGTGTTTTTCATGCCTTGTTTTGAAGCTCAGTATGAATAGCCACTGGATTTTCCTTCTCAGTCTTATTCAACATTTGTATTGTTTTGGGGGGACTCTATTACTATTGCTTTTTCATCTTTTTCTGACTTGAATTTTAAAAATTCATTGTAAGATAACATGTTTGATATTTTAAGTAGTTAAGACTAATTACAGAAATATAGCTTAATGTGCTAAAAAAAAAAAGGAAGAAATTAGTTGCAATGGAAAAAATCTCAAATCCACTGAGAATTTTAATCCTTTTAATTAAAACATTAGAAAACTTAAGTGTTTCATAAACACAACTATTTGATCATTTAAGGGACTCTTAATACCTATCTAACAGCCTTTCCTTAAATACAGCTAGTCAAATTGGTAGGTGAAGACATTATTCCCTTCCACCCAAGCCAGCTTTATCTGTGACATTTGGATAAGACATTGTCTTTGGGCAGGAGGATTTGCCTAAGGGAAAAATGGAAGGCAAGAACAGCAACAACAAAAAGTCTGAATAACCTATGTTAGTAAAGCTGATACTTGATACTTGTATTTCAGTCATTAGATGAGTTTTCAAAACAGACAATTCAGTCAAACTTTTAGTTTAACTAACAAAATGTTTAAATAGCTACTAAATAAATCTTTTACTGGGATAATTTCTTGATTTTGTTTCATTGGCCAATTTAGTTAGCTTTTAGGCGCCAGTTCTCAAAGATGCAAGTCGAATAAACTCAATTTTCAGAGTACTAGACTATTAAAATTTCTTTTTTTTTTTTGAGATTTCTTTTTTTAAATAAAATTTTTTTTCCAATTATTCAAAATGAACATCCCATTCCTGCAAAGAATGGCATTATGGAAGGCTGATTTAGAATAGATGTTATTCAGGAAGTGTATGAAACTTAGCTTCCTAAGTTTTCTAGAAAAATATAAATTAAAATATGCATTCAGCTCTACTGTTTTTAATTTTAACCAAAGGTCCAAAGGCTGAAATCTGGATAGCAATAAAATGGGACTGTACTCCAGATAATAAACAAAGATTATTTATTGATGAAATTCATATGATTATATTTTAATTTTACACTTGATTTCAGTCATTTCCTTTAGATTTTTTTTAATATTGTTCAAAACTGAATGATTTGGGCTAATGTTTTTATTTTTTCAGTCGTTTTCTTACTATAGCATGTGTACTTCTTTGCAATCTCCTTTCTGAATGCATGTACCATTATTATTTGTCTGATTACCATTTTCAAACATTAATTTATTTGAAGTTAACTATGCTTCACATTTTAAAAGACGAAAGGGAAAATATGACTGGAAATTCATAAAAATTACTTTCATAGCACAGAAACAGACACATAGATCAATGGAACAGAATAGAGAACCCAGAAATGGGCCCTCAACTCTATGGTCAACTAATCTTTGACAAAGCAGGAAAGAAGAAAATGAAAATGGAATGAAATGAAATGAAATGGAAAAAAGAAAATCTCTTCAACAAATGGTGTTGGGAAAATTGGACAGCCACATGCAGAAGAATGAAACTGGACCATTTTCTCACACCATACACAAAAATAGACTCAAAATGCATGAAAGACCTAAATGTGAAACAGGAATCCATCAAAATCCTAGAGGAGAGCAGAGGTAGCAACCTTTGTGATCTTGGCTGTAACAACTTCTTACTCAACATATCTCCAAAGGCAAGGGAAACAAAGGCAAAAATGAAGTATTGGGACTTCACCAAGATAAATAGCTTTTGTACAGCAAAGGAAACAGTTGACAAAACCAAAAGACAACTGACAGAATGGGAGAAGATATTTGCAAATAACATATCAGATAAAGGGCTAGTATCTAAAATCTATAAAGAATTTATCAAACTCAACACCCAAAGAACTAATAATCCAGTCAAGAAATGGGCAGAAGACATGAAAACACATTTCTCTGAAGAAGACATATAAATGACCGACAGACACATGAAAAAATGCTGAAAATCACTTGGCATCAGGAAAATAGAAGTCAAAACCACAATGAGATAGTACCTCATCTCAGTCAGAATGGCTAAAATTAACAAGTCTAGAAATGGCAGGTGTTGGCAAGATGTTGAGAAAGAGGAACCCTCTTCCACTGATGGTGGGAATGCAAACTGGTACAGCCACTCTGGGGAACAGTATGGAGGTTCCTCAAAAAGTTGAAAATAGAGCTACCCTATGACCCAGCAATTGCATTACTGGGTATTTACCTCAAAGATACAAATGCAGTGATCCAAAGGGGCACCTGCACCCCAATGTTTATAGCAGCAATGTCCACAATAGCCAAACTATGGAAACAGCCCAGATGTTCATCAAGAGATGAATGGATAAAGAAGATGTGGGATATATATCTATCTATCTACAGTGGAATACTATTCAGCCATCAAAAAAATGAAATCTTGCCGTTTGCAACAAAGTGGGTGAACTAGAGGATATTATGCTAAGCAAAATAAGTCAATCAGAGAAAGACAATTATATGATCTCACTCATGTGGAATTTAAGAAACAAAATAGAGGATCATAGGGGAAGAGAGGAAAAAATAAAACAAGACAAAATCAGAGGGGAAGACAAACCCTAAGAGACTCTTAATCATAGGAAACAAACTGAGAGTTGCAGGTTGAGGGGGGGTTGGATAGGGTAACAGGTGATGGACATTAAGGAGGGCACATAATGTAAGGAGCATTGGGTATTGTAAAAGTCTGATGAATCACTGACCTCTACCTCTGAAACCAAAAATACATTTTATGTTAATTAATCAAATTTAAATAAAGGTTTAAAAAATGACTTTCACAGAACTAAAAAATACCCAAGGAAACTATCTCACCCATGTTAGCCTCTGCCATTCATTAAGTGCCTCAGTCTTTCCTTATTCTTGAGTAGCATTTGGTCCGTCATCTTAACTTGAACTTAATTCCTCTTATAACATTTGAATTATCATGTCAATAAATTGCCACTAATAAGTATGGCTAATCCACTGGTCTGTTTCCTTCACTATTGGGAATTGCTATGAATAATTCAGATAGTTACTTTCTGCTCTAAATGTACTGCTTCTGATCCATAATGGATGGACCTGAAAAAAAACTCTCAGGTGATTTAGGAAAATATTTTTAAATGAGTGGTTTACTAAATAATCTGACTCACAAAATGAGTACAGATGACTCCTCAGGATGACGTAGGGAGATTCTATCCTTTTTATTTTCCAAGTCAGTTTACAGTAAAACTACTGCTGTCTATTTCCTCAGGAAATGAATCTTGGTAAATAACTGAATTGGCTGATAGCCAAGGAGTGAATCCTTTATGTACCAGTAAGCAGGGATTTTATTGAATGAAACTCTAAATTGCACTATTACACTTCTCTGCTGATTTATTTATTTATTTATTTATTTATTTATTTATTTATTATTACCGAAGTAGAGTTGATACAAGATGTTCATTAGTCTCAGGAGTACAACACAGTGATGTCGTATGCTGTCCACAACTGTAGCTATTGTCGATCACCATACAAGTCTATTACAATACCATGGACTGTGTTGTTCACGGAATGAATAAGGTATTTATTCTATAACCAGAAGGCTATACCTCTCACTCCCCTTCACCCACTTTGCCCATCGTCCACCCCGCCTTCTCTGCTCTTTTAAACAGATGATGGTGACCATAACAACCTTTTTTTTTGGTTGCTTGAAATGAAGATACTGAGCCTCAGTTCTTTGGACAGAATGATAGGAAATTGCTTTGGAAAAATGGAAAGAGAATGGAATTTGGATTCAGAAGCCCTGACTGACTTTTCTATGATACTTTCTAGCTGCATGACCTTGGACTTATGCCTGAAAATTAAGGCCAATAACATCTCCTTGGGCTGCTGTGTGAACAAATGAAATCATCTGTGTAAAACCACCCACTACTACACATTTACAATATGTTATTGTATTTAAATATTTAAATATGGTTGTCTCCATTTTGAACTTCCTCCTTTGGGGAGGAGCCTTGGCTCTGTCACTTAGAGATGTATTAGAACTCATGTGGGACCTCTGTGCAGTGGTGCTCAGTTGGCTCCACAGTCGGAATGATCCATGCCACAATGAAAACCTGGCTCTGCTTCTCTCCTATCTGTTTTCATCTTCCCTAAGCCATTCTCATCACAGCTGTCAACAGCCTCTGACTTGCTCCCATCAGCCAAGAGATCATTCATTATTTCTCCATCACTAACCCAGTGACACTTGAGACAACTTTCCCTTACACTGAGTGCTTTTAGGTGTAAAAGATGAGTGATCAACTCTATTTCAAGACTGGAAGAGTGTGTCAAGAATTCACTCCAAAGTGTGTCAATCCTTCATTATCCAGAGCAGATGATCTTACAGACATATGAGCAGTTTTTCTTGAAGTTTCTCTGAAATGCCAACATCAAGTGGAATTCCAGGCATGCTCAATTTAAAAGTCTACGTCTAAGGTAATAATAACATTCAAAATTCTGTGAGGTGCCAGTGTGACAGATCAACAAGCTCATGGAATTCCTGTTGTTATAGTACTTTGTAGCATGAATAGCCCTCTGGTTGGTGGACAGATGCAGGGAAGAGATAGTGGTAGCAGGAAATATGTACCTAGTGAATAACTGTCATCAGAGGAGACCTGGGGAAGAGCACAAATCCTGTATTCCCAACCATGTATTCCATGCATACGAGACATGATTTCATTTGTAGGGGATCACATTAGGCCTCCTGTGAGGAACTCTAAATAGGTTACGATAGTCACTTATAATTCTTACTGAAACCTTGAGCTCTGGAAACTTCTTTCATAGGAAAAAAAAAAAAAAAGATGAGAGAACCAGCCAGAAAAAAGTCTTTGTGCATCCATATACCTCTATTAGAAACATGGACATTACAACATCTTTGAATATTCTGGGATTAGGACATGTTGAATTGGCAAATGTTATCCTGCATGAGGCCCAGGAATGTTACAACATAGAAGAACATGCAGTCTCTCCTTATTTTTCTTATATCTGGGAGAACTTGATTCACTTGCAGACAGACATTGGCAAAAACCCTACCAAAGTGGACTAGTTCTACCAGAAATTAAACTTTATTAAAAACAAATTCTCTGGAAAATTCACAGAATTTTTTTTTTTTGTAGTCACAGTCACTCCTTTTCTTCAATGCTCTGTGTGCTCTTGAAATGCCCAAGCCCTCCTCCTCCAAGTTAATATTCCCAAATTCACCATAACAAATCTTTGTTCTTTTAAGAAACAAACAGCCAAAAATCAGGAACTTTCTTGAGATCCACTCACAGAGAAAGCAGTCTGGATGAATAGTCCTCAAAGGAGGGTGCTTAAACATCTCCTAGGAAGTTTGTTGAAATGTCCAGAGGCCCCATTCTCGGTTCTTCTCAGGTGGTAGGTCTGGGGTAGCCCCTAAGAATCTGAATTTCTAGAAAGTACTCCAGTAGTCACAGTCTGGACTTTACTATTCAATGAGCTCTGATTGTGATTCAATGTTTGGAATTGCATCAAACTTAAATGACTCAAGATCAGCAAAGCACAACGACAGACAGCTTTTCCGAAGCCAGGCATTATAAAGGTAATATGTGCTAAAAATGAACTGACTCTGCAACGGTTTCATGCCTTCATGTTTCTAGTGAAGATTCACATTTTTTTCTTAAAGCATCAGCCTTCTGATTTTCAGTATAGTAGCTGGAATTTATACAATTATATAGTTTTAATGAGTGGTCTAATTCTCTCTGATTCCCCAAGTATTCCCATTGTGGAAACCACTGCACTACCCAGAATACCAACCCAGAAGTTCCCAGCCCAAGGTGAGCTGCTGTCTCCACGAGAAGCATCTAGAAATGTGGCAGGGGGTTGCATTTCTGATTTTAGTGATTGAGAGTACCACTGTGTTGTTAACCATCCTGCAATGCTTAGGACAGGAGCCAGACTCTGAGCAGAGGAGTGACCCAAACAATTCTACCAAATAGAGTTGTTCCATCCAAAATGCCAACACATCTTCTATTAAGAAACTCTGCTTGGGATGCCTCAGTGATTAAGCGTCTGTCTTTGGCTCAGGGTGTAATCCTGGAGTTCCAGGATCGAGTCCCATATCTGGCTCCCTGCATGGAACCTGCTTCTCCCTCTGCCCGTGTCTCTGCCTCTCTCATTCTGTGTCTCTCGTGAATAAATAAATAAAATCTTTAAAAACAAAAAAGGAAAAGAAATTTTGCTTAACATTATCAACTTGTCCTCTCTCCCAAGAGCCCTATGGCCTTTATGAATTCACACTCATTCACTCTTTCAACAAACAATTATTAATCACTTACAAAGTGACAGGCCCTCTGCTGAGTGCAGAGGACATAGAAGAAAAAAATAATGCAGTCGTTACCTTCAAGAAGCTCCCATGGTGGAAGAAAATCAATTTATTTCAATACCACGTGGTAAGGGCTGAGACAGAGGGGAGCAGGGGCTGACTGGCAGCACACAGGAGGGGAGCAGGGGCTGACTGGCAGCACACAGGAGGACCAGGCACTCACTGAGGTCTCAGCAGACAACATAATGCTAGACCAAGAGAGGCAGAAGAATTGGGGTCAAGGGTGGAGTAGGACAGAGAGTAAAGGAAGAATAAAGGCTTTCCAAAGAGAGAAGGCAACACCCAAACAAAACTCTGGCAACTACGAACATTTCACTCTGATGAGGTACACAGAAGGCGTGAGGAGAATAAAGGACAGGAGCTGGCTTTGGAGAGAAGATCATGAGCTTAGTTTTAGATATTCCGGGGTTGAAGGCGCAAAGGGCAAACTGTGGAAATGCCCTTTAGATAGTTGGGTAGATGGCTCTAACATCTGGGGAAAGATACGGGGTGAAAATATAGATTCAAGAGTTAAGTCACCACACAGACTATAACAGGAGCTGTTGAAAGTAAAGAGATCTCTTAAGAAAAAGCAAGCTTGAGAAGAGGGGTTTGGGAGTGGAAGAAGAGGTTGACAAAGCAACGAGAAAGAGGTGAAGAGTAGTTGAAGGGATTGTGATGTTTCTTAAGCCAAAAGAAGAGAGAATTTAGAGGAGGAGACAGTGGTCAACAATGTCAAATGCAGCTGAGAGGTCAAGGAGGATAATGCCTAGGAAGAGTCTGCTGGATTGAGCCACCAGGAACCTAGTGAGAGGGACAGGGCAACTCTCTCAAGGAGTGGCCGCCACTCAAATGCGGACACAACCTAGGAAAGCAGAGAAAGGAAGGGAGGAGAAAAAAAGAGGCACAAGGAAGTGTGTTTATCTGCTCATTTATAGATGAGAGAAAGATAGTTATATAATAACAGGAAGGAGTCATTAGATTTTAAAAGAAGGCGTAGAACTATTAGGTGAACTCCCCAAGGACCTAGAGGCTTGGAATGCTAGGCACAGGAGAGAGGAGGGGAGCAGAGTAGTGAAGGCGATTGCCTTTATGGATTTGCTTTAAGGTGGCTTAGGATCTCTTCCTATAATGACTGATTTTCTTACCCTTCAGCCACATACTTGTAACTTCAGACAACTCACGTTAAAAAAATAAACAGCATGAGTAGTGCCTATACAGGATATATATATCTGCAGCATTTTATTCATCCAACAGATATTTATCATAGGCCTAGTTTGTGCCTGATTCTTTCCTTTGTGCTGAGAACATTTACAAAAGAAGTACTCTTCTGGTGGAGGGAGACAGGCAAGTAACAAAACCATAAGTGATCTATCAGAGGGTAAGGAATGCTAAGGGAGAAAATAAATGAGGGAAGAGGGAGAAGAAGAGGTAGTGCTGGGGGTGAGAACAGCGCAGTCAGGGAAGGCCTCTTGAAGAAGGTGACATATGACCGGAACCAAGCGGGAAAGTGAGTCTTGCAAGGATGAGGGAAAAACACTCTGGGCAGTGGGAACCTCCACGTGCAAAAGCCCAGACTTAGCATTGAGCCTGTGGAGCTCCAGAAGCAGTCGGTGAGGCTTCAGATGCAAGGGGCCCCAGGTGGCTGCAGGGGAGGGGTGGGAAGCCAGCAGCCAGAGGTGGGAATAGAATGGGACAGGCCAGACAGCAGGGTGCAGTGTGCACACCCACTTGAGGGCTTTGACCTACTCTCTGGAAGGGGGCTGGCGGGGGGGTGCTGGGCTCTGAGCAGGGCAGTGACTTGTCTCTGGGGCCCATGAATCCCTGAGGCTGCCCAGGAGAGAACCAAAGGGATAAGACAAAAGTGGAGACCCCAAGCCCTGTAGAAGTTATGGCAGTGACTCCGGCTGGGTCTGGGGGACAGGCTGCAGGAGCAGTGGAGGGCAGAGGCATGGGTCTGATTCCATTTGCAGTGAGATACTGTTCTAAGTGCTTGACATGAATTAATTCCTCTAGTTCTTACAAGAACTCTGAGATAGGTACCACTACTAACTCCACTTTTCACACTCTAAAGGATACTCTGTCCAAACAGCCGTAGTGACTCATGTAATGGACTATCACTTAAATTATTTCTGAAGTGCAAGATAGGTATGAGGTTAAAAACAGAACAGAACTCTTTCTGGATATTTAGATATTGTGCTTTGATTCTGAAGTTTAGTGTACAGCCATGACCAGTATGAACTAAAACTGTAGTACATTTTAAAAATTAAATAATATTTAATTTATTTTATTTAATGAACATCCATTTGTTACCTTTTGCCAGACTTAAGTAACACAGAACATACAGTGAGAATATTATTTTATTAATAAGAAAAGACAAATAATTGTGATACCAGATGGATATTTTGGGGGCTCTACAGGAAAGTCCCAAAATAGTAACACCACTTTAGCAGAGAAACCTCTCTCCACTCCTTAAGCTTGAGTAACAAATGGCCTTGTTATTTTAGTTCTTCCAGAAATGCATGGCAGCTGGTATCCAAGGCCACCTAGAGCCATGAGAGAATATTTTAAATGTTCTTTTAAATAATAATGTAAGGAAGTGTGGGTTTTTTTGTAATATTCAGTGAATTCTAATTTTTTATTATTTTAATTTATTGGCTATGCTTTTCATTTGGTATTATGATAAAACAATCTTTTAATGATATCATAAGATAGTACTAAACAGTAGGTTAATTTACAACTGAGATTAGGTTTTTTGGATTTCATTACAATACAAACAATATGATGTTTCTACAATATCCATTCATTTGTTATTTATTTACTCAATCTACATTTTTCAGAGTCTAATGGAATTTCCATACAGGAGAGATTACAAAGTAATATATTATTGGATACCAGTCTCATGATTTTCAATCTTTTCCCTTCTCATGTGTTAGCAAATGAAAAATTGAATGAACATTCCTTTTGTACAGAAGCATTAAAAGCACATTTCCTTTTAATTTGCCAATAGAAAGTCAAGGACTTAAAATTCTTTATATACCCTTCTGATATCACAGGTTGGAATCCTGCACATGGTTGAAAAACCAAACAACAGGGCATATCAGCAAATTTAAACCACTGGGTACAGCAAAGCCTAATGGGAGTGGAATTTCAAAGCAGGCATCTAGGTGAACAAGTATTCCATGGAACCTAGGTAATTTTCTGGTGATAGCACTGAAACCTTCCAATTCACCAGGAAAAAGAGACTTTTATTTTACATTCTAAGATGCTGGGTTTTTTGATGACCAACCCACATTAATCAACCAATAATTGCATCATGCAGGGAGTCTGAATGGTAAAATTCAAAGCTAATATTAATTTACCTATGACAATTTACCTATTTCACCTACAGTAGAAGCTCTTTTAAATAATGTCCACCTCATCAGGTCACCAGATTAATAGATATTCCCCATTTCCTCTGTGAAAACATACTGGTAGATGTCCTAATAAACATTCTTTGATATGCTTGTGTACTTCTGTTCCCGTTGCACTGAACTGCATTGAACTGCCAAAATTCAACTGAGTTTATCCCAAATGTATCTTGGTTGTATTTTTTATCAAAACTGCATAAATTAAAGTACCTGGAAATTGATAAAAGTATAAGTGGAAAAAGGACTAAGTGCTCTTTTAATGAAAACCATGTAAATGATGTGGAAAGATAATGTCACAATCATAAAGATGACCAGGTAATTGCTATGAATAATGTATGAGTGCGACAACTGTAAGAGATTGGAAGAAAAATTAAAAATCTCAGATTCTCTAAACAAATCGATGTGCAATCACGTTTAAGTTTTCATTCCACTTCAAAGCTATCGAGATTCATAATCACTGGCTATCATGACTGGTGGGTTTATACAAGAAAGATGAAGTGGTATCTTAGAATAAACAGTGGATTCTTACTCAAAGAAAAGCCCTGGGTCTGATATTAAAATACTGATGAAAAAAATAAAAATAAAATATTGATGAATGCATGCATATTTTCCCATTTTGGGTTAAAATAGAATATGTACAATTATATATATAATTTGTTTTATGATTTCTCATATTTAACTGACCTGTCAAAATGATCAGCCAAGTATTGACCAAGTACCTATTCACTTGGAGGTTTCCTTCTGTACCTTATTCAGGCAGGTTCACTGAATTTCTTCTGTGGAGGATTACTTTTAAGTTCCTTGTAGGAATAGTGAGCTGATTTCAGATGGGCACTGAAGGGGGAAAATATGTGTAACTTATTATTTGCCTCCATTATAATGAAATGATAGAGGCACACCTCAGGATGACTGGGGTTTATTGCTACAAAATAGCTCCAATGAGTCACTCCTCCATGATTTCATACCCTTGGATACTATCCTCCAATATGATCAATTTCTTGGACTGAAAAAATATGGCATAAGCAATGCTGTGCAAAAAGTAGGCCTTGGCCTTAAGAAGTCTCATACTTTTTGCCTTTGTTCTCCTGCTGCCACAAGATGTCATGCAAGGAAGCCCAAGCCAGCCTCCTCATGAACTGCAAGTCATGTAAAGAGACTTTAGAAGATATAAGACCACTTTGAAGAAGGAGAGGCCAAACCAGCACCCATTTGTTCCAACCATCATAGATGATGGTGCCAAACAGATTAGTAAGTCCATCCTTGATGCTCCAGACCCAGTCATAATACCAGCTGACTGGAAACACATGAGTCTGACCAGCTGATACCACACAGAGTGGAGACCAGCTGCCCAGTTGAGCCCTGCCCGTTTGCAGAACTTCGGGCAAATAAATGATTATTGATATTTTAGACCACTAGATTTGGGGGCGGGGTAGTTTATTACACAGTAATAGGTAACTGTCACAAAACTGAATAATCACAAAACCTTGGAAGCCTATGGCAGATGTCCCAGTGGTTCTCTGGTGTCTGGAAATAAATACAAGCTTTAAGGCACAAGCAATAGTAAAAATAAGAAAGCTCTTTCATACCTAAATAAATAAAGAAAGAAAGAAGAAGAAGAAAAAAAAAAAGAAAAAGAAAAACTAGAACTCATGTTTGTTGAAGCTTTAAGAAAAGGGTTCTGACATTTTTCTTTGATTTGGGGTTTAAATTAAATCCATAACCTTAGAAGCAACATTTTCCAGGGGCGATTTTGCTCACAGTGCAGAAATAAAATATGCTATGCTAAAAAGAGAAAGGGCAATAGGAATTCTACAGTATTTTAAAAATAAAAAGTTGAAGCAGAACAGTCTGGTAGTCTATGAATACCAATTTAATACCATGCTAATTTGAAAACTATAAGCCAGAAAAAACAGACTGATTATTATAGATGAATATAACCCTGATGACTAATGTAACTATGGTCTTTGGAATCTGTGTTCACTGCAACAGTAACAGACCGTTGTTAGAACTGATTTCCAATTCTATCCCCTTATCCCTGAATTTCCCAATTATTCTCCTCCCTGCTGCGTGCAAAGGTGGAGAACATTAGAAACATGGCACTTAGAGCTGGAACGGGACAAATGAGAGAGGAGGAATCTCTCCCTCAGGATCTGCTGCAATATCAAAGTAAAAACAATCTTCCAATCACTTGTGTAAATAACCATTAAAATGATGAATCGTCCTTGCATTTTCTCCTTTCTCTCTAGTGCATATTAAAAAAATGACAATTTGTTTCGAAAATGACCAATGTCATCTGAATGTTTGCAACAGGGGCTACTCACGCATACACGGTAATATTTTTAAAGCAGAAAGTGTTTTCAGCCTGGTACAAGAAGATAAAAAATTACTATGCGGTGTATTTGTAGCTTTATTTTTTTTCATTTCTCAAGAGACAGGTTTCTTCCAGAAGCGCAGTTGATAAAACATGATTTATTTTTATAATTTCGCCAGAGGAAAGCTGAAAGTACCTACCCAGCTTCAGTACTCCTGTAAAATTAACTGCTAGTGATTTTTGTTCATTTTATACCTTATTCTGAGCTTTGCTTTAACGACTGCCTTATTTTTCTGTTTGAACCAGATAGAAAAATAAACTCTCAGAGTGTGAAGAAATTGCCAAAACATTTTTTTCATCTGGTAGTTTTCCTATAAACTTAATGCCCTTTATTTTCACTCTAGAATACCAGTAAAACTACTAAGTCAATGAATTAATTGTTAAAGTCAGCATCACCTAATCTGTGTCCTTTCAGTTTAAAAAGACATCCTCTAATAGCTAAAGTATAAGACATTCATCATAGAATATTTACCAAATAAGAAAATCTTAAAAATAGAATAAAAATTGAGAATAATCACATGACCCAGAGATAATCACTGTAAATTTTGGTAAATTGTTTCCTAGTGAAGGAATCTGAATGTTTAATAAATTTCAAACATATCTGCTACTCCTCAATAAAACATGAAACTTTGGTCTAATTTTCCCTTTGAAATTTATATTTGTAGTCATATTTGATAAAGTTTTTGATGGACACTGTTTTAAATTATTTGACAGGCTGAATATTAAGCAAGAGATAAACAAGACTGTGGTGCAGAATAAAGTGGAAAAAGAGAATTCTTTATGCACTCATATAATCATGACACAATCAAGCCATAGAACTTCCATCACTCCTATAAATTCCTTGGTGCCCTTTTGTAGCCAATCACCTCTGCTCATCGATGGCATCAGGCAACAATTGGTGTGCTTTCTGTTATATATACTGTATACTATAGTTATTAGAGTTTTCTAGAGTTTCACATAAAGGGAATTCCTACAGTATATGATCTTTTGTATCTGGCTTCTTTCACTTAACATAATGGTTTTGAGATTCATTTATATTGTTGCATGTAACAATACAATGTTATTTTATATGACCAAGTAGTTCATTATATGGTTATATAATAATTTGTTTACTCACCAGTTGATGGACATTTAGGTTATTTCCAAGGGCCATCATGTTTAAAGCCACTATGAACATTTGTATAAAAATATTTGGGTGGGCGTGTGTTTTCATTCTCTTGGGTAAAAAAGTAAGTATGAGATTTCCCAGTCCGAAGATTGGGTATATACACGTTTCACTTGATAAAAAAAACTGCCAAGGTATTTTCCAAGCTAGTGTATACCATTTACACTCTCATCAGAAATATATTTGTTAGGATTATTTCCTCAAGTTTTAACCATTCTGTTGTATGCATAGTGCTGTATCATTAGGGATTTAATTTGCATTTCCCTAATGACTAAGGTCATCTCAACTAATGTTGAGAATCATTCATGTGCTTATTGGCCATTGATACATGTTCTTTGATTAATTTTTTAAATATGATGTGAAGTAAAGGCTAAAATGCTTCATTTTCATATGGATATCCAACTATACCAGTACTACCAGTCAAAAAGATTAACTTTTCCACTATGCAATTACTGTAGAACTTCATTAAAAACTATTGGCCCTGTATATTTGGATCTGTTTTTGTACTCTATGTTTGTTTCATTAATCAACATGTCCATGATTAAATCAATATCACAGTATCTCGATTAATGTGCATTCATAAGAATTTTTAAATTAGGTAGTGTAATTCTTATTTTTCTAAGTGGTTTTTTCAATTCTGGATTCTTTGCATTTCTATATGGATTTTACATTCACCTTAAAAATTTCTTCAGAAAAGTCTGCTGAGATTTTGATTTGCAACTGCAACTAACTTTATTTATTTAAGTCAATTTGGGAGTTTTTGACATCTAAATAAATGAACTTCTAATCAATGAGCTTCTTTAGGTTTATTTTAATTTTTTTCTGCAATGTTTTACAGTTTTCAGTTTTCAAGTGTTACATATAATTTGTTAAAGGTGCCCTAATTTTTTTGGTAATTGTATTGTAATGGCTATTCTTTAATTGCAATTTCTAATTATTGGTTGCAAATATAGAAATGCTCATTTTTATACATTGATCTTATGTTCCATTGCCTTGCAAAACTCACTTATTGGTTCTAGTAGTTTGTTCATAGATTTGTTAAGATTTTATAAATACATAGTCATCTCTTCTGCCTTTCTAAGACATATACATGTTGGTTTTTTTCTTTTCTTGCCTAAGTGCACTGGCTATGAATTCCAGTAGAATGTCTACAGTGCTGAGGCTTGTAATCCAAGAACTATACCTCCTCCAAGTGTATGTTCATTGTTAAGAGTAAACAAACAAACAAATAAAAAACACTCCATATACTGGAGGAGTCAAGTGAAATAAACAGTGTTCTGAAAAGCATCAACTTGTATCATACACTTATTTGAGGACACCAGTAAACTGTTTCACTGTTCCAAATTTAAGCTTTCAGTAAATTACCACAAAGTAGTGTGCCTAGGCATTGTGGCATACAGCTCACTTCTGAGCTAAAAACAATAAAAACAGAGTGATAATTAGGAATTTGCCATTTTACTTCGTGTTTTTACTCATGGATTTAATGAACTTACATTTGAAATCATGCATTATCTCTATCTAAGCCAAGGCTTCCAAAATAAGTGAACTGTTTAAGTTATTAAACATAATTACACACAAAACTATGGAGAAGGCAAAAGGACACATCTGAACATTGTATTTGCATATGATCAAAATTCCATTAGCATGTAAACAAAGGATCTGCATGGACCAGAGACACACTCAGAGCCTGAGGAGGGCTCTGTCATCTTATCTAAGGCATGTCTGGGAGCACAGCAGGGCCCAGTTACAGACCCGAGTGCACATCATACAACCAAGGAAGCACATAACTTGAAATAACCAGGCCAGCCTGGCTTTCCTAACTTAGTGAGAAGAAGAGGTAAGGACATTGAGGCTGCACTACAGCGAGGCTAGGCCCCCAAAGAGAGTAATTAATAACTTGTTTTATTGGGAGGAGCCTGGCATTAGGCAAATCCTTTCCTCTTTTCATGTTTATCCATCCAAAAAGGGCAGTCTTTTTAATCATGGAGATTTGAGGACATAGCCTCAATTGACCTATGTGAGCACAACAGAACAAAGGATTAAATGGTTTTTATAACAAGAAATAGGCTAAAATTACATCCTCCTCTGTAAACTAAAAAATTAGCTATAACAGGTAGCATATCTTCTTTGCTTTTCTTTAACTTATTTCCTCCATTCTAGTTTCTTTTAATATTAGAATCAATTCAGTTGGTAACTGCGAAGGTTTGAGGACTCTCTTCCATCTCCATGTTTTCACTTTGGTTTGCACAAATCTCAGGGGTACGATGTTTGGAAAGAAAACACATTCCAGACCTAAAGGCTGTGCAGGGGGATTTGTACAGCTCCTCAAGCAAGTAACCATGCTGGGTAGTAAAGCTGGGCTGGCTGAGGTAATTATCACATGCCTGGCCTGGACAACATGGGAAGAGTACAGTTCTAATGAGGGCAGGACAGGAAAAGGTAAAAGTATGTGTGAGCTCTCATAGAACCATTAAAAGGGGAAATTCCTGAACTGGTTTGGCCCAATTAATTTCAAGCATTCCTGTCATTTGAGTAACGGGTACAGACATTACATGTGCGGCAGGGCCTGCTAGAAACCAAGCACTGTGTTAATTGCTGGGACAGTCAGCATCTCTGCCCCCTAGAAGCTTACAGGAGAGCAGGAAATATGGGCAATTACAGGATGACCAGGGTCTCATGGGAGCAGAGGGGAGGGTATGTAACTTAAGTGTGGAGTCCAGAAAAGTCTTTCAGGAGGCAGCAACAGTGAAGCTGCAATTCTATGGAAATGAGTGTCTAGAGGAGGAGCAGCCCTGGGGAGGAAGAGAATCCCCTGAGCAGAGAATCCAGAGAGAAGCGAGTGGGGGGCTTTTGATGAACTGAAGGAAATTCAGGCTGGCTGGATGTAGAGCAATCCTGAAGGAGGCTTGGAGGTCGACCCCATTAGAGACTTTGGGCTTTAAAAGCAGAAAAGAGTCACTGGAAGGTGACTGAGACCAATTGCACAGCATTTTAGAAAGACAGCTCTAACTGCAGGGTGGAAATGTAGTGGAATGGGGCAAAACTGGAAGTCACATCAAGGCTTCTTTCACTGACCTAGGGAATAGGATGTGCAGAACCACAGTGGTGCTGCTATAAAGAATTGCCATGACCTTAGTAACTTAAAACAACACATTTACTATCTTAGAGCTCTGGAGGTCTGTAGTTCAAAATGAGTCTCATCTTTGGGACCCATCTTTTCCAGCCTCTAGCAGCTGACATACTCTTTGTTTCATGGTCTCCTTTTTCCATCTTCCAAGTCAGTAATGGCCAGTCAATTCTCCCTCATAATGTCAACCCTCTGGTTCTGAATCTTCTCTCTCTCTCTTTCTTTCCCTTTAAGGGCCTGGCCATTACATTGGGCCTTCCTAAAAAATCCGGGCCAATCTCTTTAAGATCAGCCATCCTTAATTAGCATCCTTAATTCCATCTTTTAGACTTAATTGCCCTTTGCCTTGTAACATAAGGTATTCAGATTAGGGATTAGGGTGCTGGCATCTTTGCCAGTCATTATCCTCTTCCCACTACTATGGCTACTGCAAGGAGTGAAGGGATTCAGGAGATATTTTGGAAGCAGAAGTAAAAACAGTGATTCGTGATTCCCTGGAGAACAGCTGCATGCTCAGACAGTTCAGTTTGTGCTTCTCTCCGTTATCCATTTATAGCCTTGTGTTATTTGGGGTGGGGAGTCTAGGCGGCTGACAAAATCAAATCATTATTACAATATGGGAAATAAAGAAAAAGAGATCAGAGCAGAAGTGGCTCAAGGAAAAATCTGACTAAATGGCCAAGATTTACCTCTAGAAATAGTTCTGAGATCTCCAACACACCAACAAAGGAGGGATTTCTATGCTTTCCTCATAGCCACAATGATTTCACTCTGGAAAAATTTCAGGGAAGCATTATCACTCACCTTTGATAGCTCTTTAGAAAAATCTCAGTAATTATCCATAAAGCATCTAGTTTTAAACAATGAAACTTCCTGGTGATATTTCCAAGATAAATTACCACATTTCCTCAATTCTAAAATGCACATTTCCCAACATTATGTTTCTGAAATCAGGATGGATATGGACATTTAATGTAGCATTTCTTCTTTTTTACTTTTCCTCTCAAAATCTGTTTTCAACAGATGAAGTCTTTACAATTAAGGGTATGTGGTAATTTTTCTCCAACCATGGTGATTGTCCTACTAAGGCAGACAATGTTTGTTTTTAAAGTTTAAGGACTTTTTAAAAAGATTTTATATTTATTCATGAGAGACCCAAAGAGAGAGGCATTGACATAGGCAGAGGTAGAAGCAGGCTCCTCACAGGGAGTCCGACGCAGGACTCCATCCCGGATCCTGGGATCACGCCCTGAGCCGAAGGCAGATGCTCAACCGCTGAGCCACCAAGGCATCCCAAGATAGACAATGTTAATAAGCAAATGACAATACCTTTGCCACAGACATTGTTATAGACCTGGATCAGACCAATGAGCTGTGAGATATTTGAGAAAGGTAGCTCCTCACTCTTCCAGGACAGAAGTTAGAAGACAGGTCTTTTCACACCGGATACAAACAAGGAAGAAGCTCTCAAACACAGCAGGAAGAATAGATGCAAAGATATGAAGGATTGTGGATGATAATGTTGATATACCAGGTTCTTTATTGAGCATCTATTCTTTACATTTAATCCCCATAATAATCTTGTGAGACAAGTTACCGATCTTGGATCCTGTTTCATAAACCAACAAATTCCTTCTACTGTTTGAGTCAGTTTGAATTTGTCACTTATAATCATATGCATTCACACAGATACAGCTAGAGAGCTATTGGGGGGGGGGGGGGTATATACCATCGTCAAAAAACACCAAACACTAACATCATACACCAACCTGAGCAGAAATTTCCCTTTTTTTCCAACCAGTCCCCAACTCAGAACCAACCCAACTTTCTGCTTCCTCCTAGTTTGCCATACGTTGTTGGTAACAGCTACATAAACTGAGTATCATAAAGACACTCCATAGCCCATGATTTCCCACTGCATTTTAAATATCAGTGTTGCTTAGATATTCCTTCACTTGTGACTTCTCACCTACCTTTAGAACTCTCTGATTCAATAATTTCAAATGTGTATTACTTTCCTCTTGGGCCCTAATCCACATCTTCCTGCTTTCACAGAAGATCTGGCTTATGCTGTCATTGAAATGTGAACATCCTCAACTACACCACCTATCCTCCTTTCTTACTCCAGGGGTTACACCTGGATTTAGTTGCATCAAGCTCTCCAGATTGAGATTATTTCCCATGGCTTTCTATTTGCTCAACCTCCAGACGTTCTGCTGGGATCATGAACTTAACAGAAGAATGCTAGGGGCTAGGGATGCCTGGGTAGTTCAGCAGTTGAGCGTCTGCCTTCAGCTCAGGGCATGATCCTGGGGTCCTGGGATTGAGTCCTGCATCAGGCTCCCTGTAGGGAGCCTGCTTCTCCCTCTGCCTATGTCTCTGCCTCTCTCTCACTGTCTCTTGATCTGTGTTTCTCATAAATAAATAAATAAACTCTTAAAAAATAACAAACAAACAAGGGAACACTAAACTCATTCATACCCTCTATCCCTCATCAAAATCTTGCTTTTCTCTCTGGACTCCCTATTATTGCAGTAATTGGAACATGAAAAATGGAAATGGGAGTAAGTGGGGGTAGAAGGCAGCTAAATTAGAATTTTCTGACTTGCAATCTTCAGAAAAAGACGGATGTTGTACTGATTTTTCCGACCACATTAGGAAGGGCTTCATGTGGACAAGGATGCTGACAGAGCCAAGTCAGCTCTCTCATTGAAATCTCACAAAAAAGGGAAACTATTATGGGTGGACCTAGAGGTCTATAATCTTGTATATGCATAGTAACACTCCTGAGCATGATATAGGAAACCCTCTTAGCTGTGCTAAGTAAGTAATAACAGGTTGGCAACAGCTTTTTATTGACAGTGTCAAGAAACAAGAGGTCAGGCATCACATATTTTTCACAGTCCTCTAGCTTGGGAATCTCCCATATATTTTTTCCTCTCCCTAAGCCCTACAATTGGTTCTCTATCCTGGAATCATCACCCAAACACCGCTTCTCCTCTGCATCCTACTGGACAAGGTAGTCTCAACAGCCCTGTACTAGATAGTAGTACCTTCCCCCCTTGCCATCTGAGGAAATTCTGCTCATCTTTCAAAGCGCAATACAAGCTTTCTTTCCCCTGTGAAGACTACAATGACCTCTCTTTTCTACTTGTCCTATCAGAGATGACTGCTCATCCTGGCTCAGACCCAGTGTTCATTTTCCCAATATATTTTTGCATGAATAGTTATGTATTCGTAGATGATCCTTATTAAACTTTGTGCTCTCTCTAGTGGGTCAGTCAGGGAGTGAGGGAATTGAGGGGGAGAGCAGAGACATGATATCTTCTTTTTCTTTATATTTTCTGCTCCCCAAACTGCTGTTGACCTAATTGATTGAACCAAATCTCCTGAATATGCAAATACATGCATAGGCATATTGCTGTAAAGGTGTGTTTCCCAGGAAACACAGTAAGTGCAGACTTTGGGATTGTTGTGTTGCACAGTTCCAAAATGCATTGTGGGTGTGGGGGAAGTTGTGAATGGAAAAAAGCAGAGGCGTCACGCACTCCTGCTCAAAGAAACTGTGCAAGTCCTGCAACAGCCCTACTGCAATCCCTTCCAGTCAGTTCTGAAATGGCCTGGGGGAAAAGCGCCAGACAGAGTTGTAAATTGGCTCATCTCTGCTGTAGACCAGGAGTGCACTGGGCTGAGACACACACATGGAAAGGACATAGAGATGATTACTTTTCTAAGGGATATAAAATACCCAAATGGTGTAATACAGGAATATTTCAGTATCACTAAACTCCACACTGCATTAGAATCTGTCACCCATATGGAAATAGATGGTTCTGAACTTATCACCCTCATATTTCCAAACTAGCAAATGTAAAAATGGTTCTGCATGCTTGTTTGGACAAAATTTTGCAAGCAACAGCAGATTGTATTGTTTGTCGACTGCTGATGAATTATGCTTGGAAGGTTGAATATTGCCTCCTTTTATTATTACTTCCCATGTGCTAGGCACTGTGCCAAGCACTTGTGTAAAGGCAGGTGAAGAAAGGGAGTTTTCTCTCAGAGGGATTTAATGTCTTATTCAAGGTCACCATCCAGCAAATGAGACACCAGAGCTTGAACTTCAATCTGATGCACTTCAAAGGCCACATACTTAACTACTAGGAGAAACATGATCGTCTCTCATCAGGTACGGGAGGTACAGCCATTTCAAATGCCACGGAAGGTTGCTACTAGCAGAAGGAGGATATGAAGCTCTCCTCAAGTGAAGGAACCCCTCTTGTCCAGGCCTTTCTCGAGTCACACAGAACCAAGTGTTCTATTTTTGTTTTATTTCCCGTGGAAATTTTTCCTGTGGAATTTTTCATTACAAAGGCCACCAAGAGGTAGGAACAAGAAGAGCAGGCAAAAGGTTTTTCTCTCTGCTGCTCCATGCTAAGGACATCTGCCCAGGGATCTTCATCTTTTGAAGGCAATGTGAGACTGTGCTGTTGGCCATTTAGAGCTACTTGAGCTTAAAGGATCCTGTTGGCTTTTTCCTGAGGATCAAGCCGTAGAATTCATGTTTCCCAGGATGCCCTCTTCCACAGCCCTCTCATTGTCTTCAGGTCTTCAATGTCACTTCTCTTCACTCTCATAACTTCCTGTCCATGCTTCAGTCATAGTCTCTACACCCTGTATCTAAATCTCTGGTTCGTCTGTTTCTCTCAATAGACTTGAAAGCTCCTTGAAGACATGAACTGTGTCATCTTCACTCTTCTATCTCTAGTACATAGCAGAGTACTCGGCACAAGGTAGGAGCTCAACAAATAATCTTTGCTCGATGAATAAATGATTCTTCATAACGCCTGTTACCAGCTACTAATGATCTGAGGAACTAAGGATCAGAACTGATAAGGTTTGTATTATGGGATAGGTTGAGGATGGTGATGAGGGAAGATTCAGGACACAAACTGCTCTTGAGGTGAGGATCAAAGGGGCATTGAGTGAGACTGGGATAGATGTGAAGCTGGGATAGATGTGCCTCCACCACCATAGAATACTGGCACCTGCTGTGATAGAGAGGAGGAGTATGGAAAAAGGTAGAAAACGGAAAGGGAGAAGAAAATACTACAATGTATTTATTAGTTCTCAGTGTTGTGTTAGGCCAATCTTGGGGCCTTCCTTGGGTTTTCAAAAATGATGAAAGAAGGATGTTTTTCAAATTTTAACCAGGGACTCTGATTTGGCTTAGTTATATTGTTTGGGAGCTTTGCATATGTCAAAGTTTTTATTTAACTCAATATTTAAGGAAGGTACCAGTAAGATGTTAAAACTATTTCAAAATAGAATTCAATGAACACACACACAGATACACATGCATACATATACAATCAGGAATTATGAAATCTATTTGCTAACAGATGCAAAAGTGGTTGATATATAAAGCAGAAAAGCATCATGTTTGAGGTTATCTTTTCCACATTGTGGAAATCGGTTATATCTCTATAAGACAAAATTCTTTTCCATTTTTTATGACAAAGATCACTTGCATTAACTTTCTACAGTTTCTACACATGCACTATTGTAAGATACTTTAATCGAAGAAAGACTATCAAAGATGTCCACAGCTATAGAATCAGATCATTCCTGGAGGTTCCACTGGACAAGATACCAATGCTCCACTAAAAGGATAGCCAACAAACTATTTTTTTTTGCCCACTTGTAAGTCTTGAATAATTTTCCTGACAAAGTAAGTTGAAAATGAAAATGACTGTAAGTATGTTGTTAATTTAAGAAGACTGTAATCCTTAGATATTTTATAATAATCTAAGGATAGTAGCACCTTACATCATTATTCTAAGTACCTTTTGTGTATTATATATATTCTTTAATCTTTATAACTCTGTGAACCATTGTACTATCATCCCCAAATTACAGACTGAAAACTGAACACAGAGAGGTTGAGTTATGAGACTGGGGTCACACAGCTGGTAAGCAGAGAGCTGGAATTCCAATTTAAATAGTTTGATTCTACAGTCTATTCCCTGGCCTGGACAGAGGCAATAATAGTGAGGAGACAGAAAAGTAGATAATTTGTGGATGCCTAGGTGGATCAGTTGGTTAAGTGCCCAACTCCTGATTTTAGCTCAGGTCATAATCTCAGAGCCCTGGGGTTGAACCCTGGTAGGGTTCTGCACTCAGAGAGGAGTCTGCTTGAGGATTCTCTCCATCTTCTTCTCTCCCTCTGCCACTCCCCCTGCTCGAGTACATTGTCTCTCTTTAAAATAAATAAATAAATAAATCTTTTTTTTTTTTTTTTCAAAAAGGTAGATAATTTTGAGAGCCACTTGGGAGGACACAGCTTGTAACTGCTCTTGATTAGATGAGAGAAGGAGAAAAGCACATGGAGAAAAGGGCAAGAAGGGAAAAATAGGTGATAAAATAGAGGAAAGAATTAAGAATGTTTCATTTCATGTTTATCCAGTATTGTGAAAATTGGAGAAAAGTTTATCAAATTGTACTGTTATGGTGTTATTATTGCAAACAAATACAAGGTAATATAAACTGTTATAGTCCCTGGCTAGGGATGGCAGTCATCACTGTTTCCAGGAGATAATACTGTCCTTTTTTAAAGAATTGAAGTACAGTTGACACAAAATGTTACATTAGTTTCAGGTGTACAACACTATGATTCCACAAGTCTACATATTGTGCTGTATTCACCGCAGTGTAGCTACCATTTGTCACTGAATAACACTATGACAATGCGATTGACTATATTCCCTATGCTGTACCTTTCAACCCCATGACTTATTCATTCCATAATTGGAAGCCTTTATCTCCCATTCCCCTTCACCCACTTTGCCCATCCCCCAAGAAAATATTGTTCTTGCTAATCAAATTTAAAGTTTCTTGAAAGTATAATTATAAGCACCTCTTATTTACATTGGGCATAGATTAGGTTGGAAAATACCCTCCTTCCCAAAAAAAAAAGTAGTGAAATATAATATCTCTTAGCTTTTTAAAAGTTAAATGTGGGTTCAAATCTTGGCTTTTTGTTTTGTTAGCTTTGTTAATGTAAACATATTAGTTTCTCGTTGATTAAATAATATGTGCAAATCATTGAATACAATGCAGGCATTCAATAAGCACCCTCATAAATGATCTTTGTCATTAGCACTTACCTAATCTGATGAAACCCGGGTGCTGTGTTCTTGTGGTCCTTGTGGTTCTTGCCAATGGAGGCACATCACTCACAAAGCTAAGAGGATCTGTTTCTTCTGAAAATGCATCAGATGGTGGGATCTCTCTTGTGGAAAGAAACTTATTTGAAAAAACTGGAACTTGACCAAAATCTTTATTTTCTCTAATACAAAAGCCTGTGCTAAGGTACTCTAGAAGATTGCTTCTACTACAGAACCATCCTAGATGCAAAATCAACAAGTTACTTTTGGGCCACTGGCATCATTGGAGGAGAATTTGAGCACCAACTCTTAATCCCTGAAATAAACTTCTATCTGCCAAAGATCCTGTCCCCAAGGCATGGCTGCTCTTAGACTATAGGTACCTTTATTCAGGCACAAGACTTCCACAGAACAGAACCATTCTGAAGTCTCTTATAAAAGCACCAACATTTAAAAGATGGAAGAAAAAAATTAAGCAAGAGGCTTAAGAGGAAGTTGAAGTACCAAATGTCAATGTCCACTCCAGCCCATATCGCATCATTTCCCCCACAGCCTTCCCAAAGACCACCCATGAAATCAGAAATAGAGTTGGTATATGACCATGCAATGGTGAGACAAAGAGCTGGTTTCCTACTATTTCAGAGAAATGGCCACATGCCATAAGTGATGATGACAATGATAATGACAATGATGGTGAAAAGTGTTTCTTGAGTTCTTACTATGTGCCAGTGATTGCCTAAATATGCTCTCACTCCTAACATTGGTGGAGTCTGGGGCAAGAGTCCAAATAGAGCTAAACACATAAAACACATCTGGTGTCCTATTTGACAAATGTTCCTCCTTCACAACCTAGGAGGCCATGAGTCTGAGAATTTAGCATGCTCATTCTCCTTGACATTTCGTGTAGGAATGTGGAAGCCCAGGTGAAGGCAGCCCCTGCTCACCTCCCTTTTCTTCCCACTCAATCTTGGCAACTCTACAAGGGGCCACATGTGTGGACATCCAGACTGCAAAGCTCCTCCCACAGCCCTACTAACTGCCACTCTCCGGCCATCCCTCAGGAGGGGTGATGCCCACACCACTGGTGTGGGGGAGGTGAGGGTGTCAGCCTTCAGGAGGCCAGAAGCAGAAAAAAAGCCTACAAAGGTCCTGCAGGTGTACCTGGGGACAACTGGGCAGGGACCAGGAGCTTCTAGTGCCCAGAACTTGTTCTAGAAGGGTAGCATTCCCTGAGAGACAGGGAGAAGGGAGAGCACTTTCTTGCCACCCCTCTACTCATCCCAGATTCTTCACTTTGTAGGAAAGAACACTGCTATAAAGAGGCAGAGTGGAAACCTCTGAAGTCTAAGGCATGACAAGGGAACTTGTAACTGAGTCTAAAGTATAGTGGTTTTAAATATATCATCTAATTTAAAATTTTACTGCTCCTAAAATCCCATGAAGTCACTACTATCATTACCCTCTTACACATGAGGAAACTGAGACTTGCAGGGTTCAGTACCTTGCTCACTGCTGAGGAATGCAATCAGGGCAGCCCTGCCTCCAGAGCCGGCCCCTAACAGGGTGCAATAACCCAAGACATCCATATAAAATAAAAGTGAGATGATGTTTTTCAAAACCAATGAAATGAGCTATGGCTTAAAGAAGCAGTAATTCATCTAAAATAATCTCTACTTGGGTTTGAAAATATCTTGACAGGTGTCACATTGCTTAAAATTCTAATGCAAATATTACAGAGATTAACATGTTTCTTCAATAGGAAAGATCTTTCAATGTCTGGTCTAATCCAGACCTCATCAGTCCAAGGTATTGAAAAAAGTACTCTCTCTCCATCTCTAGGCACAGGGCAAGGACTCTTTTTTGAAAATGGAAATTCAAATGAATATGAAACGATGTGTTTTCCTGGCCTCCAAGGAGATGAAAACAGAATTTAGCTGGTCCTGGCTGTGAGGAAAACTCTTTGCTCTGACTAGAGATCTCAATACAGAGTGCAAAGGAGCCAATGCAAGCCACTGACATGCAAAAAACAAAAGATAAACTCTGGTTGCCTAATGTTTGGTTTTGCTGCATACTAAGAACATGCGTTTCAGATGCAATTTCAAAGAATGTTTGAGAAACACCACTACAGTCTCAGGGACTAGAGCTTATTCCTAGCATATAAAGGTGATCATTCATTTTGTAGGCTAATGGTACCTATGATTTTGAACATGATTTCATTGACAGATTTCAGAATTCAGCATTTAAAGTAAGTAAAGATACTGTGCTTCTCTCACTTATACTTTTACGGTGCATGTCCAGAGGGGATTTATCGGGACAGGCACATTAGCAATATTTGACTGTTGAAGTTAGAATAAAGCAAATTTTCTAGCTAAGCTTTAAAACCTGTCATTTTAGAACTTTGCAAGTATTTAATTTCTGTGTAAATTGTACAAATGCACTTTCATTAATCACCCCTGGAAGCTTTTAGGTGATAAAAGAACAATGTTTTCCATTCTAACTTACATAAACAACTTTCTAATTTTGGGTCAAGCATTTTATGGCTTTTATGGTTTTGCTATGGCTTCATTTTTTAATTTAATTACATGCTGCTACAAGATCCTCTTTACTACTACAGAGTACTGAAATTCTCCTTTTTCTATGTTAATAAATTCACAATCTGCTAAGTGTACCTATAAATAACATTAATGATATGAGACAGATATAGTTTTACCATTTTATTGTATTTAAGAAAATCACAGTTAGGAACTGTTCCCAATTAAAGGAGACAAAGGAGGCTCTTCAGATGTCTGTGATACTTGATGCTATACTGAGTCCTGTCCTGGAGGGGAAACTTTATAAAGGACATGGAGTCAATTGACAAAACTACAGATGGCATGTTAAATTTGTGTGTTGTGTGTGTGTGTGTGTGTGTGTCAGGAGAGAGTGTGCAAATGATGAAAATATAGTAAACTGTTAAGTGTTAGAAACAGGTGAATCTGGGTAAGGGGTATACGGGTTTTCCTTTTACTATTCTATTTTTGCAACTTTTAACAAGTTGGAGATTATTTCTCAATAAAAAAATTTTTAAATGGTTACCCAAAAAAAGTGCCCTTAGAACTTTTTTCACTGGAAAATTCTTTTATGCATTATTCACAAGCTTAGTCATGTAACTATAAATAAATATTTAATATTTACATTTCTTGCCTTATTATAATGCTACTGGTTCCAGCTGAGTCTGGGGAAGCCTGGCTGAGAATCAGGGTGGCAGTAGGCAACAGAACTAGAGACATCATGATGCTGTGCTCAGGGAGAAAGAGGCCAGGCTTCTTCTGGAGTCACTGTCCCCCAGCACCAGGCCTTCATGCACAGAGAGGTGCTAAGTGGCCAGCTCTCAGTCAGCACTCCTACATGAATGAGAGAATGAGCAAATAATTGAACAACTGTAAGAACAATGATTTATCTTATAAGTAATTTCATGTAAAATGTAGGCAGTTGATTTCCACTTCTGGGAAATATACATACTTTTCCCCATTTTGCATGCTAAGTACAACTAAAAACCTTAGACAGTATAAGTAAAACAAATGTATGAAGATTATGAAAGGTGTTGAGAAGAAGGCAGACTGGCTAGGGACTTCAGGACCCAAGGAGTGATACAGTAGCTCTTCTCTTTGCCTTATGTATCCCAGTTTTGGAACTGGAGAAACCAGCAACTTGGATGCCAACACGTGCAGACAAAAAGACCCAAGGAAACCTGCTCTCTCTAGCCAAGATCAGGAAAGGGGCAGCCTAGAAAGACAGGAAACCTTTAGACAAAAACTGCTGTACTCTAGCCAGACAACACAGAAAACACAGTGGCCCCATTTTCACCATGCCAGCAAATGCCAAGAAGAGAGCCAGACTTCCACTACCACAGGGCTGTAACAAACTGCTTCAATTATCCCCCTCTCCTGCTATGATAGAATCAGATAAGGCCAAGCAGGGAGCTGGGACTTTTAAAGGCGGTAAAAAACCCTGTACCTCCCTGACTCCCAGTGTTAGTGGAAAACACTTGGCAGCCTGGCCTACCATGAGGCTTCACCCTCCTTCTCGCCCCTGGAGAGTGTCAGGAGAGACCTCCTAGAGAGTCAGGACTTTCACCACCACACACGGGTAATGAGGCAGCTCCACCCATTGGTATCAGTGGAGATCACAGGAGTATATAGTATATATATAGTATATAGGCACTCCTATCCCTCTGCCAGGAAAGTGTCAGAGGAAGTGTCCTTCCTAGGAGGAAGTCCTAGGACTTCCCTGCCCCACAGTAACAAGGAGACTCTCCCTCCCACTAAGACCACCTTGGCGTCAACAGAAGCAAACAGGTGAAACTGGAATTCCAATCCCACCTGGCGGTAACAAGGCGGGATCCCACTTGCCTGGTCAGAGAGGTGTCAAAGAAGGACAGCTAAAGCTGAAGGTGTAAATAAGATCCAGAGTTTCACAACAAAATATCCAAAATATATTTCAGTCAAAAACACACATCAAACCAAGAACCAGGAAGATTCCCAAAGGATGGATAAATGATAATCAACAGAAGTCAACATTGAGATAACAGAGATGTTAGAAATGTCTGACAAAGATTTTAAAACAACCATCATAAAAATGCTTTAACAAGCAATTATGAACATGATCAAAACTAATGAAAAAAATAGCAAGTCTTAGCAAAGAACTAGAAATTTCCAGCAAGGAAATAAAAAGATACAAACAGGAACCAAGCAGAAATTTTAGAACTCAAAGCTATAATAACTGAAACTAAAAACTCAGTGGATGGACTCCTTAGCAGAACAAAGGGGCCAGAGGAAAGAGTCAGTGAGCTGGATGACAGAACAATGTATTATCAAATTTGAATGACTGAGAAAAAAAGATCAACAGATAGATCCTCAGTGATCTGGACTATACCAAAATATCAAAGAGTCATGTCATTTGAGTCCCCAAAGGAGAGGAGACAGAGAGAGGGCATGGCTGAAAAAGTCCTAGAAGAAATCACAGCTAAAAACTTTCCAAATATGGCAAAAGACATAAGCTTATAGATTCAAGTGCTAAGCAAATGCCAAACAGGATAATTAAAAAACAAACAAACAAATACCGATACTATGTCACATCATAAACTTCAGGAAACTAAAGGCCAAGAAAAAATTTTAAAGCAATTCAAATACCAGTGGATTTCCCATCAGCATCCACAGAGGCCAGAGCTTAAAGAGAGAGCTGTCAACCCTGAATCTTACATCTAGTAAAAATATTCTTCAGGAAGAAAGAGGAAATGAAGCCATTCTCAGATGAAGAATGATGAGAGTGTGTCGCCAGCAGAGCTACCGTAAAAGAATGACTAAGGAAGTTCCCTAAGCAGAAAAGAAATGATAGAAGAAAGAAACTTGGCACATCAAGAAGAAAGAATATAGTAAGAAAAAATATGGGTGAATAAATAGACTTTCCTTTTCCTCTTGAGCCTTCTAAATTATGTTTAACAGTTGAAGCAAAAATTCTAACACTGTCTGATCTGGTTCTAAATATAAGTAGCCTTGAGAGCTATGGCTCATCAGCATCTATGCAGGAGAAGGCAGAGGGAAGTATTGAGGAATATGAAAACAGAAATAGCACTAAAAATAGTTTCAGACATGAAGACTAAACTGAAAGGAATGCATGGCAAATGCATCCAGGTCCAGGAAATAATGACTGGGTAAGCTTTATAATTTAGCCATACACATACACACAGGCGTATACTGCTACAGAGGGTGATGCAGAGAACATCAAAACTATGAAAAATGCACGTTGAGTTATTTTACTGGTGTTCTCAGTACAGGCTTCGTGACAAGACCAGCTTGCTTTCCTGTCCCTTTAATGAATGGCACTGTGAGATGTCAAACAGAGCATCAAGCCAAAGGTATCTGGGCTCTCTATCCTGTGGCCTGGTTCCCTTTATAACTGGAGCTACCTGAGTTACATCAGCAGGTTCAATCTTGTCCAGTCCTGACCAAGGGCGCCTTACAAGGAGGGACGTACACTAACTCAACGCTCTGAATGGCACCAGTCATCTGTGGGGAATCTTGCTCTGACCTCGGGCCTCTCCTTAGAATTTAGCTTTTCTCATTCCAGTGTATTTTTCCACTCTCATTCATGTTTTCCTAAAGTAGTTTAGGAATCTGCTCTTTGGCACCAAAGTGAATAAATCACACTTTATCTGGCATGTGAATGAATACCACATTCTATGTCTCTTTTGAGAGCTTTCATTAACTATTTCTGCTTCACTAATCCTAAGAAATTTTAGACATTTGACTCATTCTGATGTGGGTTTTATAAAAGACAAAAAAGAAACATAAATGTATAAGTTTCTCTTAGGATAGGAATAACAGATCAAAAGTTTTAGAAATAATAATTCAAGCCACAAAGACTCCTGCCTATTCAAAGGGGGCACTCCCAATCTTTTTTTTTTTTTTCTGTTTCCACCTACCAAAAACTATTTTTCCATGTCCAGAGACTTTAGATGAGAAACTGGATTAGTTCACTTGCAAATCTTTGGCACACAAAACCAGATAACCTGGGATTTTGACCATAGGAATCTTGGAAGGATCAAGTGTTGATCACTTAACAGAATTAAAAGAACTGAAATATTTTACTAAATTTCATAATTTTAATCACCAGGCAGAATTACAGATTAGAAGTTAAGAAATTTGGCATTAATCGGCTTTCCAGCCCTGCCGCTTAAAAGCTGTGTGACTGGGCAAGTTACTTTATTATTCAAAGCCACACAAAAATTTTCTCTATTACCTATCGATAGAGTTGATGATGACAAAAACAATCATAAGGAGTTAACATTTATTGAACATTGTTCCAGACACTATATTATTTTGCATGATTATGTAAATCCACATGTAATCCTCAAAGGTCAATGCAATAAGACTTGAGGTCATCACCACTTACTGGGTAAGATGGAATTTGAATCCAAAATCTTTGACTGTAGGATCCATGCTGAAAAAGACTCCTCAAAGTGGGTGTTGTATTAGGCAATGAATATAAACTGCATGGCATTATATCTGACATGTTATAAGAGATCAACAGTAGTTTGCTATTATTTTTTGTCCATATCAAATGAATGTTTTGATTAATACAAAATAGAATGAATATAATATCATTTTAAGGGATAGTATAGCTTACTGAGTGTTCAGGGTAAGCACTGGTACTCTGACAAGCTCTGCATTCCTTGAGGACCTGCGCTAAGTGCCATTTACATTCGTGGCTGAGATCCTAATACTAAGCATCTAATTTGAAGTAAATGTTCTATAAATATTGGTTGAATTAAAAGGTGTTCAAAGTGGTTATAAATATTTAAAGAGATCTATATTTAATCTATCACAATAATCAAAACTCCCAAAGAATAAAGACTTTGGCATTAGTAACTGTCCTAAAACAAAGGTCCCTGCCTCCTTTTGACTGTCTGTAATATGGATACAGACTGAATTACTGGCAAGGCTTCATAAGACTGTTATTTTAAGATCTATTTAAGATGCGAAGAGCCTTGTCCTAGTTTTGCCTTTATCAAATAGTATCTATTAAGTAACCATCTGCTTCTCAAATTGTAATGAAGTCATATAAAACAAGCTAAGGGCTGACGACTTCCTTAATCAAATCCAAACAAGATCCTGAAATGTCTCAAGAGAGTTTGAATAATTGGTTGCTGGGAAATAAAAGATTTTGAAGTGCATTTCTAAGTAAAATATATGGTTTCGAATATTTTTAATTACTAGTCTAACATCAGACAACATTATCTCTTCATATTATTTTTGTTTTTTTATACTCCCTCTCAGCAAATGGCATTCTTCTGTATTATTTATAAAACAAACAATTTTAGAGATTGTTTAGTCAAATGCCTTCATTCTACAAATGAGGTACACCAAATTTTATGTCTTGCTTATGGTCATACAACAGATAGTGGCAGAACCAAGACCCTATTTTCTGACTCGGGGATTTTTCTAGGCATCCAGAAAGAAACATGGCCTCACAATAACGCAGGTTGAATGAGACAAAAGATAAGTTTCAGAACAGTTCAAATATTTGCAATACTATTACAATTTTTACACCTTGTAGTATGTTTCTCAAGGCCAAATTCTTATGTGATTTTCCTTATTAATTTTTTAAAGAGGACAAATTTTTTTAAAGGACAAATTTAATTACAACTAAACTACTTAATTGAAGATAATCAATTAATGATGTTATGCAAATCAACATATTTCTAGACAACTTCTTTAATTACATTCCAGAAAACATAGATATTTGGTCAAAGACTGCACTCATTGTTGCTAAGAACCTATATCTACTCAAATCAATACTTCAAATTTCCTGTAAATCTCTCAGTTGTACACAAAGCATTAAATACTAAAGTGGATGGGCCGAAATTTAATCTTGTACAATAGTTTATGAGATTGTTTTTAAAGCTGTTGTAATAAAAACCTTTCATCCACATGGACCTAATTGTTATATGCACAAAAGTTTTTCTCTCTGGACAAATAAATGTTGGTGATGGAGGGCAGGTCTAATTATAAAAGAAACCAAATACAATAATTACTTAGTCATGTAAAAGGTTTTCTTGGCCCCCACACAACCCACCCTGAAGAAGATTTTGTTGGCTAGAATGAACAGGAGAACCAGCAATAACAAGTTAATTAAAATGTCTTTATGCTCCAGTGTAGCAGATTGTATTTTCTAAAAATGGCCAAAGCAATATTTCTGGTCCCACACGTTCCTTCTTGAATTTGAGCAGGCTTTGGGGCTGTGGGGATGAATGGAATGTGGCAGAAATGATCCTGCGTAATTTCTTAGGCTAGGTCATAAAGGAGATAGGGCTTTCTCCTGCCTCCTTTTCTAAGGACACTCATCTTGGAACCCAGCCACAATGCTGTGAGGAAGCATGGGCCACAGGAAGAGGCCACCCATCCTGGTGACAGCTCCAGCTGGGCTGTCAGCCGACAGCCAGCATCATCTGCCTGACACGTGAGTGAAGGAGCCTGTCAGATAATTCAACACTAGCCTTCAAGCTGCCCCAGCTGACACCAAGTACAGCAGAGAAGAGCTAGCCGCCTGAGACCAGACCAAATTGCAGACTCATGTGCAAAGTAAATGTTATCATAAGCCACTACTTCAGTGGTCTTCTACTCAGCAATAGATAATCAGAACAACTAGAGTTTTCCCCTCCCAAAACCTATAGTTTTTGAAAGGCACAATCATGAAGGACAAATAAAATTTCACTTAATACTATTGTATTGGTTTTTAACCATGATTCTCATTGAAGAAATAATAGTAGATCAGTATTAAGTATTTTGATCAATGTGCAGAGAAACCCAAAAGTGAGAACCCAGCACATCTAAACATTCACATGTACCTCTGACACAAAACTGCCATCCAGAAACTTCTGATAGTTGTACGGTGTAATCAGTGGGCTGGACCTAAGCAAAACTCTGATCAGATGAGACTGCCTTCAGTGGCCACTTTTCTTTGTCTCCTGCCTCTTTCAGCATCCCTGCTACCCTCCCTGGCAGCAAAGCAGCTAGAAAACTCCATCATGTTCAGGTACCAATGCAACCTTAAGTTGTTGGCTTATCAGAAATGAGAAGAATTAAGGGTGTGTGTGGTGTGGGGGGGGGACAGTGGAAGTAAGCACTCATGGAAGCAAAACTGAGTATAAAGGGAATTAACAGCAATGAGTTGGGTGCCAATGTGAGAGTTTTCTTGGCACCTCTCATTACTGACAGCATCTAGGCAGAAGGTACAGAAAGTACAAAGACAGGAAGATGTAAAATGCCATGGTGTATTTATGAGACATTTGTACTTCCTGAATGTAAAGTGACAAGGGAGGAATGGCAGTAATTTGGACTAGACATGAGGACAGGAGATGGGAAATGAGGTTTCCCATGCCCTGCTGTTGAGTCAACTCTCATCTACCAGTCACTGGGAAAGCTACTGAAGAATCCCATGTGCACAGGAGAGAGCCCAAATCAGGAGTCAGCAGGCCTGGAGTAAGTTGTGACTTTTCTTGTCTTTAGGTACCTCCTGAGGCTCAGGGATCAGTGGGGCCTGTATGATTGCAGAGATTCTCTAGCTCAAAAAGTCCATCTTATCTGAGTTATGTTACCTTGAGACACAAAGCCATCCATCGTGGGGTGAGTGAGATGAAGATTCCATGGCATGAGCTGTGAGCACTTGGAGGCACCACTCCTTATTTCTTCCAGGGTACTGGCTTGAAGAGTCAAAGAGTGGATCTGTGCTTATTTTCATTTTTGAAATTTTCCGCTAAAGACAACATCTCTATACTCCATGGGGTTAATTTTTAAAACAATAATATTTACCAATGCTTCTTGAACATCAAATGCTACTGTTCATAACACTAATTTTTATTCCTCCTCCTCAATCAGCCAAGTTGAACTTAAAATATCTAAGATGAGGGGTGCCTGAGAGGCTCAGTCAGTGAAGCATCTGACTCCTGATTTCTGGTCATGATCTCGGGTACCTGAGACTGAGCCCCACACCCAGCTCCACACTCAGCCGGGAGTCTGCCTGAGATTCTCTTCTCCCTCTCCCACTGCCTTTCTTTTCTCTTAAGCATGTGTCTGCTCTCAAATAAATAAATAAATCTTTAAAATAAAATATCTAAGATGATATTTCATTAAATTGCACATGCATCTGCCAAGTAGAAAGTTGGAAAATTAGGCAAAAATATGTTACTGAGGTATGTCTGAATTTCCAAGCACAAAAAGACTGGGAGAGGAGCCTAATTTTGAGACTGGGGATCAAAAATTGGCTAAACATTCTTGTAGTTTATTTGACAAAATTGTTTTTAAAAATTATAGCTTATTTCAGCCAAATAAATTTAGATAAAACTGAAACACAATTCGAGGAACCAGCAAGAAGGCATTTGTGGCATTTTCCAAAGTAAACATAGTGCATTTGTTTCTGGGAAATGAGGCCAATGGAAAGGTACATATTCCTGATCATACAAGGAACAGAGAGACATTAAAACAGCTAATGATACAGTCACTTAAAACACAACAGTATAACAGTATAATTAACTCTGTGACTCTAGACTTTTCTATACTCTTTAAAAAGATTTCATTTATTTATTTTGAGAGAGAAAAAGAGAGTGTGTATGTGAGCAGGGGGAAGGGCAGAGGCAGAGGGAGAGAGAATCTCAAGCAGACTCCCCACTGAGCAACCAGTAGACTGACGTGGGGCTCAATCTCAAGACCCCTGAAGTCATCACGTGAGCCAAAATCAAGAGTCAGATACTCAACCGACTGAGCCATCCAGGTGCCCCTAGACTTTTCTATACTTTAAGCTGACATACATAAGTAAAAAATAGGTAATGACTGCAGCCTATCCTACCTCATAGCAAACCTGTGGAAACAATTGGCGGGATATTAATAGATCCCCTGCAGCAGACATGACTGAGCTTGAATTTCATTTTCTGGCTTGGGCAGGTCTTCTTGAGCTGCAAAGAAGTAAAAATCTTTTCTCATCACTCCTGTTAGGAGTCTCTAAGGTGACCAAGTGTAAAGCTCAGATTGTTGTTTAACTGCCATCGGCACAGCCACACATATGGGCAAGCATCAACAGAAGTGGCCTTTCTGAGTGCTATCAGTGACCACAGAGGAAATCCAGCCTGAGGCTTCCATGTAATTTGGAAGCTCAGCTTCCAGAGCACAGGACATAGCAGGGACCTATACACACACAAGCACACACAGGTATAGGTGGTCAAACACACAGACATACACATGTGTCCACACATGTACTCAATAACATATAGATATACTCACACCATCCTTCACATACATACACAGATAAGCCAGATGTAGGCGGTGAAACAAGCACATACAGATGCACACATCTATCCACACATGTATATGGAGACAGAGACACAGATACATGCATATGCCTACATATGCACACAAAGACACACATATACACACACAGAGACAAGACAAACATAGGCAGATACACACACATATCTACACATGTACTTGTGTACAGACAGATGCACACAGATACACACACCCACATACTCCAACCCCAAAACAGAGACAGGCACACACAAATTCACATAAATACCGACACTACGCACTCTCCCAGACATAGGCATTGTGGCCAACAGTGTGGGGGTGAGTATGCATGAGAGGAAGCGGCACTCCTGCCCTGCCCATACAATACATATTCCATCCACTGCAGGCTGTTGCCTTCCTAAGGAGGCAGAAAATAGGCTTCATGATATTAACTATTATTATCATTTCTAATATAACATGCTCTAACTCTAAACAGGATCCTGATGTGTTTGGGGTATGTGGGTGTTTTTCAGAGTTCTACACATAGCAGTTATATTTCACTCTTAAAGTTCTATTTGGCAGCCCTAGGCTCTCGCTGTCTGCATCCAATTTATCAATCTTCGGGGAAGCTGATGACAGTCAAGCTCTCCCCTTCTGCCCTGGATTAAGACACTTGCCATCTGACAACTGGCATGGCTGCATCTCTGCATCTAGACTCCCTGCTAGATTCATGTCAAAGGCCACATATCTGAAAATTCAAAATCTTTCCCACTGACAAGTATTAGACACAGCTGTCCAGAAAAGGGCTGTCCAGTAGATATGAGGCAAACTCCGATAAACCGCCTGGCTACAGTTAGGGAATCCCAGAATCCCCTCTCCTTTCTGCCTCTCTTCCTGGACTAAAGACACTGCTACTTTCCTCTGTACTTTCAATCACAGTAGTTCTCCCCATCTGTGGGGACATGTTCCAGGACCTCCAGTGGATGCCCAAAACTTCACATGGTACCAAACCCGATATACACTATATTTTTCCCTATACATTCATACCTATGCATAGTTTAATTTATAAATTAGTCACAGAAGAAATTAACAATAACAACTAATAATAAACTGGAACAATTATCACAATATACTGTAATAAAAGTTACATGAATGTGGTCTCTCTCACATATCTAGCTGTACTGTATGCACCCTTCTTCTTCTAATGATGAGGATGAAATGATGGCATGCCTACCTGATGAACCCCAATTGACTGCAGGTAACTAAAACTATGGAGAGTGAAACTCGGGAGATACAGATCTAAATGTACAGTTGTTTCTATCAGTGTGTTTAGAAAGTGTGGTATAATCCTAAAAGCCATCTACGAAAAGCCCACAGCAAATATCATTCTCAATGGGGAAACACTGAGAGCCTTTCCCCTAAGATCAGGAACACGATAGGGATGTCTACTCTCACCACTGCTATTCAACATAGTACTGGAAGTCCTGGCCTCAGCAATCAGACAACAAAAAGACATTAAAGGCATTCGAACTGGCAAAGAAGAAGTCAAACTCTCTCTCTTCGCAGATGACATGATACTGTACTTAGAAAACCCAAAAGACTCCACCCCAAGATTGCTAGAACTCATACAGCAATTTGGCAGTGTGGCAGGATACAAAATCAATGCCCAGAAATCAGTGGCATTTCTATACAGTAACAATGAGACTGAAGAAAGAGAAATTAAGGAGTCAATCCCATTTACAATTGCACCCAAAAGCATAAGATACCTAGGAATAAACCTAACCAATGAGGTAAAGGATCTATACCCTAAAAACTACAGAATGCTTCTGAAAGAAATTGAGGAAGACACAAAGACATGGAAAAACATTCCATGCTCATGGATTCGAAGAATCAACATTGTGAAAATGTCAATGTTACCCAGGGCAATTTACACATTCATTGCAATCCCTATCAAAATACGATGGACTTTCTTCAGAGAGTTGGAACAAATCATCTAATATTTGTGTGGAATCAGGAAAGACCCCAAATAGCCAGGGGAATATTGAAAAAGAAAACCAGAGCCAGGGGCATCACAATGCTGGATTTCAAGTTGTACTTCAAAGCTGTGATCATCAAGACAGTGCAGTATTGGCACAAAAACAGACACATAGATCAATGGAACAGAATAGAGAACCCAGAAATGGGCCCTCAACTCTATGGTCAACTAATATTTGACAAAGCAGGAAAGACTATCCACTGGAAAAAGGACAGTCTCTTCAATAAATGGTGCTGGGAAAATTGGACAGCCACATGCAGAAGAATGAAACTAGACCACTCTCTTACACCATACACAAAGATAAACTCAAAATGGATGAAAGATCTAAATGTGAGACAAGAATCCATCAAAATCCTAGAGGAGAACACAGGCAACACCCTTTTTGAACTTGGCCACGGCAACTTCTTGCAAGATACATCTATGAAGGCAAAGGAAACAAAAGCAAAAATGAATTATTGGGATTTAACCAAGATAAAAAGCTTCTGCACAGCAAAAGAAACAACAAAACTAAAAGACAACCTATGGAATGGGAGAAGATATTTGCAAATGATATATGAGATAAAGGACTAGTATCCAGATCTATAAAGAACGTATTAAACTCAACACCCAAGAAACAAACAATTCAATCATGAAATGGGCAAAAGACATGAACAGCAATTTCACCAAAGAAGACATACACGTGGCCGACAAGCACACAAGAAAATGCTCCACATCACCTGCCATCAGGGAAATACAAATCAAAACCACAATGAGATACCACCTCACACCAGTGAGAATGGGGAAAATTAACAAGACAGGAAACAACAAATGCTGGGGAGGATGTGGAGAAAGGGAAACCCTCTTGCACTGTTGGTGGGAATGTGAACTGGTGCAGCCACTCTGGAAAACTGAGTGGAGGTTCCTCAAAGAGTTAATAGACCTGCCCTACGACCCAGCAATTGCACTGCTGGGGATTTACCCCAAAGATACAGATGCAGTGAAACGCCGGGACACCTGCACCCCAATGTTTATAGCAGCAATGTCCACAATAGCCAAACTGTGGTAGGAGCCTCAGTGTCCATCAAAAGATGAATGGATAAAGAAGATGTGGTCTATGTATACAATGAAATATTACTCAACCATTACCCACCATTTGCTTCAACGTGGGTGGAACTGGAGGGTATTATGCTGAGTGAAGTAAGTCAATCGGAGAAGGACAAACATTATATGGTCTCATTCATTTGGGGAATATAAAAAGTAGTGACAGGGAATAAAGGGGAAAGGAGAGAAAAATGAGTGGGAAATATCAGTGAGGGTGACAAACCATGAGAGACACTCAACTCTGGGAAACGAACAAGGGGTGGTGGAGAGAGAGGTGGGTAGGGGGATGGGGTGACTGGGTGACGGGCACTGAGGGGGGCACTTGACGGGATGAGCACTGGATGTTATGCTATATTTTTGGCAAATCAAACTCCAATAAAAAATATACAAAAAAAAAAGAATCAGATAAAACTTTTCAAACTAAAAAAAGAAAGCTAATACAGAACAGGAGTAGGAGGCAAGGCCAGGCTCTATAAAACAGAGCTCTCTAACTTTGCTTACTGTACAAATAGAGAGTGATAAGTGATATTCTTTGTCTAGTACATCTGGATAAGGAGAAAACATTGACTGCAGCCACCCAGGCACCCCCAAGCCATATATTCTATAGATGTGGAGGATTGAGGCTTAGACTAGAACTTTCAGTGAGGAAAGTAGCTGGCCAAATGTCAGTTGAAGTTTACTTTGTTTAGAATTCATTTGTTTGAAAAGGGAAGGAGAGGGCTTATTTTAAGTGGTAAGGCTGGACAGAATCAGGAACAGTAGGGACGTATTTCAGTACTTTGTTCAATGACTATTTTCAATGTTTACAAATGTTTGTGTTTTTTCTCTTCAGTACAATCTTGTCTTTTGTAGAAAATGAAGCAATTATGCTACACTGGTGTTTCCGATGACACAAGGTGATTTTAGGTGGTTTACTGACCCAGCATTAAACAACACTGAGCCATGTAGCAAGAAAGGAACTTCTTTCTCTTGCAAATCTTTTAAGTATGTTAAAAGCTCTTTGATTCTTACTAATCTCCATCTTAAATTAAAAAAGCAGTTCTCAGGTTAAAAAAAAAAAAAAAGAAAGTGTGGTATAAAGGTAGTTGATTTTGAGTAAATAGATCATGGGCATTTTAGAACTCCTGGGCATCCTGTAAGATTCAGTTTCTCTTCTTCAAGAAACTTTCCTTAACTACTCCGCACATAACTCCATCCCCATTGTCCAGCTTAGGTAGCCCTCTCCTGGGTTCTTCTAGCACCCTCCAAGGACTTCTATTGATGCCCTTAACTCATTGTTTTATATCTCTTTATGTGGCCATGTTTTCCATCACACTGCAAATTCCTCAGGGGTACACTCAACATGTTCAAATTTGTCATTTCAGGACCAGGTACACACAAAATAGATGTTCAATAAAAATGTGTTAGAAGGGACGCCTACGTGGCTCAGGGGTTGAGTGTCTGCCTTTGGCTCAGGATGTGATCCTGGGGTCCAGGACCGAGTCCTGCATCGGGCTCCCTATGAGAACCTGCTTCTTCCTCTGCCTATGTCTCTGCCTCTCTCTCTCTCTCTCTCATGAATAAATAAAAATAAAATCTTTTTAAAAATGTGTTAGGAAAAATTCTCAGTTACGGCTGCATATTTTTCACTGATCTTTCTGGCACTGGTGTGGCTTTGTGGGAATTCCCATGAAAGGTTATCTATCTCTGATAATGTACTAACACACAGTAGATGTGACATGAAGTTGAGCTGGCAAGTTCTCAGCCTTGAGCACACGGGGTGCCTCATGATGGTCTGACAGCATTGACACTTGAGATATTTTTCATCATCATACAATGCTTACCATTTGAAACCCTTCAATTGTATTCATTGTTCTTTGTGACTATTTGTTCTTGATGACCATAATAACTTTCTTGCTTGGGGGAATCATCATGCTTCAGAGAGACATTTGTTATTTTTATTATTGAAGAATTTTAAAATAGAAAATACCATCATACGTCATCTGATCACACAATTCTTTGACATCCCTGAGAAATATGTTCAGAACTCCAGCTACATGAAGGGGGTGGGGGCTGAACCATCAGATAGGTTATTCACTAGTGAAATGATTCCCATGTATGAATCTTACACCAAGGCACTCTAGATTTGTGCCAGGTAAGTCACGTTTCATTTTCACAGCAATGTGATAGAGGTATCATCCCCACTCAAAAATGGCATGTATCTTAGACCTTTGGGTCCCTCACAAATAATTCTAACCACAAATGCTAAGATAGCAAATATGGAGACTATACAGGTCTGACAATGGCAAAACTCAATAGCTGCTGCATGCTTTAAGAATCTTCTGCAGTGTAGGGGCACCTGGGTGGCTCAGTCGGTTAAGCATCAGACTCTTGGTTTCGGCTCAGGTCAAGTTCTCAGGGTCGTGGGATCCAGCCCCATGTCTGGCTCCATGCTAAGTGCAAAATAGGCTTGGGATTCATCTTCCCCCTGCCCCTCATCCCCTCAAAATATATAAAAATCTTAAAAAAGAATAAGACTTTCTGCAGTGTAATGCCTTTGCTGTTGACCATAGGAAATGAAACAGGTGTTTTTAATGGAGTAAATCAGAGGGCCAGATTTATTTAAAATATCACAGAACTTTTAATCCAAGAAAATCCTTATCCTCGTTAATACTACCATTGGTGAAGCTAATTAGGATTACAATTAACCTTACAATTTTACAGATTTTACAATTTGGCCTTTTCAAAGGCCACCTTCTGCAAGAGGCAATGCCACATGCAATAATAATCGGGGAGCTGAAGACCAAGGGAAATTCAGTGTTCCTGCACTGATATTTTACACTTCTGGTTTTTGAGTTCTGAATGAGATCTTTTGCATCACTTTTTGGGTTTTGTTTTGGTTTCAATCAGTAGTCTTAAACTTCTCACAAACTATGTCATGAGATTAAAATTCCTTATCTCCTCATAAAAATTATGATCAGTGTGTTTTATTGTGTGGGAATTATACCTCAATAAAAACAGAATTCCTTATCACACAAGAACAAAAAATTATGTTTCTAGGTTAAGTAGGATGAGATGCTGCAGCTCCAAGTTTGCTTGTTTGTTTTAGTATAAACATGAATAATAAATTCATAGCTCTGTTTAGAAAAGTGAACTACACTCTGCTTATATGTTTTCAAATGTTCAAAGGTAAACAAGGGGAAGCCCTTCTAAAAATCACTTCTCTAGATGGGGCAAGACAGGAAAGGACAGGATCTAGCACTGACATTTCATTCACGTTTTGTGTTAAGCAATTGCTAGAAAGGAGGAGTGTTTAAGAGAGTGAAAATCATGAATAAATCTTTTCCAATTGGAAAGAAACCATTATAGCTTTTTACGGAGATCTGGGGAGTAGCCAATAAGATGAACTTTCTTCATCATCTATGGTTATGACCAGAAGTAGGAAAGGAAGTAGAAAACTCTGTGTGTGTGTGTGTGTGTTTATTTTAAGAATCAAGTGGAAAAGGAGGAAAGGATTGGCTTAGATAACCTGTCAGATTCCTTACAAATTATAAATTCTATGTGTCCTGTAGAGGTAAATATGTGAAACGAAAAAAAAAAAAACCAAAACTAATATAAAAAATAGTGAAAAGGAATAAAGGGGGAAGGAGAGAAAATGAGTGGGAAATATCAGTGAGGGTGATGGAACATGAGAGACTCCTAACTCTGGGAAACAAACAAGGGATGGTGGAAAGGGAGGTGGGTGGGGGGTTGGGGTGACTGGGTGACAGGCACTGAGGGGGGCACTTGACGGGATGAGCACTGGGTGTTATGCTATATGTTGGCAAATTGAACTCCAATTAAAAAATATACAACCCCCCCAAAAACTAAACAAATTAAAAAAAAAACACCAAATAAGGAGAAAAATTATCATCTCTCAGGTGTTTACTAGGAAACAGATGAACCCTCCTGGTAACTTTACCAGATAAGTACAATTATTTCTACATTACAGATGAAGAAATTAGCATTTAAAGAGATTTAATAACTTAGCCAAGTTCGTCCAATGAAAGGCAAGGCTGGGTTTCAATTTGACATTTGGCTGACTCCAAAGCCTGTCCTCTCCCCCACAGTCCATCTGGCTTTGAACCCCAAAGCCATCCTCAGATATGGGAAGCAATTCCAGCCTGTCCACTATTTGTTATGTAGCCAAAATGTTCTCTGCCAGCAGATGAGATGCAGTGGGCTGAAGTTGCCAGGTAAGATTGCCATGGTGTTTTAGGAATATTTCAACCCTGTGGGTCTCTAGTATGGAGCATCACTGCTTCAATTTGCCAGCTGAATGCAGTACAGCAATTCTTTAACCTAAAGAGAGACAACTCCAGAATAGTAGCTCCTTACAAATTAGTCTGTCTTATTATTTTATATGGACCACCTGCTTATGTTAGCACTTAATATCTGAAAAATAGACACATGATCTACACTAGCCACAATATTTTACTTCAGGAATAAAAGTTTATACACAAATACTCTTTTCTCTCTGTTTAACATAAGTGTCCAAATGCTCGGTTGAAACCGCCCTTCTCAGTAAGAAAAGCAAGAGAAGGCTGGAAAACATTCACATTCCAGGGACCGCAGAGGGCCCATGAACAAACAGCCCAGTTGGAAATTGGCCAGATGGGACAAAGATCTTAAACATTAAGTCCATTCATATTCTATTACTTGTCATCACAACCACATTACTTTTTTCTTCTTCATAAACAATTCTTTACTCCATAACATTTTCTGTTAACCTCCCAATAATGTACCTTATCATGACCTCTCAGCCCTGTAACATATTTGCTATAGAAAATTACATTTTTCACTAAAGTGATATAGCACTTGCTATAGGATTCTGATTTTGCTCAAACTGAGTGCTATAGAAATTCACAAGCCTTGTGTTAATTACTATATTATTATGTAGAACTTTCAGTTATTAATTCACTCAACAAATACAATTCAAAAATCTAGTCTGAGTCTGGATACAGCAGTGAATAAAGCAAAGTCCATGGATTTCATATACTAGGGGGTGCTAGACAATAAAGAAATAAATACATGCATAATAAAATATCAAGTGGTTGTAAGCACCCTGAAGAAATATCATTTAAGGCAAGTCTATGAAAGATGATAAAGGGAGTTATTTTAGACTGTGGTTGAGGAAGGCTTCCTTGAGAAGGAGCATTTGAGTATAGACCTAAATCAAAATATGAGAATAATCCCTGTAACTCTCAGGAGGAAGAGCATCCCAGGCAGAAAAATAGCAACTACAAAGTCTTGCAGCTTTTCGTTAGAAGGTTTTTGTAATGACACTCTCTTGTGATTGTAGATATTAAAACTGCCTATTAGAGTTCTGATCCAAAGTCAAAATGAAGCCTCATTTTTCCCATAGTAAATACATGTATATATACAGAGGTACATAAAAATGTATACATTTGTAATAGTGTTATAGTTTGAGGTACTACAACACAAGGCATGAGTCAGGATTCTCCAAAGAAACATAACCAATGGGATGTGCATATATCCAGAAAGAGATTTATTACAAGGGATTGGCTCATGCAATTATGATGGCTGGCAAATCCAAAGCTGCAGAGTGGGCTGGAAGGTCTGAGACCCAGGAGAGCTGATGACACAGCTCCAGTCTGAAGGCCAGCAGGTAGAGATCCAGAAAAGTCAATGGTGCAGATGGAGTCCCAAGACAGTCTGTTGAAGATTTCCCTCTTGCTTGGGGAGGCCAGTCTTTTAAGTTCTATTCAAGTCATCAACTGATTAGATGAAGCCCATCTGCATTGTGGACTACAATATATTTTACTCAAAGTTCACTTAATTAAACGTTAATTTACTTCAAAACACCTTTTAAGTTGACATGTAAAATTAACTATCACAGGCAGTATAGTTACTAAGGCAACAGAAAATTATTGTGGGAGGGCAGGGTGAGCTGACATCAGGCGGATGTGCAGAGGGATGCCACTTAGCTACAAACACTCACTTGGTAGAATATGGGTGGGTTTTAGTCCCAGTTTCACTGCATTAAGTACTAGGTGTTCACTTAAGGGGCACAGTTGGAAAATCGAAGCAGCAGCATTGCTCTAAGAGAGATGTGTTCATATGGTAGGACCAAAGTCAGCTTGACTAAGGGTCAAGCAGGAGATTGGGTAAAGTACCAGGACCACCATTAAACTCATCTGGCTCCAGGGAAGACCATATGGTTAGCACCAGGCAGGGCACTGGGCAGGTTAACTCATGAGAACAAAAGAGAGAACCTAAGTAAAACCCCATTCCTCTGCTCAGAGCCAATCCAGAGCTGAGAGGGAAGAGAGGGTGGACAATTAGTTAAGGGCTCCTCAGAGGCCCAAACCTGGCACCTCATCTTGGTCCTGGTTGGAGATATGTGTGGCTCAGGGAAGGTCTCAATTATGGAATCCTAGGTCCCTAGGTCTGGGAATGGAATCCTAGGTGAAGCCATATGGTAAAGTTAGCTTTGATGAAGTAGAGAAAACAGAAGTAGAGAAAATGAGGAGGTGGGGAACACTGATCTGTCGAAATTAGAAGCCGACATGAATAGTCTTGTTCCTGTGGATAAGTAGCCTTCTAACAATTCTCAGTACTGCATTAGGAAAACATTTGTCCACCAAAATCTGCTGAGTCATCCTCACTGCAGGAATACTCCTCATCTGTCACACATTCTGACACACAGAAAGTGGTGCCTTCATTCTATAATCTCAAATCAACAAAAAGAAAGAGGCAAAAATTCCAGTTTCACTCACTTAGCGAAGATCCAAATAGTTCAGAGCAGCATTTCCTAAAAGCAGGGAAGAGTTCACTGTGCTTTATCAAACAAATGCGCGAGAAATTCTTGGCTTACTTCAAGGCCACATTATATGAAAGATAAATCTAGAAAGCATCTATTTTAGCAGCTAAGAAAAATGTGAGAGATTTATTTGTATAACAGAGCTTTTTGGGGAGCTACTATTAATAATGTAGCTGATTCCTGTTATCAATCAATGTATTCATCCAAAAGCAAAATATCTTCTAAATCAAAATATAGTGTATCTCTTTGGACAAGATCTACTTTCCTACTTCCAAGTTCACAGTGATAAAGCATGATGGATTAGTTAGCTTCTTAAGAAATGGTTTAGGGGATTCCTGGGTGGCGCAGCGGTTTAGCGCCTGCCTTTGGCCCAGGGCGCGATCCTGGAGACCCGGGATCGAATCCCACGTCGGGCTCCCGGTGCATGGAGCCCGTTTCTCCCTCTGCCTATGTCTCTGCCTCTCTCTCTCTCTGTGTGACTATCATAAATAAATAAAAATTTTAAAAAAATAAAATAAAATTAAATAAATGGTTTAAAAGGGTTTTTTTTTTTTTTTTTTAGAGGAAACTCACTTGATGGAATAGTCACCTTTCTCCACTTTTAAGTGTGCACACACTTACTTTCTAGAACCTAAGAGGGAAAATATTAATGGGTTAATAAAATATAGGAAAGGTCCTATGTTTTTAAATTGTTCAAATATCTGTGTTTTTCTGTGTTTTCTGTACACCTATTTTCTCTATTTCATGGTTTGGAGAAAGCATTCCTAAAAGGACTGTTTTCCATCAGATGACATCAGCCTATATCTCTTACATGTATATACAAGACAGGAACCTTTATATGATTCATATGAGGCTCAAAATCACATTAAAGAGAAGAGTGAATCCCCAACATATTAATTAGTCCCTTTAAGAATTTTAAGTGTCTAGAAACAAAGAATGAAATGGTTCGTCCAACGACTTTTGACTTCAATTATTCTTACATGAAGACATTATCGTAATGAAGACCTAAATCTTGGGAGACAGAAAACTAGAGTCTGCTACCGGAGTCATCCAAATCAAAAAAGGATAGTAGCCAGGGCACCTAGGTGGCTCAGTTGTTGAGCATCTGCCTTTGGCTCAGGTCATGATCTCAGGGTTCTGGGATTGAGTTCTGCATCAGGCTCCCCTCAAGGAGCCTGCTATTCCCTCTGCATATGTCTCTGACTCTCTGTGTGTCTGTCATGAATAAATAAATAAAATCTTTGAAGAAAGAAAAAAGGATGGTAGTCAACTGGAATGGAGAGGAAATCACAGTGTTTCTCCCAGTGGATTCCTTTTTGATACTGAATTGTAATTTCCTCCTGTTGTGAACTAAGCTAAGCTAGTTTGGCTATCTAAAAACAGTCAAAGCCTTTGTAAAAGCCTTTGGCCATAAAAGCCAGATGGGATGTAACAATGAAAGCAAGTCTTAGATAAGATTCTGCTGGAATGCAAACATTTATGAGCAACTAGATAGAACCCTGCACCACCTGTTCCTGGAAGCTTAAGAGTCACCCTCTGTCTTGGGCTTTTTAGGAGAAACTTGCATGACAGATTTACTCTGAAGAGGATGTCCAGTACTGTGAGGTAGCATCAGCTTACCTTCTAGTCTTTTCTGCAGGGAAATATTCAAACAGAGCTCAGTTCTAGCTCCATAAGGCTGCTGGACCTGCCAGAGCTGGATCTTTTTCATTTAAGGCCAATAATGTCCATACATTCCTTTTGGCCAACCACTTAGTTTGACCACTACTTATTTCAACAATATAAGATTATTTTCTAATAATTCTCATGCTGAAGAACAAGGCTCTGATATGAATTTTGACAACAATATTGAAAGTGCTTGTGTAGACTCTTTAATAGTTTTCTGTAACAACTTGGCTAGGATATAGTGTCCAATTGTTTGGTTAAACACCAGTCTAGATATTGCTGTGTAGTTATTTTCTATATGTAATTCACATTTATAATTAGCAGGTAAGTGGGCTTCATCTAATCAGCTCAAGCTCTTAAAAACAAAGACTGGGGTTTCCCAAGGAAAAAATAATTTTTCCGCAAGACTCCTACATAGAAACCCTGCTGTTTGAGTTTCTGGTGTGCCCTAAAGTTTCAAACTTGCCAGCCCCCATGAACACCATGAATTGAGCCCTAAAATAAATCTTTCTTACACACACACACACACACACACACACACACAGTTTGTTTTTCTGAAGAACCCACATTAACATAAGATCCCTAAGGAACAGAGACTCCTGATTTGGGTACTTTAAGGGCTAACTAACCACCTCTAGAGTGTATATTATAGGTCACTTAATCTCACACACATTCAAAGTAAATTACTACCCAGATAATATGTCACCTTGTTCTGTGAGTGTCTTCCCCCATCTACCTTCTATTTTTTTTTTCCTCATTTGAAATGATCAGTTAAATAGACACAGAAATAACTTCTCTCCCATACACCTTTCTGGTTATGCTTATGAAGCTCCCAAAAGATTCACTCAAGATCTTGAGAACTTACTCTAATAACTGTAAATATGTGAAGAGTTATGTAGGGTGATAGTTTTGCTTTCTATGGGTAAGCTGTCATGCAACGTAGTAGTGAGTAAGCTAGCTATTCTAGGTGAAATTCTCCTCCTTCAATTATACCATATCATGAATATACATACCTCTCATTTCATTAGAAGCCTTCAGAGCCGCAATCCTCACTACAGCAAAAAACAACATGTACATTTATAGCCTCTGCTTCTACTGTTAGTATAATAAATGATGTGTTCAGAAATCAGAGTGAGGAGTGAGATTCTGTGAGTCTGTTTCTAGTTCTGAACACTCATGGTTTTCATTTCACTGTGGCTCACTAGACAGCATGTAAAACTGTAAAAGAAATTATTCCAAAGGAATCCATATTTAAGTGTTTTTTTTTTTAAAGGGATATCTCTTTAAAGTACTTTGTCATTGTTTTCAAAAGTAGGAATGTGGCAAGTGAGAATTTTTTTCGATATTGTGTGAAAATCCACCTAATTTATCTACTGCTTTCAAATATGTGGGTCAACATATCCCTAAGAAAGTAACGCAAAATACCAATCCTTTAAAAAGCCTCTAAAATGGGTTATATATGGTTAAATATCACCCTGTAAAAGTTTAGAAATGCTTTTTACTATACACATCCCTACCTCCACCAGAAATTCCAAAGCATACAGCAAAGGCCATGAAGCCCTTCAGTAGAGAATTTTGTTTAATTTTGTTAAGCCTAATGTTTCTGAAATGCATTTGATAACAGAATCTTTACTTTGAGTAACTTCCCTTAGCAGTCCATAAAATGTGAGAGCATACTTTGAAAAATGTGGACATAAACTATTCCAGACAGAATGAGGTTAAAAAGAAAAGTTTCCACATTAAGAGATTCTGTTAACTTCTCTCAAGAAGTCATCTCAGTATCTGGCAAACAGAAGATCTTTCTGTATCTGAGATAAATCTTTCATGCTACATTTTAAACATTCCCTGCTGTTGTGTACTCTGTGGAGAAGAACAGCTGGGCACCATTCTCCATGTGAGAAATAATTTTTCATTTAGAGACCTTTATTAGGACATCTATCTACCTTCTTTGCCACAAGAATAAGTGCAATGATTAAATCTTTCTTAGATATTTATCTTCCACAAGTGTTAACTATCTTTGCGGCTCTACTTGGAATCATCTATTTTCTCCATTACATTTTTAAGTTAGACAGACCATATATGTAGTTACTCTATTAGAAATATGACCTGGACTTAGGACCATCGTGCTTACAGATTACTGTGGAGTAATACCTTGTGTGGAAATTGAGTCTAAAAGTCAGCGGGTTATATCAAATAAAGTAGTTGGCTTCTTCTCAGAGGCAATGTTGTATGACAAATGCATATCTTTAAACACTATCCGTTCACCACAGCAAGATGCTCGCACCATGAGGACTCATGAGAATGGAACTGACCAAGATGGGAATGAATTGGTATCTCAGTGAGGGCAACAATAAGAATTCTATCCACACTGTTGAATTCATTACTTTCCTCTTTTTCCATTGTTTTGCTTTTGATTTTTTAAATCAATATAGTATAATTGAATTTGTGTAAATGTACCTATGATGTGAATAACTGTCAAAATGCATTTGATTATCACTGTAGTTAAGTTTTTAAGGAAAGAGGAGTCTTTATTATTTGTTTTATTTTGTTTCAATAAACATTCAACAAACAATTTCTGTAGACAAAGAGTGGGTGAACTATTGGGCAAAAAATAACTACGACCCAACCTCTGGCTTCAGACTTCATCTATGATGAAGATAAGCATAAATAAAGCCAAAATCAAAATAAGACTATATTAAGTATCATAATATTATAGAAAGGGAAGAAATTCATTCTGCTTAAATCATGGAAGAATGTTACAGCAAGAAGTGCCTTTTGAATCAGGTCCTGCACAAGAAACAGGATTTCACTATATAGAAAAATGCATGTGTGCATGTGTGTAAATATATAGTGTGTGTGTGTGGGGGGGTGGATTTTATGCCAATGGAGCAAAAGACAAGTAGATATAAAATGGGTATTTTGTGTCAGAAAAATCCCATAATCTGGAACTGTGCTCCTTGTGTGGAAGGAACACATTTCATTCACTCCACCATGGATATGATATAAACAAGTCATTCCCCTACCAAGAATTCGTTGTGGTTTCTGTTCTCCATGAAGTCCATATTCCCTAGTGGAACATTCGGGGTCCTTCCCAGCCTGGCTTCAGCCATCTTTCCCATTTCAGTTCTTGGAAGTAGGGCAAGACAAGCTCCTCAAGGCCGTATTCTTTTTATTTGCAACACTCAGCATAATATCTGGTATTTTGTCTCATACTTTACCACTGTGTTTTTCTTGCCAAGGCATTGCCCTGCATATATATATATTCCTCTTTACTACCATAAAAGATATTCTGCTTCACTTGAATACTTTGTCAGTTTCATAGTAGTTTTTCATCTCCATCAAGTTCTCTGTGAGGATCTTCATATAGGGCAGTATATATAGCTATATATATATATATGTATATATGTAGCTGCTAACTGCAACTAGTCTGCTATTCAGATGCCCAGCCTCTGCCTTTGAGAGACACAGAAAGTACAAGTGGCACATGGATGATGAAGGGAAATAATGGACAGGAACCTTCCACTTCACTTCTTTTGTGTAAGTCTTCTTGGAAACTTTACTAGTCTCAGTATTAGTATTCCTAGTAATACAGGGTTATTGATCATTCATTCACCCAAGCTATATGCATCTAATACCAAATAAATGCAGGTTTTATTCTAGGCTCTTTGGGCTATATCAACAAGCAAAATAGGGGAAGATTCCATGCTAACATTCTACTTGGGAAACAAGATCATCAGGGAAACATAATAAGCAATAAATATAAATAAATTATGCATCATGTTAGAAGGTAATAAGTGCTATGAAAAAAACTATAAATTGAACAGATAAACAGTACCTGGAGGGTATCATGGGCCAGGATGAGTTGCAATTAAATATGATGGGTCAACCTGCTCAACATCATTAATTATAATGAAAATGAAAATTAAACTCACCATGAGATTCTACTTCATGCTTACTAAATTGGCTAAAATGAAAATGTCTGATACGAGCAAATATTGATTAGGAAACTGAAACTCATGTTGCTATGGAAACGTAAAAGGGACAAGGACTTAAGAAAACTGTCTGAGGTAATGATAGTGACTAGAACTAGAATGATAGTGGTAGAGGTTAAAAGATTGAATGCACTTTAAGGAAAGAGACAAAAGGCTTTATGATGAATTAAATGTATTATGTAAGAGAAAGAGGAGTCTATGCCAATCCAAGATTTTTGGTTTGAAAAACTGGAACGGTAGGTTTGTGATTAATAGGTGGGAAAGATTTCAGGAAGTATACAGATTGGGGATGCAGATATCAGAAGTCCAGTTCTGGACATATTAAACATGAATTGCATATTTTTATAACCACTAGGAGACATAATTTAGACCATTTTACATGAGTTGGAAGTTTGGAGAAGTCCAAGCAGAAGACCTAATGTTGAGGTTGACACTATCCAGATGGTATTGAAAGCCATGAGACTAGGAGGAGATCACCATAGAGATAAAGACAAAGAAGATAATTCACAGGCTAGAAGAAGCCCATGGATTAGCCTTAGACTATTACAATATTTAGAAGTAAGGGAAATGCAGAAGTGACTGAAAAATGGTGTTCAGTGAGGCAAAAGGAAACTCTAAATGAGAGTGAGGACAAATGAAGAAAGTGTTTCAAGGAGGAAGAAAAAAGTTAACACAGTTGAATAAGCTGAAAGAATAATATGAGGCTTAGAACTGACCACTGCATTTGAAGATGTGATTCTTGATCACCTCAGTAAAAGTTACTATCAAGAAACGGTAAAAATAGAAGCCTATCTGGAAAGCATTGAAGAAACAAGAGAGGTATAAAAGCAATATGTGTATATAATGGTTATGAATTTTTTCAGTGGAAAGAGAATTTAGAAATGAGGTGGTAGTTGAAGAGAAACGTGAGATCAAGTGAGGGTTTGGATGGGTGGGTGGATGGATGAGGACAGCTGGTCACCTCTACTGAGAAAAAAGCCTTCAAATCACCCTTCCAGTGGGGTTCCATTGCTTCACACCATGAGGGAAAGATATATCATTGTTTTGGTCATTATTAGGCAAGTCAGATCTCCTCATGTACCCCTAACCCCACTTAATATTCTCCCCTTATAAGTAGGCCATATGATTGTAAAGTGCATAATAAAAATACCCCCAAACCTCAAGACACCTTGTAAGAATGTAATAAAAAACCAATACCAAACAAATTACTCATAAATAAAATTCAATGATGTTTCTTATTGTTATGCAGGGAAAACACATGAGGAGATATAGGAAATAAAGAACTGTAAAAAAAATTAGACCCAATGACATTAATTCTGCCAATCAAAATTAGACTGGCTATTTTTCTGATTTATGTCACTATTTATTACAAACAAACATGTTTAGTCTGGCTTAAATCTGCAAGAGTCATAAAGGAAACCTGAACACATTTTCAGACTATGGTCTTCCTGGGGTATAACATTAACTATTCATAGAAGAAAATGGAGTAATCAGCCTTCATAGTTTTAATTCCCTTTATCTCTACTGTACATACATTCCAATGGAGTGATTATTCTAATCACAATGGTCAACAACAAATTAGGTCATTTAAAAATTTTATGCTAACAAAGGACTGAATTCAATGCTAAATTCTTAAGTGATTGTTTGCATGATGTAACATAGGTTTAAATTCAGTCTTAATGCAGGTCGAAGAGGAGTAGTAGGAGGATATGATGGAAAGGCACAGAACAAACCAAATTCTATGCACAAATTCTCACTGTGACTCGCTTTAAAGGGCACAATCCTTAGAAGATGCAACCTGAGTTCTTTTGTGATAATTAGAAGCTAAGCTTGAGGTCTCAAATTTCTAATGCTATGAAAAAACATAAATTTCAAACAATCCATATATTCAATCTGCAGTTTTTCCAGAGAAAAGTTAATATAGCTTAGTGTTTTTACCCAATTCTGTGCAATATCTTGTAAAATTTAATTATCTAGGGTGCCTGATGGCCAAGTCTGTCAATCGTCCAACTCTTGGTTTTAGCTCAGGTTGTGATCTCAGGGTTGTGAGATCAAGCTACACATCGGGCTTCATGCTTAGTGGGGGGGTCTGCTTACAGTTTCTCTCTCTTTCTCCCTCTGTACCCTCTCACTGACCATTCTCACACATGCTCACTGTATCTTTAAAATAAATAAATAAATCTTTTTAAAAAATATAACTATCTATTCTTTGGGTCTCCTACCTATGCTAACCTTCCAAGTACTTTATGGGATTTTTTTTTTTAATGAGGAGACTTGGGACATCTGGGTGGCTCAGTGGTTGAGCATCTGCCTTTGGCTCAGGGCATGATCCTGGGGTCCTGGGATGGAGTCCTGCATCTGGCTCCCCACAGGGAGCTTGCTTCTCCCTTCTGCCTGTGTCTCTGCCTCTCTTTGTGTGTCTCTCATGAATAAATAAATAAAATCTTCAAAAAATGAGGATACTTGATCTGTAACTCTCTGTATACTCCTGAATCTCTGATTTCAGTTGATACCACTAAACCCCTGACTCACTGTGCTACATCCCATTGCTTCCTTATTGCTGCTGAATATGTCAGCTATCCTCCTTCCTCAGGATCCTGGTACCTAACTTTCCTCTGCCTAGAATGCTCTTCCCTCAACAATCTAAGTGGCTCATTCCCACAGTCCCTTCTAGACTGTACCATGTCTCATCTTACTTGAAAGCTCTGTCTTAATATCTACACAGTATTTATCTACACTTAATTTTAATACAGACACACAATTTTATTTATTAATTATTCCCCTCTACTATAATCTAACTCCATGAGGCCAGAATCTGTGTTTTGTTCACTGCTCTAATCTCAGAAACTAGGTAAGTACTCAGCCCCAACTAGGCACTCAACAAATGTTAAATGAATGAAGAAAGACTAGAAAGAGTAGCTGCCCTCCCTCTACTGGTCAAGGTGAATTTGGCATACCTAGAATGAAAGAAATAATATGCTTGATCCTCTGGATTTTGTGTATATGCTTTCTCCTCTCCAATAAAAAATACACTTACTGGTAGTAGACCTCCAACCTCTCAAAATTTAAGAAAATGGGAAAAGTTATAAGATAAATTTAACCCAATACTTACTGAATACAGTGAGCATGTTAATGAGAAACTTCCAGGCCAACAAAGTCGTGGTTATTTTGCTGACAATTCTGCATACATTTCTTTCATTGTGTGTGTGTGTGTGTGTGTGTGTGTGTGTTTTCTGAACACAAAAGAATGTTCATACAAGCAAGACCTCTGTTTTCTTATAAGTTCACTCCCTGCTAGATGATAAATAGAGTCAGAGTCCTTAAGATCATTGCCTTAGTAACTAATCATTGCACATGAAAAATAATATTGTCGGAAATAACAATTGAGACAGGAAACAACTGGCCTCAAGAGGTTGCTAAGTAGTAGGAAAATCTGATTTTTAACAGCTGATTTCTATCTCTTTTCCAGTACATAAACAGACCAAAAAGGAAAGAAGCCACAAAAATAGGAGATAGAAGCCAAACCTCTGTCTTCAACCTCTAGAAGAACAAAAGGTAGAGTATAAATTGCCTCCAAGGATTGCCTGAAGCATTAGGTAATATTTGCAAAGACTTTTTAAGATGAAAGCTATCAGAGAAGGGCGAAATCCTACTATCTCAATAACTGGAATGGTATTCTTTTTTTTTTTTTTCATGCTGCATTACAAATTCTTTTAAAAATACTCCACCAAAAGAAAAGCCTTAACAACCTTCCATAGGGGAAATTTCCATTCATCCAACCAGAGTTAACCAAGACTGGGGAGAGCCAGGACATGCCTTCTGTGAGTCTACTTCTATCACGAAGGTCCATATTTGAAACACCTGAACAAGATGACAGCCTATGGGGAGTCAGCACTCTCTTTAATTTGTTGGAAGAGAGTCAAGGAGACCACTTACTAACATATCAATCCAGTGCTCCACTACATTTGCTTCTGCAGGTTAATAACAATATAACAGATGTACTATACCAGGAGTTTAGGCCAGATACTAATAATTCATAACCATCCCCCAGATGTCATGATGCTATTTAGTTTTAGTTTCTGTAAATCAGTGTTTATTCAAAGTATGTTTCCTCTACCACCAATAACAGAATGATCTGGGAACACATTAGAAATGCAGATTCTCAGGCCTCGTGCTAGATCTACAGAATCCAAATTTGGAGATGGAGTTCAACATGGTCTGTATCAAGCACTCCAGGTGATTCTGATGCATTGCTTTATAAATTATAGTTTACATTTTAAAAAAGATCTGGCTATTAAAATCCCACTGGACAGAATAATCGGCTTATTACTTATTTATTTATTTATTATTTATTTATTTATTTATTTATTTATTCAGCCAATGTATATTAAATGCCCATCATGTAATAAGCATTGCTCTGGAAGCCAGAGATTCTGCAATGAACAAAACAGACACAAACCCTGACCTTATGGATCTTGCATTCTAGTTGAAGTAGGCAGACAAACAAAATGAGCAAATTATATAATATTTCAGAAAATAAGGGTTGTGGAAGAAATAAAACAATGAAAGGAAGATGAGGCATTGATGAAAAGGGGCATGAGTGCATTTTATTTTCTTAAAGATTTATTTATTTATTTATTTATCTGAGAGAGAAAGAGAGGACAAGTAGGAGGGGCAGAGAGAGAGGGAAAGAGAATCTCAAGCAGACTTGTCACCAAGCACAGAGTCCAACTCTGAGCTCAGTCTCACAACCCAGAGATCATGACCTAAGCCAAAACCAAGAGTTGGCTGCTTAATCAACTGTGCCACCCAGGCTCCCCTGAATGTATTTTATATGAGGTGGTCACAGTCCACAAAATTTGAGCTTTGGGTCATATAACTAATTGATATGTCAGAATTTGTTAGAGGATGGTTTTTCACATTACTTTTCTAAAGCCAATTTATAAACTGATCTAAGAGATACTTATGTCAGGGTTCATTTTAAGTATGTTTTAGATACTTGACAAAAATTTTCAGAAATACACATTACATTTTGTATTCAAATCTTATTTCTAAATTTATCCCTTCTTTCCTCCTTTTGTATGTTTTAAATTTTATTTTTAGTACTTAAAATTATATTATTTAACCATTATGTTAAACTAAATGTTTAAAAATTAGACAAGCATGGAAAAATTAATATATGCTAATTTTAGACTTTTGATCCAATTCTCCTAGTGTTGGTAAGCACAGATAAAATAATGCTACAGTTAAAGCGGCCATGATCTTTTAAACTGTGATAAAACCTTTTAAAATGTGGGTCATCAATTAGTAAGCATTAAAAAGAAACAAGATGTTTTATAGTTTAAAAAAGTGGATTCAATTTCGACCCAGACCCCTGGGAAATGTGTTACTGAGTTGTTATGGACTGAATTATGTCCCCTTCTATGTTGAAGCCCTAACCCCCAATGTGACTGTACTGTATTCGGAGATGGGGCTTTTCAGGAGGTAATTAAGGTTAAATAAGGTCAAAGGGTTGGACCTAATTCAACAGGACTGGTGTCCTTAGAAGAGGAAAGATACCAGAGCATGCACACGCGCTCTCTCTCTCTCTCACCTTCTCTCTCTCTCCAAGTGCACAAAGGAAAAGCCATATGAGGACCTAGTGAGAAGGCAGCTGTTTGGTAATCCAGGAAGACAGGTCTCACCAAATGCCAACCTCCCCACACCTTGATTTTGGACTTCCAGTCTTGGGAGCTGGAATTTCTGTTGTTTAAACCACCCAGTGTATGGTGTCCTGTCATGGCACTCCAACCTGACTAATACATAAATATAAAAACATCTCCTTTTAGATAAAGAGTTCATTTGAATTTTTTAAAAGATTTTATTTATTTATGAGAGACACAGATTAAGAGAGAGGCAGAGATACAGGCAGAGAGAGAAGTAGGCTCCATGCAGGGAGCCTGATGTGGGACTCGATCCCAGGACTCTAGGATCATGCCCTAGGCTGAAGGCAGACGCTCAACCACTGAGCCACTCAGTCGTCCCACCTGAGTTGATTTGAATTTTAAGAAAATTTCCCTTAAGACTCATTACCGATGCGGTTCCCCAAACCATCATGACCACCAGAAGAAAGGTGACTAATTTATGGTCTCCCCTAGAAGAATACTGACCACTTGTGTGTAGTACAAGATAGTGGGCTTGAAAAGTAACCCATACATGTAAGGCCAGGAGATAGCACAAAGATAAAGAATAACTGGAGCACAACTTTTAATCACTTCATTTGTATTAAGTAATATTTAATAAGGTAAAGGAGGATAGAATATATTATGTTGATTCATCTAAGTTAATCATCAAATTCATCATTTTTTGGCACATTTTCATGGACAAGTTGCTATATTAGGTGCTGACTATTCAATGGTGTGCTAAAAAAAAGACAGTTTTTAAAAACATGTTAAATAACATACAAACAAATATGTTACAGAAATAACTCCTAAGGAGAAAAATGTGCTATAAAAGCATATGATGGGTTCCTGCCTTGGTCAGATAAGGCTTTCCTAAAAAAGAAGCATTTGAGCTGAGTAGTCAAAGGCCATTCTAAGCTAAGGTGAGCAAATTCTGGGATGGATAGTGTACAGAAAGCCCCATGTAAGATGAGATTGAAGAGTCAGGGATATATCATGCAATGACCAGATTATTCAACAAATACAAGAGACAGAGTAAGATGCTGATTAAAAAAATGGGAATACAACCTGCAACATGCACACAGTGGGACAACCTAGAGGAATAAATGACCAGTTTTTCCAACAAATGTATTGCAAGGGGGAAAAATGAGGAAGAATAAACCTATACTCAGAAGGAAATTAAGTGACATATTGAGCAATTACAATATACAATACAATATACAAGTTCCAATATATGGAACTTGTTTAGATCCTGATTTAAATAAATATAACAATGATATCAGACAAAGCTGGAAATTTGAGCTGGATATTTGATGAAGGAAGCAATCTTGATTTTTTTTTTTAGATGTGGCAATGATACTGAAGTTATTTTTTAAAGGAGTAATAATTTAGAGATCATGCTACAATATTTACACATGAAATGACCGGAATGTCTGGAATTTGCTTCAAAAGAATTCAGTGTAGGGGAAAGGAGAAAATAGGTAGGAGATGAATGAAACAAGATTGGCCGTGAATTCATGATGCTTGAAACAGAGTATTGGGTAGTTGAAGCTTTACTATGCTGCTCTCTCTTTTTTTGTGTACATTTCAAATTACCCATAATAAGAATTTTCAAAAGGAAAAAAGAAACACATTAGGAGAAAAAGGGCAATAGAACTGCAAGTGTATGAGGAAAAATCAGGGCTATGCATTTATCTCAACTAGTGTCTCCTTTCAATTCATGTATACTACGCTCATAAAATTTGAGATACCATCAACATTCAGTGCATTTAGAGTCAGATCAATGCTACCAATAAACTTTTTCAATACTATTTGAAATATTGACACAGCATTGGGAAAATTCTGCAAATTTAAGCAGAAAGAATCCATTTGGAATCATTCCAAAAGTGAATTGCATTTTAGGGGGTGTATTTGAGCTAGCTGTAATCAGCAACTCAAGTATTTTTTTAAACTCATTGACTATGAATTACATTTCAAACTAATCATCTTGTTTATTTCTGCTAAAATCTCAGAAACCAAGTGATCAGCTTAAAAATTCCTGCTTTGCCAGGTCTCTTTTTTAAAGCTAAGGCAATTTTCTGCCATAAATTCTGCTAACGAGAAGAAAGACATTAAAATATCTTGCCAACAAAATAGAATATAAAGCACAAATAAGCCAAGAATTAAGCCTAAACAATTTAGTCATGCATTTTTGTTGGTTAATCAGGAAAGAGTAAAGGAATTCATAACAAAAATATATGAGCAGGAAAGAGGAGATAAGACTGTAGGGCAATTGGCATCCAACAACTGGCACTTAATTAAATTGTATGGTTCTTTATATTCAAACTTTTAATTTTAATCAAGATTTTTTTTTTTTAAATCCCAGGATGCATTAAGTTCAAAAAGATAATCAGAACTCTAGGTTCTTTTGTCTTTGAGGAACATTGTCAGAGAAGTAACCAGAGCCCAAAATACTTCCTCAGCATGAGAAAATGCCTGTGATAGGTATATATGAAAAAAAATTTTAAAGCAGCAAGTGTTTGCCTTATATCAGAAATGTTAGTGTTCAAAGTCAAAGGATCCCTCCAATTCTTTTATTTAAAAAAATCTCTTGTTTATACAAAGATACAGGTGCTCAGTCTGTTTCATAGATCTTACCTCCTTCCTGGGGAAGAACATTGTCTGGCTTTGTGAAGGACACTTGTCTCAATTTAAACACCTGTAAGACGAGTGTGTAGTACTTCACCCTGACCCGCCTCCTTTTGTTCTACTTGCCAGGTATTGGTGATCTGACACCCTCGCTAAAGCTATCTTTTATTTTTGCTCTCACCATTTCTGAGAGCACTGATGCTTCAAAGGGCCTTTGGTTCCACCCAGTACCAGTTATAATAGGTCTAAGCAGCTATCACCTATTCTCTGCTCTCGAACATCCCTAGCATCTCACTCTTTTGTCACCTACCTTTTCCAGGATCATCCAAAGAAAGTTACTCTCAGCCATTTTCTTCTCAACAGAACCACTTAAACTCACTTGATGGGTAAAACCTGTCTTCCGTTTGCTTATACTTACAGTCCAGGTAATAACCACACACACATTCCCACTCATGTTGCATGGTGGAATGGTGTATGTGCTATCAATACCAAGTGTCAATGGAGCTCAAGAAATAAGGAGAATGGATGAATATGGGAAGATGTGTCTTCTAGGGAGAATTTAGATAGTTGGAATGATGGTACAAGAACCAGTCTGGCAGGAGCCACCGAATAAAAAAGCCTTAATATTATGAGCAAATGAGACATTTTCCTGAGAATAAAAGCACAGTTCACACTGTGTACTATATGACAACAATAATTATGAAGTTAGTTTGAAGAGGTTGCCATTTGTAGCAAGCTGTGGAGAGCCTTAAATTCTAAGTGTACAATAAAACTTACCTTGCAGTTTTCTCTGGAGAAGATTTGAATAACAGAGGAGATATCTGACAAAATCAATGAGATAGAAACACTGATTTTGTGTGAAGCTTATTAATAGAGCACAAAATGATGAAGGTCTTGATGAGGATAGACAGTGATAACAGAAAAAAAGGAAGAGAAGAAAAGCTGCTTCAAAGAAATGAAACAAAACAAATCAAAACCAAACCAGGATTCAGATACTAACATACAAGAAAGGAAAGGGAGCTGTCTAAGATGACTCCTGTTTCTGGCTTAGCTGACTGGACATTGGTAGTGTACATGGCCAGAATAGAGCATATGGGAAGGAAATCCAAGTGTATGGAACAGAATGTGGGGGAAGAGAATGTGTTCACTTATTGGCAAGTTTGGAATCATGACAACTAGGGAATTATGGAAAGAAGCTTGTTCCCCAAGGATGTTGCCGCAAAGAGCATCTGCTTCAGACAGTATGGCAGACTCAAGCAGATGAGCTCCAGCGTCCTCCCTAACTCTTGTATTTCTAGCCAAATAGACAGTGTGTGTGGAGTTACAGGAGTTGTTTTCCTGATTATCTCAGGAGTCTGAGTCACTTCAAGAGCAAGAAGACTGTGGGTTGTGGTGCTAATTCTTTATCACTTGCAGTCTCCAAAATCTGTCTAATGTGGATTAACAAGTCCCAGTGTCAGTTGGGCAGGGAATTCTCCTTCTTGGAAACATGGGATTTTGTCTCATGTCTCATGTCTCAACTCCCTGGGAATTCCCATGAGCTTTCCTATGGGAGTCCTCCTATCAACTGGCATCACATCTACCCAGCCCACTCACTGACATTATCATATACCACACAGTAACCAATAACCATTACATTTTTGCTCAATTCTACAAGCAGAAGTAGCACTTTATTTATTTGAGAATTTTGTTCCAATAACCTCAACCAACGAACACCCAAAGGGTAAATCAGGAAAACAGTAGGTACTCAGATTTAGTCTCCTAGTGACTACATAAGAGTCAAATGGCAATATAGCTGCAACTGTGTCACCTTGAGAAGGGTGACAATCAGCTCAAGTTCCAGTGGAGTCCCGACAGTTGCATAATACTAAGCAGGCATCAAAACCAATAGCACAGACAGCAGGGCCAGTGCTAAGAGTGTGCAACAAAGGAGCTCGTTAGGGAAAGTAGCATGAAACTGAGGTTGGACTGACTTGGAACAAGGCCAAAGCCCAGGTCACAGGTCTCCCAGTGGGAAACCACAGTTCCCATCAGTGGATAGGAGAGGGCTGGTACTCCTATCTGTCTGGGCCACAGCTTCCTTCATGGCCATCCTGCTTCACTCTGTACATTTAGTTTCCTTGCTCTCTCTGCTCACAGGCTTCTTGAGCAGCGGTTCAGAACTGAGACTAGAGCATGGTTATGAGGGCAGTCCCCGCCTCTCTCTTTCTCTTGTCCACACACAATCATCACTACAGTCTTCCTGGCTGTCTCTCAGGTGTCCGGTTCCTGAGAGCAGCACCTCTCAGTTCACCTTACCTTCTGGAACCAATTCTCACAGGCCGCTGAACTCTATTTCCTGATGACCCTCCAGGTAGCAGCGAGGATGTCACATCCTCTGACAAACCTTGCCTGTCACAGTCTGCTGCTGGTCCTGGCTGGGTCCCTTTCTGTGTTCCCACAGCCCTGCCTGGGCTCCCACACTGCCTTGTAACTAAGTATTCGTGTGTTTGTCTGCCCACAAAGCAGAAGCTCCTGGGGGCAGGCTGTGTCTCACAAATGATCATTTCCCTAGCACCTGGCTCTTTAAATAAATGAACATGAGCTCAATGGGCTTTTATTAACTAATCCTATATTAAAATATCACCTACAAATATGTAAATACATTAATTAAGTCTGTACTTTTTGCTCTTGCTGAAGCCACCTTGTGCATTTCTACATTTCTATAAAAGCATTTGCTATTCTTCCAGTTGTTCAGGCATCTAGCTGATGGTACTTGTTGAAGATTGGCTTCAGGTATCTGAAATCAACCTTAGTAGAATGAAATAAACCAATGGGAAATAAATGAGAAAGCAGTCCCTTTTACAGGCTACAGAAGTATCAATATATACCAACATAGCATAATGTATAAACTTTGATTCACTAAGTTGTACACCAGAAACTAGTGTAACATTGCATGTCAAGTATATTTAAACAAAAAAGTAAAAATAAAGAAATATCAATGTATGAATAAAGCTATGTGAGGTTCTTTTTTATCTTGTATTGAACAACAACACAGTTTAAATGAGGGATTTTTCTCATCCTGACTAAATCTAAAATAGATTTGAAATATACCATTAAGACTCTGAATTTTCTAACACAGTATTAATACAGTTACCTTATTAACAGAGCAAAATTAGCAAAGTAAATATCTAAATCTCAGACTGCTAGCAACAAATTCTAAAGCAAGAAAGCAAATGTGCTATTCTGCAAAACACATACTTGGTTCATTTCTTACCTTTAGTCGAGTTCTGCTCTATAAAGCATTTAATATATTTATTTTAAAACAATGAATTTTCTTTCTATCATTTCATCCTCTCAGTTTCATTCAATAAACATGTACAGATTGCATACTCTGCATCAGACACATTTCCAGACTTTCAGGCAAGAATATTATTTATCTATTGACAAACATTAGCAATCACATTAACAATGCCATAAATGGGTACGATGCTTTGTGGTTCATAAACACTTTTGTATAGGAATCATCTGATACCAACAAAAACCCTTTAATTTTACAATGGAGGAATAAAGTGGTTGTTATGACTGTCTCAAGGTCACTCCAAGTACGTAGTGGAATCCCACATGACACTAGGTTGTCTGGCTCCAAATCCAATTCTCTGATACAACACATGGCCTCTCATTTGTTAATGTGGAGAATATGACACAGGAATATGCTGTGTCAAATACTGCTTCCATGGAAGCACTTGTCTGAGACCCAGGCTGTTCAGGAGTGCAGCCCAGGTGAACTTGAGTATCCTTGTGACTAAATCAGAGCTGATACGATCTTACAATGAGTATACCATCTCTTCTAACAACACAGTCAATAGATGATTGCACTGCTGAAAATTTGTTAGAGCATCACACAGCCAGAAATAAAATTGTAAATTAAAAGCTTTACATAATGTTCACTAGAGCCTAGCAATTTTGTCATTATAAAAATTATTTTTGCCATTATGTTCTGATTTATGGAGAAAAGGATTTTCTCTCAACTTCATCGGTTTCTTGGCAACTGAGAATTTAACGGAAATATTAACATATAGGATTATGTAGTTTTCTCCATGAAGTTAAAAGCCAATAGTTAGACTGGAACATTTTTTTCCAACTGCTGGGCCATTATCCAGAGGCAAATTTTGTAACTCCAAAAGCTCCCTCCCCCTTCCCCCCACCTCAACACCATCTCCAGAGATAACACAGGTTGCTCAGCTCTTCTCTTCATCCTACCTTACACTATTTCTTTTCATTCCTAGGTATAAGACAAAAAACAAAAAACAAAACAAAACAAAAAACCTCACTTCACCCAACCATGGTGCCATTTGAGTTAAAAACTAAGCTAGCAAACTAGATGATCTCTTCTAAACCCATGAGTCTATTAGTCTATGAATAAAGCACTAACTACATGAATATCAAACAGTACTCACACTCCGAAGGATGTTATACCTATGAATCTCTAAAGGGATGACCCCCAGAAATCCCAGAGACACTTGGACACCTTATTAAATACACAGATTCCTGGGTCCAAGCCCAGATGTACTAAATCAGAATTTCTGGAAGTGAGACCTAAAACTATATTTCTAACACACTTCCTTCGATGAATCTGAAGTTCACCCTGGTTTGGGAAGCATTATTTAAACCAGTAGTTCTCAAAATGTGGTCCTTGGACCAGCAGCATCGATATCACCTGGGAATATTCTAGAAAGGAAAATTCTCATGTCCTGTGCCAGATCTACTAAATCAGAGACTCTCAAGATGGGGCCCCAGAACTCTGAGTTTTATCAAGTCCTCCAGGTGGTTTTGATGCATGGCGATGTTTGAAAACCACTGATTTAAACAAAAGAATAAATTTCAATTTTAAAAACCCCCTATACTGAGACCCTCCTGAGCAAAGTCCCTCAGTTGCTGCAGGGGAAAAATAGCAGCTCATTTTGTACTATATTATTTTTTTAATGCACATTTCTTCAAACATCTATTGAGAATTTACTCTGTGCTAAGTAAACACTGTTAGAGGATTCTTAGGATAAAGGTATTAAAAAGATACAGTTCCTGGACTCAAGGAGCTTATAATCTACTAAGACAATCTTTTCCTATAAAGGAACCAGACAGGAAGGGTTGGCAAACTTTTTCTGTCTAGGGCCAGCGATCAAGTGTTTTAGGCATCGTGGATCACATGCCTCTGTGTAACTACTTGGTTCTGTTATTATAAATGCAACCAGAGATAATATATAAATGAATGAGGTTGGCTGCATTCCAATAAAACTTCACTTATAGATACTAACAACATTTGAATTTCATATAGTTTTCACATGTCGTGAAATATCATTCATCGTTAGAGGTTTTTTTCCCAACCACTTAAAAAATGTAAAAGCAATTTGGGGGACCTTACAAAAACAGCTAGGGGCCAGAATTATCCTGTGGGTGGTAGTTCACTCTAAAGTAAAGCCTGTAAGACAGTAACAAACAAAATCTGAGGGTTTGAGTCTCTGTGATGTCAACAGAAAGTAAAAAGTCAGCAGAAAGAGTTTTTAGAAGGAAAAATGCTGAATTCTGTCTTAAATAGTCTTTTCTGTCTTTTCCTATCCTGTTGTTTTCCTAAAAAGTATCACATGTCTTTTCTTATATTTCCTTATAGCAGAAATACATCTTTCCACTTAAATAAATCCACTTCATCTTCTTATTCATACCATATCTCATGAAAATAACATGATGCTAACAGAGGGTCTTTATGTCTTTCCCTCTGGGTCCAATTTTATCCATTTCTATGGATATGGAAGCCAAGATTTTCAATATTATAAAAAACATCTTTGTTCAAACATACATTGCATCACTTCTTCTCCTTCAAGTACTAGGAGGTGGAGGTTGGCTACCATTTTTACATTTAGTCTGCCTTGAAAACTGCCAGCTTATGTTGTCTACTGAGGGCTCCAATTTTTTGGAGAATCATAATTAGCTTGGGCTTTTTGTTTCTTTGTTTTTAATCTCATATTTGTGCAGTTAAGTGCTAATTATCCAGCTTCTAAAGATTAATATTCACAGAAATATAAATGTCACTACTCTGACAGAATGAGTGACTGTGAATCTATGGCATCAGTTCCCAAATTCAAACCCACTCAGGATATTAAATCAGAATCTCTGGGCATAATACCCAGAATTGGTACTTTCAACATGTTCCTTAATGTCCTTGATGCCCAAGAAGGTTTGAGAACCAATCTCTACCCTACAGTGGCTAGACAGTGGAAAGGACAAATGTAAGTGGCTCTGGCCAGGACATGCTATTGGATGGTCAAGCTCAGGAAGTGTCACAGCACCATTTTGCTGGGTCATGGAGGAAACATCTTCATTTTCAGATAGCAGTTAAATTCTAAGTTTTTTATCACAACAAAAGTAGAAATAAAACCCAAACTTCCCACCATTTAAAGTAAGCTGAGCAGAACACGAGTTGGCCAATTAGAGAACACCCAAACCAGAGACGAAGGCTGCAGAGTGCACCGTGTCTCTTCTACCTGGTCTTTGCACTTGGCCAACCTACCCACTAATCAAGTTCCTTCCAGCTCCTAAAGTCAAGCTAGGAACTTTAGAGCTTGTTCTAGACAATCACCACAGCCCTCAACTCCATCACCATTGTCCATTCACATACACCTTGCTCTCATCTTCTGAGTTCATCATTACTGACTCTATGCTCAGTAGTTGGTTGGCACCTCCTTCTCAAGAGTCCTCAAATCAACATCAGTCTTGCTGTATTGCTTTTTCTCAAGAGTCCTCAAATCAACATCAGTCTTGCTGTATTGCTTTTTCCTCTACTTACTTCGTTTTTGGTGAAAACTTTTGTTCTAGCACTTGCTCCTATAGAAATTCCTGCTGGGGTTGGAGAGATATAGGACTTTGGACATATGAGACCTAACCTTTCTTAATTAGGAAAAAAGTGACTAAATAGCTAAATATTGAAGAATGACAGGCAAGATGTAGAGAAATCTCTAAAACTAATATGAGCATATTGCTGTACAAAAGCATCTTCAACTCTTTAGGCTTTCAGGGCCAGAGCACCAAATGTAGGGCACATTTGGGGAGTACTAGAGAACCAGGCTGACAAAAGCAGAAGGTGAGACAGACTGGGTCAACCAAAGGGGATTTGCCAGCTCCCTAGAGAGTTTATATCTTATTTTATATGAAATTACACTTAAATTAACTAGAAAGTCACACTTCTCATTCCATTGCATAAGTTCAAGAACTCTCAAGGAAATCTACGAGTGTATAGACTTCTGTAATACTATATTTTAAGACAAAAAAAAAACTGGACAAGGGATGGGACATGGAATTTTAAGTTTCTATCAAAATTCTGATGCAGCATGGACTCTCAGGTGGATGATATTGCTTCAGAAGGTACCTCAACAGGTCTCACTCCTGTCTTGCTGCTAAGTGTATCACAGGCACTGGCATTCCTTCATCCCATAAGGGATAGAGGATCTAGCTGGGAGCCAGGTAAGCCAAATTATTTAAAACAGTCAAAGCCAATAAATATGCTAAGAAATGTTCATGGAATAAAAAGTATGCCATCACTGTGGCTGTTACCCCTAGAAATATAGGAAAAACTGAGTAGTAGATAGGTTTGTCAATGAGCATACATCTCCCACCTAACGTACTGATACCATTTCTGTGAATTAATAGCTGCTCCTCTTGACTTCAAAACTTGCATTCCTTCATAGTATATGTTCACCCTAGACCTCTTACCATATCACCTGTGCCTCAACTTACTCCTCCAGGTATGGTTCATGCTGCAGAATCACCAGGCATAGCACCTACTTGTTCAGGGGCAAGATCCTGCCTGCCTGGGCTTTGAAAAGAAAAGCACTCTGATCAAAGTAATTCACAATCCAGTACAAATCACAGTATATTTAAACAATTAGGAAATGAAAGTCATTGCCAGTTTTATGTCAGAAAAACCTCTCTCCAAAAGAGGTTAAGACTTTAATTGGCCCTTTATGAAATTTATGGGCTAAGTAAAAAAGTGTGTCTGTGTGTCTGTCCCAAAATTCTGAGATGTCCTGTTCAAGAAGTTAATGACAGTGCATTGATCAGTAGGCCTGATAACTTTTACTGATATATAAATACAAAGGGGAAAAATGTTTGAAAAGAAACAAAGTGAGCTGGGAATTTATCTAATGTTAGGTTGTGTTCACCAAGTCCTGCTTTGTAATGCTTTTCCTGAGTACACAAAAAGACTGCTTTTCCCAGAATCTTAGCATTTAGTTAGAGTCATGTGACTAGTTCTCACCAACAGATGTGAGCAGTAAAGTAATGTGTCTCTTTCTGGCTGAAATATCTAAGGATTGGTGGGGCTAACTGAATATTTGATGATATTAGAAAACTGTGTCATCTTTTAGGTGTGATAATGGTGTTGTGATGGTGCTTTTAGAAAGAATCTATATCCTTCGGAGTGCCTGGGTTGCACAATCATGACCCACTCTTGGTTTTGGCTCATATTGTGCTCTCAGGGTGGTAAAATCAAGCCTCACATGAGGCTCCACACTTAACTTGGAGTCTACTTGAAATTCTCCCTCTTTCTCTGCCCCTTCTGCTTGTGCTTGCTCTCTCTCAATCTCTCTCTAAAATAAAAACACAAAAAATTAAAAAAAAAAAAAACAATGAATCTAAATCTTTTAAAGGTATATACTTAAACATTTACAGAGGAAATTCCTGGCATCATTTTCAAAATAGTCCAGTAAGAGCAGGCAGGGTGAGTAGGGGAATACAATTGAAGCAAATTGAACTAATGATTGTTTTATATGACTGAAATATATTAGAACAAGTTTTTTAAAGATGAACTGATTTGAGACCTCTCCTTATACCTTCTTGTGATAGTGATCCCAAAGCCACCTATTTCAGAAGTAAAGCAGTAATCCCATGCAGGTCACTGCTTAGACAAGAATTGCCCTGATGATCCAAAGCAGACCTTTTGTGAACAAGATAGAAATCTTTATGTGTTATGCCACTGAGATTTCAGGGTTACTTGATACCTCAGTATAGCCTCACTGTAGCCTAATCTAATCAAAATAATAATAAGCAGCATTGATTTTAAAGATGGTGTAGCCTGGAATAGCCTATATGGTATGGAGCTAACCAAAGAGAGCATTTATAAGATGACTGACTTGGTAAGAAACTCGTAGGAATTTGAGAATAAACACAGAGGAAGGAAATGGGGGTAAGAGGGAAAGGCCAGGAAACAAAGGAAGCAAGTGGTTTTCAGAAAAAAAAAAAAAAAAAAAAATCAACCAACAAGAAGTCACCTCTGGCAGAAGTGGTTAAAGAACTTTTTAAAAAATGGCAATGCCTAGGGATGCCTGGGTGGCTCAGCAGTTAAGTGTCTGTCTTTGGCCCAGGGCATGATCCTGGGGTCCCGGGATCGAATCCCACATCAGGCTTTCTGCATGGAGCCTGCTTCTCCTTCTGCCTGTGTCTCTGCCTCTCTCTGTGTGTCTCTCACGAATAAGTAAATAAAATCTTTAAAAAAAAAAATGGCAATGCCTAAAACATTGGATAATTTAAAAGAAATGAATTAATTACTAGAAACATAAAACTAACCAAGATGAATCATGAATAGAAAATGTGGAAAGATCAAATAATGAGTAAGGGGATTGAGTCAGTATTCAAAAATCTCCTAACAAAGAAAAGCCCAGGACTAGATGGCTTCCTGATGAATTCTACCAAACATTTGAAAAAGAATTAATACCAATTCTTGTTAAGTTCTTCCAAAAACCTGAGGAGGAAAAAACATTCCCAAATTCATTTTACAAGGCCAGCATTATCCTGATATCAATGAGGATACTATGAGAAAACTACCAATATCCCTAATGAACATAGATTTAAAAAATCCTCAATGAAATACTAGCAAACTGAATTCAACAACACACTGAGGGATCCCTGGGTGGCGCAGCGGTTTAGCGCCTGCCTTTGGCCCAGGGCGTGATCCTGGAGACCCGGGATCGAATCCCATATCAGGCTCCCGGTGCATGGAGCCTGCTTCTCCCTCTGCCTGTGTCTCTGCCTCTCTCTCTCTCTCTCTGTGACTATCGTACATAAATAAATAAATATTAAAAAAAAAATTAAAAAAAAAAAAACAACACACTGAAGTTGCAAGGATGCAAGGATGCAAGGATGATTTGACATGCAGATATTAATAACAGTGATACATACATTAACAAATAGAATAAAGGATAAAATTCAGCTGTCCATCTTAATAGATACAGAAAAAGTACTTGACAAAAATCAGCATCCTTTCATGATAAAATTGTCAACAAATTAGATATGGAAGGAATTTACCTCAACATAATAAGGGCCATACATGACACCCCTCAGCTACTATCTTCCAGCGATCATACTTCTGGTTACATATCCAGGGAAATGAAATCAGTATCTCAAAAAGATATCTGCACTCCCACGCTCATTGCAGCATTCTTCATAACAGTCAACATGTGGAAACAACCTAAGTGTCTATCAAAGGATAAGTGGATAAAAAAGATGTATATCTATAGATAGATAGATAGATATAGATAATAGAATATTGGAATATTATTTATTCATTTAAAAAGAAGGAAATTGTGCCATGGATGTGCATGGATGAACATGAAGGATATTTTGCTAAAGGAAATAAGCCAGACAAAGAAGAAAAATTGTATATGATCTAACTTACATGTGGAATCTTAAAAAAAAAAAAAGTCAAGCTCATAGAAACAGAGTAGAATAGGGATTATTAGAAGTTATCAGGGGCTAGGCAGTGTGTGAAATGAAAAGGTGTTGGTCAAAGGGTACAAACTTTCAGTTTTAAGATAAGTTCTGGGGATCTAATAATGTACAATATGGTGACTGTTGTGAATAATATTGTACTGTATACTCGAGTTTGCTAAAAGTGTAGATCTTAAGTGTTTGTACCGTAAAAAAATAACTATACGAGGTGATGAATGTGTTAATTAACCTGACTGTGGTAATTATTCACAATGTCTATCAAATCATCACACTGTACACTTTTAAATACACATAACTTTTTGATCAATTATATTTCAATGAAGCTGGGAAAAAGCACATACCGTAGGTCTAGTCTAGATTCAATACCATATAATCTGTTGGAGATATAAAGGAAGACATGGTCCCAGTCCTCAAAGACCTCACATCAAAGTGAAGAACTATTAGAAAAATAACAATACTGTCTAGTACAATAAAATAGAAGTAAATACAGAGTGTTGGGATATTAGACATAACACTGCAGATAGGAAAGTTCAGGCAAGAAGTGTTAGAAGCAATATAGAAGCAGCGGTAGCCAAGGATCAAGGAAAGGGCATTCCAGGAAAAGGAAGAAGCTTGTGAAAAAGCTTTGAGCAAATAGAACTTGGTGTATTGAAAGAACTGAGAGCAATTTAGGGTGGAGAGTGTTTATTATTGAAGAAGGGCAGGGGAGGCATCAAGAGGTCAGGTAGGGCCAGGCAATAATCATATGCCCTACCAAGGAGTATTAGCCCCACCCTAAAGGCTACAGGGAAACACTTACTATTTTAAGATAATTATGAAGATCCAGTACCAGCAATGTGGACAATGATTCTGAAGAGGTGCAAAACCGCAGGGCAGGGAGATTTGTTAGGAGGCTATCTGCAGTAGCCCAGGTGAGCTTTAACCAAAATGGTGGCACTGGAGTTGGAGATAAGTGGTCAAATTCTGGAGTTGAATGATCAAAAACCACAGGCCCCAGTGAGGTAGGCAGGAAGAAATTGTTCAAGGACTGCACTCACTCCTTATAGGTTGCTAATGCATGGGCTGCCTTTCATTTTCCTCCCAATCAAAATACAATCAAAATACAATGACTCCTCTATCCTCTAACTTTTAATTACAGCTTTCTACACAACTTGAAATAAACACATTTAGGATTCAATGTCATATCATTCAATTGATCAGCACACTCTATTCACTGCCAGTTGGAAAAGTTATTGATCAAGCACACAGAAGTGCTGACAGCCTACAATTGGCCACTTGAGATAAAATAGAAATGTGAAAGATCAAAGGGTTCTTGTCACTAGCATATTTGAATAATGGTTCCTGATTATAATGGTCTCCTGTGTGATTTGACAGGCCAACTGATCAAAATTAAGAAGTCAAGCCCCTAAAGGCATCCAAACTTTGGGTTCCATTAACTACTTCTAAACCATGTTGTTAGCTCTTTTTTTGTAGGGCTTATGGTGCTGATCTTCAGAGTATCTCACTCATGGAGAACATGATAAATTATCAGCTCAGCATGACTTCCGTGCATCAGAAAAAACCCCATTGGACTAACATTATCTCTTATTGGACTAAGATAAAATTTTTTCTGCTTAGAAGTCTAGGGTTGTTCTCTAGAGAGGTCGCTGGATTGCAGGAGACCCAAATCTAACCCTAAGCCTAACCAGAACCCTAAACTATGAACCCCAAATGCCTAACTGCTAATGCTAATACTAACCCTAACCTTAACACAAAACCTAAACCTAGATCTAAGAAAAAAAGACAGGAAGATACAGTATATAATATTACTCAACCATAAAAACATATGAAATCTTGGCATTTGCAACAATATGGATGGAGCTACAAAGTATGCTAAGGGAGATAAGTCAGAGAAGAAAGAAAAATACCATATGATTTCACTCATATGTGGAATTTAAGAAACAAAACAAATGAGCAAGGGGAAAAATAAGAGAGGCAACTAATGAAACAGATATTTACTATAGAGAACAAACTGATGATTACCAGAGGGTAGGTGGGTGGGAGATGGGTTAAATAGGTGATTGGGAGTAAGGAGTACAGTTGTGATGATCACTGGGTGTTGTATGGAAGTCTTGAATCACTATAATCACTGGGCGTTGTATGGAAGTGTTGAATCACTATATTGTGCACCTGAAACTAATATTACACTGCATAATAATTGCAATTTAAATAAAAAAATCTAAAATAATTTTTTTCTGCTTAGTTGAAGGTCTTAGCATTAACTCAGGAATTAGGATGCTGTAATAGAAAGATTTCAAGCTTTACAGACAAAATATATATAAGTTCATGGCCTGGCCATGCTGAGTGACCAAGAGCAAGTCACTGAACCTCCCTGAAACTAAGTTTACTCATTTGTAAATTTGGACAATTTTTCCATCCCACCTGCCATACAAGAGCTTTGTAACAGTACAAAATAAGTAATGATTGAGAAATCATTCTAAAAAGCATTGCATGCTTCTTAATCGCTGACAAATTGTCACAAGTACTATTGCCACTATTTTTATCTTGTCCTTTTAGATTAAGTAATATAGTGAAAAGTATTATTCTAGGGCTACTATATAAATGCATTTAAGATGAAGATGACAGAAAGATTAGTTGGGGGTGACAAGCATTCTTTGCTTTTTTACATAATATACCACAATGTCTTGGGGTTTATTGATCTTCATACAGATAGAGCAAAAGAAAGAAACTTCTGGGAAAGACTGAAAAACAAATGACTTCTTAGCTAAATTTAGAAAAAGAGAATCCTTGTACTTGCTTCAGCAGCACATATACTAGAAAAAGAGAATCCAAAAAGGAAGGAAACTCAGAGAAAACCTCACAAGAAGATATTATTTACAGAAAGGAAAATGTAAGAGCAAATATCAATGAGTTATACATAGAAGAGAAATAAGATTTTCGAAAAGCTAAGTTTTATTAGGGCAACTACTAAAAAGACAGGAAGCTAGACAAAACAACCATCATCTAAAATGGCTTACGTGATTATATAGTAATTGCCTCCCACTATTTTAAAAGAGGAGACAATTCGTACTAAAACAAGGTGCAAAGATACTATTAAAAGCTGTATGAAATCTATAAGTTCTATAAAAGCAGTCAAGCAGCAAAGGAGACCAATAGTAGCAGAACTGATATCAAGAATGAAGAGTCTGTGATATTGAAAAGACAATAACAGAACAAATGAAAGCACATCAAAGATACACAGACATTGACAAAGAAAGAAATCTACAAACCAGGGATAAAACCATGATATTCAATTTGAGAATAATCAGTGTACCAAAGAACATAAAAATGCAAAGTGGAATTTTTTAAGTGAACAAGTTTATTATTGTTTAAATGTTATTTATTTATCTATTTGTTTTTAGTTTCAGAGGTAGAGTTTAGTGCTTCGGTTGCATATAACACCTAGTGCTCATTAAGTGAAGTGTCCTCGTTAATGCCCCTCACCCAATTACCCCATCCCCCCCGTCAACCTTCCCTCCAGCAACCTGTTTGTTTCCTGTGATTAAGAGTCTCTTGGGCACTGAGGGGGGCACTTGGCAGGATGAGCACTGGGTGTTATGCTAAATGTTGGCAAATTGAACTCCAATAAAAAAATTAAAAAAAAAAAGAGGGATCTTATGGTTTGTCTCCCTCTCTGACTTCATCTTATTTTATTTTTCCTTCCCTTACCCTATGTTCATTTGTTTTGTTTCTTAAATTCCACATGAGTGAAATCATATGATATTTGTCTTTTTCTGACTGACTTGTTTCGGTTAGCATAATACCCTCTAGCTCTATCCACATCATTGCAAATGGCAATATTTTATTCTTTGATGACTGAGTAATATTCCATCTTCCTTATCTATTCATCTGACAATGGAATCTGGGCTCTTTCCATAGTTTGGCTACTGTGGACATTGCTGCTATAAATATTGGGCGTGCATGTCCCTTTCAAATCACTATGTGTGTATCCTTTGGATAAATACCTAGTAGAGCAATTGCTCAATCAAAGGGTAGTTCTATTTTTAACTTTTTGGGGGACTCTCCATACTGTTTTCCAGAGTGGTTGTATCAGTTTGCATTCCTACCAACAGTACAAGACGGTTCCCCTTTCTCCACATCCTCACCAACATCTTTCATTTCCTGACTTGTTAATTTTAGCCACTCTCACTGATGTGGGATAGTAGCTCATTGTGGGTTTGATTTGTATATCCCTGATCTTGCGTGATGTTGAGCATTTTTTCATGTGTCTGTTGGCCATTTGTACGTTTTCTTTGGAGAAATGTCTGTTCATGTCTTTTGCCCCTTTCTTGACTGGATTCTTTGTTTTTTGGGTATTGAGTTTGAGAAGTTCTTTATAGATTTTAGATACTAGCCCATTATCTGATAAGACATTTGCAAATATCTTCTCCCATTCCATAGGTTGAGTTTAGGAGAGAAATGGATTACAGGTGCTGTGGAGGGGAGGAAGGCATCATGGTCTCAGAGAAAGATGAGAGAGAGAGAGAGGAGCACACAGGGGAACACACAAGGCAAACATTTTCTCAAAGCCATTGGCTAGGAAAATGAGAACAGGATGATTTTCATGAGGTCTTAAGCCAGCAGAGCTTAAAGATTAGAGTTTTAAAGGTCAGGTGGGCTTGACTGGGATAGAGCCCAGAGAGGGCTGTCCTGCTCCTGGAGAGAAGGTAAGCAAACAATCTGGAGACAGACAGTGTAGAAACACCAATCTGAAAATGACTGGGACACCTAGTGGGAAGATTCTTCACTCTTCTTGGAATGCTTCCTTGAGAGATAGCAATCATAGAGATGCGTCTCTGGGGACAAAGGAGCTTGCTGGTGCCATTTCCTTTCCCCACCTCTCAGCATAAACACAGATCTACCTACACGAAGCAGCACAGTGTCCACACTGGCTGTCTAACCTTCTTAAACCAAGTCCTACATCCCTCAGGCCCAGCACGGTGGGCCCTTTCCCCAGAAGACCAGCAGAAACCCATGCCCATATCATGTTTCCCTACCAGAGAGTTCTGCAAGGCTTCAGTTCTAGTGGAAGTATTATAAGGTCTCTTTTAACAGACAGACCAGAGCACACTTAACCAAAACTTGCCGCAACCTGTCCAAGAATCAAACACTGCCCACTACAGGCAAGGAGAGCCTGTGCAAATGACTGGCCTGAAAGATAGAGTAACCCAAATGATAGCAGAGTTCATGTGCACACACCACCAGAAGCACTCCCTGACATACCTAGGCCCCAGACATTATATGATCTCTTCTTCATAAAGCTATTACTCTCTGGAACAGGAAACATAATGGGCTTTTCTAACACAGAGAAGAAGGCAGACACTTAGACAAAATGTCAAGATGGAGGAATTCATCCCAAATGAAAGAACAAGATAAGGTCACATCCAGAGAGTTAATCGAAATGTATATAAGGATTATGCCTGATAGAGAATTTGAAGCAAAAATCATAAGGATACTCACTAGGCTTAAGAAAAGAATGGAAGACTTCAGGGAGACTCTTACCACAGAGATAAAAGAATATTTTAAAAAATAAATTACAAAAGAAAAATACAATAACTGAGATTGGAAACATGACTTGATGCAATGAACACGAGGCTAAAAGATGAAGATGAATGAATAAGTGATACAGAAGACAAAATAATGGAAAATAATGAGGCTGAACAAAATAGAGAAAGAAGAATTATGGAACATTCGCATAGATTTGGGGAACTGAGTGACACCATCAAATGTAGTAATATTCATATTATAGGAGAAGAAGAAGAGAAAGGGAGGCAGAAAATTTATTTGAGGAAATAATAGCTGAAAACTTACCTAATATGGAGAAGAAAAGAGACATCCAGATCCAGGAGGCACAGAGAACTACTATCAAAATAAACAAAAGCAGTCCAATACCAAGTCATATTGTAATTAACTTTACAAAATATAGCAATAAAGAAAAATCTTAAAAGCAGCAAGACAAAAGAAGTCCTTAACTTATAAGGGAAGACCTATGAGGCTAGCTGCAGATTTATCAACAGAAACTTAGCAAGCCAGAAGAAAGTGGCATGATATATTCAATGTGCTGAATGGGAAAAATCTGCAGCCAAGAATACCCTACCCAGCAAGTCTATCATTCCAAATAGAATCTCCCAGACAAATAAAAATTAAAGAGTTCATAACCACTAAACCAGTCCTATAAGAATTATTGAAGGGGATCCTCTGAGTGGAAAGCAAAGATCAAAAGTGACAAAGACAAAGAACAGAGAAAATGTATAGAAACAACAAGTAAAACTAGTAATAAAATGGCACTAAACATATATCTATCAATAATCACTCTGAATGTAAATGGATTAAGCACTGCAATCATTTGACACAGAGTGTCAAATGATTAAATTAAAAAAGACCTATCTGTATGCTGCCTACAAGTGACTCATTTTAGACCTAAAGACACCTGTTTGAAAGTGAGGGGACAGAGAAACATTTATCATGCAAATGGATGTCAAAAGAAAGCTGGAGTAGCAATACTTATATTTGACAAGACAGACTTTAAAACAAAGACTGTAACAAGAGATAAGGAAGGGCAGTATATCATAATAAAGGGGACAACCCAACAAGAAGTTCAACTGCAAACATTTATGCACCCAACAGGGGAGCACCCAAATACATAAAACAATCAGTAACAAACACAAAGGAACTAATTGATAATAATACAATAATAGTAGGAGACTTTAATACCCCTCTTACATCGATGGACAGATCATCTAAACAAAAAATCAACAAGGAAACAATGGTTTTTAGTGACACACTGGACCAGATGGATTTAACAGATATATTCAGAACAGTCCAACCCAAAACAGCAGAATACACATTCTTTTCAAGTGCACATGGGACATACTCCAGAATAGGTCACAAATCAGTCCTCAACAAATACAAAAAGATTAGGATCATACCATGCATATTTTCTGACCACAGCTCTATGAAGCTACTAGTCAACAATAATGAAAAAAATTGGAAAGATCACAAATACATGGAGGTTACACAACTTGCTACTTAACAATGAATGAGTCAACTAGGAAATCAAAGAAGATATTAAAAAATACATGGAAACAAATGAAAAAACACAATGTTCCAAAGTCTTCGGGATGCAGCAAAAGCAGTTCTAAGAGAGAAGTATGGAGCAATACAGGCCTACCTTAAGAAGCAAAAGAAATCTCAAAAACAACCTAACCTTACACCTGAAGGAGCTAGAGAAAGAACAACAAACAAAGCCTAAATCTAGCAGAAGGAAGGAAATAATAAAGATTAGAGCAGAAACAAATGATATAGAAATTTTAAAAATAATAGAGTGGATCAAGGAAACAAACTGGTTCTTTGAAAAAATTAATAAAATTGATAAAATTCTGGGAAGACTTATCAAAAAGAAAAGAGGAAGTACCCAAATTCAAAAAAAAAATCACAAATGAAAGAGGAGAGATCACAACGAACACCACAGAAATACAATTGTGAGAGAATATGATGAAAATCTACATGCCAACAAAATGGACAACATGGAAGAAATGGATAAATTCCTAGAAAAACAAAAACTACCAAAACTGAAACAAGAAATAGAAAAGTTGAACAGACAGTAGCCAGCAAAGAAACTGAAACCCACCAAACAAAAGTCCAGGGCCAGATGGCTTCTCAGGTGAATTCTACAAAGATTTAAAGAAGAGTTAATACCTATTCTTCTCAAACCATTCCAAAACATAAAAAAGTAAAGAAAACATCTAAATTAATTTGATGAGGCATGCATTTCCCTTATACCAATACCTGATAAGGACTCCACTAAAAAAGAGGACAATAGGCCAATATCCCCAATAAACATGAATGCAAAAATTTTCAATAAAATACTAGCAAACTAAATCCAACAGTACATTAAAGGAATGATATTTTTAAAGGATATACATATTTATGTATATATATATAAACATATATAATTCATATGTAGAATAATAAACATGCTACTGGAATATCTTACTATTATGGAATATAACCCACGCATAGGATAGTAAATGTTAAGGAGATATAAATAGAATATAATGCTCATTAACGTTTTTTTTTCCCCTAGAAAGTTGCTTAAGAATCAGAGAATATAATCAGAAAACAAGATCCAGATATGGCAATTTTCTCTCTTGTGAGTGTATGTGTGTGTATGAGAGAGAGAAAGAGAAAGAGAAAGAGAATGTGCTTTACAAGGAGGAGATTTATCATAGCTTTAGAAACAAAAATATTATAATTATAACAGTAATAAGTAACAATAAAAACTCTCATAGATGGAACACTAACTTTAGACTAGCCACAGTATGCAGCACATTCCATTTTTATCTCATTAGCCTGCAACTCTCTATCATCTACGTCACTATTCCTCTCTGCTTCCACCAAGTCACATGCAATAGAAGTTGGCCTATCAAATAGAGGAGGGGTAGAGAGGGTTGGCATAACACTGTTGGGGGCTTTTGTTAAAGATCTAATTTGTAAGTAACTTTTGATGACATACTAGAAAACTTATCATTTCAATCAATCTAAAGTAGCTAAAATAAACGTCAGAAATTATTACTGTTGACATGTTTTACAATAAAAGAGACATAATTTGAAGTGTGAGCATCTTATTAAACATGACATCATATAATTTGTATTAGATACCACTATAACCAGTTTCAATGGTGTAGAAATTAAGATGTTGATATTCATTAATGTTTTACTTTCTCAAATGAAATCCTACCCTGCTTTTGTCTCACTTTCAAATAATTGCCTCTAGCTCTCCATATGCTGTTCAGAATTGATTTTCGAGGTTTTGAAAGCACATAAAAGAGTTTATTGGATGCTTCTAAATACATTCTTCATGATTATTGTTACAATCATCATTGATAGCATGGTGATAATCAATAAATACCCATCAAAATTTACCCCATAAATGGAACTCTTGAATTCCATTTTTTTTAAAGTAGACCTCAAGGTGAGGTTAAATGCAAAGGAACAAATGTATCCCCCAAATAATTAGCATTATTTATACAGCTTCCCAGTATAAATACTATATGGATGGCAACTAGACATTTGGTGGTGATCACTCTGTAGTACATACAATTGTCAAATTATAATGTTGTATACCTGAAGCTTATACAATGTTATATGCCAATTTTACCTCGATAAAAATAATAAATAAATAGAAATACCCTGTGGTATATATACCACATAATAGAATATTTAAATAGCCCCACAACCAAACCAATAATGTCATCAATTTCTATGAAAGCCTTATCACTAAATCAGACTCATTGGTCAACATATCCTCTGACCTAATACTTCTATAACTTTTATGGACAAATGGTGACATAACTAAATGTATCTTTTGCAAAAATAGCTATTAATTTCTATTTGCCACTCTTCTCCACACCTTGAATAGAATGTCACTGTTCTTTCCTCAAAGTACAAAACCAAAATATAACATTGTTAAGATTATTAAAACTATCCAACAAATACCTAGACAAGGTTTCAAATGTCATTTCTACTGACCTTGCAAAAATGTTAGGCAAGACTGCAGCACCATGATGGGGCTCCCAGAGAATGTGGAGGAAGCATCCCCCATATCTTCAAACTAGTGGAGGGATACCTGGCTGATGTGGTCAACAACGAGACGCTGCAGATGTACATGAAGCCACCAGTCCATGAAGAGTCCAAGGTGCCACCCAAGGGCTTTGTGGTATGGGAAGCTCCCTGGATCACCAACAGCAGCAAGAAGGCTCCTAAGATGAGCAGCTCAGAAGAATTTCCCAGCTTTGGGGCTCAGGTGGCCCCAAGACCATCTGATGAGGCCCCAAATGATAATGATCAAAAAGCAGAAACCTCTCCAGCCTGCTGACCCAAACTCCACCCCACATGGCTTGTCTCAATCTGACTCAGCAGCTGGACCCTCCATAACCTATTCACGCTTCCCCCTCCCCAAAGTCTCACAGTGAAACCAGAGGCATCAGCATCCTGCATGTGCCTTAGGATCTGCTCCCTGACACCTTTGCTCTGGGACGGCTCTCCGCTGTTGTGAACACTAACAAAGGTAATAGGACATTTCCCCATAAGTGCCCTGGCTCATCCAACATGTCAATAAAGTTCTGGCCTCCCTGTGAGAGCTCCACAGTTGTGGCTGAGTCTACTTCCTGTGACATGACCTCAGGAAATAAATTTCCTTGACTTAAAAAAATGTTAGGCATGAACGAAACTGGATTCTCTTGCTCTGAAGAGTAGCACAGACCCTTCCATTATCCACAGGCAGAAATATTGCAGGACAAACAAAATCACTCCACAGAACAAAAAACTGAGGAGTAAATAACCACTCAGTGGAATGATATGCCTTTCTGGACATCTCAAGGCACTTTACAGACAATTCTTGTGGTGAGCATTTCTATCTTCATAATGTATTGAGCAGGAAGACCAGAAGTAGCTGGCTGAGAGAAGAGCAAGTAATGATGGTGATGAGGCAAAGGCGAAGCTGATAAAGGTAGCAGCTGCTGGCTACGATGCCCTTCCCATCGTTGTGCTAAACGCTTGCTATTTTACGTTACCCTCATAACACTCTAGGAAGTAGGTATCATTGCCCACCATCCCACCCTTTACAGGCAGGTTGAGGCTTAGAGAAGTTAATTCATCGTCCAGGATCACACCACTAGGAAATTGCAAGAGCCAAGTTTTCAAATCCAAAGCCCAAGCTCTTAACCATCCTGTTCATGCAGCCTTCTGAAAATTATTTTCAATGTGTTGTATAATGTTGTTTCTTGCATGAAAACAGTTGGAATAAGGCCAATTCTTGAATGGCTTGAGACAAAACTCTAACAAAGGCTTATTTTAGCAGACCCCAAGGAAAGATTTTTCTTCTCTTTTTTTCATCTCATTGACCAGTGGGATCCTGTGGCTGTCTTGGGCAGGAGGACTACAGAGCCTGAGGTGACACTGCTGTCATGAGTATTGTTCATAGGCAAATCTGGGCATTCTTCTCATCTCTGTTAGGACCGATTACATTGTCCCTTTGAAGTCACTAGGCATTCTTTGCTTGAACAAAAGATGAAGAATTCTATTTTGAAGGAGTCATGGCTAGATTTTTAAAAATTAATATCATGGACTTATTAGTATAATGGCCCAAATCCAAAAATTGGGATAAATGTGTGGCATCAGTCCAATGTTACTGTGATAGTAGATATGCAATAATTTAACATCATTTCAATTTCACACTTACACAATGTCCTCGTTTAGGGTGGATCAAGATAATTGGCAAATTTTCAGGCTAAACTTAAGTTCTTAAAGACATTTCAGTAGCAATGCCAACCACAAAACTTGTCGGAAAACTGATAGTAAAATGGGCTTTGAGAAGCAAACTATTCAAAGAACAGATGGATTGAAATTTGACAACTTTCATCATAGTAACACACACACAAACACAAAGACTTGTAGAGCAGTCAGTGACACCTTAACTCTATGCAAGATGCTTGAGGGTATTTTCTAGACACATGGTCCTCCCTCTTTTTTAAAAACCAGTCTCCATTTCATTCCATTCTTGGAATAAGTCTCTTCACCTACAAATGTTTTAATGTTTGGTAAATAATCACATTATGTTAGTGGCTGACATGACAAATAAGCAGAAAAACATTTTTATGTATAACTGTTGTTAGGGAATTTATGAGATACATTAACATCACACAAAGCCGAGCACCTATATTGGCTGACTGGCTTATTGGGAGACTCCAATAACACAAGAGAATGGGTGGGTTTGTGGGACCATTTACCGATTCAGCAACTTTAAGTGGTTGGGCAAATATCCATTGTTATCATAGCATGTTATTGGACCATGTTACTAGGCTCCAATGAAGAATTTGTTAAATATGTATCTCTGAACCAAATAAAAGTAAAAACATTCCTTATCAGACAGTCCAAAAACATATACATACTTACATAGCTTATGATCAGAATAGTCCTTTTAAAAAATAGTCTTATAGGAGCAGAAATATCTATTGCAGCTTCTTAGTCACATACATGAAACTGGAAGGAAAATTTTTTTCATAAAACAGCGTTAAGAATCTGCCACATATGCAACACTCTTTCAAAAGGAATATGCTCTAGTCTTGAAAAATGTTTCACTCAACCTGAATTAAATTCAGAATGTAACTGTAAATATAAATGTAAGGAACTATTGGAAGAGGTCTTTGAGAGGACATGACTGCCACTTGACCCACAAGCTGTACTCAGTCACTCCCTCCTCTATCCTTGGAAAGTACATTCTGCCCATTGTTCCCACAGTAGGAATGGTTCCAAGGACATAGACTCGAGACAGTGATGTGTTGTCGAGACCATCTAGACAGTATACAGGACTGAATCTAGTTAAAGACCACTCTATAAACATAAGATTCTGGCCAGCAGGTGCAGAGATCTACTCATTTTATGGCTGCTGAAGACAAGCCTCATAGATGAGTTCCCTTGCTGATTAAATTTGCCACCTGTCTATCTGGAGTGGCCTGCATCTTTCTTCCATCTCTCCTTGCCCTTCATGTATGGGGACATATTGGAAAACCAACAAGGACCAAAGCTAAGAGTATGGCCTTGGGGCCAGACCAGCTGTATTTCTGTCCTCCAGCTCTGCTACCTACTATCTGGGAGATCTTGGGCAAGTTACTTAACCTTTCTACACCTCTGTATTTTTCTCAGTTATAAAATGGCGACAATAATAGTATCTACCTCATAGTTCTATTCTGAAGAATAAAAGAGTTATTTTATGTTATTGAATATCTCCCAAACAGGCCTATTCCTTATTCTTAAAAAAAAAAAAAAAAAAAAAAGAGGGATATTATGGTTAGGTGAGGTTATGTGATTTCTCCAAAGTCACAGTTAATAAGTACCAAAGGTGAGCTTAGTGGCCACCTACTTCACATCCGGTGTCATTATTTTTTCTATGATCTTCAGGACCGCAATTTTAAATTATGTGATCATTTACTTTCTTTTCAATGTCAAATTTTGCATAAATCCTTTGGTTATATCCAGAGGTAATTACTATGTGCAAACTACACGCAAATTAACTACATATTAAAGGACAGAGAGGAGACAATAAGTTGCATCTAATCATAAAATCCTATAACCATTTCCCTTACTGTCCACCACTTTTACTTATCCTCACCCTTTCACTCTTTTATTTTATTTTTTTTCACTCTTTTTTAAATGCAATTTTTCCTCAGAGTATTTCTTCCCATCTCCCTCAGAATTTTGCATTTGAATGAGGTCTCTCTGGGAAAATCTTTCTGTAAGGCCTGACTACCAGAGTGTATCAGTAACTCCAAAAGAAGCTTCTGTGTTGATACTTAGAAAATATATGTGGTCTCATGTATTTCATAGCAGTTAAATGTACCCAAATGGCACCAAGAGGAAGCGACCAGCTCACTCAGATCACAAGTCTTCTTTCTCTATAGTTCTTTCCTTCTCTCCTAATACCAGATCTCCTGCTATCATACCAACACCTGGCAGACATTCCTAAAAAACTGACTGTCCATGTATTTACGGAATGGAAAAAAATGAAAATAATCTGGAAGACTAAACTGAGTCTCAGTGCAGGGATTCACTTCCAAGCACTGTATTTATTATTTCTTCTCTCTCTCCTCTGCCTAATAGTGGGCTTGGCAAGGAGGAAGCCCTGAGTCACTGCCATCTCTCCCAAAATAGGTGCTGCTCCTATCCCAAGATAGGCTTAAGGAAGTTCACAACCCTTGACATCACAAATAACATTTTGCATATATTTGCATTAAAACATTTTTTTTAGGTAAAAGTCTACCTTTGATTTTCAGTCTCATTATGATCTGTGATCCTAAATTGCTGAATCTTTGCTAAACATCTTCCTCCTCTCAGCTCTGGTTCCCTGATAGGTATTGTTTTCAGCTCAACATCACAAAGACCAAACTCGGGATATTCCTGTAACAACTCCATCTCCCCCCCCACCCCTCTCTTCCTCCCTGCTTCCTCCTCCTTTTCTCTTATTTAATCTAATTTTATTTTATCTTTTTTCAAGTTTTTAAAATTTATTTATTTTTAATTTCAGTATAATTAATATACAGTGCTATATTAGTTTCAGGCATACAAACTAGTGATTCAACAATTCTATACATTACTAAGTGCTTATCAAGATAAGTGTACTTTTAATCTGCTTCACTTATTTCATGTATCTCCACCCATTCATCTTCCCTCTGGTAACCTAAGTTTGCTCTCTATAGTTAAGAGTCTGTTTTCTTGTTTGTCTCTTTTTTCTTTGTTTTGTTTCTTAAATTCCACACTTGAGTGAAGTCATATGATACTTGTCTTTCTCTGACTTATTTCACTTAGTATTATACTCCCTAGCTCCATTCATGTTTTTGCAAATGGTAAGATCTCATTCCTTTTTACGTCTGAGTAACATTCCATTATATATGCCATATCCTCTTTATCCATTCATCTTTGGTTATTTCCATATCTTGGCTATTGTAAGTAATGCTGCATATATCTTTTAAAATTATTGTTTTCATATTCTTTGGGTAACTACCCAGTAGTGGAATTACTGGATCATATATTCCTGCAACTTCTTTAGAGGATCAAAATAAAGAGTAGTAAGAAAGGAAAGAGAGTGGCAGTGTGGAAAAACTTACTTGGAAGAGCTGGAAGTAAATGGAATAGTACTCCAAAAGGCTCATGAAATTAGAAGTGGTTCCTCTTCTCTGAAATGACAAATTTTGTGTCATTTTGGGGATTTCTTTTAATGTTATATTGAGGTATATTTCTCATGTTCCAGTTCCCTGAAAGCATGCTGGGATGGTTATTTGAAGTTTTATTTATGAGGCTCTCTCTTACTTGGCAGTTCTTCCTCTCTCCATGAAAAATTCTATTTCCTTAAGAAAGTGAATCTAAAGGGACCAAATAATTTACTCTTAATTAAGAGTTAGCTTCCCATAGCAATGAGGGACTAGAATGTCAGTGACTGAAGAAATGATCTTTATTTCAGAGTTTCTATTTCTCCTTGTCAACTCATAATAAAATAGAAAATAAGCCAGCAATGATCTTGCCTTTTCCCCACTCTAGATCAGAGGCTGAAATTCATAAATTTGTACAGAGGTGAATTCATAAATTCACTCCAGGGGTTGAGTTCTCTAAATCTCTTCCTCCTCCCCCTCACTCCTGTAAAACTAGCTTGTGGGATTTTCCTTGTCAGCCCATTCATTATATATAGCTCACAGAACTGAAACTTAACAATAATAAAACCAAAAATAATAATGGGAAACAATTTGTATGTTCCAGACACTGTTGTGATTTAAACATATTAACTCATGCAATATAAGCCCGGGGGGGGGGGAATCATTATATTCCCCATTTTATAGATGAGAAGAACAAAGAACTAGAAATAATAATCACTATATCAGATATTCTCAGCTACTTAATTCAATCATAAGATAAAGACCTGAATGTGCCATGTAAACTTAGGGCACTATTTAAATGTTATTAGTTACTTTTCAATTTTGGTCACCTTCCCGGAGGTTTGTTCCTGAAGAGACAGGAAACAATTATAAAAAACACCTCAAATTCTCTGTTCATGAACTCCCCCTTCTTAGCTGGTCACGTTCAAGACCATAAACTTCTTCTCCTTAAAGTTCACCCTCCATGGCTAATCAGTCTTCCCAACCTGTTGATTCTATCTTCACAAAGGCTCTTCAGTTTGTGCTCCCTTTTCAATTTGCCCTGGAGTTTCTTTAGTTTGGGGCCCAGTTATCCCTCCCCTTGATTACCTCAAAGCCCCAACTGGTCTTCCCAACTCTAGTGTTTTTCCTCAATGCCATCCACTCAGAGCATAGCTCCCTTCTTAAAAAACAGATCTCACCAGGGCCCTTAACCAATACTTTCAGCTGCACTCACTGGAACCCGAGGTAGCATCTTGGGCAAGACACTTTGTCTAGGCCAAAGGATGTGAGACCCGGTTCTGAATCTACTACTTCCTAGGTCTGCAGTCTTGAACTCCTTATTTAACCTCCTTGAAAATAAATTTCTTCATGTATGCAGTGAGATCATGTAACATTTTCCTGACCTATTTCATAGACTATAAAAACTTATTTTTTAACTTGTGAGAAAATTCTTTGAAAACTGAGAATCATTTCAAATAAGGAGCTTTTACTAAAATTAAAGTCCAAATTTCTTACCTGGCACTCAAAGTCTCCAAACTCTGACTATGAGCAGCATCCAGATGCTCTTCCACTACAAACATACCCAAATCCCTCCCAAGTTCTCTGGATCTTCCTTCTTTGTCCTTTGCAACCCTAACCCTACACCTTCCTCTGCCCAGAAATCCTTTCTTTTCCAGGGCTTCTAGCAGAGACCTGTTCATTCTTTAGCACCAAATTAAAATCTCACCTTCCCAAGGTGGGTATCCACAATTTCCCAGTAGGATTTAATCTCTCCATTCCCTGGATTTTCCTATTACTTAGTTACCATTTTGTCAACTCTTGCTATATGTCTGACACTGTGCCAATGCATATAGTTATCTATGCTATAATCTTTATGCCTGAAATCCTCAAAATGACCCTTAGAGGTAGACATTATCTCCGTTTATAAATGAGGACATTGGCTCTTTAGAACAGTCAATACCTTGGCCACGGTTACACAAAATGTAAAGAGGAGAGCTTGGCTTGGCCAGGTCTGTCTCCTTCCAGAGCCTCTGCTCTCAACTCTGTATATACATCTTTGTTGTTTCATAATAGCCCTTGCCAGAATCAGCCTGGTAGTAGTCAAAAACACATTTACCCATCTTTTACAAGTCTGCAAGCTCCTGGATAATGAAGGAGCTTTCCTCCCTATTCATTTGTACCATCAGATGATTACGATATACTTAACTTATAGCAAGATGATCAATAAATATTTACTGAGCTACAGTGAACTTATAAAACCTTTATTACTCATCCACTTAGAACTTTCACTCGTCAATCCTGTCATCTCTCAGACTCTTTCTCACTCTCTTGCTCTCTCTTTTTTTTTTTTCTTTTCTTTTCCTAGTATCCAGTGCTAAACCAGGGTAAAAATAAGAATGCTAACAGTGTGGAATATGGACAACAGGATGGAGGAGAATAGGCACTTGGAAATTGTTTACCCATCTTAATTTTTGGTGGTTCAAATGAAAATATTCTGTTAGAGTTTCAAGCTCTTCATAGAATAATAAACACTTGATAATTTTTGCCTAAATACTGGCTCTGGTGACCATCATCTATCTCATTGCAAAGCATTGTTAACGTAAAGTAGTAACAATCCATGAATTGTAAAAAACCTTATATAAAATTTTTTCTAAAACACTAACTATATTGATACAATTTTCCTTGTTCTTTTAAGCAATAAAAAGAAGATTCACATCTACTAACAAGAAAGAATTGGAACTCAAAGTTTTTAGAATAAAAATTCAGAAATCCTATTTCCCTTTGAACAGTAAGTAAAAAGATTTCTCAGCTGACCAAAGTAGCAAAGAGGCAGCTCACATTAGGAAAGATTACAGTTTAACAAAAACAACAAAGAGAATTTAAATGTCTATGGGTTCTCTCTGAAATGTACTACCTTAAACAAATTAAGTGCTTCATCTAAACCATAATAACCAATGGCATTCTAAGAGGAGCAGAACAACCTTTGATGTCTCCTTTGATATTCAGAGGCTGATTCTGAAGGGAAGAAGCTGTCCAACCAGTCAAAAAAGACACTCACAAATGTCTGCACTGCATCAAACCTTCAATATCTTGTCCCACAGCTATGATAAATTTTTCTTCCTGAAATGTTAAACGGTTGTTTTGGCACGTTACTTACAAAGAAAGAATTGTGTACAAGAAAATGTGTCCTGTTATCATGCTAGGAAATGTAGAAGTAGGAAATACAGGAGATATGTAAAGATATAATTTTTTAATTCTTTAAACCCGTTTGAAAATCTTTAAAGAGATGGCAAAGTTCTCATATACTGAAACTAGAAGGGACCATATGAGCTCCTATAATGTTACAGGTAAGAAAAATAAAGTCAGAGACTTTATTGCATAAAGTCATACAGTCATATAGTATCAAAGTGTCAAAAATCAACTGGAGCTCAGGTTCTTTATGCTTAGTCCAGTGGGTTTTTTTTTTTTTCAACACTCTACCACTAGTTTAGTCAGAGCCTCCAGAGACATCATCTCTATTCTCTCTACAATAAATAGCTTTAATCAGTTTTCATGCTACTGGCTACTTCTGTGGTTAACAGTCTCAGAGAAGTTTCAGTATAATAACAAATTTGGCATTTAGTGCATTTAATATGTGCTGTCTCTGTACAAAGTATACTGCTTGCTTTATCTTAACTAATCCTCAAGACAGTCTGAGTCAGAACTCTTCCTTGTCTTGGGGCTTAGGGAATTTATATCCAGAAGCCCAGAGCCTAACACGGCTGTTAGGAGGTAGGACACAACACAAATTAAAAACCATCGACTAATCTAGACCCTGTAAAAGTAAAATAAAAGTTGGTTTATTCAGCATGTTTTTAATATAATATCTTTTATTCACTGGTATTTTTGGGTATCTAAAATATAATGTGTACTGGTTTTTATTTAAAAAACAGCAACCTCATTTATGAATCTTTTGTGTCTCTATAAGCTAGAACAGTCCCTGGCACACCCTCAGTAAAAAAAGAATGAACTTAGGCAGTGTGCAGTCTCAAAGGGCCTTCTACAAAATATTTTAAAAGATAAATGTACATATTGGAAACCGTGAGATAAAATAGAACCCTGTATAGAAGCCTATATAGAACAGGTTAATTTCGAAATTCCAAGTGGAAAACAGCTGACCAGAGGGAGAGGGTGTGCACAGTTGAGAGAGGAAACTCTAGACCAGATCGCTGCACTGTAGCTTCTCAGACTGACCTGTCAACCAGCCTCAAGAACACAGATCTGCATGCCACACTGAGAGAAGCTGTAAGCAGAAGCTGAGAGTGAGTCATGGACAAATGCCTCAAAAGAATGACACTGAAGCTAGCACACTGAACGATGATGAAGAATTCATGAGATGATGGAAGATGATTTCAAGGGAAGAACAGAAATAAAAGCTGGGCGTTCAAAGAGACCAAGATATGTCTGGAGGAGATGAAAGAAATTCAACATGGCAGGAGTATCAACCACTGGCAGAGTGGTAAGAAATGAAGCTAGAGATAAAGGGAGAGATAGAAAAGAAACTAGCTTTTGAGGCCTGTTAAGGAATCTTACCTTTATTCTGAAGGTAGTGGAGAGCCAGGGAAGGGCTTTAAGCAGATGGCATGATCAGACTTTGAGCAAGGCCGATTCTGCAGCATATATCGTGCATACAGTGCCACTCTGGAGTCCTAGCAGAATGCATCACCATGGAATAGGGTACTAGGCAGAGAGGCAAGGCCCCAGGACCAGAGGGAAATACCAGTAATGAGAGCCAGAATAAGAGGTAGAGTACAGCACTTTGGAGACTGTACAGTACTTTGGAGATGTGGCATATAATCAGAGGAACTTTCAGAAATATTAAGAAGGCTCTTATAGTAGGAACTAAAGACTCTTCCAACCATGGATAAGGATGAATGAGAATATATATATATATATGGATGGATATGTTGAAATGATTTAGTTACTAAGTATTCTCTCAATGTATTTCAGTCTTCTGCTAGTTGGTTATTAATTTGTTATGTATGAAAATTCTCTATTACTTAAACATGTACTTTGCCAGAATATCAACCACTCACATAAATATACACATTATGTGTTTATATTTCATTGCATAGGTTACATTGGGCTCTTCCATCCATTTGCTTATTTAATCTTTGAAAGACTCTTATAAGATTGGCAGATGGAAAACACTGTCTCATATTATAAACACTCATATTACAGAAAACACTCATATTATAAATGAGGCTCTCAAAGGTAAAGTGGTCAGAGGTAGTGAACAATTAACTAGAATTTGAGTTTTCTGAAGTTCAGTGTTCTCTCAGCTACACAATTATAAGTATGTGGAATTTAGTCTTTTTTTTCTTCTATTTCCATCTGTCCAAACTTAGTGCACAGCAAAGCTCCAAGGAATCCAAGCAAACAAAATCACTTCTACCTGCAGCATATACTCATGCAGGTGCATGAGTGAGTTTAGTACTAAGAAGATTAAAAGAGCCAATGCTGCTGTAATTCCTAATTGGGATACAAGGGCCAATAAATTTTAGCACAATTAAGCTAGTGAAGGAAAATTCTGACATTAGAACTGTCTTCAAAAATTGGGGATATACCTACCACCTTATAGTAACAATAACAACAAATAACATTTATTGAATGACTGCTTTGTGCAAGGGACTTTTCTAAGTGCTTTACTTGCCTTAATACATCAATCCTCAGCATAACTCAATGACATGGGTACTATTATCATCTCTATTTTATAGAGGGGAAATTGAGGCACTAAATAGTAACTTGCCCAAATTCCCACAGCTAGTAAGTAAAATAAGATATAAACCTAGGCCATGCTGAACAAGAACCTATGCCCTTAATCATTGATGCTCTACTACTTCTCATATTATCATCAGTAAAATCTCTGTCTTCCCCTTTCCAGGAGGAGACTTGAACTGCAAATACTACTCCCAGAGATTCAAGTACATCAACAATATATGTTAGAAAGAATGTTAACCCAGGGATAACATGAAGTTGCTGCTCAATTTGGGAAACTGACAACAAACAGCTATAACTTAGTCACTGTGAAAATGATGAATTATTAAGACATCAATTTCCATTTGAAAAGCAGATATTGAGAAGCTACTATCTGCCTAGTCTTGTGGTAGACCTGGAAGTAATGGAAAAGATAGAAAACATATCTGTGAATCTAACCTTCAGGAACAACCAGGCAAACCTGAATGAATTATTATTATTGAATATTTTAATAACAATATCCAAAATTTACTGAATGCATACTGAGGCTAGACACTGTTCTGAACACCTGTATTAACCTTTCAATCCTCATAACAACCGTAGGAAGTGGGTGCTATTGTTATCCCTCTTTTATAGAAGAAAAAAAATGAGACCCAGAGAGTGGGTTAATTTGCCAAAGGGTGACATGTCCAGTAGTTATCTGAGCTGAGACTTGAACCTGTGCAGTCTGGTTCTGAGCCCTCACTCTCAACACTGGCTCTCTTTCTCTTTATTCCAGTTTTGTGTCTGCACTTGGGTAAATAATTTAAGCTGGAGCCAGATCTACAATCCCAGACATCTCAGGTTTAAGGCAGGGGGAAAAAGAAACCTCACTTAGGGCTTAAGACCAAACCAATTTGACCAATGCAGCTTTTAAAAGAATGCTCTGAATCAGGGATATTTCATGGTATTCTGATTACTAGCCTGCTATTGTTCTTTATGTTTATCTTTGTTAGCCAAGAATCCTACTTGGAAGAAGAATAAGCAGTAGGGAAGGGGAGGGTCTACCTTCCTATGATTTCCCCCTCTAGATACCTCAGATCTAGGAACAATCCAAACATTCATCAGTAGGTGAACAAATAAATTATGCGGTATTTTCAAACTCAGCAATAAAAAATTAACTACAGATACAGCGACATAAATGAATTTCCTAGCTATTATGCTGAACACAGAAGCCAGATGCCAGAGAGTATATACTAGATAATTATATCTACTTGAAATACTAGAATGGAACAGTCTCATCTATGGTGACAGAAAGTAGATCAGTAGTTCCCAGGGCAAGTGGGTGGGCAAGATGGACTAGGATGAGGCACAATGAACTTTTTTAAAAGATATTAATTGTTTATTCATAAGAGAAATAGAGAGAGAGAGAGAGGCAGAGACACAGGCAAAGGGAGAAGTAGGCTCCATGCAGGGAGCCTGGGGTGGGACTCGATCCTGGGTCTCCAGGATCACGCCCTGGGCTGAAGGCCACGCTAAACCACTGAGCCACCCGGGCTGCCCACACAATGAACTTTGTAGGGTGTTGGAAATTTAAGAGATTCTTTTGAGAATCAGAAAAACATTCTCTATATTAATTCAAATAGTAGTTATATGATACATAAATTTGTCAAAACTTATTAAAATGTACACATAATAAGATGAGTGCATTTTTATGTGGGATTCTGAAGTAGATCCTAAGCCAGAAAAAGAACATGAGGGGATCCCTGGGTGGCTCAACGGTTTGGCGCCTGCCTTTGGCCCAGGCGCGATCCGGGAGTCCCGGGATCGAGTCCCGCGTCTGGCTCCCGGCATGGAGTCTGCTTCTCCCTCTGCCTGTGTCTCTGTCTCTCTCTCTCTCTATGTCTATCATGACTAAATAAAAAAAGAAAAGAAAAAGAAAAGGAAAGAAAAGAAGAAAAGAAAGAAAAGAAAAGAAAAAGAACATGAGTGGAACAGTGGTAGGTTTTGAATAAGATATATAGATTACTTAATATATTGTATTAATGTTAATTTCCTAGTTAGTATGATTTTTGCAATTTTTCTCTAAATCTAAAATAGTTTCAAAATAAAAAGTTAAAAAAAAATTAAAGCACATGAGTTTCTTGAGCTGAGTTCATACAGGGGCCAAAGAAGACATTCTGCAACCTCAGCTTCTGGCAGACCACAGCTCCTCCTCAATAGATCATCTTACATTCGTGGTCAAAGCCTTTCAGCAGAGTAGGTGGCCCTAATAAAACACAGTACAACTTAAAGGGTGCAAATACTGTTGATATAAGAGACAATAAATTTTTTCTTAGCCCAAACAAAACCCATCCAAAGAACAGGTCACGACCCCTTCCCGGTCTCAATGTGGCCTTATATTTAAGGTATGAGGATTTGACTACCCTCAAAGATAGGGCTAGAAGATGGGGAATAAGTCATTATCTGTACAATCTTGCCAAACACCTCTAAAATTCATTTTTCCTCCCAAACAAACAAAATAAACCAAGCCAAACCAAAAAATCACACAAACACCAGGCAATGAAGGCCAATGACCCTGAGAAACAGAAACAATTGCCCCAGCTTACTGCTCTGGAGAAAGTTCCCAGGCTACAGTGCAAGGTGGAACAGAGAGGTCTGGACTGGGAATCCCGGAAGGTCACAGTGGCCAGGGATCAAAAGGCACAAAGAGGGGAGAATGACTTGGACAAAGAGCTCTGGAGATATGTAGTTGGAACTCTGATTATTTTTACCTTGAGGACAAAGGTCTGTGTTATATTAAAAACAGCCTGTAGATTTTTTAACTCTTCACTTCTTGAATATTTTATTTGCATTTTATTTCATTTTTTATTTTGAATTTTTACTCCCACAGAAAGCTAGCTCTGTAAGGGAAAGCCATAAATAAGATTTTAGATTAGAAATGAGAACCATATTGACCCTAGCACAGAGTATTAAGACATATATACAAACATTATTCATGTCAGGATTTTAAAGTTTGATTAATATGCCTATCAGTATTATAAAAGTAATGTATGCATCATAATCATGGTTTATATAAAAATGAAATATGTGTTTCTTTCACTTTTGTAATTTTTGAAACCTTCTCCTAATTTCTCCATAGACCTGACAATCTATATTTAAGGCATGGAAAGATGTTTACATTGGAAGGTTGCTAAGGAAAGTAGAAATTCTGCTGTGTCCTAACATGCAATCTGTATGCCTATTTGCTTATAATTTAATATTTTTAATCAAATCAAAGTGTATTTCCAATGTGAAAACAGAAATTAATAAAAAATACTCCAATTTGTTCAGCTGTCATGACCTATATCTGTGATGAATCCTGAGAATGTGGATGTCTGTCTGCAACATCCCAGATACCTACCCTGGTCCTTAGGTAGTCTGTGTAGGGGAGTCAATGGTAACTATATAGCCACACAGCAAAAAGGGGGAAGACACTAAAATACAAACACAGAGACAAAAATAAACAAAAACCAAATTTATCCCCCAAAACTCCTATCCTTATCAAAACTAGGTTTTTATTTTTTTTTATTTATTTATTTTTTTTTTTAATTTTTATTTATTTATGATAGTCACAGAGAGAGAAAGAGAGAGAGGCAGAGACATAGGCAGAGGGAGAAGCAGGCTCCATGCACCGGGAGCCCGATGTGGGATTCGATCCCGGGTCTCCAGGATCGCGCCCTGGGCCAAAGGCAGGCGCCAAACCGCTGCGCCACCCAGGGATCCCGGTTTTTATTTTTTTTTATTATCATTCAGACATTGCCTCTTATCTGAATTGTAGCGATTATATATTGATGGTCCCACATAACCTTTGCTCTAACCAGGTGGAAGCTATTATTACATCATCATCTCCATTTTCCAAATGGAACATGGAGGCAGTGGCACAGCCCAAAGTCACATAGCAAGCGAATGACAGATCAGGGGGCTACTAGGGCCTGGATGATACCACAAGCCAACCTCTATCTATGGCACTGATCTGCCTCCTTGTGGCCCCTAAATAGGAACTACAAACTGGTCTAAACCACTCACCAATTGGGCTTGCTGATGACGGCTATTGTTCTGATTCTTAAAACCCTTTAATGAAGACCCTTCTCCCCTGGGAAAACTCTTCAGTTTTAGCTCTGTGTCTTTGGGCAAGTTCCTACACCTTCTGAAAAACCTTCTGGGGCCTGTTTCTAGAATGATCCCTAATGATTCTTTTCATTCTAAGCTCTCAAAACTAGGTTTCCTTCTTTCTACAGGACATCTGAGTGTGGTCAATCCAGCACAGCCCAGGGATGGAGGCAGACCTACTTGCATCCCAGCTCAGCCAGTGACCAGCTGGGAGTCTGAACAAACAATTTAAGCTCCCCAAATCTCAGGTGCCTCAGCAGTAAAGCAGTCATCATAACTTTTGCCTTATAAGGTTGTTGAAAGGATTTCAATGAGATCAAGTATTTAAGTGACTTAACACAATGCCCAGCAAACACACAAAGTAGACATTACTGAAACAGCCAATACAACTCCATTGAAAATACTAAAACACTGTGGCCTATGCCTTCCAGGGCCACACCAATATAGGAAACTACTGTCTCTCTCTGCCATGCATGGCATGAAGGGATTCGATTTGAATAAGTACAGAAATAGGACAATCAAAATGTCTATCAATCCCTTCTTTCCTGGAAGGAAAGGGAAAATGTAACACAGTATCATCCTAAAAGATAAAAGTGTAATTTGACTTTCAACATTGCCCTTATTAAGTCAGCCTGGATATTGAGGTCAGATCACTACAGTACGGTAGTGCAAGGATGCCAAGCTGAGGTGACAATTAGGGGCAAAAGTAACACATGCTCTTGGGCTGGAGCCTGCATCTGTCCACAGAAAAGGAAGCCTCAGTACTGATGTACAGAAGTGCCATCCACATAACCAAATAACAGGCTCTGTGGCCCCACCTCATTCTCATGGACACACAGGTGTCCTGACTCTACTACTGTCCAACTCTACTACTGTCTAGTATGGACTAGACAGCTTCATATTGCTAATGACCTTCACAGAGATTTGTTTAATCAAAGGCTTCCATTTTATTTGCAGCCAGTTTCATTTTCTCACTGATGTACTATCACATTGTTGCCATATTTCCAGTCACCAAACCATGTGCAAATTAATGTTCAAATGGAGAAAGTCATTTAGTTTTTCTAAGTATGTTGAAACAGCGAGTGCCTTATTCATCTGTGTCTTCCCTGCATTCCCAACACAAGGCTTTGCGAAGTAAGCATTTAACTCACCCAACTGAATTTACGAGAGAAAAATTCCATTCACAGCTTTTAAAAATCTGACTAATATCACGATATCTTAAATTGTTATTTTTAAAGATAAACTTTTTAACCTAAATCTAAACACATGCCCACATCAAACGCCTCTAAAAATTTTCTACCATAAAGTTACAGATTATAAAGGTTTACAAAGAGACTAAATTGTCCCTGGCAAATTGGTACGATGCAAAAGAATAAAGTAATAAAAACTAACCAAAATCCAAAGAAAAATCAGCAACACTTCCTTCATCTTGCCCTGAACATGTCTCTGGATCTATAACTTATCCATTTCGTATTAAAGAAAATAGTGTATAAAAAGCAAGTGTTTCTCCAGTGGAAAACAAATATTACCTTCCTTTCCTGGAAATAGAAGGACTAGAATTTTCTCATCCATACTTCATTGCTATCAGACAAATTCTTTCATCAAACTGAAATCAGCCAATGTAACATACTTCCCACACTTTCATTTTATTAAAATAACAAGAAGAAAATGAAGAGATGGAAGGAGCAAGAGTTTAATGACTTCTAGGACTATTTGGAATAAACTAGTATGTACGATCTAATGGGTTTTTAAAATTTTATTTAGTGAACCCAAAAGCTGCTTGGTTACTTAGAGCAAAGGTTCATATTTTGAAAACTGCTCAAATATAACATACATCATCAAGGAAAAGGTTTCAGTCACTAATTTTTAATTATATCATATCCTGCTAAACTGGACACTGTGCTACATATCACAATCCTATTTTAAAAGACAAAACCAAGCTGAACCATAACATTTGAATATATATCGTGTTTTTTACTTTTGGAATCAACTTTATTGGATACAATAACATCTAATAAAATACACACATTTCATGCATCCGCTTAGATACAGTTTGACAGATTTATACATTTTCATCTCCCTCAAAACTGGTTTTATTTTGTATTTCTTTGATGACTCATGACATGAAGCATCTACTATGTGTTTGTTATAGATCTAATTTTGTGAAATGCCTATTCAAATCTTATGTCCATTTGGTCAATTTGATGGTTTGGCTTCTTATTGTGCTATAAGCTTTCCTTACATATTTTGAAACACATCCTTCATTAAATATATGTACTGCGGTATTTTCTTCCAGTCTAAAGCTTGCCTTTCACCTTTATTTTCTTAATGATACTTTACCCTTTGATAAAGAACAATTTATCAGTTTTTCTTTTTATGGTTAGTGCTTTTTTTCTCCTATCTAAGAAATATTCACCTACCTCAAGGTCACAAAGATGTTAATTTTTGTTTCTTCTGAAAGCTTTATAGATTTTGCTTTTATATTTATGTCTATGATCTACTTAGAATTAATTTCTTAATCTGGTATGAGGGAAGGGTTGAAGGTTGGGTTTTTTCTCTATATAGATATTCAATTCTCCCAATGCTATTGACAAATAGCATTTCCCCCCTTAAATTACCCTGATATATCAATTGACAAATTATGTATGGGGTCTGCTTCTGGATTCAAATTCTCTTGCATTGGTCTACATGTCTGTCATAAGCCCAAATCATCTGGTATGATTACCAGATCTTTATAGTAAGTTGTGAAATCACATAGTATAAGTTCTCCAAATTTTTCTTCTCATTATAATTGTTCTAATTCTCTGAAGTTTTTTAATTGCCAGAATTTGTATTATAAAATTTAAAAAACAATTTTTTAAACAAACCTAATGGGATTTTAATTGGGGTGATTTTGAATCTTTAGATCAGTTTGAAGTGAATTGACCTCATAAAAATATTGAATGTTTTGAGTCATGAACACAGTATATCTTTATATTAATTTTGTCTTCATCCATTTCTCTCAGCAGTGTTTTATAATTTTCAACCAATTTATAACTGATAAAATTATCCCTAAGTATTTTATGATTTGGGCTATTGTAAATGATGTTATTTCAATTTTATTTTGCAATTGTTCATTGCTACTATATAGAAATACTACTTGTCTTTGCACAACAACTTTCTATCCTGTTACCTTCCCAAACTCAGTTATTAGTTGTAGCAGCTTTTTTATATATAGATTATTTAAAATATATAAGTTCATGGTCATGATTTCTGTAAGTAAATCCAGTTTTACTTCCAATTTGTATGCTTTTTTTTCTTTTCTTATTACACTTGGTAGGACCTCTAGGACAATGTTGAATGATTAATCATTATCTTTTACTCAGTTTTGTTCAGACTTTTCCACTTAGTAAAATATTAGTTGTAAGATGTTTTGTTGATATCTTTCATTGGTTAAGAAATTTCCCTTTGATTTCTAGTTTTCTGAGAGATTTTTCTTTAAATTATGAATGGATGAACAATTTTGTCAAATATATTTCTGCTTCTTTTAGGATGATCTTATGAGTATTTTCTTTATTTTTATCTTTTATGTTAATATGGCAATCAAGTAAAATATGTGCATGTGTGTGTATTCATGTGTATGTATGTGTAATTTACCAACCAAGACCTGTATTGTTGAGATAAATCCCATCAAATTATGATAGTGTATTATCTTTGTATATGCGGTTGGATTCAATTTGCTAAAACCTTGTTACGATAATTCTAATCTCGAATTAGTCCCAATTCCGGTCATGTTTACATTTTCTCATTCATCATTCACACTCATCTGAAACTGCATATTCTTGTCACTGATGATCTTCAAATAGCTAAGTGTAATTTCTTTACTTATTTTTAGTCCTTAGTCTCATTAACTTTCTAGTAATAATAAATAGTGCTGGTCATCTCCTTCCTGAAATTTCCAATCTTTGCTTTCCTGATTTTGTACTATATATCTCATTGCTCTCTCATTTCCTTTGATTCTACTCTGGATCTTCCTTTTTTCTCTAGTCTTTTAGCACTTGGCATAGCATCCACCCGGATATATCTTCTACCTTTATATGAACATGTCCGGCCTCCCTATATTTCTATTGTAAGCCCCTCTTTGTATTACCAATTCTATTATGATATCCTTTCCCAACAGATATTCAGTAGTTGTAAATGACAGCAATAGCAGATTGTGAAGACTTCTCTAATATTTGTAAGGGGTATGGTCTCCAAATAATGTATTTCTACAATGATTTGCATATTACATTTGTTAAAGAAACATTTCTAAATAAACTGTCTCTTCATTCTGATGTTTTATATATAGAACGTCATAGGCAAGTCAAGAAGCGACCTTTCTTCTGTAGCTGCTTCCCGTATCTCATTTGATTGATCCCAAAAAACAGTCACACTTCAGCACTGAAATTCTTGCTCCAGACATCAACACTTGCACAGACCTCATTATACCATCAAATCCAAATCAATATCTCACAGTCTTGCCAAAATATGAACAGATCACCACTATTAAAGAAAATCTCCATATCTCTTTTATGGACTTTTGGAGCCCAACTCCTATCTGTAAATTCAAGAGGGAAATGGGGAAGGAGAAGGTTAAAATTGCATTGATGAAACCAACCCTTCACCCTCCAGCTGTGAACAATTAAGCTCATCAGCATTCCCTTCAGGAAACTCCTGCTGCTTTATTAGGACTAACAGGCAACAGAATTTTGACTTTTTGATAGGTGGGGTTATAAATCTCCCATCACGACTGAAGAGGACAAGCTAAATTTATTTGCACAGTAGAATCTTTAATTATGGACCCCACAAGATGCTCAATCTAAAAATGTCCTATTTATTCCAAGGTAGGAATGGGAGGGGATGAAGGAACCAGATCTAGACTAGAATTATTTTCTTTTAACCAAATTTGATAGTAGGGTGGGTAACAGCTGTGCAGAACAAGATTTCTGAATTTCTTTGGTGTGTCAACTAAAGAATCTTTGCTCGTGTAATTCTTCCCTTTACATGTCTAGACAAAATTGTACTCCTTTCATTGAATTTTATTAGTTTTTTTTACACATTCTTTTATATAAAAATAAGTCAGCTCTTTGGAGAGAATACAGCAAAGATGAAGAAAAAATTAAATTTTAGTGTGTCTTATTAATAAAACAAAATCCTATGTGAGAGAACAAAGCAGTTCTATTAAACCATAAAATATTTTCAACTTTTTTAATGCCACTTTATTTTTAAAAGCTCCATGTTTAATCCAACAAATTGAATAAATATAGCTTCCTGTTACACATAAGTTTAATAGAAATGCACATAATTGTAACCTAATTTTGTTTTCAAAATTAATTCCTTTTCAAAATCCAAAAAGTCCCTAGTTGCTTTAATTCATCTTTGATGTGCATGAGCAGAAAGATTTAAAGCTGGTACAGTTTTGTGGTACCTGGGTGGCTCAATCCATTAAGGGTTCAACCCTTGGTCTCAGGTCAGGTCATTAACTCAGGGCTGTGAGATTGAGCCCTGTGCCAGGCCTGGTGTTTAGTGCAGGGTCTGCTTGAGATTTTCTCTCTCCTTCTCCCTCCCCCTCTGTTCCTTCCTTTGCTTATGCTTTCTCTCTCTCTCTCTCTCTCTCTCTCTCTCTCTCTCTCTCTCTCTCCCCTTCCTCTCCCTCTCCCCTCTCTCTCCCTCTCCCTCTCTCCAATAAATAAATTTTAAAATCTTTAAACAGGTACTGTTTTTTTGCCAGAAATATTTCCAGCTTTCCTATTTGTGGTTGAGATATCTATTCTTAAAGAGAGTTTGGAGAGATTGTCTTGAATATCATGGTCTTTTTCTCATCTCTCTATATTTAAACTTGCTTTGCCACATCTCCACTCTGCTATTACCTCTAATGCTCCCAGAAAGATCTTTCTAGAACATAAATCATTCTCATTTCCTTGCTTAACATCTTTATCATTTCCCTACAGAATTCAAAATAAAATTCAAATGACCTACCATGGCATACACAGTCCTTCATAATTTGGTTCTAACTTCATTTCTGTCACCCTACATTTAGAGAGGCAGGATCTTCATGAAAGCAGGAATTCCATCCATGCCATTTTTTACTTCTGTGTCTCAACACCTAGCACTAACACTTAATGCTTCTAAATTGGCAGGTGGATGGATGGATGAATAATTTCATGTCTTTCTATGTCATTCATTGATGGTGCTCACATTAGAAAGAGTTCATGTGATGTTTATAAAGTTGTTCACATACTTCTGGATGGGAAGTTTGATGTATATTCATATATATTAAGTTTCAATAATATTTTGAATAAAAGCAAAGGCTTCAGACTTTTTTATTTCTCAAAGTTCTGTATATACAATAGTTCCTCGAAAACTGTTGAACAAAATTTAATGTTGTCCATGTTCTCTACATACCCTTTTCCTATGCTTTTTAGAAATAAAATCAACCGGGATCCCTGGGTGGCACAGCGGTTTGGCGCCTGCCTTTGGCCCAGGGCGCGATCCTGGAGATCCGGGATCGAATCCCACGTCGGGCTCCTGGTACATGGAGCCTGCTTCTCCCTCTGCCTGTGTCTCTGCCTATCTCTCTCTCTCTGTGACTATCATAAATAAATAAAAATTTATAAAAAAAAAAGAAATAAATAAAATCAACCTATCAAGGCTGTTTTGTGTGTGGCACTGCCACAGAAGGAAATAGAATTGAGGCATGAAACACAACTTTTTTGGTGCCCAAACAACACCACCAGCAGCTTTTAAAGAAAGGTACATCTAGTGGTCAGGAAAACTTCACAGAGAAGTCGAAATCTGATCTGATACCTATAGGAAGGGGAAGGTTTAGATGAGGAGGAAAGTGTGCATTTCCCAAAGGGCAAGATCTCAAGCAGCGGGAACATTAAAGGCAAGACAAGAGCAAAAGTAACACAATCCCCTATAATTCCCGTCACCATTCCCTTTATGTTGAGACATTAGTATAATAGGATTACATATTCCTTCTGCCCAACAATTCCACTTTAATTTTATTATCATTCTAAACTCATTAAAAATACACTCTGGCTCCTCACTGAGCCACAATACTAATGAGGTAGCACCATTAGCATCAGGGCTTAGTCTGAAGTAATTACTTCTAGCTACATTTTGGCTTCTTCACTGAAATGTGGGAATGTGAAGAAGTGATTCTCGAAGTACTTTAGCACTGTTTAGAACAGATGCTTTCATCTGGAACACTGACTCCAGGAATCGTCAAACGCTTGAGAACGGTCATCCATAAAAATAATTATTTCTCTTCAAAATAAACGACTAGAACCAGACTCCTAGTTCCCAAGATTTTATTGTTGACACTATTGATGACACTCTCTAAGGGTATTTTTGGTAAACTAGTTCTGTACTATGGTTTCTCACTCTACAAAATCCCTCCTTATTTTTTTTAAGTTTATAAGTTTTTATTGTTATTCTTGCTTTTTAACTAGTGACAAAAATTTTTTTAAAAAAAGAAGAGCAGGAGAAATGAAGCCTACAGGTCAGGCTTTATTCATAATATGTGGTATGGGAGGTGGGCAGCAATGTTGAGAGTAAATAACAAACTGCTAGCATAAAAGTGGACTTTATTATTGTGAAAAGCATGTGTTTGTGAGTTGTAGTGGATGAAGTATCAGTATTCCTGTCCTTGAGAAGATGGAAGGTATATCTGGGGCCATTTGGAGTCTTATGAGGCAGATATGCTGGGAGATTAGGGGGAAAACAGTGGGCAGAAGGCTAACTGACCCCATATAGACACAAAGTGATGCTTGCAGGGTAGAAGGGTATGCTGGGATGTCTTGGATTTACAGCTACTGTGCAAGATCAACCACATATGCAGGTGACCCTGCCTGAAGGGCAGCCCCTTCTCATTTCCATCCTTATGAGGTTCATGAGATACATAGATGGTTCCTGGATCATGGATACCCTGTCTCCTTCTCAGAAAAAAACTTGCTTAGCTGCTATTATGCATTCCTTTTAGCAACTCACTCTGGTGCCCACACTAGTTTCGCCCTCCTCTGCTCTCTACCCTGGGGCATCCTGTGCTCCAAGACTTAGTCTTGCTTCAGGGCCTCTCAGTGCAGCCCTTTCTCCTTTCCAAATCACACATTTGCAACAGCCCCCTAACCTGGCCATGGCTCTTTGCTCACTGGCATTAGGAAAATCGCTTGTTTCTAGTGCCCAAGGAGAGAGGCAGAGACAGTGCTACAACTGGGGAAATTCTACAGACTCCTTGCAGTTGCCTCTACATCACCAGGTCTTCCTTAGGTTTCCCCCTGATCCTGCTCTTCAGACTGACTTAACATGTTCGCTCTCCCCACAAATCATTCCCCATGTCAGGTCTTTGCTGCGAAGCCTTCCTTCCCTGCTGCCCACTCTTCCTTGTCCTTCTCTTCATTCCCACAGTACCTCCCTGAGAGTTATGGGTTTGATACTTCCTTTTCCTTTGCTGAACTGAAAGTTCCCTGATGTAGGGATCATGCTGTGTTTCTTTTTTTCTATCCCTCCAGCACTCTATTGTGATCACTTGTTTATGATAGATATAAAATGACTCTCAGGTAGATGCTAGGCACTATAAAGGGACACAAAGATATATTCATTCAACAGTGATTTTTTGGAGATCCTATTACGTGAGCAATGTGCCCAATCCCGAGGGACCCTGGCCTCCTATAGCTTCTGGCACAATGAGGGAGACAGCATACAAATACATAATTTGCAAAGAGTGATAAAGTTACTCCATGGAGAACTATAGAATGAATTTATAATGGAGTGATCTTACCTAGTCTGAGAAGACATAGTTTTGCAAATGGCACAGTGTAAATGTAATAAATGAACGAAGGAATGAATACAGCTAAGGGGAGAAAGAAATTCACGTAAGGAAGCTCCCAACAAACTTAATACACTTTACTCCCTAAATAAATCTATATGAAATACAAAAAAAAAAAAAAAAGCTGCTAATCTTAATCAATGAAAATCATAAGATAAATAGTTTCACTGAAAGTAACTTTAGAGAACAGGCAAAGCTGTGCTATTAAAATTTCAGGACCCCCTGGAACTCTGAAAGCAGACCAGTGTTTGCAGACAATTGCAATGAGACCCTCTAAAGCTCGTGAATGCCATGATAAGGATTCCTCCACTAAAAGAATTTATCTCTCTCTCTCTCTTTTTTAAGATTTTTTATTTATTTATTTGAGACAGAGTAAGAGAGGGAGAAAAAAAGGGGGGAGGGGCAGTGGGAGAGGGAGAAGTGGGCTCTCCACTTAGCAGGGAGTCCCATGCAGGGCTCCATTGATCCTGGGACTCTGGGACCATAACCTGATCCAAAGGCAGATGCTTAACAGACTGAGCCACCCAGGTGCCACTAAATGCATTTTTCTTACAATACATTATGCAGATATAGGACATAATGTACAATCAGAGTATATTAGAATTTTCCAATCAGAGCCACAGCATACCCAAAATAGCAGGTCCTCCTAAAAACTTTGATTTGTTCAATAAATTCCAAAGAAAAGATGATTTCTTTGAGAAAAAAAAATCCACAAGAGTCAAAACACAAATCTAGAATATAGTCTCTCAAATCTTGTTTTATGGGAGATGCAAAAGAGGAGAAATAGTCTGTAAAAAAGACGGATCCAAGATGTTTGAAAGCTTTGAGAATCAGATCCATATCTTAAATAGGAACAAAGCCAAAATGAAACGTTATCTTAGTTTCCTTTTGAGTAAAGTGAGATATTTCATTTCTCCTGTAAACATAAGAATAAAAGAAAGTGCTTTTTCTGCCAAATGGACATGATCCAGACTAGTTCTTTCTAGTAAGAGAGAAATCAGTAAGAAAGGATACTGAATAAGTGTAGAACAGCAAAATCAGGAAGAGAAGAGATCACTGTTTTTGTATCTTTTTACACAATATAACAAAACTATGTCTCAAACTCAGGAGAATTTTTGGGGTGTTTAGGGGTGCCATCTTATACAGTAGTTTTTAAAACATAGGCTATGGACCCTAATTGCTAGACACAAATGAATCTGAGTCCTTTTTGAACTGAGTGACCTTGGTCTACCCATTTAACCTTTCCAAGCCTATTTTCCTTTTATGTAAAATGGGAGAAATAATAATTACAAGAGTAATAATAATAGCTTCATAGGGCAGTATGAACACTAAACAAGACAATCTATGTTTGGAGCACTACTTGACACACCAACAAAATGCAGGAAAGAAAGTGGAAAAGAAAAAATGAGAAAGAAAAATATTTCCACATTACAGAGACTTGAGTAAAAAGTAGAATATGTTTCTATGTACAACTACTGTCTTTTTTTTTTAAGTAGGCTCCACACCTAGTGTGAAGCCCACTGTGGGGCTTGAACTCATGGCCCTGAGATCAAGAACTGAGCTGAGATCAAGAGTTGGATGCTTAACCAACTGAGCCACCCAGGCACCCTGCAACTCCCAGCTTTTAAAATACTATTAAAATACATTGTCAGAAACTATTTAAGGGGTGGGAGTTTCACAAAAAAAAAAAAAAAAAAAAAAAAAAAAAAGGCCAAAGAAAGAGGCAAACATGGAAAAGAAAACAGAGAACTCCCATTGGCTAAGAGTCTTTATCCATTCTCTGCTTTTAGAATCCAACTCCCAGACGGTAATGGAACCAATCATACCTGGATAACATTCTTTCAGCTCTATGTCTGCTTTAAGAACTTTGCTTTAAAGTCAAAATATGCCTTGGGGCACCTGGGTGGCTCAGTCAGTTACACATGAGACTCTTGATTTCAGTTCAGGTCATGGTCTCAGGGTCATCAGCTCAAGCCCTGAGTCTCCTCTGTGCTGAGCATGGAGCATGCTTAAGATTCTCTCTCACCCTCTTCCTCTGCTCTTCCCCACCCCACCCCTGCTTGCACGTGCACGCTCTCTTTAAAGATAAATTTAAAATAATAAATTTAAAAATATGCCTTTATGTCTCCATATTTTTTTCAAAACATGATTTCCAAAGCTTAGCTTAATGTTTACTGATGCTTACCTATAAGATGAGTTTTTTTTAAAGATTTATGTATTTATTTGATAGGGGGGCAGAGAAAGAGAACCTACAACCAGACTCATCACTGAGCACAAAGCCCAACGCAGGGCTCAGTCTCACAACCCATGAGATCATGACCTGAGCTGAAACCAGGAGTCAGATACTTAATTGACTGAGCCACCAAGGTGTCCCAGGTAGGTTTATAATGCACATAAACATAAATAAACACAATGAAAAGCAAAAAAATGCTGCCCAAATGCCTCACCATCATATGAGAATATATGTGAAGAAAATTATGCACAGAAAGACAGGCATTCATAGCACAAGGCAAGTTATCTGAATAAGTATGAAATGGCTAGTTTGCTAAGGGAAGGACCAACATTAGTATAGGATCAGCCCAAAGGAGGTTTTCCTGACAACTCTGCACTACACAAGACAGGCCCCACATGGGTCTACTGTGGACGAACATACTTTGTCCCTCCTCAGGGAAGCTAGCAGTTTACAGCTGATTTCTGTTCCCATTGATTCTACTGAACAATGCTCTTTAATCAAGCAGCTGCCACGCTGCTCACTGGCTTCCAGTCTGAGCTACTCCAAACGCAGCCTGCATCCCCTTGTCGGGGTCTGCAGAGAGTCTTTAGGCCTGTTAGGACACAGCGGATCCCTTGTAAGTCATTTGGCCGCTCCCGCTCCCCGCTGCATGCCAATTAGTCTGCAGGCTGCTTGTCCTCTGCAGCCATTGGAACCACACTCCTATTTATTTGGGAACCACGTGTCTGAGAAACCAAACAGTAATGACGTCCTATGTTTTTCATCAACCTGGACCTCAAATGTCCTTGGCAATCCCTGAAACCTTAGAAGACTATTTTCAGAGTAGGAAATATGAAAGTTAAATATTTTACAAGGTAAGAAGGGAAAGTACACAGGTACTAGTTTTATGTGATGATTTGGAGGGGAGGAAATAAAGGCAGGTAGACAGATTTCTGTTTTTTAGTTCAAAATGTGGCTTTTCTATTTCTTCAAACCCATTGAAATGTTCTACATTATCCCATAAGTTCTAGTCACAAAAAAATTAAATGCATTGAGCTAAGATTTGGTGATTTTTTTTTTTAACTCAGGCTATAAACTGCAAATGGCAGTGTATTTCTAAGACAGCTATAAGGGAATTTAATGGAATAGATGGAGCATATATAGGAATACTCAGGGAAATGGGGTCCAGAGGCAGGCCACAAAAGAAAACTGGTGAGCTGCTGCACACACTTGGTGAAATGTTCCCAAAGTCACTTAACAAAGTTGCCCTCTCTGGGTTGGCTCATCTCACATACTCTTTTCTTAAGGCTCTGCCGCTCTCCAATGTATTATAACCTCCTCTGGGGAAAAAAAGAGAGAAAGAGAGAGAGGCACCTGGGTGGCATAGTCGCATAAGAGTCTGATTCTTGGTTTCAGCTCAGGTTGCGATCTAGGAATAATGAGATGGAGCCTGGCTTGGGCCCCACACTCTGGGAAGTCGACTTGAGATTCTCTCTCCCTTATCCCCTCTCTGCCCCTCTTGCTCATGATCTCCTCTAATAAATAAATAAATCTTAAAAAAGAAAGCACATGGAAGAGAATCCTAAAAATGAATGCCATTTTAAGGCCATTCATTTTGCTACAGACAAAACACACTAAACATACCACATTGTACGATCTCATTTAAAGACAAACATTGTATGATCTCATTTAATAAGTGGAATCTAAAAAAGTCAAGCTCATAGAAACAGAGAGTTGAATGGGATTGGGGGTCAAAGGGAACAAACTTCCAATTATAAGATGAATAAGTTTGGGGGATCTGATGTACATTAGACTGTAGTTAGGAATACTGTATTGTATACATGAAATCTGCTGAGAAAGTAGATCCTAAGTGTTCTCACCACAAACAGAAAAAAATGGTAATTGTGTGAAGTGACAGATGTGTCAACTAGCTTGATTGTGGTAATCATTTCATAATATATACATATATCAAATCATCATGTTGTGTATGTTAAATATATGCAATTTTTATTTGTCAGTTATACTTCAATAAACTAGGGAAAAAACATTAGGAGAAGGTAAAAGGTATATAGGTACTATCATTGCAATGTTTCTATAAATCTAAATTATTCCAAAATTTAAAAAATTTAAGACTATTAAAAAACTATACTGTATGAATATAATTTTAACAGAAAAACTTGGAATCTTTCTTTCAGGGTGATAATGGGATTATGGGTCTTGTTTTTTCTTTATTTTAATATTTCTGTAATATAATATTATTTCTATAAGTAAATAAGATTATCCAAAGACTATGCACACCAAAAAAATATCCTTCCACACAAGAAACTGCTTTTATGGAGCAGCCTGGGTGGCTCAGGGGTTTATAGCCGCCTTCGGCCCAGGGCCTGATCCTGGAGACCAGGGATCAAGTCCCGCGTTGGGCTCCCTGGATGGAGCCTGCTTCTCCCTCTGCCTGTGTCTCTGCCTCTCTCTCTCTCTCTCTCTGTGTGTGTCTCTCATGAATAAATAAATAAATATCTTAAAAAAAAAAAAACTCTTTTATGTAAAAATGTCCAAACTGGTTAATCCCCGAAAACAAAATTTAACCCATAATATGTGTTCAGCCAAAATAAGAATTCTTTTCTTTCCAACTTCATTTCCTCCTGTTTACTAAGAGGCCACTCTGAATACCCACATCCAACGGGAACAAGAACAGAGAATTCAAGTTGGCAGATGCTGTGTGCAATATGTTCCTGGTTCAAACACCTGACAGAAATGAGGGCTCCCCCCCAAGCCAGTTCTTTCTTTCTTTCTTTAGTTTTTTAGAACACAACGAATCACTTTTATTTCGGTATGCATCCACATCTCCGCATTTAGAGGTCCTGAACAGAAAAGTAGAAAAACACAAGCCCGCCAATTTCAGGGATCTGCTGTGCACACCAAGTCTTTTCTCGATCCCTGCTGAGGACCATGAGATGCAGTGGAACCAAAACAGAAATATGCACCAAATCCAAGGGTTTTTTTGTTCCACTTGTCAGATTTTAAACTAGACCCAAATGGATTATAAGATGATCACACAAGAACCCTGCTTAAAACTTCTTCAAATATTAAAAGCAGAAGCAGCTACATGAAAAGAAAACAATTCATTCAGAGGGATTGTCTGTGCTTACAAGTGTCTTCTGTGGTCTTTCTTCAAGTTTAGCCCCCAAGCACCCTTGGCTAAGAGTTGGCAGGTCTGAGAACGCTGGTGAGTTTTTTTCACTTTATCTAAACCACATCAGCTGATGGTGATAGCAGAAGGTGGCAGGGCTGGGGACCCAATATCCATTCCCAGGCTGATGGAGAGTGAGTAAATGTTGTTTCCAAAACTAAACGAGGGAAGTCAGAGACTCTTTCTAATCTTACCTGATAGCTTCTGGCCAAAGTAAGGAAGTGTCGTGGAAAGTGCTGGGTGGTGATGGCGCAAAAAGGGACCTAAGGAGGAGGAAGGAAAAAGTAGCACCCCTCTATTAAGGTGGGGAAAAGATATGGGGAAAGCTCCGAATTTCTCACCAAAGGCCAACTTCAGAGGAGAGGAGGGTCGGTTACAATCTATGCTTCGGCCAAGGGTGGTCATGGTAAGTGGAGAAAGGACGATGGCTTGGAGGGGGTAGGGCATCATTTAAGATTTAAAAAAAGAAACCAGGGGTGCAGCGGGAACACCCCTACACACCCAGCAGTAGTCCCACAGGCTGCAGCCTGAAACCTTCACAGCTACTCCAGCAAATCACCCCAAGATAGCCAGTTCTTTAAACTGAAGCCTACGCACAAAATCTATCCACATGTATTGTTTCCTTAGATTTGCCGGATAAGGTCAGGAGTCCATGGATCACACTGTTTCTCTTTCCTGATAGCTATTTCTACCACTCCATAGACGGAAGGCCAACCCTCCCCTCTCCCAGAATTTCACACTGGGCACTTGACGGGATGAGCACTGGGTGTTATTCTATATGTTGGCTAATTCAACACCAATAAAAAATAGATTTATAAAAAAAAAAAAAAAAACACCCTGCTGAGGTACCAGGGATGTAAACCAAAACCTGGTTGTGGTGGTTGCAAAGGAAAATGACTGAGAAGACAGAGGAAAAAGCTTTTGCAAGTCAAGTGGTCTCTAAATCCTTGCTTTCAATAAAACTGAACTAGGTGATTATTTTATGAAAAAAAAATGTAAGTGATTTTTTAGCATGGAACTCTAATTGACTTCGTTATACTTCAAGAAAAAAAATCCTTCTTACATTTCCATTTTGATTTATTAAAACAAGTTTCCCTCTACAATGTCACAATGGAAAATAAGGATAACACTGATGTTAAGCAATAACTGAAATTCATCACACAACTACAATAAAATTTGATCTTCTATATAAGCATCAACATAAAAAATAATAATAAACATATATATATATATATAGTGCTTTCTAAGGACCCTAAGTGCTACACATTTTTAACTCATTGAACTCCCTTGAGATTGCCGTGGGCTAGATGTTATTTTTACCACATTTTACAGCAGAGGCAATGGCTACACAGAGAGGTTAAGAAACTTTCTCAAAGCTACCCTGCTGGGCAGAGATGGGTTTTGAATCTAGGCAGTCTGACTCCAGAGTATGTCTTTTTAACCATAATGTGTATGGTCTCAGTGTGTTTATAATAAATACATTTAGGTTGTTTGCATTCATAACCAAATCCAGAAACATTTTAATTATTTAAAGGGTTGCAGTCATAGTTAATTTAAAATTTGAAATGTGCATACAATGCATATTTCAGGGAAATATGATATAGAGTAGTCAATGAAAGCCATTTGATTTTTTAAATTATTATATTAGCATAAAATATTGTAATGGAAATAGAATGAAAATACAAGTTCAAGGGGAAAAAGAGAAGACACAAAATTTGATGTGTTGGAGGAAGAGTCTTTGTGTATTTTTTTTGTCTTTGTGTATTTTTAAAAGAACTTCGTAGTTAATATACATAAACCCACCACAGAGACTCTACATTAGCATTGTCTTATACTTGTTTTATCATAAATCCATCCATCTAGGGACACCTGGGTGGGTCAGTGGCTGAGCATCTGCCTTTGGCTCTGGTCATGATCCTAGAGTCCCAGGAGAGAGTACCTGCATCGGGCTCCCCACAGAGAGCCTGCTTCTCCCTCTGCCTATGTTTCTGCCTGTTTCTCTGTGTCTCTCATGAATAAATAAAATCTTAAAAAAAAAATCCATCCATCTACTCATCCATATATCCTCACAATTTCTTCTTTAAAGCTTTATTGGGTTATAATTTATATATTATAAATTTTTCCCATTTTAAATAATATGAGGACTTTCACTAAATTTATAACAATCCTGAAACCATTTTCATAGCCCAGTTTTAAAGTACTTCCATCACTCCCAAAGAGTCCTATGTGCATTTTGTAATCAATACTCAGTCCCATTCCCCTCACTCCCTGCAACCACTGGCCCTCTTTCTATCTCTATAGTGTTTCCTTTTCTGGTAATTCATATAAACTTGAATCATCTATTATGTGTCTTTCATTCAGCATAATACTTTTGAGTTTCATCCATGCCATTGCATATTCAGTGATTCATTTCCTTGTATTGCTGACTAGTACTCCATCATAGGAATATTCCATATTTTGTGTATCCATTCACCAGTTGGTTGACGGATATTTAGTTCATTTCCAGTTTTTGACTGGAAACAACGAATAATGTCTTGTGAACACTTGTGTGCAAGTCTTATGTGGACATGTCTTTCCATCTCTCTTCAGTAGATACCTAGGAATGGAATTGCTAGGTAGAATGAAAATGAAATTTATCTTTTTGAAATATGTAATGAAAATGTAAATTTATCTTTTTTTAAAAAAGATTTTTTATTTTATTTTATTTATTTTATTTTATTTTTTATTATTATTTATTTATTAAATGAAAATGTAACTTTATCTTTTTTTAAAAAAGATTTTATTTATTTAATTGAGAGAGAGCAAGAGAGCACAAGTGGGGGTGGTGGAGAGGGGCAGAGAGACAGGGATAAACTCCCTGCTGAACAGGGAGTCCTATGAGGCTCAATCCCAGGGTCCAGGGTTCATAACCTGAGCCAAAGGTAGATGCTAAACTGACTGAGCCACCCAGGCACCCCATCTTACATTTATCTTTTTAAGAAACTGTGTGCCTATTTTCCAAAGTGGCTGCAGCACTTTACATTCCTACCAGCGATGCAGAAGAGTTTCTCCACGTCCTCACCAACATTTGGTATTGACAGACATTTTAATTTTAGCCATTCTGGTAATGTATAGCAGGACCTCATTGTGATTTTAATTTGCATTTCCCTAATGACTAATGATACTAAACATCTTTTCATGTGCTTGTTAGCCAATCACAGTTTTTCCTTGGTTTATTATCATCTTTGGCTCATTTTTATTGGACTTTTTTTGGTCCTCTTCTTAGAGAGCTATAAGAGTTCTTTATAAAATCTGGAGTCCTTTATCAGACAGATAGCAAAATTTTTTCCGAGTCTGGTTCGTCTTTCATTTTCTTAATAGTGATTTCATTTTCTTAAAAAGCAAAGTTTTTAATTCTAATGAAGTCCAGTTTATCAAATTTTCTTTCATGTGTTATGCTTTTGATATCATAGCTAAGAAATCTTTGTCTATTTGGGTCACAAAGATTTTCTGTTTCTTGTGCAAGATTTATAGTTTTACCTGTTATATTTTGGACTATGATCCATTTGAGTTAATTTTATATATGGAGGAAGGTAAGAAAAGGATCTACATTTTTTTGGAAGGAGGAATAGAGATATGATTATCCAAATGTCTCACAACAGTTGAAAATGCTCTCCTTTCCCAATTGAAATCACTTGGCACCTCTGTCACAAATAAATTTACCATAAATACGTAGTTTGGGAGTTTTCTTAGATTCTCCATTCTGTTCCTGATCTATACATCTGTCCTTACCAATATTACACTGCCTTGATTACTATACTGTTATATGGTAAGTTTTAAAATCAGGTACATTTTTAACAGTTTGACTATGTGCATGTGGGTTTGGATTTCTTTCTTTTTTTTTTTAACTTAGAGTTCATTGGATCTGTAGATTAATGCTTTTCATCAAATCCAGGAACCATTTCACCATTATTTTTAAAATTATTTTCTTGCTCTTTTCTCTCTCCTCTTCTTCTAGAATTTCCATGAAACATACATTGATAAACAGGACATTTTTTTATTAATTCGCTGAGGCTCCATTCATTTTCATCAATCTCTTTTTTCACATGGTCATTGGAATGAATAATCCCTATTGATTGACCTTCAAATTTGCTGATTCTTTCTTTCTTCTATCATCTTGAATCTGCTATTGAGACCATCTAGAGACTATTTCATTTATTGAGGTTTTTTAATTCTAGAATTTTCTTTTGATTACTTTCACAGCTTCTATTTCTCTAATGATATTCCTTATTTGTTGAGCTATTGTTATCATATTTTAATTCTTGGGACATCGTTTCCTTTAACTCTTAAGAACATTATTTGTAAGTACTGCTTTGAAGTTTTTGCCTGACTAATCCAACATTTGGGCACTCTTGATGTTATTTCCCTTTGTTTCCTGAATATAAGTCACACTTTACTGTTTTATTGTATGTCTCTTAAATCATGGTTGAAAAGATCTGGACATCTCAGATGATATATTGTAGAAATTATCAGCTCTATTTTACTTTTTTCTGAAGGTTTTGTTGCTGCTGTTGTAACTTGCCTGGCCTTCAACTTTGGAATCTGTCTCCTCTGCAGTATGTAGCCTCTGATGTCTCTGCTCATATTTCTTATTCTTATCTTTATTTTTTGGCTTCATTTCCTAGAGTTTGCTTCTGAGGCTGCATACCTTAGAAGTTAGCTAATGACTTGGGCAGACACTGACTAACCACCTTGAACTATACACCTTCCATCTTCTGTGAGTCAATCTCTTTGTGGTTTGGGAGCATATTCAGAATTGAAGCCAGTTCTTGGGTGTCTTGCTTTTTACTGTTTGCTTGTATGTAGTTTCCCAGTCTACCAGGCATGAGTGCAAAGCTTATCTCAGCCCTTTATGACACTCTCATTTCCAGAACCCTGCTGTTGATTTTCTGGCTGTCCATAGCTCCTCTCAAACAGGAACATGACACTGGACTATCAAAGCTTCCACTGAGTTTGTAAAGCTTATTTGACAAAATAGTCATGTTGCTCCTCATCTGAAATTGTTTGCTTCCTCTAGCAGCAAAGCTGTTGGCTAGTTGGTTTGTTTTTGCATCCATTTTTATGCTGATAAGTTGGCAAAACTATGTCTGACAAGGTGGCTGGGAGCAATCCCAGGCAAGAAGGCTGCACATATCCTGCTAATGTTACCTGAACTGTAGAAATATTTCAGTAATAAATGCTTTTCAATATTTTGCCTGCCTCTGTTCTATTTGCACAGCCCAGAGGTTGTTGTTTTTGACATTTTTATGCAGTTTTATACTTGCTGGTTGTGGAAAGATTTCTCCAAACTCTTCACTTTGCCATAGCTGGAAATCCTTCTTATTTGTGTATTTGTAAGATGGGTACTGATGGATAACAAATCCCTGCAGAATTTAGATTCTATTGGGTATGTTTTTAAAAAGATAAAGCAGGTTTTTTTTTTTAATTCACTGACATTTACAGTACATGGGAAATGACATACTTTGTAAACTCTTGACATGATTAAAAATTTAAGATACCAATTTAAAAATGTGAGGGCATATGCAATTTGTAAAAATTTAGTAGGCACATAAACCAAAAGTTTAAAAGTTTAAACTCCCAGTCCTAGAAGACAGGAAAATTTCAAGATCTAACTCTTGGGCTCAGAGAAGTGTCCTATAGTAGTTTGAAATATACCAGATCTGAAAGGAATCCATCTTGCTGATTTTGCCTAGAATGGCTCAATTTTAGTAAAAAGGACTCTGCTCCATAACTTAATGTATCCTGTTTAAGTTTTATCACATACAAAATAAGTACTAAACACATTTAACAATTTTTAAAGGTTAAAAATTAGACAAGCAATTGTATTTTTAGTTCTGATACTTCATGTTAGGTATAAGACTCTTTTTGTACATATCCTGTAACATCCACTTATAATTAGAATTGCTAATTATTTTGGAATTCTCAAAATTTTATGATATTAGGGGTTTAAAAATTTTTACCAAAAAATATGTACTTTATTATAGGCACTTAGCCTATAGCCTATAGCCTAATGACAGGCACTTGGCAAAAACCAAACAAAACAAAACAAATTGTAGATCATGGACAATGAATTAAACCTCTTAAACATTATTGCACTAGTTACTGTAAAAATATTAAAACAAGTAGAAGGCAATTTTTCCTTTCTATATCCCAATACAACCCATGACATGGTCTCAGTGGTAGTCTCTGTGGAGGAAAGTGGTAGCTGGCGGACAAGGAGTAAGAGAAGTACTCATTGTTCTCTCACTACTCTTTTGGATATTCAGAATTTGACTTCTAATTCAAGAAATAAATAATTTAAAAGTATAAAGTGATAGAAAATCTTCAACCTATTATATAAAACATGTTTCTTATTAATTCAGCTATTACATTTCTTTTTTTTTTTTTTTTTTTTTTTTTTTTTTTTTTAATATTTTTTTTTTGTTTTTTTTTATTTTTATGATAGTCACAGAGAGAGAGAGAGAGAGGCAGAGACATAGGCAGAGGGAGAAGCAGGCTCCATGCACCAGGAGCCCGATGTGGGACTCGATCCCGGGTCTCCAGGATCGCGCCCTGGGCCAAAGGCAGGCGCCAAACCACTGCGCCACCCAGGGATCCCAGCTATTACATTTCTAATGAAACTATCCCGTGTTCTTTGAATACACATTAGTAAATGAAAGATGAAGGATAGGTAGAGATAAGTAATTAGAGTCAGAAAAACCAAATTAAAGCCAAAGATGGTGAAAAAAAAAAAGGACAAGTTTTAGACTAGAGACAGTAAGTGCAAAATGAATTAAAGAATGGAGGATGTGGGATTCAAAGGGAAATCTGGGTTTTTATTCATTGTTTACATCCCTTTCTACTCTGGGAGTAAATGGCAAGCTGACTAGAAAAAATCTGATGATCACAGAGCTAAAAGATGCAAAATAATTCTCTGCAGTGCTAATTTTTCCAAGATGACTATCTTACAAAAGATGCAATTGTAGAGGTTAAGAACACTGGCTCTAAGTTTCATATTAAGTTTCTGCCACTTATTATTAAATGATCTTGGGTGTAGTATTTAACTCTGCTCACCTCCATTTCCATCCCAGGGAAGTAGGCTACTGACAGTAACTACCTCATGTGGTGGATGCTAGCTAGAATCAGTGAAGTGGCACACATAAGTAACATGCAAAACAGCCCTGGCACACAATAAGTAGTCTATAGATATCAATGATCATTGCTACATGTTAATAACAGTTTTGATATGAATCCCATGGCTTAAAAACCAGTGACACAATTTGTCACTGTGCAAAAGATCTGCTGCTCTATTATGTTTTTATGTATTTGATCAGGCTTCACAAATATGAGTTAATTGAGATTAACTCATTAATCGCATTAAATTAACTCATTAAAAGTTGGTAGATTTTAGGGACGCCTGGGTGGCTCAGCAGTTGAGCATCTGCCTTCCTGAGGGCGTGAGCCCAGGATCTGGGATCGAGTCCCACACTGGCTACCTGTGGGGAGCCTGCTTCTCCCTCTGCCTATGTCTTTGCTTCTCTGTGTGTGTGTCTCTTATGAATAAATAAATAAATCTTTTTTTTTAAGTTGATAGATTTTAGAATTAATGACATGCTTCTCAAGGAGAAGCAATCACACTGCCATGGTCTATGTACATGCTCCATGGTGCCCAAAACAAAAGACTAGGAAAACAAGTATACACTGTGAATTCAAAGAAAAGAAAAAATTTAAAGTTCAAGATGAATGAAAACTGAATGAGAAAGCTACTTTATGCCAAAATTTTTTTTAATTTACTTTTAAAAAAGATTCTTATCCTTCATTGCATAGATATCCTGACATCACAATGACTCTTTAACTGCATGTTAAAAAATAAGTCCAAAAATATAGAATTCTTTAAAAGGCAGTGGAATAAAGTAGACCCTAAAGTGCCTTGTGAACAGCCAGAACACATAATTGGGATTCATTTCCGGGCAATCAATCAGCTAGTTGAGTCACCAAAATGGGGCTATTACTTACGACATGTATGCCTGGTTCAAGAGTCATTGACTTCTGTCACTTAAAATAGTATAAGTCATAGGATTCATTAGCTCTGCAGTTATAGAAGACTGAATATCTTAATGATATCAAGTCTCCAGAAATTGATCTATAAATTCAATATGATTTTAATCAAAATCTCATAAATTTGGAATAGTTAATATCCAAGAATAGCTAAGAACCCATTGAAAAAAATCAGAAAAAAAAAAAGCTGAGAGTAGCTATTGTACCAAACATCAGGAATTATTATAAGTCTGTAATACTTAAAATCATGTGGTAGTAGCACAGGGAAAGTAAAAACAAACCTACAGATAGAAGAAAGTTCATCAGGCAAAAGCCACACTTTTTTTCTAAATCATATTCTGATCATTCGTTTTTCATAAAGTTAAAGAAGAACTGTACCCCCAGGTTACTCTCCACACACTAAAAAAGATCAATTATGGGTTCTTTAAAGGCTTAAATATGAAAAAGGAAAACTAAGATATTATCGATGGTCCTGTAATAGTGTTGTATGGTGACAGATGTGGCTATACCTCTGGTGAGCATAGCATAATGCACAGAATTGTCAAATTACTATGTGACACATCTGAAACTAATGTAACATTGTGTGACAACTATAATTAAAAAAAGAAAGAGACTTAAACACGAAAAAGCAAAACTAATAGCTTTTAGAAAAAATATAGAAGGATAGCTTCATGAATTTGGAATGTAGGAGGATTTCTTAAGTAGGACACAATAAATGCGAACCATCGAGAAGTTGTTAAAATTAACTATATTTGTCTTCTCAAGCCAGCATAACAAAGTACTGTGGACTAGGTTGTTTAAATAGTGGCCATTTATTTTCTCACAGTCTGGATACTACAAATCCAAATTAAGGCTTTGGTAGGGTTGGTTTCTTCTGAGGCCTTTCTCCTTGCAGATGGCTGTCCTCTCTCTGTGTCTTCACATCATCTTCCTTCTGTACCTTTGTCCAAATTTCCTCTTTTTATTAGGACACTATTTGTATTGGATTAAAACCTACCCTAATGACCTCATGTTAACTTGACTACCTCTTTGAAAATCCTAAGATCATACTGACGTATTAGGGGTTAGGACTCACCATATGAAATTTGGGGTGATATAATTCCGGCCATAACAGCAACCCAATAGAAAAGTGGGCAAAGACCTAAAATGGGCACCACACAGAAAAGGAAATCCCAATGGTCAATAGTACAGTATGAAAATATGCTGAATCTCATTAGTATTCATAGAAAAAACAAGTTAGAATCCATACAGACATACCATTTCACACCCACCATATTGGTGAGAATTTAAAAGTCTGACAGTATCAAGTACTGGCAAAGATATGAATCAACTGGATTGCATATACTTGGTTGATGAAACTGAATATTTGTTTAATGACTTTAGAAAAAGTTTTGGTTCACCCAATAATGTTGATGGTGTCCAAGATTAAGAAATATCAATCCTAGGAATATTAACTAGAAAAAGTCCCATACACTTACACCAACAAGCATGTAAAAATTGTTCAGGCCAGGACTGTTTGTGGTAGCAAAGTAGTGGAAAACCAAAGGTCTATCAATAGCATGATGGATACATAGTGGTATAATTTTATAACGAAATAATCTGTAGCCATTAAAAGGAATTAATGATAGTTAAAAATGTAGATAAATCTCAGGAACATAAGGTGTGTGAGTGAAAAAAAGCAATTTCAGAAATAATACAGAATGATGATTTGATTTACACAGATTTCAGAAACATGAAAGACTACAAAATGCATTTTTAGAGATACAAACATATGTGGTAAAAACATTTTTAAAAAAGGAAACATAAACACAGAATTCTGGATAATGGCACTTCTGAGGCAATTGGAACAGAATGCTTTGGGGAAGAGGTACACAATATAAAGGTATTCACTGAATTCATTCAAAACTCTAAATTTTTTCAAATGTTTTATTAAAACTTTTATTATATTTCAATACTTAAATTTTTTTTAAAGATTTTATTTATCCATGAGAGACACAGAGAGAGAGGCAGAGACACAGGCAGAGGGAGAAGCAGGCTCCATGCAGGGAGCCCGACACGGGACTCGATCCCAGGTCTCCAGGATCAGGCCCTGGACTGAAGGAGATGCTAAACCACTGAACCCTGGCTGCCCAACACAAATATTTTTAAATCAAAATGTTAGAATACATTAAAGTGCATGAAAGAATATGAGATGAAGATGCTATCAACAGTGTTTCTTATTAGAAATAAGCAGTCTAAAAAAAATCTATGTATAACTAAACTATCTCCACCAAATTCTAAGCATTGTCATTTCTCATTTTGAATCATAAGAGAACCGTGTAATAAAAGCAGAATTGAAAGACTATTAGTGAATAATCTTGTTATGCACTGCAAACACTGCATCCCGATAAATGCCAATAAAATGATTATTTCCCCATTAATCTTAATTAATTGAATGCTCTGTAAAGATAAGATTTCACAGTATTAAATTTTTATCCTTTTTTAAAAATGTTCATTTTATCTACTTCGCAATATTTTATGTTAAAGTATTTTCCACCCTCCACATATAACATTTCAAAATCATCAGAACTACACTGGAATTAATTTGGAGAGAGAGAACAACAATATGCATATGTCCCAATTTTTTATACCGAATATTGAAATTCAAAATGCATGCAGGTGTATAAAACATGCAAGTGATTATTTCAAGAAGGGGAATCTGAATCCAAATAACAGACTATCTGGCAGAGAGACACAAATTCCATTATAGCCTCTTATTTGTTGCTAGACCCAAGTCTTTATATGCAAAACTGCTACCTAGACCCAGGATTCCATAGCCTGACTGAGTTGCCAAGTATTGGCCCAAAAGGAAGAGACTAACCATACACCATGTTCTGGTTCATCTAACATTGCCCCAGGAAACCCAGGGCAGTTTCATGGGAGACCACCAACCCCACAAGCCTGGGAGAGCTGAGGCCTATTATCTGGGGCTGCTAGGCTAAGAGTGGGTAGCATACAGGAGAAAAACAGTCTGTCTTCCTCTGAAATCACCCCTGATTTTTGCCCTAACCTCTGTCCATTCAATAGATTTTTTTTCGATTTTTACTATAATTCAAAAGCAGTTAACGTGGAAGCTGCTTTTAGAGGACATAAGGGATATTTAAATGCAGTATTTACTCCGTTAGTAACAATTCTCCCATCTTTCCAATCTTAGGAAAATCCCAAAGAATTGCTTCCTAGATTTCTACAGCACTCTTCCATCTATTCCAGATCTTCAACCCAAGTGGGAATGGAGCATTCAGCCAAGACAGACATACGGATAGAGATAGTGGTTCTCTTCAAAGGTTTTTGGAACCATCATCCCTCTCTTACCCATCACAAGCTTTACAACAGTTTATTTTACTCTGCACCTTTCTATCCTTTAACAATTCTAAAAATCCCATCCCTAGTTAAATACTGGGCACACCAATCCTAAACAATAGCTGGAATAATAATTGAATACCAATGAGACATAATAAAAACATCCCTAACCACAGATCAGGAAAAATTAGGAAACCCAAGACATTTGATACCTCCAATATGAAGACCATTCTAAAGATGGAAAGACTTGCTTCTACTTTATCTACTTGGAAATTAAATGTATGTTTAAAAGATTACCCTGTCCTAACATCTTCATGACTTGTAATTAGCCCTGAATGTAGTTAAGAGATAATGAATTACATAAACACGGTAACAGGACAGCAAACACCCTTCACAACTTTCCAGGAGGTACTGCTGAGCACAGCAGGGGAAATAACACTGCTGCTCTGGACTGATTAGGCTGAAAGCATCATCAGATGCAATTAAATTTCACAAGATGTCAAAATGCAGCAAGGAAACCATAACACACAATGTCACAGAAGCTCTGCATCTGGAGAAATTCTTTGCATAATTTATTGAGCGTGTGCTATAGTACTGCATGATCAAAGCAAAAGGAAGAAAAAGAAATGCCCACTATGGACCCAGACTGATCAACTGAAACACAAATCTGTGATTTGCATAGTGAATATAGAACTAGGGATTACAGTGAAATGGAGCCCTAAACTCAGGTACATCACTTGGAGATTTAGGGAACCCTAACAATAAAATGTTCTTTGAAGCTTAAGTTATAAGAAGGCTTATCACGTTCTATTCATAGGTCCTCACAGCTATTACAAAAGCAAAAGAAGTTTGAAAATGGTGAGTTTTAAGCACAGCTCTGGCTGGCCACACTGAGTTAAGTATCTCCCATTAGCTTTATAGTAGAAATCCTTTTAAAAGAAAAAGGAGCCTTGTGAAGATGCTAGAGGTTTCTTCACAGGAATATTACAGTCTGGGGCTGAAATGACAGAGCACAATATAAATGATACAATGTGGTGCCTTGAGTATCAGGCTTCATTCTTAGATCCAACCCCCTAATCAGCTGTGACAGGGAACGAGAATCCATGAGGCAAAACCGAGCAGCACCAGATGCTGGCAAACCTCTCAGACGTGGAAGGAAACAGCCCATCACAGAGCAGCCCCTGTCTGTCTGGAAGCTCAAGTGCTGTCATCTGAACTCGGCCCTGTGGGGAGAAGGAGGCTGCTGCCCACACCAGCTCCCCTGTCTACAGCCTCCTAGCTGCTCAGGACTAGGAGAACGGAACCAATGACAGCAGAAAGGAGAGAAAGGAACGGGGGGGGGGGGGGGGGGGGGGGAGCGGGGGGGTAAGTGCAAGGTTTGCAGGCTTGGCTTGGACTTAAAAATCATGCAAACTGCTCATGTCACATCGGGAAAAGGAATTGGCAAAGAGAAGAACTGAACTGAGCTCACCAGAGTCTTAGCCCTAGGACTGGACTCCACTTTTCTCTCTCCAGGTCCTTGACCCCTCACCACACAAAGCAGATCAAAAGTATTTGAAATGTTGATGCTCAGGCCCCATCATGGGATCTACTGAACCAGGAATTATTTTTAAACAAGATCCCCAGAAGGTTCCCATGCACATTAAGATTTGAAAAGCACGGGTCTACACCAGACTATTTATTCTTCCAATCCAGCAAAGCAGATCTAGAGACAAACCACTGGGTTTCAATCTAGTCTCCTTCACTTACTAGCTATGTGACCCTTAAACACACTTCCTCAGTTCCTTCTGCAAAATCACAATATTTATCTCAAAGGGTTCTTTTTTTTTTTTGGTTTTTTTTTTTTTTTGTTTTTTTTTTTTGTTTTTTTTTTTTATCTCAAAGGGTTCTTGTGAGCAATATGCAGATAAATGTATAGAAAGTGCTTAGCAGGATGCCTGGCATAAAACTAATTTAATGTAAGTTTTAGGAATTATTATTTTAAAATCATTTTTATGATGATTTGACAAGGAAAACATCAAAAATGATCAACTTCTCCATTTATATATGACTCTGCTTAGAGATATGGATTTTGCAAGGCTTTTAAGGATTCATATGGTGATTCCCTAGTGTCTTCAAAGAACAGAGAAACATCCAGGCTCACTATAAAAGAGCTGCTTCCTGTCTTGTCTCTACTTCTACTCCAGTCTTGTTTTTTTGCCATAATGCCCACAGATTCTGCATCAGCAGTAGGTCAACTAAGTATGCACAGGACATTTATAAAGCACTTAGCACACTTACAAAGCCACAGTTCCACCCTACCCTATAAAAAAAAACTTAAAAAAGTACATTTCTATGATTATACTGTAATTTTGCAACCAGAAAATCTAGAAAGAAGTTATTTTAATTTCTGCATACAGGTAAGTTTTGAGGTATTTCAAAATGTAAAATATTTCTCCCTTTTTTATACATGTTATTTCTTCTCCTTACCTAATTACAAAAGCCAGGAAAGAATATAATTTATTTTTGAATACACATAGGGGTCACATTTACAGCCTCTAATGTACTTAGATAGTACCAACCCTTGTGAACTATTGTAATTTTTCCAACATAACATATTCTCTCCATCCTAGTCATTTTTACATGCTGCAATATTAATCTAAAATTCCTTTTCTCAACTTTAACCAGTGTTAACATGCTCCAGCTAAAAATCACCAGCAACACACCTGTGGTAGTACATGTTGAGTTTATTACTCACTGCAGAGAGGGATAATACACAGCTTGAGGAGCTCCAGGATGCCTTAGTAAGAGGGTTTAGAAGGAACGTATTAAAGGATTGAGGTGAGTATTAGGTGAATCTGGGTAGGAAGGAAAAGTTTTGATCAGGATGTCTCATGTCTATGATTGAATTCCAATAAATCTTATCAATAAGGTGGATGAACTGAAGCAAAGCTAAATCGGTAATTCGTAAAGAAAGAACAGTCACTCATATTACCCAGAATGGAGGAGTATTTGGCCATGTTTGTGATGTGAACAATGTTCAACCTTTCATCTATGTTCAGACATGATTTCAGAGTGCTCTTCCTTTTTATTTAATCCATCTGCACATGGATCCATCAACATTTTCTGATGTCGATGTTCTGTGAAATTGTTTATGTGCAACAGAATAGCTAGGCCTAACTGTGACTGCCAAGCCATTCCTTGCTGTCAGCGGCTACCTTTCTCACCAGGAAAACTCTTCATCACTCAAAATCCCAGGAATGCCTCCTGTAAATCCCTCCAGCCCCCATCCCTCTGAGTTAGGGACCCATCCTCGGTGCTCCTCAATTGCACGCTGTGTGTACCACATCAGGAGCACATGTCACACCAGGCTGTCCATGTGTGTTCCCTCTTCATCCTCCCTACTGGACTGGGAGCTTTCAGTGGCAGGACATTTTATCTGTATTTGCTGTCTCCTGTCTCCCCCCCCCTCCCCTTTTCCCAGCCCCTTTCTCTGCTAGCTTCTCTACTCTGTTCTATTCAGAAGCCTATCTCACCTGATCTGCAACTTGCTCCCATATCCTCTGCCTTCTGGTTTGATTTCAATGGCAGGGGAAGTGGGTTCCTGACAGAAGAGGGGAAAAAGGGAAGAAAGAGAAGTCAGGGCATATTCCTATGGTACCCTCCCCACAAGGCTGCTTCAAGATGGATATGTCACTCCTTGTAAGTCTCAAGGTAACATTTCTTCATGACTCTCTTCCCTGGGTTTAAGTACTTTCTAGGCTGTTGGTTATGTGCTGCAGATGCTCCTGGAAGGACTCAGGGCAAGATGGGAATAAGCCACACAAAGGGAATATTCCCAGAATCAGTGGCTAGTTGAGGGCTGAAGAGAGCTGGGGATGGGAGTTCCATGGAGGGTTGGAAAAATTTAAGCTGGAAAAATGGTATAATAATTTCCATCTCAATTCATTTATTCTTACCTCACTAATTCAAAGACTCTGAAAATGTTTTACTTGAATGAGATTTAAAAATGAATGTAGAATGGAGATTTTAGGACCTTGCCTATCAGATTCAATGATCGCATGCAGCTCAAACTGCCATCTTCCCAAGAATCATCCCCCACACAAAGTTCCAAGGTGGCTTTTAAAAACGCATTTTGTAGAAAACAGCCACCTTTCTTCACATAAGAGGCAGATGGGTTACACTAAATGTATTATTAGTAACATACACTACTGGGCTTCAGTGCCTTGCAAAACCATCTCCCACATCTGTCTACAATTTCAAAAAAATAATACCCATTTCTAAAGATAAGAAGATGCTATCATCTCCTTTCTTCCACTTATTCTGTATTTTTAAAGTAAAATGAAATCTCTGAAAACAAGCAAAGATTCTACAGTTAGAATCATCTCTGAGAAAGATCTTTGGAGGGTGACAGCATTGCCATCTGCAACAGAAGATGGTGGGTATTAGCACAAGGATGATATAATTATTTCTTGATGCCAACAGAGGTTTCACCTGATTGTTCTCCAGCTGTTCCATATTAAAATAAATTACACACGTTTAAAAGAGCCAGTAAACAGGGTAATAATGATTCCTATGCTCTTGCATCTTAATAGTCAACTTTGAACAGAATTATTTGGAGTATAAATAAAGCAGGAACCGCACTGAGAATTTCTACTTAATACTGACCCAAAAGGGAGAAAAGTCTCTTTGAGAATAATATTTTTAATTCCCTATTTTATGCAAGATAATATTAATAATTGTGCAAAACAGCTACATTCTGCCCTCCAAAAATATTTGTTGGCAAGATGGGAAGATATTCAAAAAAGAGGAAAGTTATGGAAGATCAGATCTTAGATGCTCTTACAAATATCATCCGTTAGTATATGAAACAGAAACCGGTTCTACATATTTCTAAGGAAGGTTTGGAGAAAGGAGTGAGAAGTAAAGTAGAACTAATCATGAAAATCTGATTTTTACAACATTCTATCAGTGAATTAGTTCCTACTAAAAGATTTAATTCAACAAGTACAAAAATGGATTGAATAACAGGCTAAATAACCAGCAAAGCAAATACATATTTTAAAAATGCACATAACACAAAACAATGTGATAAAACATCAGAAAATAAATACTAGGTTCTTAAAAGAAAAAAATTTAAGACTAGGTAACTATATTTAAACCTACATGACTACAGAAACTGCTTGCTCCTTGTGCAACAAAACACTGGAAGAAGACACAACAAAAATTTCTAAATCCAATACGAGGTTTACTTTTGAATCATCTTTCCCTGATTTACGTGGATGAAGCAGATAAATAATATCACCATATATAAAAGATTTTATTTAGTATGAGGAGTATTAAAAAGACACGTAGGGGTGTGTGGGTGTCTCAGTCAGTTAAGCATCTGCCTTCAGCTCAGGTCAGGATCTCAGGGTCCTGGGATCAAGCCTCGCATAGGTCATGATCTTGGGATGCTGAGATCACGCCCCAAGTAAGGGCTTAATGAAGAAGTCTCTTCTCTCTCCCCCTCTGCTTCTCCCCCAATCTCCTGTGTTTTTTCTCTCTCATTTTTTCTCTCTCAATCTCTCAAATAAATAAAGAAAGAAATAATCATTTAAAAAAGACACATAAAAGAAATGAAATGCTACTTAATAGCTATATAGGATATTGATTTTTCCTTTACTTTAGCTGCTGCATTTTTTTACACATTGAAGGATTTGGAACACTTGGTTGATCGGTCTTCCAAACTGGTAGGTAAACACCAGTGTGACTCTGTTATGTTCCAGCCTTTTTTTGCATCCTTATGATAGCTTTTCTTTGGCTGCGATTTTTCTGCATTCATTCACTTTCTTTTCATTGGAATAATCAAGATGATGAAGGCTCCTAATTCTAATATCCATAAGCTGTGACTTGTGCTATAATTTTATAACAGATTTGTTTTCTTCCATGTTTTAAAATTATCTCCCTTGATGAGTATATTATTTCCTCAAATTAATGAATTAATTAATATTTACTAAGTTAGATGATGTGCAAAGTAAGGGTTTCTAGAGGAAACAAATCCTACAAAAGGAAGACATGGGCCACAAGGGCTTGGTAATGTATTTGAAAAGACAAGGCACAGACACATGAAAGTCTAAGAATACAATGACAACTAGCAATGACAACTGCTAGGTAAGTTTAAGCCAAGAAGAAGCGCTGTGTGTTCTCAGATAAGTTACAACAGGACCGAGCAAGATGTTCAAGAAACAGTATCAAATGGATCGCTTTATGTGAAAGAAATTATGGGGGAGAAAATACGGAGGTGGATGACAATACTGTGAAGCCATGGCAATCAGAAAGCACAAGGTACACTTTGTAGCAGGGAGGAGAGGGATCTGGTGAGCACCACCTACTTCAAAAGAGCACTGTGTGTTGGGGCTGGGGGTGTCCAAAAACATGGACATGAGGCCCATCAGCCTACAGCTGCAGAGAAAGACAAATGTTCTTTCCAATTCCAGTTCTGCCACCTACAGGCCCCATTTCCTCATCTGCAAAATGGAAAGATAAGGGCAACTGCCTCAGAGAATTCCCATCAGTATTAAGTGGGAAAACATCTTTCACAGCACGTAGCACATATCAAGGTAATAAAGCAATATGAGTTCCGGTTACCAACCACATTGAGTCTGGCGTCACCGTTGAGTGATGTGATAGATCATTCCATCACAGCCAGGGCTCTCCAAACCAAGGCTCTGGCCTCTGTTCCCGATGGTGCTCCATGTCTGCCCTTGCATGTGCTAAGCATCACTGTACAATTAACATGAACTTGAATCAAGAAAGACCTAGATTCCAAAAGTGATTATAAGGGTTACTCTTGACAAGTAATTTTTTCTGAATTCGATTTTCTCACAGGTAAAAAATATGTAAATAATAGCAGCAACTTGTAAATGTTGTTTTGATGCTTAAATGAAATAACTAAAGCATCTTACCAAGAGTGGGCACATGATAAAGGTGACACCACCACGGACACTCTAACCGTCCTATGAGAGAGATGCTATCATCGGTCCCATTTTACAAATAAGGAAACTGAAGTTTTAAAAGTTTAATTTGTCAAGTCACAGGCAATGTGGGTGGCAGAGCTGTGTCTGAACCAGGCAATCTGACCCCAAAGACACCACATTGCCTTCTCCTTCCCATCAATTCAGAACCCCAAGAGAGTAACCACATGGACCAGTGTCAGCTGCCCCAGGCCCATGGCTTCCTTGGCCTTACACACTCACCCAGAAGAATGGCTTTGGTTGACAGAAAAATCATAATCAAAGGGAAATCCTTTGTGTTCTCTAGAAAGTTGTTACTTATTTCTCTGTGCTTTATCCTAAAAGTCCAACACTGACAGCCATCACTAGTGTATAGAGAGGTGGCAAGAGTCAGCTAAGGTCTCAGCTGCTCAACCAGTCACATCCTTTTCCCTTCCAGAGGAATGTATTTTGCTCGAAATTACCATCTTCTGAACACATTGGCCTTCTCCCTCTCCTAGCTGTGCCCTGACAAAATCCACAATCAGGTTGACTTTATGCCTCAACGTGCCCCTAAACTGCCAACCGCTACTCCTCTTATTTAAGCCCTCACTCCTTATCAGCCTCCCACTCAGTCTTTGCCAACAATTTTTCCATACACAACACCTCCTGCTTTTCTTCACCTGTTTCAAATTGCACTGCTTGCTCTACTGTTTATCTTGAGGAGCTTCCCATTTCTTTGCTTTGACAATCAAGGCCTACTTTCTTTAATGTCAATTTCCACAGAACATTAATGAACTTGAAATTGTTCACTTACATTTCTTTGAAGACCTACATTCAGCACTTTACTGAGGAAAATAAATATAACTTACTTCTAAGAATAGGGCTCCAGTCTTTTTATCTTTTTATAGTACAATGATCAACCACTCTCTTTTACTCTCTTAACTATATGACGCATCTTAAAATATATGTTGAGACATCTGCTCCCTCACCAAGCAGCCAAAAGCTATCTGCTTAAACTATGATTCACTCCTCTCAGATATACGTTGACATTCTTTTACTCCTCCACATGCCTCTTGTACTTTAGGAAAGAGAAAGTGTGATGCCCATAGGGATGTTGTATTTCCTCTCAAGAACCCATCAGAGTTGGCCTCTACCTAATGAGACCACATAACTTTGCTGACCTGAAGAAGGGGTGGCCCGATCTGATTTTGCCCGTGGTAGTAGGAGAGACAACGTATTTTTCATATGAGTGAAGCTCTAACCTTTTCCTGGGACATCAATGCTTCTTAACTCTTCCTCACAACCTTTGTCAGGGCTGCCTCAGTGAGCAGATGGGTGACCATATCCAGAAGCTAGAAGAGCACAAATTATTTTGAGAATTCTACCAACTAAACAAAAAAAATCACCAAAATTATTTTGAACTGCATTATAAAAATAGTGAAATATCAATTGTTTGATATGTGCCACATTACCCATGCTATTGATGTAGGGCCACCATTATCAATCTTTATGAAGCTCAATTTTATTTAACTTTATTTTACTTCAATTCAGTAGTTGGTAATTTGCATTTCTATTTTGACTTGTTTGCTTTTTACAACTTAAACAGTTATAAGAGATATTTTCAGCAATCACAGATCCTCTGCCTCAAGGTAGTTAGTGGTTTAGCTAACAACCACGCTAAGCTATATTGTGATTATGGAGATTATGTGGGACCTCTGGGGTTATTTTATTTCTGTGTAAATATTTCAGAACATAATTTGGTGCATCTCTTGGTGTGAACTTTGTTTCTTGACAGTATTTGGCTTCTTTTTTAAGAATTAGCTTATTCCAGGCTAGTTAAAAATACCTAACACTTAAAATAACCAATCATCTCACAACTGTGGTCTCATCAAATGCAGGACCAGGCTGAACCTGGGTTACATAGACAGTGGTAAAGCTCATGACAGAAGGAGGAAACAGTACTTACTCAGAAGGCTGCCCCCAACCCCAGATGGTACATATAGTCTTCAATGTCAACCAAAACAGTATCATCTTTAATGTAAAAATTCTGTCCAATTGTGAAGTTATGAGCTTTCTTGCCATAGCTAACTTTTTCTCTACATAAGGTGAGTGAATTGGTTAAGAGCAGGGACTAGGAACCAGTCTGCATAGATTTGATTTCCAGATTTACTACACCCTAGCTGTATGATCCTAGGGAAGACTTTTTGTTTTGTTTTTTTAATCTGTAAATGCAGATAATAATAGTACCAACTGCATAGGATTGTTGAGGATTAAATAAGTATGAAGGTATTGATAATATGTATGAACATAGTAAAGACTCAATAAATATTAGTGTGATGGTTAATTTTAAGTATCAACTTGGCTAGACTATGGTACCCAGTTATTCAAACAAACAGTATTCTACTGTACTGTGAAGGTATTTTGTAGATGTGGATGACCTCTATAATCAGTTGACTTTAAGTAAAAATTAGCTTTTATTATCTGGGAGGGCCTCATTGATTCAGTTAAAAGGCCTTAAGAGCAAAAATTAGATTTCCCTGAGATAAAAGAAATAATGCCTCTGGCCTGAATTGCCAGCTCCTGCCCCCCAAGAGTTTCTGGCTGGCTGGCCTGCCCTGTAGATTTTGGACTTCCCTAGCCAGACCCACAATTACATGAACCAATACAAGTCCTTGACAAGAAGTTGATTCTCATTATTCCCAGTTATATTCTACAAAGTTGCCATGATCACTGAATTCATGCATATGCAACTGTTGTTCTTGGGAGAAATACAGGTTAGGTTCCTGCAAGTGTCTAGTCACAACATTTTTGTCAATCAATCAATACATAATCTTGTTTCGTCTGTTTCTATTTTAAAACTCCTTATTTAATATGTATTTATTACAAATAACTAATTGCATGGTCTTTGAATGATTTAAAGCCAGGAGATTTAGAGGCTATTTGCATTATATAGGTTTTTTTGCCAGTGTTCTTATACAATGAGCCAGTCTCAGTGTGAAAATTTGCTCTTTCCTATAACCCTTTTCCTGTCTATCATTTAACAGGTATTTTTAAAATTCTTATGCAGCCTTCTGATCTGTAGCACCTACCTCATCTGCAAGTTAATATTTGTCATGCTGTATCACTTTTTGAAACACGTGAGCAAGCCAGCACTAGCCAAGAAGGGTTTAACATTTTCCTGACCATGGGTAACATGACCTGAAATTTCTTTGGCTTTCAGCTTCACAACATTGCTGTTCACTCTGCTTTTTACGATGAGTTATTATCTTATGAATCCATAAATTTAGCCATTTTCCCATATTTTCCATAGTTTCATCACACATTATACTTTAGCTCTTTCCAGAGCAGCCGCATGTACAGAGCAGGGAACGTCTTCTTCATTTTTCTGGATCTGTTTTGCTGTTGATTCATTCACACTGAACTCACAACTAGCAGCACCATAACTCATGCCTGAATGATGCTTATCTAGCACACACATTTTCTCCATAAGGCACAACACAGGCTTCTTGTGCTGAGAAACACTAGACAGCACTGGAGCACTACACTTGGGGACCATTGTAAACACTGAAATCACCAACAAAAAGAATAAAAATATGAAAAATGTGGCATTAAGTAGACCATGAAAGAGACGCTTGTTTACAGTATGATAGCTGAAACAAGAAGGCAGGTCATCTCCTTGTTCAACCTCAGCTGGAAGCATGTGCATTAGGCAATCCCAATTTTTCACCACTCTGTGTGTGCCTGTGAATGACCATGCCAGCACTGCAAATACTGATTTTGGGTTACAACCATAGATATGGTTATAGATATCCTGCTGGTTTTGTTTTGCTGATAAAACCCTGACTGTTTACAGCTAGTACTATTAATTATTCCAGATACATCTAAATCCCTGGGGTGTTTTTTATTGAATTCAGAATTGCATCTGATTAGTAGGTGTTGAATAAACATGAATAAATATTTGTATAATTAAACTAACAGAAATGACTGGGTTTTTTTTTAAGATTTTATTTATTTATTCATGAGAGACACAGAGAAAGGCAGAGACATAGGCAGAGGGAGAAGCAGGCCCCATGCAGGGAGCCCAATGTAGGACTTGATCCCCAGACCAGGATCACACCCTGAGCCAAAGGCAGACGCTCAACCGCTGAGCCACCCAGGAGTCCCAGAAATGACTGTTTCATAAAACATTCTGGCATAAACTGTGATGAGAATGAAGTAAAGTTAACTCATATGTAACTTGGGTGCCTGCCTCACAAGGTGAAGTATGTGTCACTAAGAATCACAGTTAGGGTCAGAGGTCAGGTCCTGTTCGGGTCAGCATGAACAGGAGAGCAGCACCCACTCATCCAGACTGAATGTCAGCTGTGCAGAATGTGTTGTCTTAGGGGGTAAGATAGGAGAAAAGAAAAACAAACCACCTAAAAGGGAAACAATACCATAGAACTTCACTAATCAATGTAACATTGTAAAATAAAGCAATGCACATGAGCTAAAATAATAAAATTAAGGAGAATATATCACCCCTTAGGAGAGAAGGAGATTTTGAGCTAAGGGGAGTAAGGGAGGGATCTCAGGGTCACTCTAAAGAAAAAGCACAGTGACATGTAACATATAGGAATGATTATTCTGAAGATAAGAACAATAATAATAAACAGGCTATGGTGGTTTGCCAGGAAAAGAAATATTTAAACAGTTTCTCTGCAATATAGATCCAGGTTTAACAACAAATTTGACAATAAAAATTGAGAACCGGAACTGTAGAGAATAACTCTGCAAACAAAAGCCACGGCACACAGCATAAAAATACATGTGTTTTTGTTAATACAAGATGCCTTAAACCCATGGCACCCCAAAGGCATAATTATCTATAACTGAAATTACGATATTCTTAAAACATAGGGAAATTTGCCTAAGTACCAAGAGCAATAAAGAGAATTCTTGCAATAGAATACATAAGAGGAAGGACAGATGTTGGATGTAAATAGTCCTTAAGTATTTTTTTTCTTTATGATAACCTATATATTCCAGGGGTAATTCAATCTAAATGACACCAAGAAAGGTACCTTAGTGAGTGATCAGTTAACTATTTAATTTTTCACTCAGAAACCCTTTTTTGAGGCATTAATGTGAGCCAGACACTATTCTAGGAGCTGGGGATACAGTCGTCAACATAAGACTTGAGGCTTCTGCATTTATGAAGTTTATATTCTACTAAGAGGTACAAACAACAAACAAATGAGAAAAAATAGCAGATGGTATTAAGTGTTGTACAGAAAATAAGGCAATGTGATAGAGAATGATGTGGAGCTGCTTTAGATTGAATGATCAGGTCTGACTTCTCTGAAGAGGCTGGACTCATAAGCTGAGACCTGAGACTACGCACGATCCAGGGGAGGGCATTTCAGAGTGAAAGCACAGAAGGTCCTACTTTGGGATGCATTGGGCATATGTCAAGATCAGAAGACAAACAAATATGGATGGGATGATGTAAACCAGAGAAGAAGTAGTAGAAAATGAGGTTGAAGAGGAGTTTAGATGCCATGGATAGAAGGCCTTTTAGTCAGGGTGAGGAAAAGGGATTTCATTCTAAATGAAATGGAAAGCCAACAGAGGTAGTTAAGCATGAGTAAGACATAATATCAACCTTTTTTAAAGATGACTGATGAATAGTGGATTGCAGAAATGGAGAAGCCAATTAGGAGCTTTTGATGTAGACTAGATGAGAAACAATGATAGTTTGGATCAAGGTAGTGGCAACAGAGAGGAAGCAAAATGGATAAATCTGGGATATGGTTTGAAGGTATTGTTAACAACTCATCAGAAAAAGGGGAAATCCAAGATTACTCTTAGATTTCTGGCTTGAGCAACTGCACTGATGCTGATGCCATTCACTGAGATGAAGAAACTTGGAAAATATTTTAGAAAGAAGTTTAAAACACCTATTAGACATTTAAGTGAAAACATCAAGTAAGCATTTGCATGTACAGATCTAGTGTTTAGGGGTGGAGACAAATTTGAGTGCCCATAGCTCATATACAATATATAAAGCCACAAGACTAGATGAGAACACTAAGGGAGAGAATATAAACACAGAAGAAAGGAGATCTATCTTCAGAGACCAGGGAATGCCAACATTTAACAGTCAGGCTGACATGTAGTGGCAACCAGCCTCTAGGATGGCCTCCAAGGAACCTCATCTCCTGGTGTCCACATCCTTGTGTACTTCCCCCAAAATCTGGCCCGTGCACAATGAATCCAGGCTAGCATGTATGGCCAATAGAACACTATGAAAGTAATGGTGTATGACTTTCAAGGTCCCGTCACAAAAAGAACTGCAGCATCTGCCCAGCTCTCTTTGTCTTTTCAAAGGAAAGCCAGTCACCATGCTGAGATGGCTCAAGCAGCACCACAGAGAGGTCATATGAGAGAGTTAGTCCAAGTTAAACCTTCAGATGGCTGCAAACCCAGCTGACATCTGACTGCCATTTCATGAGACCCCAAGCCCACTCCCAAATTCCTGACCCACAGAAACTGAGAAACGTAATTAAAGATTTTCGTTGTTTTTAGGGACGCCTGGGTGGCTCAGCAGTTAAGTGTCTGCCTTTGGCTCAGGGCATGATCCTGGAGTCCCGGGATCGAGTCCTACATCGGGCTCCCTACATGGACCCTGCTTCTCCCTCTGCCTGTGTCTCTGACTCTCTTTGTGTGTCTCTCATGAATAAATAAATAAAATCTTTTTAAAAAATTATCATTGTTTTAAGCCAGCTAGGATTTGAGGTAACTTGCAAAGCACAGTATTACAAGTATCGATAGGGAAAAAAAAAAACAAAACAAATATTGATAGGGGAACAAGCAAAGGAGACCAGAGGGGGGAAAGCCAATGTATTAGGAAGACAGTCAGGAAAACTGAGGCAATAGAACAAGACTTATAGGCTTGAAGAATGAGAATGTATAAAACAATCATTCTGGAGTATGGGAAAGTGAACAGACTAGAAAGTTCAGTAGAATTGATGGGTAGTATTAAGTCCCCACTTAAGATTTATATTCATAAATCTGCAAGCTACATAGTTTTCTCCATGAACATTTAGTTACTTGGATTCTTGCAGAATAGGTATAAAATTGCAGTTAAGTAGAGCTGTGGTTCTCCCAGATGAGTATAAAGAAGGGAGCTGATGTTGCAGGAGAAGGACTATGAAGAGGGACCACAGACACTACTGTAGGTGGAAGATAGTGCCCACATGGAGGATGAATGAGAGTGAAGGGCAGTAGAATCCAAATCTTGGAGATGTTGGTAGAATGTAAGAAATGCTTGGAAAGGAAGCATCAGAGAAAGTGAAGTGAAAGGGAAGGAGTCAGTGCTTAGACATTAATTTACTTGAAACTGAAATTTTAAATACACTATAGTCACTGATGGAGATAAACATAAGAGAAGGATGATAATTGCTTTTAAAAATAATAGCTCACACTTAATAAACATGTACTATGTGTCAGACATTTTAAGAACCTTTTATCTATTATCATTTCTCCTCACAACGACCTTCATTTTACAGACAAAGAAACAAGCACAGCATGTCCAAAGTCATACAGCTAACAGGTAGTAGCACCAGAATTCAAACTCAGGCACACCTTCTAAAGCAGATGCTCCAACGACTAGATGAATGGTAGCCAATGACAGCATTAGAAAGACAGATCATGGAGCACTTAATTTCTTGAAGGAATAGGGAGGAGGGGCAATGAGATACAAGCACAGGATGCCTAATCTATATCTATTTGCTGCAGTGTGTTACTGGAGAGGAAAAATATGGCCTCTACTCAAGAGGACTGCAGCGTCATCAGGGGAGATTTAGGTTTCACTTAGTCAAAGTACGTTAAAAGAATGTGGATATAGAGAAGCTTGCCAAAGACAGTTCTTGAGTGCACAAAAGAAGAATTTAAAGGTAGGAGGGGGTAACAGGAGAGGTCAACTTAGGGGCTATCCAGAATAAGAATAAGAATATGAGTGTCCATGCATAACCTGGAGAATTTAAGCTTCTGGTTGCAGTAGAGGCAAAAGAGGATGAGATGCATGAAATGAGGGCATCCTGTTTAAACTGGAGGGCCAGGGTCACTGGGCAACTCTTCTCGCTTGCAGTTCCCAGTGGCATGGGTAGCCCCGGGATGAATGAAGGCCGCCTGGTAAACAGACGTTAGGGACTCTGATATAACAAAATCTAGGAATTTCTTCCATATTATCTTTGCATGAAGATGCTGAGAGGGACTAGAAGTTTAGGAACAAGTGAAAAGACTCTGAAACTCATCACTTCAGTGTCACCTAGGAAACTCTGAGTTAGTTACTAAGATTTCAGGGCAACTCCAGCCTAGATCTCTCTGAGTAATTTAAGATCCAGTGAAACTTGGTCACATAATACATTAGAGATTTAAGAGACCAATAAAAGATAAAACCTAGGGGGATGCCTGGGTAGCTCAGCAGTTGAGTGTCTGGTTTAGGCTGAAGGCATGATCCTGCGGTCCCGGGATCGAGTTCCACTTCGGGCTTGCTGCGGGCTCCCTGCTTCTCCCTCTATGTCTCTGCCTCTCTCTGTGTGTCTTTCATGAATGAATAGATAAAATCTTTATTTAAAAAAAGATAAAATCTGGGAAATCCTGAAGTGTATTTTGTTTTACTTCTAATCCCCTGTGTAGGAGAACACCGATTGTATGGCCTGGTTAACCAGAAGTTGACATAGTTTTCTGGATAATTTGGGAAAGACAGATGATGTCTCAGAAAAGAAGCGCATGAGTGGAAGTCTACACCAAACTCACCATAGTTGTTACCCCAAAGAAGAGGGGGAAGGAATAGGATTTTTGTTGTTGTTATGTAGTTAAGAGATATTGATGTAATCTGCAAGGTTTCATTTCCTGAAGGGCCTAAAAGAATTTCAAATATTCAAAGTTTTCTTTCTTGGGCAGTAGGAATATGGATGCTTGTTTTATTTGCCTACATACTTTTTCTTAATTTTTTTAACTTTTCAGAAAAAAAACAAACCAGTAAAGCAGTCTATGAAAAGATACTAGAAAATATGTGTGAGTAAGGAATAGTATATTCTAGATAACGAATTGAAAAGTACAAACATAAAAGTTAAAATGAGAGGTCGTTTCATTTCTAATTGGGGACATAACAGACCACTTCTCTTACTTGAATTAATTTCCTCACTTTTTTCCCCCAAGAAACTAATGATGCACTAATGCATGACGTGACCAATTACAGCGAAACATTGTTTTAGCATGCCCACAATGAACAACCACAAAGACATGCATTTACTTTGAAGTGTTCTGGACAAAAGCTCATAAAAGTAATTATGAACCTTGCAAAAAGAGAGTCAAACCCCGAGAAATGTTACACATAAAGTTATTCCACTGAGGAGCAGAACAATTCAACCAAAAACCCCATCAGATACAATTATCAGGCCCACGTTTTCATTCTATAGCGAGCAGGCTGTCACTTCACAGGCCTTCAAAAATTTATTAAAGGGCTGCTTAGAGATGGAGTGTGACACATTTCATATTTTACTTCAAGGTGAATAAGGTCCTTCTGAAACATACTGAGCCCAGGGCCCTGGACAGTGAAAGCCCACTAATCTCCAGCGTGATGATGACATGGAAGAGAAGAATAAATGGTCAGTGCCCAACATGTATGAAGGGTAGGCGAAAGCCACTTGAGACCCACAGGGTAAAGGGAAGCAATGCCCTTCATGTCCACTGAATGTTTCCAGCTATCTAAGAAGACACCATGGGGCTCAGCCTCTAGAACTTGGGACAGAGAACGAGTAAAATCAGTACAGCTGTGCAATGCTGTGCAAATTATATAACCTCCTTGAGCCTTCTTTTCACATATATAAGTGTGGCAAAAAGAACTACTTCACAGGGGCATGCTGACGACTAAAGGTATTAATTTGCTGGCTTCTGGTAGACATTCCAAGGTATTTCCCCTTTCCTTCCCAATGGTGGAGAGGTAATGAAAAATTAATATAAAACTCTCAAGAAATTGAAAAACGGTATCACGAGTGCATTAGACAGGAAGCTTATCTGCTCTGATACAGTATCCCCCCCCCCCCATTCCCAATTTCAGGAAACCTGGTCAACTGCATGGGATTATCATATAATACTAACGACAGCATCAATAAATGTCTACTGAATTCTTTAAGTTGTGCTGGGTCATATGCCAAATTATTTCTATACTTACTCCCATTTAAATCTTACAACTATCATCCTGAAGCTGTATTATCATTATTTCCATTTTTGGAGTGAAGAAATAACCTAACTTCCCACTACTACTAATTGATAAATATGAGAATTAAACCTGGTACTTTTAATTCCAGAGGCTAGCTATCTATGTACCTAATCACTAGGCCATGCTACTCCATCATTATTAAAAGATAAACAAGAAAGGAAAGTCCAGAACCATTTTTCAGAAAATAAATAAATAAATAAATAAATAAATAAATAAATATATATATCAGTGTAACCCTTCTAGTGGTTCAATTTTCCTTATGTGAACACTAAACCCTGTTTATTACTAGTCAAGTCTTAATTCTAAGAGCTTTGATACTACAGGCTTTGTCATATAATCTTGATCAAAGTGAATCCTTGACAGTTAATGGCTGCAGTCTGATGTTGAGCGGCATTTGCTTATCACTTAAGACAACACAATCAGAAGTAGGTTACAAAGCTTCTGAATTATCAAACTAGAAAAATATACTTATTTTGCATCTTTTTATTTTCTTTGCCAAGTAAATAAGCAATCACCTGCCCAAAGTTTATCAGCTGCCTGGATACAACAAGCACGAGTTAAATTCTAAACCTAACGGTGTAATTACTTGAGCTTTACCTATCAAGGTACACCAGAATAATTCAGATGGAAGGATGTTTAATAAATGGACTTTATTTTACTTTTCCCTGGAAGACCCTATTGAAATATATTCCTTATTCTTTCCCCTTATTCTTCAAGGGAATTCAGATGTTTCTTTATCAGTATAAACTAGCTGCTGTTTCACTATTATAACAACATCCTCATAACTGGATATAACAAACTTAGAAAATGAGACTTAAATGTTTAATGTGTTTGTAATAAAAAGAAAACAAGACATTACTGCCAATGTATTCATTTTATTTCCAATTACCAATTATGTGGGAACATATTTCCCCTCTTCCAAACAAGGTCTCGAATCTCACTGGCCAACAGACAGCTCTCATTTTACCCAGCTATATCCAACTGTGCATTTCAGAAGTGATGAAATTAATTAAAAGCCAGAGATAAAATTACAAAATTAACATATTGGATACATATTAAGGAAATTTCCATTGGTTTTTTTATATTCTTTGGAGGAAAATAACATTTTTATCAAACCAATTAATAGATACAAATAATACTATAGTTTCTCCACCTAGTGTGATAAAATGACACCGTGAAGGGTCCTAATACCATTTTTTAAATATTAAAATTCTTTCAAGCTACAAAAATGTATAGAGAAAATTTTATTTAAGAGATAATCAATATTGAGCTTTCAAAGATATTATGGTAAAAAAAATATTCAAAGATTCAATTATAGTAAAAATCTCAGCACTATTGCTTTGTCATTCTCAACAGTTAATTATCATTCTCAGTTAACTGTTATAAAAATAGTATTAAGTGACTTGAAATTTTTTAACCTTCACATTTAAGTAATATGTTCTTTCTGGCTTTGATCACTTTTTGCCACACAGGACTCTAATCAAAGATGGCTGGGCCACATCACACTTGTTGTCAGAGATAAGAATCACCTTGGCATCTCCCTCCATGGCAGGACTTGTGCCTACCTCCCCAGCCTCGCCCTGTGGGATACAGAAGACCTGATTGGTTGCTGTCACACACACACACACATTTTGTGACTGCAAACCTCACATGCTGCTAGTGCTGCCCCTCTGTCTAGAGACATTCCCATCTTTCTTCTGCTCACTGTTTTGGGACTCTACTCCAGCTAAACATTCCAGGTTGGTTAAGATGTTCCATCCTGGGGTCCTGCAGCACCTTGTGCATACATCTATCATTGCACTTTTTATTTAAATGACTTATCTCTTATAGTATAAGCAGACATCTAACCCATGCTGGGCCCATCAGTCTCTTTTATGAGAACCTGGATTTAGAACACAGTAATTCTAGTATATCTCTTCTCAAGACAAACTGAGAGACCATGCAAAGCTAGAATGGAGATAATTCTGCAATCACCAAATAGGGAAGGCCACGCTTTGAAAGGAGAGGAAAAAAGAAGAAAACATGAACAAACATCAAAAGGGAAGCCACAAATCCTGAAGAGGCAAAAAACAAATCAGTTTAATTTACTGTTTCCTGTGTCCAGAAACCAGGTCACACATATGCAAACTTGGGTTCTGGGAGATTCTCATAGATCCTTCCTACACAGTCTCCATTTTTACTTAAGCAATTTGAAAGTATTCCTGTTTCAACAAGCAAATGATCTCTAAGACACTTACATACTGTATGTAAGTGGTGAATATATGTCTGTTAATTAAATGAATTCATGACTGCCTTTTATTGAATTAGATCAGAACAAGGATTCCCTTCAGCTCCAATCTTCAGGAGAACCTCCAAGTTTGCACCTACCATTGGAACAGCAGCAATTTTTTAAAAAAAGAAAAATGGCAGTGCAGTTTTATAAGATTTTGAATATAGAAAGACCTTAAAAAGTATTAAAAAACTTGAACCTCCTCCAACTGCTACCAGTTTAAAGATTAAAAAAAATGAAGACCCAGAGAGGTGAAATAACTGGCCCAGGGTCATCTGCCAAGTCAGAATCACAACAGAGCCCAGGCTTCTTATCAGACAAACTATTTCTCGTCTCCTCCCTAATATGCATTCAAATACCTTTGACTCAAGCACAACCAGGGAAACACTTAAGCTGTGACATGAGCTTTCAGAAGAGCAGACCAAACAGTGGTTTTATATCCTGCAGATTTTTCAAAAGTAGAATAAGGGTCAATGATAAGAGTTAAGATCTTTAAAATATTCTGTTCTCTCAGTCTTTGACCATGATCAACCTTAAGTGTTAAAGACAGTACAGAGCAGTTCTCAATCCCAGCTATAAATGTGGTGATTTGGCCAAGAAATACTAGAGATATAAAAGACAATCTTTTATTTTCTTTGCATAAAAATCAAAATTGCAGTTATCAAAGTAATCAATCATTTTTACAGATAATGTATGTTCTTCATATTTGACATGTACATCATAACTCTTTTCACAGTCACAAATAAAAATTACTTAAAGCTAAGTGCAAAGTATAAAAGATTTATAATAAAGACTTAACTATCAGTTACATAAAGCTCTATCAATCAATAACAAAAATGCATTGATTATTCACTAGGTGTGGATGAATGCCAGCCCGTAAGCTCAACACAAGCATTATCCTTTCACTTATCCTTCTCTGGATGTCTATTTGAGTGTGTTTTATTTCTCTTTCAAATTATGATAAATTAGTTGCCTCACTTCCCTAGAAATCCAGATTTATGTTCTTTTTAAATAATCCATCAATATTTTGGAGGTTAAATTTTTAAGGGCAAATCTTTAATATCAGTCTCCTCATAGACACTGCTGCATAGAATGACTTCAAAATCAATATGCTTCTAGCTTATATATAAATAATGATAACCATGATTTGCATAATGCAAGAAATATTAATATTTGTAAAGTCTACATACAAAAAGTATAGCTTCCCAAATGAAAATAAGGTTTATTTATCTAAAAATTGGTAAATTATGTCTATTTCTTGCTTTTCAACCTAATTATCTGTTCATTTAACTAATGCTGCTTTATTCACTAAAGACTCTAAAAATGTTAAAAGGGTATTTTTTCTTGACTAATTGTCACAGAAAAATGAAGAATATACATAAGCAATTCTTTTCAATCAATTTACAATGAGGATGACATTCATCAGTTAAATAAATATGCCCTTCTGTTAAGAATGAGTGTTAAGGGATCCCTGGGTGGCGCAGCGGTTTAGCGTCTGCCTTTGGCCCAGGGTGCGATCCTGGAGATCCGGGATCGAATCCCACGTCGGGCTCCTGGTGCATGGAGCCTGCTTCTCTCTCTCTCTCTCCCTCTCTGTGTGTGTGTGACTATCATAAATTAAAAAAAAAAATTAAAAAAAAAAGAATGAGTGTTAATTCAGGCATTCCATGAGCCTCTCATAAATACTGATGAACTTTACAACAGTATCCCAGAATACTTTTTATTTTCTACTCTTTTCTACTCTGTTTTTATTCCCTTTGGAATGCTATAAGCTCATACAAGAGAGCAATAATTTATAGAACAGATATGTCAAATCAAAAGTATCTCATTTTTCCTAATGAATCTGATAGAAAATGAGGAGATATTTTAGAAAGAAAATGGGTCTCAGCAATAATTCTTCAACATTGATCTGGCATAAAATAAATATAGGGAAATTCTAGCACTTACTAGGCTGTCTTTATGTATTAGATTGTTTTAAGTCTTTTCATGTGTTCCATCATTTATTCCCCATAACAATCCTGTGGGGTAGGTGCTAGTATTTTTGCGATTGTACACATGAGTAACCTAAGGCACAGAGTTTAAGACATTTGCTCAAGATCACACCTGACAAACAGTGGAGCAGAAGAGGAGCTCAGGCACTCCGGCATGAAATGAATGCGGTTAACCACTGTGTATACTGTATACTTCTTATGCTTCTGTAATTGTACAATTTAAAAATATATGTAAAACAAGCAGCGTAGTTCCTACCCTTTAATGAGTACCCAGCAAGTGTGGTAGTGTCACCATTATGATTTTGAGTTGATAATCATGACTATCAGTCATGATGCTTCTTTTATATTCTGTTATTTTTATATGTATAATCTCATTGTTTTCTGCTGAAAAAAATAATTGGCCCTCTAAATTCATCATGTTTTTTTTTTAGTGTTTCAAACATGAATTTCTGACATCTGTCACAAGCACTCTCTAAAACAGTATCATTCAGTATTCAAAACATGTGACATACGGTTTTGGGTGGGGGGAGTCATTGAAGTTTTTACCAAGTTATTTGGGGTCATAGGATTTGCTACTTCCTCTAGAATTACATTATCATAAAAGAATTCCCATTATATTTTCTCAATTTTTATGATACAAAAAATAAACCGAGACTGCTTTTATTATAATCACCATCTTTTCACGGGCTACATTACAAGGAAAGAGGGGGAAATGGAGGAAAACAGGGAGAGAAAGAGAGAAGTAATTTGTATTTTGCAAAAGGATAAAAGAGATGTTGGTGATCTTAAAATCGCAACTCTTAACTAAAGTTAGAGGATTCCATATGGTGACTGTTTGATGGGCAAGCTTGAAACCTGGGATACGCTAACAAGAAACCATTATGACAGTGACTAAATTGTCAATCAGAAATGCCTCCATTCTAATAATATCTCTCTGAATATGTGATGCTGGGCATTTACTACAAAGTAAGTATCTAAACTTGATTAGTTTCAGCTGATAAAAGGAAAGACTTTATCTTCCATTAGCTGAAATTCACCTAGGTGATCAAAGATTACCAAGCACCAGTACCCAATTAACATTAAGCAAAATGAACAAAGGACGACAATAGCTAGAATCTTTACCAAATGCTACCCATAAATTTAAAAAATTTTGGCTCGTTAGCAAATGATTTATTTGGAAATAGCTTTTAATGCTAATTTCTGAATGAAGCCAAGAAGTATTTTATTGAAATGAACCATTTTAGTGTTGAGCTCAGTTCAAGTACCAACCAACACAGTTTCCAACAAGCTTTCAAATGAACACATCAAAGTAATTCCTGCTTTACTACTTATTCTGGGGACTCAATTAGAAAGAATAACAATATATATAAAATTCATTTCTCTCCATTTCACTATGAAAGAATTTGAGAGTCCAGCTTTGGTAAATCAGCTAATCCCACCCAAAACAGAGGCAGAACTCTTCAGAACAAAATCCTCTTCCTTAATGAGGATCTCCAGTGGGAAATGGCTCATAATTTACAAAACTAGCAATACTAATCTAATATAGATAGTTTTTTAAATAAATTTCTTAATGGTTCCTATTATTTCTGTTGCTCCTACACACACACACACACACACACACACACACACACAAATGAGGTTATCTGAGCATATTCTTGTTAAATATTTCCTTCCATTCTTAAAAACATTTGTCTGAAAAATAAAAAAAAAACATTTGTCTGGGCATCAGAATCACCCAACTACCTCTCTAATGCCTTAATAGACACTAAGAATTCTGTACCTCAGGGTACTTAGTATTAACAAAATCTATGAACAGTTTATTGTTTTAAAAAATTGTAAATAATATAAAATCATTTTTAAGCAAATGGGTTAAGATTTTAAAAAGATCATAGAGGTATCTGAATTATTAAAATCAAATAATAGGACATGTTATAAAGGATTTTTTTAATAATAAATTTTTCTAAAGCAACCAGGTTATATTAAAATCCAACAGATGACAAGCTCTGCTGAGGAGAAAGGTTTCACATTTGGTACAGCATAGGACAAGATCAGCATTATAAAAGTAAGAAAAAAAATAGGTGATATTTCAACAAATTCTTAAATGCTAGGGACGAACTAGCCTGTCAGTTTAGATCTCTAGGAGTCCCAGACTTAAAGAGAATCTCTTCTCATTCATCATCTTTTATCCAAGAGCCTCTATTGGGTGCTCTCAAGATGAGACAGAGATGGTACCTGGAACAACACCCTCCCAGTGCAATACCTCATATGAAGCAAAATCTGGAAGACACAGGAGGTGGGGTAGGAAAGCCTGCTGGCCTGCTCTTGGACACAGGTACCACTGAAGGGGAAGGGAGGGAAAACAGCAACAGCAATCTGCAGCTGAGGAAGGGACAGGACAGCTGCTTGAGCCCAGGTCCCTATACTGGTACAAAGCAGAGGTCTACTGTCACTGGGGGAGGGCAGGACACATGCGCCAACTTAAGTGTCCCTTCAAGACCCCTTCATAAATATAGGGCAGACTATGGTTATGTGGTAAGCTGGCGGGGGGAAGGACTGCGGTGATGACAGAGGTCTGAAACGTTAAAAAAAAAGCTCCACCTCTAAAATGTAAGTGAATAAAGCCTTCCTGAGACTGATGCTAGATCAAGGAGAACCAAAACACCCTATCTACCCTCCCCACAAGTTTCCACCAAATAATGAGCAATAACAACCTGCTTGTTCCTTGGGAGGAACAAGACCATGGGGAAATATCCATTTGTAGTTCAGGTATGCAGGACCTGCTGGTATCAGAACAGGAACACTGAAAAAAAAAACCTATGGTAATGCAGGCCTCATACTAAGCATGAAGTGGCGGTATCCCACCATTGGAGGAACCTGAAGACAGATACACAGAAGGCAAGTATAGCAACAAAACCAGTTCAACTACTGATGACCACTCAGGCCCTGATAAAAGAGGTGTGCCAGTTTCAGATGTAAATAGTACTGACCTCCATCCTTTCTGCTCTTTTAAAAAAATATCCAGTATTCAATGAAAAACTGTGATACACAAAAAGAAAAAAACCAAAGACATATTATCAAGTAAAAAAAGCAGTCTAAGGACCAGACTGAGAAATGACTCACATGTTAGAACTATCAGATAGGCAGAGACTTTAAAATAAGTATGACTAATATGTTAAAAAATTTAGTGAAAAAGGTAGACAACATGCATGCACAAATAGGAAATTTCAGCAGTGAGACAGAAACTGTAAAAAAGAACCAAATAGATAATCTAGAATATATAAATACATATATATATTTATGTACATTTGTGTACATATATACATACATATATATCAATATAGAATTCCTTGTACAGGCTTATCCATAGGACACCATAGAACAAAGAATAATGGGTTTAAAAATAGGCCATCAGAAATTATCCAAATTCAACCACAAAGGGGAAAAAAACCCAGATCACCTAAGAGATGTGGGACAATCTTAGGTGTCCTAAGACAAATAGTCTTATATACATGGGAGTACCAAAAGGATAAAAGATAGAGAATAGGATAGAAAGAGTATTTGGTGAGATAATTTTCAAAATTAGCAAAAAAAACAATAAACCACACACCCAAGTTCAGAGAGTCCAAGCAGTATAAATACCAAGATAAACTCATTGGGCACATTATAGTCCAAATGCCTAAACCTAAAGATGAAAGAAAAATCTTGATGGTAGCCAGAGAAAAAGAAACAGTTCCTACAGAGGTATAAAGATAGGAAGTAGACCAGAGTTCTTGTCAGAAATTAAGCAAACACAAAACAATGAATATCTTTAGAGAACTGAAAGGAAAAAAAAATTGGTCAAGTCATAATTCTGTATCCACTGAAAACACCTTCCAAAAATGAAAGTGAAATGAAGATTTTTCCAGTCAAACGAAAGCTAAGAGAATTAATCACCAGCAGACCTGCACAATGAGAGATATTGAAAGATGTTCTTAAAGGAAGTAAAGGAAGTTTCTTCAGTTCAAAGGAATCTAATATAAGATAAAGAGCAGGAGAAGGAAAAATGTAGATAAATATGATAGACATTTTTCTTAATTTTAATCTCTTTAAATGACAATTGTCTGAAGTAAAAACACTTAAAAAGCATTGTGTATTTCCTAAAATATGTTGAAGTAAAGTAAAATGTATGAGAATGGTAGCATGAAGGATAAGAGGGAGCAAATGAAAGTTGAACCCTGAACAGCACTGCTTTCCTATTTGTGCATGCATGTTGTCTAACAGCATGGGAACAGCATGAAAGGTACTGCCCCCACCTCATGCAGTCAAAAATCCACATATAATTTTGACTCCCCCAAAACAGAAATACTAATAGCCTACTGTTGATCAGAAGCCTTACTGTTAACATAAACAACACATATTTTGTATAACTCTTATATACTATATTCTTACAATTAAGTAAGCTAGAGAAAAGAGAATGTTATGAAGAAAATCATAAAAAAGAGAAAATAAATTTATAGCACCACCTGTACTTATTTTTAAAAATCCACATATAAGTGGACCTGTGCAGTTCAAACCCGTGTTGTTCAAGGATCAAGTGTGTGCTACGGTAAGATTCTTGAACAATACAGGAAGTCCTATAATATTCTTTGAAAGTGAACTGTCATGAGTTAAATATATGTATTAAAAACTATTGAGCCAAAATAATTAAAAACATACAACTAATAAGCTAATAGGAGACATAAAATAGAATCATAAAAAATACTCAAAAAGAAGATGGTAAATCAGACACAAAGGAACAAAGAGAAAAGAGCTAGAACTATATAGAAAAGATGGCAGATTTAAGTGAAAACATCAATAATTACATTAATGGTATATACATTTCAATTAAAGGTGAAGATTACTCGATTCGATGAAAAAAAGCAAGATCCAGTTATGTACTATGGAAATGAATTTTAAATATAAAGACATAGTTGGATTAAAAGAATGGGGATAATATACCATTCAAATGCTTATCAAAAGAAAGCTGATATGGCTATATTAATATCAGACTAATTGGATTTCTAAACAAGAAATATTACTAGTGATAAAGACGGACATTCCATAATGATAAAGGGGTTCATTCATCAAGAAGATACAACAATCCTAAATGTGCATGCACTTAAGGACAGAGTTCAAATACACAAATAATAAATGATATTACAATAGTTTTGTTAGCTGTTTTGATATGTACCAGTAACAAATGCTGCAGCAAAGTTTCTGCTCCCTTAATGCCTGAAACCACCACCCTCCTGTTTTGCCAAGTTAAGTGACAATGGTGTTGATGTAGCCATCATAAGATCTACAACTAAAGGCTAGAATATTTCTCTCAAGGAAATAAAAACTTTCACAGCAACATATGTCCTAAGATGTCTTTAAACAAAGAAATTTAACATAAAAATGAATGAAAAGAAGTAAGAAGAAACCAGTGGTGACATGCAGAGAAGTCAGAGGAGAAACAAACTTCAAGTGATCTGAAATTAGATCTCTTCGCATATCACTGCTTATGCTCTGAATTAAGAACATGTACTTATTAATTAGGCTAAAACTTTTTTAAGACACTTTAAAGTCAGATATTACTCTATTAAGCAAATATGACTTCACAACATTACTTTAACTGGTGGCTATAGAGTCTGTGTAGACTCATTATTCAACTTCACACCTTGTTCATTCCCTTATTTCATTTTTGACAGGCATCAGCTGAATAAAGTGAAGAACTACTCATCTGAATTCAGTCAATAAAAAAAGGTGTTTAAAAAGGGGACAGAGGAATAACAGGTGACCAACTTACCTTCAGAAAAAAAAATGTTATTTATTAAAAATACATGATGTGGTCACAGATTTATTTTTCTATCACTTACAAATCTCACTGCCCTAGCTTACCAAGTTTCCTTCAAATCAGTATAATGCTGTTAATAATGATTTGAAATGCATTTGGACTCTCATAGCATTATATGTATGAAATAAAACCTTAACATTCCACCTAAGGAGATTAAATAATATGAGGATAATTTATACAATGTTTTCTAACTTGGGTAAAAGAACAAAACACAAGGTCTATGAAAACAAAACATTAAAATGATATTTAAGAGTTTATTACTGCAGTGCGGATGCATGGGTGGCTCAATGGTTGGGCGTCTGCCTTCGGCTCAGGGCGCAATCCTGAGATCCGGGATCGAGTCCTGCATCAGGTTCCCTTCAAGGAGCTTGCTTTTCTCTCTGTCTGTGTCTCTGCCCCTCTTTCTTAGTCTCTCATGAATAAATAAATAAAATCTTTTTTTAAAAAAAAGAGCTTATTACTGCAATGGACTGAATATTAGTGTCCCCCCAACAATCACATGTTGAAACTTAGATCCCCAATGGGATGGTATTTGGAGATAGGGCCTTTGAGAAGTAACTAGGACATGAGGGTGGATCCTTTATAAATGGTATTAGTGCCCTTAGGACTAAAGAGATAAGAGTTTCTTCCTTCTACCATGCGAGAACACAGCAAAAAGACAGCTATCTATGAACCAGAAAGCACCTGTCACCAGACATTAACTCTGTCCACACCCTGATCTTGTACTTCCAGGCTCCGGAACTGTGAGAAATAAACTTCTATTGTTTACAAGGTACCCAGTCTACAGCACTCTGTTACAGCAGCCTGAATGGACCAATATGGTTACTCATTCCAACAACGCCAGTAGAGATATTTATATGTGCCTTATGTCTCCTAATTTTTTTATATACCTTACGATTTCACCTTAGTGACAAATGTGAAAATGTTCTCTTAATCCAACACTGCCATAGTAACTTGATTTACGGGTTTTTGTGCAAGGTAGTTAAAATAAAGAACTTTAAGATTCATTTCCAATGGTAGATTTCCACAAAAGATAAAAAATGAGCCCACTTTAAGCAAAACATCATGATCATCAACTAGATAAATTTCAGAGGGTAGGATTTTGTTTCATTGATGGCGGCTTCCCCCCTAAAAGCTAAAATAATGTCTGATAGATAACAGATAATCAATAAATATTGTTAAATTAATGAGGGAATGAGAGACCCTACAGCACAGGCTACTATAAAGAAGAAAAATAAATTACCCATGAATTCACTAAGCCAGGAATCATCTCAGTGCATATTGTGGTGACTGTCATCAAAATATGAAACACACACTCTTACATGTATCAGGAATAAGGAAAAGACAAGACTTCATATACAAATCCCTGAGCTTTCTAATTTTCAAGGGAAAGGTTGTGTGCATTAATTTGATATATTGATAGGGTGGAGGGAAAGTACTTAAATACAAAGCATTTCTCATTTCACAAGTAGCAATTCAAGAAAAAGATAATAGCAAATGAACTTCTTCTGATCTAGAGCTGGGTATAATCCATAGTCCAGGATTTCCAATACAATAAATTCTACTTTTATGTCAATTGCTACAGAAAAGATAAAATCAGGCAACTAAATAAACGAAATGAGAAGGAAAGGATTTTCCCCATGCTTCCTGACATCTGTAACCCATATTTTATTTGCCAGATAAAGTATTTGTGTCAGTCTCAGAGTAATGAGCTCAATATAATTTCACTCTAGGGCTTTGCTCAGAAATAGCTCTCACAAACGAACTAAACAACAGCAACAAAAACTCACACAACTTCATTATTTCATTCTCAAACTGTGTGTTTCAGAATTTCAGATTCACAAGTTTTCACAATGTATTTACGCTTTTCTATGACTGAACTCTGTTCCTAAAATTCATGGGTTAAAGCCCCAACCCCCAGTGTTACGGTAACCCCCAGTGTGATGGAATTGGTGGTAGGAACTTTGGGAGGTAATTAGATTTAGATGAGATCATGAGCAGGGGGCCCTTAGTAGGATTAGTGCCTTATAAAAGGACACCCCAGAAAAGCTTGCCCTCACCAGGTAAGTGAATTGGCCAGCACAATGATCTTGGACTTTCTGGCCTCCAGAAATAAATTTCTATCATTTATAAGCACCCTGTCTATGGTATTATTGTTATAGCAACGTATGGTGAGTAAGACATACTTAAAAGAAAAGAAAAGAATAAGAATGATTTAAAAAAAATTCCCATTGTCAAATAGTTTTCCCTGTATTAGGAGTACAGATTTGCACTGTTACTTAACCTCACAACCTGTCATTTTACACATGAAGAAACTAAGGCTCAGAGAGATTAAACAAATTGCCTAGGAAGCACTGGAATCATGATTTAAACCAAGGTGCTCTGCCTACTGGATCAGAGCTCTTAAGTCCTACACATATCACCTCTTCAGACTTGTTTTTAAGCTCAACTAATCCAAAAAAGAACAAAAATAATTCCTCAAATTACTAATACTTTGACAATATACACAGAACCATAACAGGCTTCTTTTCAGAAGAAAGAAGTTGCCCTCCTTGCTCACAAACATGACAACCTAGAAATCTCTGTCCTGGTTTTAAAAGAGCTATGTATTACAGTCCAGTTATCTCACTCTCTAAAATTGCTGATGTTTGGGGCTAAACATGAAAACAATCTCAAAACCTCACCACCCGATCCCTCATCTATGTTAACTCCTCATCAGGGCTTGGAACTCCAATCTGCCTACAGCATAACCTAATGGTAAGGTAGGTGTCCTTACCTTCCCACACAAACCCATCCATGCTACTTGTTACTCACTTGGGAACCTCAGGTAGTGATTTCACCTCATAGCCCTCAGTCATGTCACTTGTAAACTGAGAACCATAATATCTATCCCAAATGGCTATTGTGATGGCTACATGTAAACATACTCCTAAACACCTAGCATACTCCCTGGTACTTAGGACACTGTACCACATGCTTGTCCTGCCCCTTCTCCCCCCTTTCTCCTTCTGCTCCCCAACACCCTACTCATCCTCCCCACCACCTTCCCTAGGACCTACTTCTATCAGTTATCCTCTAGCTCCACCATCTTCATCAATCTTCCTTAGGGGTTTTCTTCCCTGAGACTATAACTGTCCCCAGGAATCCCTTGTCCATGACATTGAAAATCAATATAAAACTAGTCATTGTTCCAGCTAACATCCTTTCTCTCTATGTCTTCATTGCCAAATGTTCATTGTCAAGTCCAACACTGCCTTACCACCTGTTCGTTTGTTTACTCATTTCACAAATATTTGAGCAGCTACCACTTGCCAAGTCCTGTGCCAGGAACTAAGGATACAACTCTGAGCAAAAACTGACACCCTGCTCTCACAGCATTCACTAATATTTGTTCATTGCTCATTATTTAGTGTTTGTCTTCCTCTACTGAAAGGGAAGATACACAAGGGCAAAGACCTTGTCTTCCTTATTGCCCAGGACTTCCCTAGTGCTTAGAACATGCCCGGCACACAGTAGATAGATGCTCATTAGATATTTGTTGAATGAATGGAAAGAAGGAAAAGGAGGGAATAACTAGGAACAGAGACCCTGAAAAAAGGGAGTTTTCTAGGACTACACAGAAGCCATAACTTAAAGTGGTAAAATACCGATGCTATAAATAGAACTTTCATATTTATTAAAGTTCTTCTACATTAGAAGCAGGCTCATTTAGTGAACACCTGTGCTTGTAAATCTACATCAATCTTCAGAGTCAGGTCAAAGAAGACAACAATTAAACCATAAAGGTTTTGGAAAATCCCATACTCTAAAGACATTTTCCTGACAATCGAAAAGCATATCCCCTGGGCTTCCAAGAGTCTTCTGGCCTTCCTCCCATGCTTGTGCTGAAATAAATTCCTAACACACACAGAGCAAAGAGAGACAGCAAGAGGAAGGTAGAGTGCTCTCCTCCCCTACCCCCACAAAACTGAGGGTGCCAGCTGTCTGATGCCGGGGGCACTTCCACAAGGGAAGCAGCAAAATGTCTCCTTTTCAGATCATCTCCTGCTTCCAAATGATGGCAATCAGCGGGGTTTCTACTTCCTCCTCTTTCTGTCCTTCCACTATGCCTGCCTCTAAACTAATACAGAGAAAGGAGAAAAGAAGGGAGGGTGGGAGGAAGAGAGAAAAGAGGAAGTCACAAATAACTGACTAATAGCCTTATTCTCCACCAACTTTATTCTACACTAGGTGATGCTGAACATTTAAACTGACACAGAGGGGCGCCTGGGTGACTCAATCAGTTGAGCATCAGACTCTTCATTTTGGCTTAGATCATGATTCTCATATCAAGCTCCACACTAGGCTCCACACTGAGGGTGTGCTTGGGATTCTCTCCCTCTGCCCCTCCTCTCTTTCTCTCTCTCTCAAAATAAATAAATAAAATCTTAAAAAGATAAAACCCACAGAGATGAGAAGCCCAACACTGTACCCTATCGTGGACCGCCTAGCTTGAGGAGTCATGGGGAATCCACTGCTTTTGGGTTCTGGTGATGATGGCGAATGGAAGCCACCCCAAGCTCCTCAGTGAGGAAACTGCTGCTGACTCCCATTCTCCCAGTGAGGGTGCACTGGCAGTGAGTGGGGCTGGGGGCGCCCAGCCTGCTATGGGCTGCACTGACGGGGGGTCCTCAGTGCCCCTGAGTGTTCATGGAATTGAGAGGAAACAGAATGACAAGACTTGTAACTACAAACAGCAGTCTCCTGATCCACTCATCCCTTTTTCAAGTCCTGCTCCCTAGAACCAAACATTCTCACATCTTTTCATTTTTTTCTAGTATTTTCTTCCATATTTCAAAATAACACAAGTTTACGACTAGTACCTGATATTCTAATTTTCAGCAGTATCACATTGACTTCTTTCTATGGGAAACTAAGAATTGGCTGCCTTACATATGTCAGCAGCAGCAGCAGCAACCCCCACACATGTGCTCATATACACACATATGAACACATATATGAACATATACACACATATGAACACACATGTCTCTTCCCCACATCTTTCAAAGACTACATTCTCATGATATCAATTAAATAAGTTTTCATATTTCATTATTTTGGCCATGTAAATAAAGTTTGTCACTGATCCACAGTTTACCACAATTACACTTTCTCTCTGGAACTATATACCAGGATATAATGTCATACCTATTAAAATTGCCAAAAATTAAAAATATGATATTACAAATTACTGGTGAGTATATAGCACAGAGGGAATTCTCATATACTGTGAATGTGAATGACTACCTTCAGACTGTATGTAGTAAGTCAGGATGGTACTTCCAAGCCTCTGTTTCCTCCTCTGTAAAACAAGGATAACAGGCTGGCTGTGAGCATGAAGTGACTCTGCCTATAATGGCATGTCACAGTGTCTGGTGTACGGCAAGTTCTCCCTATGCTCTCATCCTATACACGTCCTTTACAGCAATGATCACACTTGTAATAAATTTTCATGTGATTACTTATGTGATGTCTGTCTCCTCACCAGATTATAAGCTCTTCATAAGAGCTAAGAGATAAGAACCATGACTGTTTTATTCTCAGCTATTCCGTTAACGCTAGCAGAGTGCCAAGAACAAAATAAACATATGTGGAATGGACAGCTAAGGGAAGAATGAGTGAATGAGTGCCCCCACTAGTAGAGAAATGCTGAATGTGAGGACTGAACGTTTCCTTTAAAGTACAGAATCAGAAACTCTGAGCAATGAGGTTTCTAAGGCACATTTTAGCAATCTAATTCCTTCTACACACTTGGAAATTTCTCATGATAAAGGTCAAGGATGGTTCATGGAACAGAAGGAAGAATTATCCTCTTTGACAAAAAGAAGCCTGGTTCTACTGCAATGAGATGAAAAGGAGTTAAGAAGTGTAGATGACAGTTGGCTAGAGAGTCATAAGACCACAGGAGACACCAATTCACAGATAAAATGAAAGGAGCTCTGGACCAGATGAGAGAGTGTTTGCAGTTAGTTGTCACATCCACGTGCAGTAGGCAGCAAAGCAAAAGGAAGTTAGAGGCAGCTTTTGTGTCCATTTGAGAAGAAAGAGGAAAGAAAGCAAGGGAGAGGAGTCGCTTGGTCTCTGATAAGTAAGGCTGGCCTGCCAGTTTCTACATGACATTACCATTACAACTGTTCCATTGGTTAAAGGGAAAGAAAAGAAAGAAAAATTAATATGAGCCCAAGGGAGGTCCTCAGGCTCATGGCATTTGGGTACTGGGGCATTTGGCATAAAATCTATGCTCCAGATGAGCTTGAGTTATAGTGATAACTGGGCGCTTTGCCTTTTACAAATGGCTGGGATTTACAGAGAGCCAACAGAGCAGCAGGCTCTATTAAATGATCTCCAATTATCAACTTCACAGGCAGGAAAGTGATTAAAATTTAATAACATATCTCAGCTTGTTGCCATTCAATAGAGCTACTGTCATCTTCCTGTCAAGGAGAATAAAGAAGAGGGAAATGTTGAAAAAAAAAAAAAAAAGAAGAAGAAGAAGAATATTTTAAGGTAGAATTCTTCATCTGACAAGGTAGGGGAATAAATCAGCCATGTAAAGAAAAAGATCAAAAGTGATTTTGCCTTATAATTACTGACTTAGAGTCTGCATGTCAAATGGTTGCTATTTATGGATTTAATAGGGAAAGAAATTCTCAGTATGTGCTTCAACTTCTAATATGCTTAGTCAGGACATTCTTATCAATATTCCAGATGTTAAAATGCTTTACACTTTTTTCCTTTAGTTAAAGGGACTACTAAATAAAGTTATGCTTTAGTTTGAATATGATGTACAACAATAAAGTAACAATGTGCCTAAGTATTTCAAAGAGACTCTCTGCAGAATTGCAATAGGCAACTCCCAAAACTGCTTTGGGCAGTTTTCTCCAGCAGTATCCCTGGAGGAAGTAACAGGCTCCAAGGTGAGCAGCATCTCTTGTTGGACATCACCCATCTGGATGCATTAGTCACAAGTGAAGTACCTGCCCTGAAGGCTCCACACTGGGAAGGCATAGGCAGCTCAAAGAAAGCCCTAAAGACAGTATATGTCAGACACTGGAGAAGGGCAGGGATATGGGCATGTGGCATAAAGAACTAGAAGCAAAGGATGTGTGTGTAGCAATTTTTCACTGGTGATCTTAATCTATAAACTACATCAATGGGATTATAACATGTGACAAACACAGTAGCTTTCTCTGTGTGATCAACTGCCTGAAAGTAATTTGCAGTGAAGCAAATCAAGTAGGCTATGAGATGGATCTTTGAAAGTCTTGATTATATTATTTTCATGTCAAGTTATCATAGAGACAGATCTCAGGGCAGCATCTACTTATTAGAAGCCAGCACTAGCCAGTCTGGGTAATCCTGGATGGGCATCCTCACCCATCCCATGTGGTCCCAAATTGCTGCTCCAATCAATAGGGGGTAACTCTGTTTTTCTCTTTCCCACACTCAATCTCTCTCTTTCTCTCTACTTGTGTCTTATGCCAGTCACCTGTTAGTGATACTTATCGGCACAGCCTAAGTTAATTTACCATACTTCAGAGCTAGCTGTATAGCAAGGGCAGTTGTGCCCTCAAAAATCTCAGAAAGAGGAAAGCAGAGCTATTCAGTACAGGCACCAGTGACAAGCCACCATGGTGGTCACTCTGGTGCACACTCTAACTGCCTTTCAAAAGAAGCCTTGTTTTCCCAGATGCTGGCAGTGCTGACAACCTCTTTAGAGACAGCTTCAGTGGAAGAGCTGTCTTACCTAAGGTCACAGCCCTTCCCAGAAGGCCAATACCCATGGCTGATCAATGAAGGAGTATAGAGGTGTTGATCTCAAGAGCACTTTTCCATAAACATCTTGCAGGTAGAACTCCATTTCAGAATTTTCTTTTTAGGACTCAATCTAAACACTTGGTTCCATGAATGGTCCATAAAGAAAAGGTGCTAAGATGGGGTTTGGAGCTGGATCATGGATCACTATCTGCCAGATAGCAATAAGGACCCACTTTCTCATGGTAAGTGAAGCACACATAGTCCCTGGAATAGGATAGCAATTCCATTTTTAAAGCTTTCAGCACTGGTCAATTGGGATGGTATGCTAATAGAAGGGAATGTATTAGCTAGTATCTGAAATATATAGGGGAAGGAGCAGCTATAGGATAATGGCACTAGCTGGTTATTGCTTTTCGAGATATTACAGATGAGGTTGCAGGGGCAGGGAGGTAGATAATGAGTAGTTAAGATCACTTGCCAGTTAAAAGCTATGTGTGATAGCCTCTTTGGTAACCTATGAAGCGGCTTCTCCTCTGCAGAGAGGGCAGAGAAAGTTAAAGAACAAGATTCAGGACTTCGCTGTCTTAGAATCTGAGCTCCAAAGAATGCTAAACTCCCATCTAAGCCACATCTGCTATGCCAAGATCAAGTCCCTAGTTGGGAAAGAATGGGACTCTGAATAGATGAAATATCTAGATTAGTGCCCACAAAAAAAAATCTTAAAATCTTAGATCAGAATCCCCAGAAGCCTCTGAAGGCTACAGAAGTGGCCTACTTGGGCAGCCGGGTGGCTCAGCAGTTTAGCGCCGCTTTCGGCCCAGGGCGTGATCTGGAGACCCGGGATCGAGTCCCACGTTGGGCTCCCTGCATGGAGCCTGCTTCTCCCTCTGCCTGTCTCTGCCTCTCTCTCTCTCTCTCTCTCTGTCTCTCATGAATATATAAATTTTTAAAAAATTAAAAAAAAAGAAGTGGCCTACTTCTGCCTATCAAACGAACACTCCTCTCAACCTGGCTTAAAAATGATGCAGGGGCCTTTTCCCTTCAAGAGATACCACATATCCCCTTCAAGAGAGACACTCTACCCCAAAGCAGCTTCAAGATATAGCCAGCCTGGATGCAGGAATACATGTGGAGTTGTACGCCAAGGGTGCTTGGTCAAGAGGGCCAAGGCATAAAGTTAGATAAAAGAGAAGTTTTCATTTTGGACACATTCTTCTGGGAAACAATATCTAACCCCTAAACATAAACCCCAGGAGTTGGTGTGAACTTATTACTAGCAAGGCTCCAAAAAACATGTTGAAAGCCATGACCTATGATAAATTAGAAATGCCAGAACTGGAAAAAGGCTTAAAAGGCTGAAAGAAGGGACACATTGAGGTGGATATTCTATGGAAAAGCCTGAAAACCCACCAAATGATTATATTTCCCTGGAAGGCCTGGATGATATTCCATTTGCTAAGGCCACAAGGAACAAAATGGTAAGAGAAAATTAGCATCCCTCCTCTACAGACCAGGACTGACAGTAGGAGAGGCCATTCCCCAGGAGACTCACTAATTACAATGTGGAAGATCAGATCTCCAAGAAATAGAGTACAGCAGTACAGAACGGTCAAAATCCAGGCGAGAGAAATTGTCATAATGAGTGACCTGAGCCACAGAGAGTTACGAAGATTTTTTAATAGAATGCAGGGTCCAAGGGGCCAAACAGATAAGCAAGCAACAAAGATACTACTCAGTTTGAACCATCAAAATAAATCGAGCATAGATTATCAGCAATATCTCCAATAAAAAGTCAGAATCTCTTACAAAGTTTTCAGGCATGAACAAGTTCTCATTCATGGAACCCACTGACCAAGGAAGAGGGAAAGTCTCCAGGAAGGAACTCTCCAACACCCTCCAACATTGCATGCAAGTAAACACAGAAATGATTGTTCAGGTCCTTCCCCCAAAGGAACCTATGGCTATTTACTCAGGTAACTGTGCACTGGGAAAAAGTCCAAACACTTTTTAAAAATTAATCAATTAATTATCTTTAATAGAAGTATAGTTGACATACAGTATTTTATTAGGTCTAGGTGTACAACATAGTGATTTGGTATCTGCATACATTATGAAATGCTCACCACAGTAAGTGTAGTCACCACCTGTGATCATACAATGTTATTACAATATTATTGACGATATTGTTGACATATATTCCCTATGCTGTACTTTTCATCCTTGTGACTCATTGATTTTATAACTGTAAGTTTGTACCTCTTAATTCCCTTCACCTATCTCACCATGCCCCCTGCCCTATGGCAACTACAGTTCGTCCTCTGTATTTATGAATTGCTTTCTGTTCTGTTTTGTTTGTTGAGTTTTGTAGATTCTACATATAAGTGAAATCATGTGGTATTTGTCATTTTCTGTCTTATTTCAACTAGCAGAAGACTCTCTAGGTCCATCTATGTTGTTGCAAATATCAAGATTTCATTCTTTTATGGCTGAATAATATTATATCGTGTATATATACCACAAAATCTTTATCCATTCATCTGTCAATAGACACTTAGGTTATAATTACAAATAATGCTTAATAAACATCAGGGTGCACATAACTTTTTAATCATTTTTTTCACCATGATAGGCATACTCTTTAATCCCCATCCCCTATTTCTCCCATCCCACCAACCACCTCCCCTCTGGTAATCAACAGTCTGTTCACTGTACTTAAGAGTCTGTTTTTTAGTTCGTCCTGACTCTCTCTTTTGCCCCTTTGTTCTATTTCTTAAACTCCACATGAGTAATGATTACATAATATCTGTCTTTCCCTGACTAACTTATTTTGCTTAGCATTTTACTCACTAGCTCTGTCCACGTAGTCGCAAATGGCAAGATTTTATTCTTTTTATGGTTGAATAATATTCCATTGGGTATATATACCACCTATGCTTTATCCATTCATCTATCGGTGACAGTAGGGCTACTTCCATAGTTTGGCTATTGTAAATAATGCTGTTATAAACATGGTGTTATGTTTCCCTTTGAGTTAGTGTTTTTATTTTGGGGGTAAACAACAATTAATGCCATTACCGAATTATAGGGCAGTTCTATCTTTGATTTTTTGAGAAAACTTCACACAGTTTTCCAGTGGCTGGAAATTTATATTCCCAATTTATATTCCCAAACAACTGTGGTAATTTCTTATATTTTTTATTTTAGCTATTCTGACAGATGTGAGGTAGTATTGCATTATATTTTTGATTAGCATTTCCCTGATGATGTGTGATGTTGAGCATCTTTTCATATGTCTGTTGGCCATATGTCTTCTTTGGACAAATGTCTGTTCATGTCTTCTGCCCATTTCTTAACTGGATTATTTGGTTTTGGGGTGTTAAGTCTGATAAATTCTTTAGAGATTTTGGATACTAACCCTTAGCAGCTATGTTATTTCCAAATTCTTCTCCCATTCATAAGCTGCCTTTTGGTTTTGTTAATTGTTTCTTTCACTGTACAAAAGTTTTTATCTTGGTGAAGTCCCAAGAGTTAATTTTTGCCTTTGTTTTCCTTGCATCCAGCAATGTATCTAGTAAGAAGTTGCTACAGCTGATGTCAAAGAGCTTACTGCCCATGTTGTCCTCTATGATTTTGACGGTTTCCTGTCTCACATTTAGGTCCTTCATCCATTTTGAATGTATTCTCTTTTTTAAAAAATATTTTATTTATTTATTCATGAGAAACACACAGAGAGAGAGAGAGAGAGAGAGAGAGGCAGAGGGAGAAGCAGGCTCCATGCAGGGAGCCAGATGTGGGACTTGATCCTGGGACTCTGGGATCATGCCTTGAGCCAAAAGCAGATGCACAACCGCTGAGCCACCCAGGTATACCATTTTGAATTTGTTTTCATGTATGGTGTAAGAAAGTGTTCCAGTTTCATTTTTTGCATATTACTAATTCCCAACACTATTTGATGAAGAGCCTGTCATTTTTCCATTGATATTCTTTCCCATTTTGTCAAAGATTAGTTGACCATACAGTTGTGAGTTTGTTCCTGGGTTTTCTGTTCTGTTCCACTGATCTATATGTCTGTTTTTGTGCAAGAACCTTACTGTCCAAGAGACTACAGCTTTGTAATATAGCTTGAAGTCTGAAATTGTGATGCCTCCAGCTTTGCTTTACTTTTTTGGGATTGCTTTGGCTACTCAGGGTCTTTTGTGTTTCTATAAAAATTTTAGGATTGTGAAAATTTCTGGTAGTATTTTGATAGGGGTTGCATTAAATGTATAGATTGCTTTGGGTAGTATAGACATTTTAACAATGCTTGTTCTTCCAATCCTTGAGCATAGAATGTTTTTCCATTTCTTTGTGTCCTCTTCAATTTCTTTCATAAGTGTTCTATGGTTTTCAGAATACATATCTTTTACCTCTTTGGTTAGGTTTATTCCTAGGTATTGTACTGCTTTTTGGTGCAATTACAAATGGGATCAATTCCTTGATTTCTTTTTCTGCTGCTTCATTATTGGCATATACAGATGCAACAGATTTCTGTACATTGATTTTATATCCTGCAACTTTGCTGAATTCGTGTATGAGTTCTAGCAATTTTTTGGTTGTCTTTGGGTTTTCTACATAGACTATCATGTCATCTAAAAATAATGAAAGTTTTACTTCTTCCTTGTCAATTTGGATGCGTTTTATTTCTTTTTGTAGTCTGATTGCCAAGGCTATGACTTCCAGTACTACGTCAAATTGTAATGCTGAGAGTGGATATCCCTGTCTTATTCCTGTCCATAGGGGAAAAGCTCTCAGTTTTTTTCCCCATTAAGGATGATATCAGCTGTCAGTCTTTCATATATAGCTTTTATGATGTTGAGGTATGTTCCATCTATCCCTACTTTATTGAGAGTTTTTATCAAAAATAGATGTTTGTTGGGACTTCTGGGTGACTCAGTGATGGAGCATCTGCCTTCAGCCCAGGGTGTGATCCTGAAGTCCCGGGATAGAGTCCCCCATCAGGCTCCCTGCATGGAGCCTGCTTCTCTCTCTACCTATGTCTCTGCCTCTCTCTCTGTGTGTCTCTCATGAATAAATAAATTCTTAAAAAAAAACAGATGCTTGTAAAATGCCTTTTCTATATCTATTAAGAGGATCATATGGTTCTTATCCTTCTTTATTAATGTGGTGCATCACATCAATTTGCAAATATTGAACCACCACTGTAGCCTAGGAATAAATCCCATTTGGTCATGGTGAATAATTCTTCTGAGATCCCTATAATGCAGATGATATTATGCTTGATGAAGTCATTGAATTCCCTGAGACTATTCTCAATGTGCATAATCTTCATTACTCTCTTTTGTCCATAGTGCCAGGACTCAGGCTAGCTTGACTGGGAAGGGCAGATTCACACAAGCATGGTGGTAGTGGTGGTGGGGTTCTTGGAGCAAGCAAGTTAGGTAAGGAATATGGATGCCACATTAGTTCCCACAAGTGCTCATTGTTCATGTTGGGGGGCAAGGAGGAAAATAACATCTGTCAGTTCCTTTGTTCCTGTAGGGGTCTCCCTGTAATCTCTCTCTCTCCAGTCCATTGCTTTGAGTTAGCAAATCACCCCTCTTTCCATCTGCCACAGCATTTTCCAAACTACTGGTTCTTTTTTTTAAGATTTTATTTATTTATTCATGAGAGACACACAGAGAGAGGCAGAGATATAGGCAGAGGGAGAAACAGGCTTCTCACAGGGAGCCCGATGCAGGACTCAATCCCTGGGCCCAGGATCACACCCTGAGCCACAGGCTCAACTGCTGAGTTATCCAGGCATCCCTCAAACTACGGGTTCTATGTTGTATCTGCATGGGCTGTTTGTCATGATATTTCTTTAAGAGCAGGGACTCCACTTCTTAAGGCTTCCTGAGCTCCCTCAAGGCAAAGCTTGCTGATTTTTCAAATTCCAGGCTTTAAGTCTCACTGTTTTTAAGAACTCACAAAATTTAGCCCCTCTTACTTTCAAGGGGAAATATTATGGAGATTCATCTGCCCCATTCATGGGCTCCTCAGTGTGAAAGTTTGTTTTCCACCCTTCTCCACACCTCTCTCTCCACTGTGGACAGCCATGGTTGTTTCACTCCCGGGCCACCTCTTTGCCTTTTTCCTCTTCTTTGATGTGGGTTCTTTCCTGCTGTTAGTGGTAGAATTTGTTCTGCCGGGCTTTGGGTCATTTTCTGGGTTATTTACACTGACATGAGTGTTACCTAGTCCTCCTACTCTACCATCTACCCAGCTGACTAAATCCAAACATTTTTCGGGACCATGGGATCCAGGGTCTTAACTGACTGATACCTGGAATCCTGAAGCATCACCATAGCCTGTCTCAGAGTGGAGGTATATATGAACCAAGTAATATGTGGAGTTCTGGCCAAGTATCTGCTCACAGGATGTCAACAGGGTCCACAGATTTACCTGGTAATCATTTTCCAAATCCCTAAATATACAATTAGAAGAAACATACTTAGTAGGTATCACAACATCCCCATTAAGTCCTTGGCCAGTGCAGTAAACATTATCATAATGACGAATGCCAAATGGAAGCTTCTGAAATTTCCCTTGACCCCATAGACAACAGGTTTACTTCAACTTCATTCCATAGTATACTTGAAAAATAGAGGCAAGATAAAATTGTCCCAATGGGCAGAACTTGAGTAGTGTACCTGGTCTTCTACTTTGTGCTGAATAGAAATAGCCCAAGATTAAAATATATGTGGAATTATGGATAGTGGAAACTGGCTTGGATTGTCAGGAAACTCAAAGGAGAAATAGTGGAAAATCAGCGATAAGGATGTTTTGGATAGGGGCATGTGGATGGACATATGGAAGGGGTATAAAGTATGATCTTTATTTGCCTGTTAATGTCTCTTCCCCAGAGAGCACTAAACAACCAAGTACAAAAATAAATAACCAGTTTACACCAATGAACCTCTCAGCTACCCTAGTGTTGACATGATGGGAGTAGGAGAGAAACTAGACAGCAGGAATGGAGACCATGTCTGGGTCAACAGCATGAGCCCAATAGCTCAATAAAGGCCAATTTAGCTTCTGTCACTGGCAAATATCCAACCTGCTAGCAACAGAAACCAATACTGAGTGGCAAGTTGACAATAGCCAACTTACTGGCATGTAATCCTACATTTCATTGTATCAGACCAAGGGACACTCTTGATAATATAAATGTGAAAATGGAACCATGACCATGAGATTCATTGGACATAACACGTGCCACAGTAACCAGAAGCTGCCAGCCTGATATAGTATTGGAATGAAGGCATAGATGAAACAATACTTTGGGATACAGTACTTTACAAGGATGGGACAGCATCCTCCAGGATGCAACATACATGTTGAATAAAAACACTTTATATGGGGATCCCTGGGTGGCGCAGCGGTTTGGCGCCTGCCTTTGGCCCAGGGCGCGATCCTGGAGACCCAGGATCGAATCCCACATCAGGCTCCCGGTGCATGGAGCCTGCTTCTCCCTCTGCCTGTGTCTCTGCCCCTCTCTCTCCCTCTCTGTGACTATCATAAATAAATAAAAATTAAAAAAAAATTAAAAAAAAAAACACTTTATATGGTGCCGTGTCTCCAAAAGGAAAAATATATGACTCTAGGCACCAAGGGTTGGAAGCTGGAGTGAACCTACTTCCCATCACTCTCAGTGACCTACTTGACAAATTTATTTATGCTTTTCTCCCACACCTATAGGTTGTATAATTTTAGAGGTTCTGGTTCCTAAACAGAGATCACTTCTGACAAAGGATACTTGAAGAATCTCATTGAATTATAAACAGTGACTCCTTCCAGGCACTTCAGGCTCTTCATACCAAAGGACCAGCAGGCATGAAAAAAAGTAACCATTCTAAGCAGGAGTAATTTCCCCTGGTCACCAAGAAGATGTAGGATTGCTGTTACACGATAGAAATAGAAAGGAATAATTTTGATGTCCAGGAAATCCACATGGGTGCCTTTTGGCACTCCCTTGCCCAATTTTTATTATAATTAGACAAGTGTAGCAACCCAGACCTTAGAAGAGTGTGGTGATCAGGGTGCTGACTTCTGAGTAATAACGGTTTGGGTCTTTCCACCAGGTACGCACTAAGACTGGCAGAGGTGCAAGCTGAATGCAAAAGGAACCTAGAATGAGTACTGGGGAAGGACATGAGTAGTGATTGTGGCCCTGAGCCTAACACCAGCAATGAAGTTATAGTTTCATCCCACTAATCTTCCTCTTCCAAGTTTCTCCCAGGAAGACATCTACTGGAATCCTGGAAGAGCCAGTCCTAGAATGAAAGGGAAATGATTCAGGCAGCATGAGGAATGAACTGCCCACATCTCCCTCCAATGAAGAACTCTCCTGGTGCTGAGAGTGCTATTGGCAGAGAGCCTTTAGCTGTCAGACCGCTCAGGGATGGCCTTAGTGGCAGAGTGCTGCCTTGCCCAAGGTCTTATACCTTCCCAGAGTGGGCCACATCCAATTGATGGCTTGGCCATCTCAATCCCACTCAGGACAACTCTGAAGGGCCATTCTAGCTAGAAAGATCTACGTGGGGTACCAAGACTATCATTGGGCCTGCATCACATATCAGTGTTTCCCTCTGCCCAGGCTTGCTTCCTTTCCCTCTCTTCCACAGGTATTAATCCCAAGGACTCTCCTTCATAAACATTCTGCACACTAAGTTCTATTTCAGTCTGTATCCTTGAAACCAGCCAGCAGAGGTCATATAACCTCAGTGTCCTCAACTCAAAATGGGGGAAATAACTGCCCTGTTTATTTCACAGGGAAACAACTAAATGACATAATCTAAAGGTAAGCACTTCTAAAACCATAAAGAGTTATACAATTACAATGCTGTAATTCCTATTGTTATTATCCACTAATGTCCCCAATTCTTCTATTCCCTACATTTTTTAGTGTGGATCCAATTTTGGGTAATGCTAAACATTGAAAACCACTACATGGTTCTAGCTCTAAGGTGGATTTGCTACACTGAAAAAGCAAAAAGGGGTTTGAGTGCAAACATGAATCGTGTTTCTCCTTCACAAATTAAAAAACTACAGAGTACCAGCACTTTTTTTAAGTTATGGGCTTACCTATGCACTGCTACAAGAAGCAGAAAGAAAAAAAAATCCTTTATCTACCTTCACAGACTTTGAAAATAAAGAAAACAAATATTAACCAAAATAAAACCATTGGCCTCAATGAGGCTATCCTTTGCCATCAATGCTAACTCAATGAAGCAGGAGTGGTCACCACCTGTTCTCTCCCTGGGGGTGAGCAAGCAGTCCAGCTCTGCTCTGTTAATTAAATTATGGACAGGAAATGGGTGTCAAATAAGCTAGCATCTCACCACTGTGGTCTTGTAGTCTAAAAAGGTAACCCACTGGTCTGCAAAAAGGCCCAGCCACCTAAATCTGTCGTGGTTGCTCTAGATACCGGATGATGAGGCAAGAACTGTCTGGATGAGCGAGCTACTCAAAAAATATTCAGTGGCCTAATCACTCTACCCTTCTCGTTTGATTTAGCTGTCATTTGCTTCATGCCAGACCCTGAGGTCGCAAACACTTTTCATAATTTAAGGAGCTCATAAGTAAGCTGAGAATAGACACTCAAACATGATTTACCCATCTGCTGCTAAACCTGAACTTCTGTAAATGTGTTATTAATTTAGAAGCTACACTTTGCCTAGATCTTTTTAAAATTCAGAGGTGCCCAAACCAGCTTTTGGAAAATTGTACAAACAAGTGCATAACTACACACAGGTGCCCAGCTCAAATACATATGACAGAAGGTTTAGTGACACTTTCCACTCTTGTGAATAGTTGTCATTATCATAAGTATTCAGTGCCTGTTAGCTGTAAACACATGGATACAATTTTTTTTATATTTTTATTTCTTCATGAGAGACAGAGAGAGAGAGAGAGAGGCAGAGACACAGGCAGAGGAAGAAGCAGGCTCCATGCAGGGAGCCTGACGTGGGACTCGATCCCGGAACTACAGGATCACGCCCCAAGCCAAAGGCAGGCGCTAAACCGCTGAGCCACCCAGGGATCCCCTGGATACAATTTTTTAAAGTCTTTACTTAAATTCCAGTTAGTTAACATACAGTGTAATATTAGTTTCAGGTGTACGATATAGTGATTCAGTATTTCCACACATCACCCTGTGCTCATCACAAATGCACTCCTTAATCCCCATTTTCTACTTAACCCATTCCCCACACACTTCTCTCTGGTAACCAACAGTTTGCTGTCTATATTTAAGAGTCTGTTTCTTGGTTTGTCCCTGCCTCTTTTTTTCCTTTGCTCATTTGTTTTCTTAAATTGCACATGAGTGAAATCACATGGTATTTGCCTTTCTCTGACTTTATTTCCCTTAGCATTATACTTTCTAGCTACATCCATGTCATTGCAAATGGCAAGATTTCATTCTTTATGGCTGAATAATATGCCTATACACACACACACACACACACACACACACACACACACCTCTTCTTTACTGATTCATCAATTGAACACTTGTCTGCTTCCCTATTTTGGCTATTATACATAATGTTGTTATAAACACCAGGGTACATGTATCCCTTTGAATTAGTGTTTTTGTATTTTGGGGGTAAATACCCAGTAGTGGGATAAAGGCCATAGAGTAGTTCTACTTTTAATTTTATGAGAAAAGTCCATACTGTTTTCCACAGTAGCTGCACCAGTTTGCTTTCTCATCAACAGGGTAAGAGGGTTCCATTTTCTCCACATCCTTGTCAACAACTGTTGCTTCTTGTGTATTGATTTTAGTCATTCTGACAGGTGTGAGGTGATATCTCATTGTAGTTTTGATTTGCATTTCCCTGATGCTAAGTGATAATGAACATTTTTCATGTGCCTGTTGGCCATCTGGATGTCTTCTTTGGAGAAATGTCTGTTTGTGTCTTCTGCCCATTTTTTAATTGGATTATTTGTTTTAGGGGTGTTGAGTTATATAAGTTCTTTACATATTTTGGATACTCAACCTTTATCGGATATGTCATTTGCAAATATCTTCTCCATTCTGTAGGCTGCCTTTCGTTTTGTTGCTTATTTCCTTCGTTGTGCAAAAGCTTTTTATCTTTAATGCAGTCCCAACAGTTTATTTTTGCTTTTGTTTCCCTTGTCTCAGGAGACATATCTAGAAAAAAAGTTGCTATGGCCAAATGTCAAAGAGTTTACTGCCTCTCTCTACCAGGATTTTTATGGTTTCCTGTCTCACATTTAGGTCTTTCATCCATTTTTAGTTTATTTTATGTATGGTGTAGTAAAGTGGTCCAGTTTCTTTATTTTACATGTGGCTGTCCAGTTTTCTGAACACCATTTGTTGAAGAGACTGTCCTTTTCCCATTGGCTATTTTTTCCTGCTTTGTTAAATAAAGATTGTATAATTGTGGGTTTGTTTCTGGGTTTTCTATTCTGTTACATCAATCTATGTGCCTACTTTTGTGCCAATACCATGCTGTTTTAATCGCTATAGCTTTGTGATATAACTTGAATTCCAGAATTGTGATACCTCCAGTTTTGCTTTTCTTTTTCAAGACTGCTTTGGCTACTCGGGGTCTTTTGTGGTTCCATACATATTTTAGGATTATTTGTTCTAGATCTGTGAAAAATGCTGTTGGTATTTTTTTAGAGATTGCATTATATGGGTATTTGGTAGGGATTGCTTTGAGTAGCACAGACATTTTTAACAATATTTGCTCTTCCAACCCATGAGTATGGAATGTCTTTCCATTTCTTTGCATCATCTTGAATTTCTCTCATCCGTGTTTTATACAGTTTTCAGAATACAAGTCTTTTAACCTCATTTTTATTCCTAGATATTTTATTCCTAGATATTCTACTGTTTTTGGTGCAATTATAATTGGAATTGTTTTCTTAATTTCTCTTTCTGCACTTCATTATTAGTGTAGAGGAATGCAACAAATTTCTGTACATTGATTTTGTATCATATGACTTCCCTGAATTCATTTATCAGTTCTAGAAGTTTTTTGGTGGTCCTTTGTGTTTTCTATATAAAATATCATGTCATCTGCAAATAATGAAAGTTTTACTTCTTCCTTACCAATCTAGATGCCTTTTATTTCTTTATGCTTTCTAATTGCTGTGGCTATTAGTGGTGAGAGTGGAAATCCTTGTTCCTTTCCTGACCTTAGGGGAAAAGTTCTGTTTTCCACCATTGTGTATGATGTTGGCTTGGGTTTTTTATATGAGGTCTTTATTATATTGGGATGTGTTCCCTCTAGACCTACTTTGCAAATGTTTTTTATCATGAATGAATGTTGTACTTTGTCAAGTGCTTTTTCTGCATTTATTGAAATGATCTTATTGTTCTTACCTTTCTCATTAATGTGATGTATCACACTGACTGATTTGCAAATATTGAACCACCCGTGCAACACAGGAATAAATCCCACTTAGTTATAGTGAATAATTGTTTTAATATATTGCTGGATTCAGTTTGCTAAAAATTTATTGAGGATTTTTGCATCTACAGTCATCAGATATACTGACCTGTAGTTATCTTTTTGCATGTGTGATGTCTTTATCTGGTTTTGGTATCAGGGTGATTCTGGCCTCATAAAATGAATTTGGAAGTTTTTCTTCCTTTTCTGTTTTTAGAATAGTTGGAGAAGAATGGGTATTAACTCTTCTTTAAATGTTTGGTAGAATTTGCCTATGAAGCCATCTGGTCCGGGAATTTTGTTTGTTAGGAGTTTTGTGATTGCTGATTCAATTTCATTGGTTATCAGTTTATTCAAATTTTCTATTTCTTCCTGTTTAAGTTTTGGTAACATATATTTCTAGAAATGTATCCATGTCTTCCAGGTTGTCCAATTTATTGGTATATAGTATTCTATAATAATTTCTTATAACTATTTGTACTTCTGTGGTGTTGGTTGTGATTTCTCCTCTCTCACTTGTGAGTTTGTTTATTTGGTACCTTTCTCTCTCTCTCTCTCTCTCTCTCTTTGATAAGTCTTGCTAAAGATTTATCAATTTCATTAATTTTTTCAAAGAACCAGCTCCTGGTTTCATTGATCTCTCCTATTAGATTATTTTTTTCTAGTTTCCATCTCATTTACTTCTGCTCTAATCTTTATCGTTCTTCCTTCTGTTGGCTTGGCTTTGTTTGTTTTTTTCTTTTTCTAGCTCCTTTAGGTGTAAGGTTAGGGTCTTTGAGATTTTCCTCCTTCTTGAGGTAGGCCTATATTGCTATATACTTAAGGTTTTGGACAGTTATGTTTTCATTTTCATTTGTTTCCGTGTACTTTTTTATTTCTTCCTTTATTTCCTAGTTGGCCCATTCCTTGTTTAGTAGCACGTTATTTAATCTCCATATATTTGTGGCCTTCACATTTTTTCTTGTGGTTGACTTCTAGTTTCATAGTGTTGTGGTCAGGAAAAGTGCATGACTTTAATTTCTCAAATTTGTTGAGGCCTGTTTTGTAGTCTAATATGTTATCTTTTGTGGAGAATGTCCCTTGTGCACTTGCAAAGAATGTGTATTCTGCTGTTTTAGGATGTAATGTTCTGGATACACCTGTTAAATCCATCTGGCCCTGTGTGTCATTCAAAGTCACCACTCCCTTGTTTATTTTCTGTTTGGATGATATGTCCATCAATGTAAGTGAGGGGTTAAAATTTTCTAATATTTTGCATTATTATCAATTATTATCTTTATGTTATTAACTGTTTTATGTATTCGGGTGCTCCTATGTTGAGTGCATAAAAATTTACAATCATTATATCTTCTTGTTGGATTGTCCTCTTTATTATTATATAGTGCCCTTTTCTGTCGCTTGTTGTAATCTTTGTTTTAAATTCTATTTTGTCCAATATAACTGTTGCTTCCCTGGCTTTTGCATGATAAATGTTTCTCTATCCCCACACTTTCAATCTTTAAGTGTCTTTAGGTCTAAAATTCGTCTCTTGTAGACAACATATAGATGTGTCTTGTTTTTTTCACCCATTATGACACCCTATGTCTTTTGATTGGAGCATTAATCCATTTATATTCAAAGTAATTGATAGATATTTATTTATTGCCATTTTATTACTTGTTTTCTGATTGTTTCTGGGTTTTCTCTGATACTTTCTTACCTTTCTCTCTTTTGAGGTTTGCTGGTCTTCTTAAGTGATATATTTGGACTTCCTCCTCTTTATTCTTTGCATATTTATTAATAATTTTTTATTTGTGGTTACTGTTATATCTAACATCTTCTGCATAAAGCAATCTATATTAAGTTGATCATCACTTAAGTTTGAACCCATTCTTTACTCCTGCCTCCCTCACATTATAGGTATACGGTGTCATATTTTACATCCTTTTATTTTGTGAGTTCCTTGACTGATTTTTTATAGAAATATTCATTTTTACTGCTTCTGTGTTTTCTGCCTCCATACTGTGATTTTTGGACTTTCTTTTCCACTCACAATGTCTTCTTTAGTATACCTTGCAGGGCTGCTTTAATGGTCATGAATTCTTAATTTTTTGTCTGTGAAACTCTTTATTTCTATTTCTATTTTGAATGTTAGTTAGCCTTGATGGCTAGAGTATTCTGGGCTGTTGATTTTTCCCACCAGCACTTTAAATATATTATGTCAGTCCCTTCTGGCTTGGAGAGTTTCTACTGAAAAATCTGCTGATAGACTTATGGGCTTTCCTTCATAATTAACTGTCTTTTGTCTTGCCACTTTAATTTTTTTTTCCTTTTCACTATATTTTGTCAGTTTAACTACAATATGTTTTGGTGTGGGGCCCATTTTGATGGGAATTCTCTGTGCCTCCTGGACCTGGATATCTCTTTCCTTCCTCAGATTAGGTAAGTTTTCAGCTATTATTTCCTCAAATAAATTTTCTCTCAACTTTCTCTCTCTTCTTCTTCTTCTGGGACTCCTATAATATGAACGTTATTAAATTTGACAGCGTCAGTTTCCTAAGCCTACTTCATTTTGCATAATTCTTCTTCCTCTCTTTTGTTTAGCTTCATTGCTTTCCATTACTTTTTCTAAGTCATTAATTCATCCTTCTGCTTCTTCCAGCCTGCTGTTCATTACATCAAGCATGTTTCTTTTTTTTTTAATTTATTTTTTATTGGTGTTCAATTTACTAACATACAGAATAATCCCCAGTGCCCGTCACCCATTCACTCCCACCCCCCGCCCTCCTCCCCTTCTACCACCCCTAGTTCGTTTCCCAGAGTTAGCAGTCTTTACGTTCTGTCTCCCTTTCTGATATTTCCCACACATTTCTTCTCCCTTCTCTTATATTCCCTTTCACTATTATTTATATTCCCCAAATGAATGAGAACATATAATGTTTGTCCTTCTCCGACTGACTTACTTCACTCAGCATAATACCCTCCAGTTCCATCCACATTGAAGCAAATGGTGGGTATTTGTCATTTCTAATAGCTGAGTAATATTCCATTGTATACATAAACCACATCTTCTTTATCCATTCATCTTTCGTTGGACACCGAGGCTCCTTCCACAGTTTGGCTATCGTGGCCATTGCTGCTATAAACATCGGGGTGCAGGTGTCCCGGCGTTTCATTGCATTTGTATCTTTGGGGTAAATCCCCAACAGTGCAATTGCTGGGTCGTAGGGCAGGTATATTTTTAACTCTTTGAGGAACCTCCACACAGTTTTCCAGAGTGGCTGCACCAGTTCACATTCCCACCAACAGTGTATGAGGGTTCCCTTTTCTCTGCATCCTCTCCAACATTTGTTGTTTCCTGCCTTGTTAATTTTCCCCATTCTCACTGGTGTGAGGTAGTATCTCATTGTGGTTTTGATTTGTATTTCCCTGATGGCAAGTGATGCAGAGCATTTTCTCATATGCGTGTTGGCCATGTCTATGTCTTCCTCTGTGAGATTTCTGTTCATGTCTTTTGCCCATTTCATGATTGGATTGTTTGTTTCTTTGGTGTTGAGTTTAATAAGTTCTTTATAGATCTTGGAAACTAGCCCTTTATCTGATATGTCATTTGCAAATATCTTCTCCCATTCTGTAGGTTGTCTTTGAGTTTTGTTGACTGTATCCTTTGCTGTGCAAAAGCTTCTTATCTTGATGAAGTCTCAATAGTTCATTTTTGCTTTTGTTTCTTTTGCCTTCGTGGATGTATCTTGCAAGAAGTTACTATGGCCGAGTTCAAAAAGGGTGTTGCCTGTGTTCTCCTCTAGGATTTTGATGGAATCTTGTCTCACCGTTAGATCTTTCATCCATTTTGAGTTCATCGTTGTGTATGGTGAAAGAGAGTGGTCTAGTTTCATTCTTCTGCATGTGGATGTCCAATTTTCCCAGCACCATTTATTGAAGAGACTGTCTTTCTTCCAATGGATAGTCTTTCCTCCTTTATCGAATATTAGTTGCCCATAAAGTTCAGGGTCCATTTCTGGATTCTCTATTCTGTTCCACTGATCTATGTGTCTGTTTTTGTGCCAGTACCACACTGTCTTGATGACCACAGCTTTGTAGTACAACCTGAAATCTGGCATTGTGATGTCCCCAGATATGGTTTTCTTTTTTAAAATTCCCCTGGCTATTCGGGGTCTTTTCTGATTCCACACAAATCTTAAAATAATTTGTTCTGACTCTCTGAAGAAAGTCCATGGTATTTTGATAGGGATTGCATTAAACGTGTATATTGCCCTGGGTAACATTGACATTTTCACAATATTAATTCTGCCAATCCATGAGCATGGAATATTTTTCCATCTCTTTGTGTCTTCCTCAATTTCTTTCAGAAGTGTTCTATAGTTTTGAGGGTATAGATCCTTTACGTCTTTGGTTAGGTTTATTCCTAGGTATCTTATGCTTTTGGGTGCAATTGTAAATGGGATTGACTCCTTAATTTCTCTTTCTTCAGTCTCATTGTTAGTTTATAGAAATGCCACTGACTTCTGGGCATTGATTTTGTATCCTGCCACACTACCGAATTGCTGTATGAGTTCTAGCAATCTTGGGGTGGAGACTTTTGGGTTTTCTATGTAGAGTATCATGTCATCAGCGAAGAGGGAGAGTTTGACTTCTTCTTTGCCAATTTGAATGCCTTTAATGTCTTTTTGTGGTCTGATTGCTGAGGCTAGGACTTCCAGTACTATGTTGAACAGCAGTGGTGAGAGTGGACATCCCTGTCTTGTTCCTGATCTTAGGGGAAAGGCTCCCAGTGCTTCCTCATTGAGAATGATATTTGCTGTGGGCTTTTCATAGATGGCTTTTAAGATGTCGAGGAATGTTCCCTCTATCCCTACACTCTGAAGAGTTTTGATCAGGAATGGATGCTGTATTTTGTCAAATGCTTTCTCTGCATCTAATGAGAGGATCATATGGTTCTTGGTTTTTCTCTTGCTGATATGATGAATCACATTGATTGTTTTACGGGTGTTGAACCAGCCTTGTGTCCCAGGGATAAATCCTACTTGGTCATGGTGAATAATTTTCTTAATGTACTGTTGGATCCTATTGGCCAGTATCTTGTTGAGAATTTTTGCATCCATGTTCATCAGGGATATTGGTCTGTAATTCTCCTTTTTGGTGGGGTCTTTGTCTGGTTTTGGAATTAAGGTGATGCTGGCCTCATAGAACGAATTTGGAAGTACTCCATCTCTTCTATCTTTCCAAACAGCTTTAGGAGAATAGGTATAGTTTCTTCTTTAAACGTTTGATAAAATTCCCCTGGGAAGCCATCTGGCCCTGGACTCTTGTGTCTTGGGAGGTTTTTGATCACTGCTTCAATTTCCTCCCTGGTTATTGGCCTGTTCAGGTTTTCTATTTCTTCCTGTTCCAGTTTTGGTAGTTTGTGGCTTTCCAGGAATGTGTCCATTTCTTCTAGATTGCCTAATTTATTGGCGTATAGCTGTTCATAATATGTTTTTGAAATCGTTTGTATTTCCTTGGTGTTGGTAGTGATCTCTCCTTTCTCATTCATGATTTTATTAATTTGAGTCTTCTCTCTCTTCTTTTTAATAAGGCTGGCTAATGGTTTATCTATCTTATTAATTCTTTCAAAGAACCAACTCCTGGTTCTGTTGATCTGTTCCACAGTTCTTCTGGTCTTGATTTCATTGAGTTCTGCTCGAATCTTTATTAACTCCCTTCTTCTCTTGGGTGTAGGATCTATGTGCTGTTTTTTCTCTAGCTCCTTTATGTGTAAGGTTAGCTTTTGTATTTGAGTTCTTTCCAGTTTTTTTGTTTTGTTTTGTTTTGGTTTTTTTTCTTTCCAGTTTTTGAATGGATACTTGTATTGCGATGTATTTCCCCCTTAGGACTGCTTTTGTTGCATCCCAAAGATTTTGAACGGTTGTATCTTCATTCTCATTAGTTTCCATGAATCTTTTAATTCTTCCTTAATTTCCTGGTTGACCCTTTCATCTTTTAGCAGGATGGTCCTTAACCTCCATGTGTTTGAGGTCCTTCCAAACTTCTTGTTGTGATTTAGTTCTAATTTCAAGGCATTATGGTCTGAGAATATGCAGGAGGACAATCCCAATCTTTTGGTATCGGTTCAGACCCGATTTGTGACCCAATATGTGGTCTATTCTGGAGAAAGTTCCATATGCGCTTGAGAAGAATGTGTATTCAGTTGAGTTTGGATGTAAAGTTCTGTAGATATCTATGAAATCCATCTGGTCCAGTGTATCATTTAAAGCTCTCGTTTCTTTGGAGATGTTGTGCTTAGAAGACCTATCGAGTATAGAAAGAGCTAGATTGAAGTCACCAAGTATAAGTGTATTATTATCTAAGTATTTCTTCACTTTGGTTAATAATTGATTTATATATTTGGCAGCTCCCACATTCGGGGCATATATATTGAGGATTGTTAAGTCCTCTTGTTGAATAGATCCTTTAAGTATGATATAGTGTCCCTCTTCATCTCTCACTACAGTCTTTGGGGTAAATTTTAGTTTATCTGATATAAGGATGGCTACCCCTGCTTTCTTTTGAGGACCATTCGAATGGTAAATGGTTCTCCAACCTTTTATTTTCAGACTGTAGGTGTCCTTCTGTCTAAAATGAGTCTCTTGTAGACAGCAAATAGATGGGTCCTGCTTTTTTATCCAGTCTGAAACCCTGCGCCTTTTGATGGGGTCATTAAGCCCGTTCACATTCAGAGTTACTATTGACAGATAGGAGTTTAGGGTCATCATGATATCTATTCAGTCCTTGTTTTTGTGGATTGTTCCACTGAACTTCTTCTTAAAGGGGAATTTTAAGAGTCCCCCTTAAAATTTCTTGCAGAGCTGGTTTGGAGGTCACCTATTCTTTTAGTTGCTGCCTGTCTTGGAAGCTCTTTATCTCTCCTTCCATTTTGAATGAGAGCCTTGCTGGATAAAGGATTCTTGGTTGCATGTTCTTCTCATTGAGGACCCTGAATATATCCTGCCAGCCCTTTCTGGCCTGCCACGTCTCTGTGGAGAGGTCTGCTGTTACCCTAATACTCCTCCCCATAAAAGTCAGGGATTTCTTGTCTCTTGCTGCTTTAAGGATCTTCTCCTTATCTTTGGAATTTGCAAGCTTCACTATTAAATGTCGAGGTGTTGAACGGTTTTTATTGATTTTAGGGGGGGATCTCTCTATTTCCTGGATCTGAATGCCTGTTTCCCTTCCCAGATTAGGAAAGTTTTCAGCTAGAATTTGTTCAAATACATATTCTGGCCCTCTGTCCCTTTTGGCGCCCTCGGGAACCCCAATTAAACGTAGGTTTTTCTTTCTCAGGCTGTCGTTTATTTCCCTTAATCTATCTTCATGGTCTTTTGTTTGTCTCTTTTTTCCTCAGTTTCCCTCTTTGCTATCAACTTGTCTTCTATGTCACTCACTCGTTCTTCCACCTCGTTAACCCTCGTCGTTAGGACTTCTAGTTTGGATTGCATCTCATTCAATTGATTTTTAATTTCTGCCTGATTAGCTCTAAATTCTGCAGTTATGAAGTCTCTTGAGTCCTTTATGCTTTTTTCTAGAGCCACTAGAAGCTGTATAATAGTGCTTCTGAATTGGCTTTCTGACATTGAATTGTAATCCAGATTTTGTAACTCTGTGGGAGAGAGGACTGTTTCTGATTCTTTCTTTTGAGGTGAGGTTTTCCTTCTAGTCATTTTGCTCAGTGCAGAGTGGCCAAAAGCAAGTTGTATTGGGAAAAAGAGAAAAAGAGAGGAGAGAAAGAAGGAAAGAAAAGAGAAAGAGAAAAAAAGGGAAGAAAAAAACGAAAAACAAAAGAAGAAAAAGAGAAAGAAAAAGAAAGGAGAAAAAAAGGGGGTGGAGGAAGGAAACAAATCAAAAAGCAAAACAAAACAAAACAAAAAAAAAAGAACCACGGGGGAGTATCTTCTGATTCTGTGTACTTTAAGTCCCTTGGCTTCTCCTGGAAGTTGTCCGTCTAGCTGGTGTTCTGGGGGAGGGGCCTGTTGTGCTGATTTTCAGGTGTTAGCAGTTGGGGGAGCTGCTGTGCCCCTGCCTGGTGCAGGGCTCAGTGGGGGTTGTTTACCCCGTGAGGCCGCAGGAGGAACAGCCCCAGTGGCGGGGCAGCTCTGGAAACCTGGATTCTGCTCCGGCAGGAACTCCGTCTGCAGGGCCTGGAGGCTCCGGGGCGGGGCCGCTGATCTGCTCAGCTGGGGCAGGAGCGTCCTCGCTGTCCTGGGCCCTCCCGGCCTCTGCCTGTCCCTGGAGGAGGCCGGATCCTGGGCTGTGTCCCGGCGCCCTGTGCTCTGGGGCCTGCGCTGTTGGATTCGCGCTCCCAGGCCGAGCAACCCCCTCCGCGGAGCTGCCGCCCGAGCCCCTCCGAGCTGCTCCTGGAACTGCGCAGCCCCCTCCGCGGAGCCGCCCCCGAGCCCCCCCCCCCCCAGCTGCTCCCGGGCCGCAGCCCCCTCCGCACGGAGCCTCTTCCTCTGCCGGAGCCCCTCCGAGCTGCTCCCGCCCCGCAGCCCCCTCCGCGGAGCCGCCCCCGAGCCCCCCGAGCTGCTCCGGGTCCCGCCGTGCGCGCTGCAGCCCTTAGGGAGCTCGGCGCACTCTCCCGGGGCGCAGGTGTCTGTTAGTGTCCCCGGGAGCCCGAGGGCATCCCCGCCCTCCTGGGTCCTGCTCCACCTCCCCGCGAGCCCCTTTCCCCCGGGAAGGTCGGTGCAGCTCCTGCTCCTCCGGGACGGGGCTCTCCTGTCCTGGGGACACTCGCCCCGGCCTCAGCCCGGCTCCTCGCGGGCCCTTCCCCTTCGGAGGCCTTTGTTTCTTGATTTCTTTTTCCCCGTCTTCCTACCTTGATAGATGCGCGAACTCTTCTCACTGTAGTATTCCAGCTGGTCTCTCTTTAAATCTCAGGCCGAATTGATAGATTTTCAGGATGATTTGAAGGTTTTCTAGGTAATTTGGTGGAGACAGGTGACTTGGGGACCCTACTCTTCCGCCATCGTGCTCCTCCCCCTCAAGCATGTTTCTAATCTCATTTATTGCACTCTGCATCTCTGATTCTTTTTAACTCTTTTATCTCTGTAGTAAGGGTCTTATTGATGTCTTCCATTCTTTTCTCAAGTCCAATGAGTATTCTTATGATCACTGATTTAAATTCTCCATCAAGCATGTTACTTATATCTGTTCCATTTAGATCTCTAGCTGTGGCCTTATCTTGGTCTTTCATTCAGGATAAGTTCCTCTGTCTTGGAATTTAATCTAAGTTTCTGCCTTCTTCTGTGTGTTAGAAAAGCCAGTTATGTCTCCTGCTCTTGAAAGTAATGGCTTTATGAAAAATAGGTCATGTGCTGCCCAGGGCCTTGCATTCATTAAGTGTCTACAGTGGGTGCTGCATGTGCTCTGCTGTTCTGTTCTTGCTACTCCATCCTTCCAGGCCAGTCTTCTGCAGAGGTTCTCTTTGCCTACTGTGGACAGGTTTGGTTTCCTGGCCTGAATGTGGCAAGTTTTAACAAGGTGGGCTCTGATCTGCTTATGAAATGAGACCTGTCACCACTTCCACCAGAATTGTGGTGGTCTTCTGGGGGGCGGGGGGAGGGGGCACTGAGCTGGGACTGAGGTAAGCATGACTGAGAAGGGGAGTCCCACTGGAGCACCAGGGGGTGGAGCTTAGTGTAAGCAAGTTAGGCAGCAGTGCCCACGCTGTGCTGGTTCCTGCATCTGGCTCCATGTTTGTGCTGAGGAGCAGGGGAGGGAAATGGTGCTGGCCAGCTCCTTGATATTGGAGAGGTCTTTCCATGAATACTGTCTCTCAGGGGCACACTCCAGGAAGAGCAAACGCTCCCCACTGTGTGTCCCAGATGCTCTTCAGATTGCTGTTTCCACACTACATCCCTGGGTTGTTTTGCCCACCTTCTTTCCAAGAGCAGTCCTGATGCCTCCAGATTCCCTCTCTAACTCTCCCAGAGCCCAGCCCAGCCCAGCCCACTGACCCTTAAAACTTCAGGCTTTAAGCCCTTCTGGTTGCAAGAACTCACCAAATTCAGCCCTTCTCACTTTTCAAGCCAATGGCTATAGGAAAATGATCTCTATATTTCCCTGTATACTCCCCTCTCTCTCTCACCCCTCTGAAACCACAGCCCCATCCTCCCCTGCAGCAGTCAGGATCTGTTTCTCTTCTAAACTACATCCCCACACTTCCTATCTTCTTTAATGTGATCTCTTCTCATCTTTATTTGTGGAGTTTGTTCCGCCAGTCTTCAGGTCAATTTCTGGGGTATTTAGGATGATTTGATAGTTATCTAGTTGTATTCATGGGACATGGTGAGCCTGTAGTCCTCCTATTCCACTGCCACCTTCCTCCCTCCCATAAATAAAATTTTATTTAACCTCTCTGAGTTCATGGATAAGAAAGCTTTTGCTGAATAATAAACCACCCCAACACATACATAGTGACTTAATTTTTTTTATTTGACACAGCATAGTGTTAGTCAGTAATTTGGATATAGTTCAGTTGGGTGGCTCTTCTGTCTCTTCTGGGCTCACCCAGGCATCTGCAGTCCACTGCTAATTTTAGCTACCCTCTCTTACATGCCAGGGGCCTCAACTAGGACAGCTCATCTTTGCATCAGTTGGTCTCTCCTCCTCTTATCTTCCAGTGGGTGACCTGGGCTTATTCCCATGGTAGTGACAAGGTTCAAAGAGTAGGAACAAATGTGGCAAAACCTCTTGTAGCCCAGGCTCAGAACTTCCTTATTGCTACTACCACTGCATTCTATGAGGCAAGGTAGGGTACAAGTCCAGCACAAACCCAACGGCTAGAGAAACAGAATCCCCCTCTTCATAGTAAGGGAAGGATATGTGGTCATTTTTGCAATCATCTACCTGGTTTTCTTATCTATAAATATAAGAAACCTTGTATAATTGTGTATTAAATAGGATAAAATATTTAAAAATCACAGGATAAGTTGGAAGTGCTCGATAAATATCAGGGGTTTTCTCTCCTCTACTCCCTTTCAGACTACAGGGGTGGGGCCACAAACCAATGATCTCATACAAGTTTCCTTGTATAGCTTGTGAATATTGTCTTATTAACTTAAGGCTTAAATGGATGTTGGTTTTAGTTAACTTCATTAGATTATCTAATAAATCTATTAATTATGAATCTATGTAAAGTTAATTATATGCATACATTTGTATTGATACCTAGTCACATGTACAGAAAAATTCTATATCACCCTATACTGATGGGGAAAGCTTATCTACAAAGAGACCCCTCGAGCCAACTCCCCCAAGCATTCAATCCTTGAGTATGGGCTGGCTCTGTGACTCACAACCAAATGAAAACAATGAAACCAGTGCCAGTTGCCAGTTCCAGACTGCAAAAGACTGGCAGCTTCCATTTCCTCTATCTTAAAACACTAACCTGTAGAGCCCTGAATCGCCATGTAAGAAGACCAAATATGCCTTGCCACTTTCAGTTGTTCCAGCCTACCACTATTTGAAGGATCACAGATGAATCTCCAAGCAACATGGAGCAGAGAGGCCTCATGCCTCCCATTCCCTGATTTCCTGATTCACAGAACCATAGATACAGTAATAATAATAAAATATTTTAAGCCACTAAGTTTTAGGGTAGTTTCTAATCCATCAATAGATATTTGGTACAACCAGGAAAACCCTGGACATAGCTGAATATTGTCACTGGAGCAGAGAGCTGAAGCCACTGCCATGGTACCGCTGTAGAATACACATTGTCCATTCATCCTGAATCTGAGAGGAACTACGAACTCAAGAAGGCTGGCATGATTTAAAGGAGACAGGCAAGGGAAGTGTGGTTTCGCCATGGTGTTAAGACTCACACCAGCTCTGACTCACAGTCTGGAAAGCAATGATTATGAGCAGAGCAGCTGGGAGGCCCAGATCTGTTCCATCTACACATAGGCTCCTTGAGCGCTGAGCTCAGCATCACCTGCAAGGCTTCCTGAAGGTAAAACATAGAACTCGGCTCATCAGCATCAGTGTCTTAGAGTAAAGCCAGGTGTCTGGGCCTGGATGAACACTCATCACTGCAAATGTGGATATACAAAACACAGATAACAGCATGACTTATAAGTGCTCCTGGGTGGTAAGCCAGAATGAGGAAATCACAAACTGGGCAAGCACAGCTCATGCTTTAATAGTACCCCAAAGCTCCACTTGTCACCTCACATCCTGGTAGGCACTACTAGAAAACCTCAGTAGCAGCAGAATGTGCCAGTCCAATGCACACTGCCATAAAAAATATAGCATTCTTGGAGCAGAGACTCAGAGGAGGAAAGAGTGTTGGAGGTGCTAACGCTAATGCCAGATTGAAAACCAACTACCATGCGAGTAAATGCACTGAAAAGGAGCTGTTCATCTGGCCTCTTCAAGCCACATCTATACATTCAAATATAAGTACCAAGAATGTATTGAACACTTACCCTGTATCCCATGTTCTTCTGGAGTCCTTAGATATTATATTATCAATTGACTGATCAATTTCCTGAAAATCAAGGTACCAGCAGTCAACCACCAAATGTCTACAGAAGGCATGCACTGTGATTCAATTAGTGAACACCACCATATCCAATAACTAGTGCTCTATTCCAGTGAACAAGTATTTTTTTTAAGTGCCTCCTATTTGTCAAATGCTGTTCAAGGAGTTTAAGATCTGATGGGAAGTCAAGCTACCTGGAAATCGCATACATCATAAAGAAAACTAAGTTCCATGAGAAAATAAAAAGGAAAGGAATAATTTTGACTGGAAGATCTGGGAGGGTTTCATGGAAGAGCTGACCTGTTAACTGAGATTGAAACAGATTAGGAGAATTTCACGAAGCAGAAGTGAAGGAAACATGTATGCAAGGTCAAAAAAGAAAAAGGTGCATTCCAGACAAAATAAGCAACAGGAACAAAGGAACGGAGGTCTAAAATAATGGGGGATACTTCTGGAAGCAAAGCATGATGTGACAAGAGAATGAAATAAATAGAAGGTGTGGGGGAGAGTATTGGGAGGCAAATCTGGAGGGGAGTTGGGGCCACAATACAAAAGGTCTTGAATGCCATGCTAAGACAAGTAGAATTAACTGTCTAATTAATTAGGCAGTGAAAGTATGAGGCGCTAGGAACTACCAAAAGACCAATTCAAAATAATAGAAAAATGCATGCAAATGAGGAAAAAGTATTTCTGCCTCAAACTGCAAGCCACTAGCACCAAGGTGACATAACATTCCTCTGCGCAATCAGCATGACCAGGAGGATGGGGACTGGGTTCCTCACTGTCACTGAGGCATCCCAGATCCTGTCAGGGCTGCTGTGTACTGTGGACATGAATATTTGTAAAAAGAAGGAGTAAATTAAATTCTCCCCTCTCTACCCAAGTTGAAGATTGCTCCTCTTGTTTGTATCATAACATGTTACCTGCTTTCATAGACATTTATGTGTTTTGGTGTTTTACTTTGATAGTTTAAATAATGTATGGGCAGAGACAAGGTTGTATCTACTCAAATACCCCCTGAAATCTAGTAGAGAGCCTTGCCAACTAGTTATTCATTACTTGTTTGGTGTATAAATAACATGGAAGATAAAATAGTTTCATTATATCACATCAACATGTTATTCTAGGCCAAAAAGAAAACAATCTAAGTTCGCTGTTTCACATCTGGTAATGTATATGAAAGAAATGAAATCACTACCTCAAAGAGGTATTTGCACCCCATATTCACAGCAGCATTATTTACATTAGCTATGCATGTACATGACCTAAGTATCAACTGACAGAGGAAAGAATAAAGAATATGTAGTATATATAATGGAATACTACTCAGCTATAGAAAAGAAGGAAATATTACCATTTGCACAACATGAATGGACTATGAGGGCATGAATGCTAAGTGAGATAAGACAGAAGAAAAAAAATCACTGTCATCTCACTTATATGTAAAATCTAAAAAGACAAAAAAACAAAACCCAAACTCATAAATACAGAGAATAGATTGGTGGTTGCAGAGGTGGGGGGTTGGCAGGTGGGGAAAATAGATGAAGGTGGTTAAAAAGCACAGACTTCCAGTTATAAGATAAATAAGTTCTGGAGATGTAATGTATAGCATGGTAACTATAATTAACAATACTGCATTGAATATCTGAAAGTTGCTAAGAGAGATCTTTTTAAATTTATTAACCAATTTACTTTAAACTAAAAAAAAGTAGAACTTAAAGTTCTCAACACAAGAAAAAATTCATAAATATTTGAGGTGATGGATGTTAACTAAACGTATTGTGGTAATTGGGTCTTTTTAGAAGATTTATTTATTTATTTTAAAGACAGAGAGAGAGAGAAGATTTTTTTAGAAGATTTATTTATTTATTTTAAAGACACACAGAGAGAGAGAGCATGCATGAGCAGGGGGAGAGGCAGAGGAAGAGAGAGAATCTCAAGCAGACTCTGCACTGACCATGAAGCCTGATGCAGGGCTTGATCTCAAGACTCTGAGATCATGACCTGAGCTGAAATCAAGAGTCCAATGCTTAACCAACTGAGCTACCCAGGCAGCAGCTAATCATTAAATGGTAATTAAATTGTGGTAATCATTTAATAACATATATATATGTTATTAAATATATATATATAAAATCATTATATTGAACTGGTAATCATTTAAAAACATATACATATATGAAATCATTATGTTGTATACTTAAAACTAAGATGATGTTGGAGAACCTGGGTGGCTCAGTCAGTCAAACAGCCTAGTCTAGATTTTGATTCAGATCATGATCTCAGGGTCCTAGGATCAAGGGCTATGTCTGGCTCTGTGCTCAGTGGGGAATTTTCTTGAGGCCCTCTCACTCCCCCTGCTCACTCTCTCTCTCTCAAATAAATGGAGTAAATCTTTAAAAAAAAAAAAAACACTAAGACAATGTTATATGTCAATTAAGTCTCAATAAAACTGGAAGTTAATTAATTAATTTGCCATCATTTCTGATTATCATTTAAGGTCTTTATTTTTTTTAACACAATAATAAAAAGATATTTCCCATATATTTTTTTCACCCCTTTGTCATCCACAAAATGCATCTGTTTTTCTTGTTTCATATTCTCCTCCTTAGGAATTTAACCTGGAGTCTACTTCTAGATATATTCCTAGTATATCTTGATACCTCAGACAAATTTTCTCACCTCCTTCCTACACTTACCTCCTGGATCTTTTTGTGAATGCAAATAGCCTTCTCAAACATCTTTCCCTAAATAAATGTCCAACTCTTCAACTACTTTGCTCTTCTATCTTGTTTCCATGGATTATTTTCAATTAGTTCTAAAGTGTTAAAATCTTTTTTTTAAAGGTCATTTTACTAACAGGATATTCACTTTTTCTTAGTCTCCAAGTTAAATTCTATCAGCATGTGGTCATATTGACCAAACTTCCCTATAGTTTAATGCACTCTCTCTGTGTAAGCTTTGAACTAGGAGAGTTTCCTGCCATGCTCATTTTTCTTCTAATTGTCCCCACACTACTATTAGCACAGATTTTTAGCTGTAGTAAGATCAAATTGCTTGCTGGAGATATAATTCTGTCTGTGTGCTACACTTTAAAAAGAGGAAGACAAGGGCACTTGGGTAGTTCAGTTGGTTGAGTAACTGGCTCTTGATTTCTGCTCGGGTCATGGTCTTCGGGTCTTGAGATCCAGCCCCTATTTGGGCTCTGCACCCAGTGTTGAGTCTGCTTGAGATTCTCTCTCTCCCTCTTCCCCTAACCCCCTTTATGTTCTCTAAATACATACATACATACATAAAATCTTTTTAAAAATAAAATAAAAAATAAAAAGAGGAAGACATTGCATACAGAGAATGTCATAAGACATTTTATAAAACTTAGAATAGTGGTTTTTGCATTTTTTTCCTCATGTATTTCCTAAAATAATTTCTTTATACTATGTATTAAATTTTATCCAAGTCGACACTTAAATTTTTTCATCATAATTTTCATTAGTTGAAAGAATGTTATATCCAGGGCACCATAAGCACTGGCATTATAAAAGTAATATCACTGCTTTATACCCCAAAGTATCTAAATGCAATAACTATTGAAGCCTCTGATCATCCACTTATACAAATGTGAACACAGTTATTTTATATCTTTCTTTTTTCTCCTGAAACTTGTATTTCCATTCCATTTTCCTCTCAGCATTTTCTTACTGTAACATATTTATATGCTTGAAATTCCTTTGTTGATTGTCCTATTTCTCTGTATCAAAATATGCACATAAATTTAAATTTTTCCTTTTGACCATAAAGCCTTATAAATTTTAAAAATTATTTTGAATTAAGTTGTTATTATCATTATTATTAATATAGAATCAATATAACTGTATTATAATTGGGTTCCTGGACCCAAATGGGGGAAGGTGTGGTTTTCTTCAAACCAACAAATGATATTCAGGCACAAGCTGAGTATCCTACAATTCAACTCAATTCTGACATTATCTACCTAAAGACAGCATCAGATTTTAGGTTAAGAACTCAATCGCCCAAGACTGCCCCTTATTCCTTCTGAGGCCAGTCACAAGCCCTGGTTATTATCTATGCTTCTGCCTGTCATTAAGTAAGAGGTTTCCACAACCCCCTCCCTGGGCTCAATCAATTTGATACAAGGGCTCACAGAACTCAGAGAAACATATTACTTACTAGATTACCAGTTTATTGTAAAAGGATATAATTCAGGAATAGTCAGATGGAAGAGATGAACCAAGCGAGATATGGGGAAAGAGCATGGAGCCCTTATAACCTTATAACCTACAAAATTTTGAACATCTCAAATTATAGTTTGACAATCAATCTAATAGGAATAGAAGAGATTTTGTTGTCCATTCCATTTCTATTCCCACTAGAATAAAGTAAAGTAATCATGTGTCCACCAAAGGCCAGAAAAATTCAATGTTGGGTGAGATTTAACACCAGTGCTCTGAAGTGAGACTTGACCCAGGGTGTCTGAGCACAGCTTCTGCATAACACAGCTTTCTTAGAGCCTGATGTGAAATGACTCATTCACAGGCCCCTTCTAGAGGAATGAAAACAGAGCAGCAGACAAGTCCATTAAATCCTGGACAGAGCATCATACTCTATAAGTAGAAGAGTGGGAGTGCTGCTAGACATCAGAAAACACTAGGAAAACAAAACAGACAAGGGCAAGATGAGAGGGTCTACTCATCAGAAAGCAGGCTCAGCTACCTGGCAGCCTATCTCCCTGTGGCTTCCTTTACTCTATTTCCTGCTTCCTCAGACTGAACTTTCTAGAACAACAAAGCCATTGTTTAAAATCATTCATATTTATGATCACAGAGAGAAGAAAAAGGCAATCCTATAGAATTGCAGAAGCATATGTGTCAGTATGTATCAAAAGCTTTAAAAAAGCACAAAATATTTGACCAAGCAATTCCACATCTAGAATTCGCATAAGAGAAAATAAGCAAGAAAGTGCACAAAGATGTATGTGTACAGAAATACTCCTTATCATATTATTATAGAAGCAAGAACTTGAAAAAAAAAAACTAAAAGTCCAACTATATGGAAATGATCAAATTGGTTTTGGTAAATAATCAAATTAACACCATGAACTATTATGGGTAATTAAAAATCATAATGTGGAACTATAGTGACACAAGGATATATTTCCATTATATAATTTTCAAAAGAAGATAATTAAATGGTGCAATGGGGTCCTATTTTGTTTTTAAAAGACATGAATGCATAAAAAAGTCTTATCTGTGTGATAAAATAAGTTATAAACTGAATTGTAGAAGAAAATGTTGATGATATATTGTTAAGTTTAAAAAGCAAGTTGCAGAAGAGTATTACAACTTTCAGTTAAATAATTATATGCATATATATAGTGTGTGTGTTCATTTAATATATATGTTTGTTAAATATATACAGTATGTACTATATCATCTATATATGAAGAATGTAAGGATACACACCGAAATGTTAACAACAGTAGGATTACATATGGGTTTTCATTTTTGTACATTTCTGAATTTTCCTAATTTTCTACCAATACTTATTTTTTATGATCAGATTAATTCTTATCTACAACACTGCTGCTCATTTCCTTGCAAGTAAAAGCCAGAAAGAGCCGCTTTATGACATCTAAACACTGGTAATTCCACATTTTCTTTTTTATATTGAAACCTTGGTGTGAAGGAGGGGAACAGGGTAAGACATCCATCATATCGTATCCTTGATACATATAACTGAGTCCCCCAGACATAATATTTAAGACCAAACATTGAAATTATACAACATAGCATCATTATTTAAAAGAGACAAAGAACTTACTGTATTCAAAACATTCAAAAAAACTTGAAAGATGGTATTATTCTGTTACTACACTCTTACAAGATAGATTAAGTGATAAAAAGTGGAAGGTATACCTCGGACCTTTGGTGGTCCACATGCAACCTATCTAAAAATGTTCATATACGAACTACATAGATCTTTTTTCTTCTGTGATAGATTAGGAAGGAGTGCCTGGTGTTTGAAGTGTGTTCAATTAGATTTCAGAACATCAAAAGGAATTTACCAAATATGGAGCAACTTCAGTAATGGGAGAACTATGTGAAATACTTTCATGTATAAGAATCACTGAGAAATAGAGAGGAGCCACAAATCTGGAGTCAAAAAACTTTCCTAATTTCTAAAATGTGGCAAATGAGCTCTAAAACTATAGATGAATGAGCTCAGCACCAAATGGTAAAACATTCTGGAATAGATTACTAAATGATTTGTAAGCACTTGGAAAAGGATCTCTGATTAGAATGAAAGCCAATATGGGTTCAGAAAAAATAAAAATTGAACTAATTAACCTCATTTTTAAAATAGGATCATTAAACTGGAAATGCTATAAATACACTTACATATTTAGCTTTGAAAAGGCATTTATCAAAATCTCTCATAAAATCTCTACACACAAGATAGAAAAATGTGAGCTAGATGAGAGTCCAGTAAGGTGGCCTGGTAGGAGTCCCAGAGTAGTTAGTGATTGATGAATCCATGCCTTCTTGAAGAAAAGCCTCCAGCTTGTGACTATATGCTTCTGTGTGTGTGAACTGAGTGTGTGAATGTTGGGATATATACGTGCTCCTATGTATGAATGGGTGAGTGGACTTAATGGGGAGCTACTATACACATATGGCAAATTTTCCTCAATTCCTCTTTTTTTTTCCTTACATTACATATCAAAGCTGCATTAGGTCCTTTAACTTCTCCAAAGTATTTGTCGACTTCTTACCCAATCCATCTACTCTCACCATCTCTCTACTACCTGATTGAAGCTCACTATCTCTCTCTCAACCACCTGGTTGAAGCCACCACCACCTCTCACTTGAACCACAGCAAGTATCTCCTAGCCAGTGGTCTATTTTGCTGCTTACTCCCTACAATCCATTTTTCACACAAAGCCAGAGTGAGCTTTTAAAACGTAAATTAGATCACCCTATTATTTTGCTGAATATCTTCCAACTTCCTAGAATCAAATGACAGCTCCCAACCCTAGCACCAGAGCTTCCTGTCTGACTGCTGCCTACCCCTCCCCTCAATAACCAGGCAACTGTAACACTCTCCCCCTCCGCTTGCATCCCAGCTGCTCCCCCCTAAAGCTTTGTTTTTTGTTTTTTGTTTTGTTTTTTTTGTTTTTTTTTTCCCCCTAAAGCTTTGTAATAGCTATGCCATTGCCTGGCTCCCCACCCTCTGCATTTGAGTTTTTATTTTAAATGTCACCTCTGCAGAGGCCTCCCTGACCACTTGATTTTAAGTAGCCATCCCTCATATAGCCCTTCCTGCAAACAGGAAGGAGTGAGTCCCTTCTTCCCCTCACCCCCAGGCTTGCAGTCTTTCTCTCCTGCTCTTTGTTGGCAGACCTAAATAGGGATGCAGCTGGCAAGTGGTTTGCACAGTTTCATCTCTAGCAACACAAAGGTAAGTTGAGAAAGAGCGGAGAAGGGTTTGGAGGCAAAAGAAAATAGATTGATACCTGGCAAAAGTACTTATCACTTTAATTTTTCTTATTTATTTATTAATGTATTCGAGGTTTGCTTCTCCCTGCTATGAAATTGAATCATGTGAAACTCAGTTCTCAAACCCCAAAACTCTTAAATATCAGCAATTTCATATGGTTTGACCTAACAGATTAAGTTCCTGTGGACAGGATTTCATCAGTCTTCCTCAAAGTTTAAGTCTAACATGAAGATCAGTGTCCATTAAATGTTTGTGAGTTAATACAGTATTGAATTCCTGATGAAGTGTTTAACACCAAAACATAAAAAACATTTCACCTTTCTTTCATGACTAAAAAATACTTCATATTTTTGCCTCATTAATTTCTATTTTATTTCTATTAATTTCTATTTATTTCTATATTATGATAGTATAAAAATTAAAAGAAGGGTAGAATGGATGGTTAACACAATCCCAAATGAAATAAGGTTAATAGTATAAGATTGACAGTTTAAAGGATACTAGACTGAAAAGACACCTACAAAATGCTTCCTTGAGGTCCAGTCTGTTAAGTCTGGAGTTGAACTATATTTGCAAGCAGGCAATCTCAACCTAGTTTTTGGAAAAGCAATAAAAACCCTCAAAAAAGAATCTTTCTGTTTCAATTGCAAAAGCCACTTTTCAAAATTAAAGTTCTCTCAGCCTTTTTTTTAAGATTTATTTATTTATTTATTCATGATATAGACCTAGGGAGAGAGGCAGAGACACAGGCAGAGGGAGAAGCAGGCTCCATGCTGGGAGCCTGACGCGGGACTCGATCCCGGGACTCCAGGATCGCACTCTGGGCCAAAGGCAGGTGCCAAACCGCTGAGCCACCCAGGGATCCCCTTCTCTCAACCTTTTACTGTCAGAATAAATGACAAACCCAGAGTTTTCCATTCAAAGTTGGTTTTGCTACGTATTTACACATATTTCACACGTAGACATTGTGCACTTTAAATCATTCATTAGGGTTTTGCTACGTATTTACACATATTTCACACATAGACATTGTGCACTTTAAATCATTTATTAGTCGAATCTCTGTGCCTCAGTTTCCTCATATGTTCCCTTTAAACAATAATAGAACATAACTCATAGAGTAGCTGTGAAGATTAAATTAATACAAGAAAAATACTTCAAACTCTTAAGTGCTAAATACACCCCATGGTTTCTACATTTCTAAGTATCTAGGAATCCCTGCCTCCTGCAAATGCAGATTCCCTAAACCCAGCTCCATAGATTCTAATTCACTACATCTGGCAGGAGGCCTACAGATCTGCCTATTTATTAAGCATCTCAGATAAATAAAAGCAGCCAGTGCTGAGACAATAAGAAACACAAGTCAACTTACAAACTTAAGGGCAAGGTACAAAACACCAACTGCTACACTTTCCAACCAAACTCTGCTCTCTCTGGTAACTCAATATGCATTCACTAACATTTAAGCTAAAATTACATCAGGAAAAAAATTTAAATGCACTATTTTATCATCCATTTCCAGTGTCTCAAATGAAGGGCTCTTATAACACTCTCCAGGTGCGTTTCCACAGCCCAATACCAAACACAGCGCATTCTCCTCTGTCTTCCTCTAAAGCTGCTGGTCTTCTTCCCATCTCTTGTCATCATCTCAACTCTCAAATGCTCTTAAGTGGTCTCCATAGTCTTCTTAGATCATTCAACCAATAAATAGCAGATTCTTCTTGTTGTTCCTCTAAGGCAAGTCTCTCTGGCCCTTCATCATTTTGATTGCTCTTCTTCCACATTCCATCCAGTACCAAAAACAAATCAGCAAATCATCATCTTCACGTATCCAAAGTACCAGAGGAGGTGATTAGCAGATATCAATGCAAACTGTGATTCAAGTTTAATGCATGACATCCTCACACGGCTTTAGGCTTTAATGGAAAGGGGAAGAAGGAGCACAGAATAAGGGGAAGGGGACCTGGTCAAGAGGAGCCCATACCCATAACCAAATTCAGAGATAGTTTTTGTCACTATTGTTACCTTAGTACTCAGAATAACAATTGCACCAAAGAAAGTCACTAACCACATGTAGAAGGTGGCAAGTCCCAAAAGAAAACCCTCAGAAAAGGAAGTCAGCAAATAATGCAAATTAGATTTTTTTTAATTTATTTTTTATTGGTGTTCAATTTACTAACATACAGAATAACCCCCAGTGCCCGTCACCCATTCACTCCCACCCCCCGCCCTCCTCCCCTTCTACCACCCCTAGTTCGTTTCCCAGAGTTAGCAGTCTTTACGTTCTGTCTCCCTTTCTGATATTTCCCACACATTTCTTCTCCCTTCCCTTATATTCCCTTTCACTATTATTTATATTCCCCACATGAATGAGAACATATAATGTTTGTCCTTCTCCGACTGACTTACTTCACTCAGCATAATACCCTCCAGTTCCATCCACGTTGAAGCAAATGGTGGGTATTTGTCATTTCTAATAGCTGAGGAATATTCCATTGTATACATAAACCACATCTTCTTTATCCATTCATCTTTCGTTGGACACCGAGGCTCCTTCCACAGTTTGGCTATCGTGGCCATTGCTGCTATAAACATCGGGGTGCAGGTGTCCCGGCGTTTCATTGCATTTGTATCTTTGGGGTAAATCCCCAACAGTGCAATTGCTGGGTCGTAGGGCAGGTATATTTTTAACTGTTTGAGGAACCTCCACACAGTTTTCCAGAGTGGCTGCACCAGTTCACATTCCCACCAACAGTGTAAGAGGGTTCCCTTTTCTCCGCATCCTCTCCAACATTTGTGGTTTCCTGCCTTGTTAATTTTCCCCATTCTCACTGGTGTGAGGTGGTATCTCATTGTGGTTTTGATTTGTATTTCCCTGATGGCAAGTGATGCAGAGCATTTTCTCATATGCATGTTGGCCATGTCTATGTCTTCCTCTGTGAGATTTCTGTTCATGTCTTTTGCCCATTTCATGATTGGATTGTTTGTTTCTTTGGTGTTGAGTTTAATAAGTTCTTTATAGATCTTGGAAACTAGCCCTTTATCTGATATGTCATTTGCAAATATCTTCTCCCATTCTGTAGGTTGTCTTTGAGTTTTGTTGACTGTATCCTTTGCTGTGCAAAAGCTTCTTATCTTGATGAAGTCCCAATAGTTCATTTTTGCTTTTGTTTCTTTTGCCTTCGTGGATGTATCTTGCAAGAAGTTACTGTGGCCGAGTTCAAAAAGGGTGTTGCCTGTATTCTTCTCTAGGATTTTGATGGAATCTTGTCTCACATTTAGATCTTTCATCCATTTTGAGTTTATCTTTGTGTATGGTGAAAGAGAGTGGTCTAGTTTCATTCTTCTGCATGTGGATGTCCAATTTTCCCAGCACCATTTATTGAAGAGACTGTCTTTCTTCCAATGGATAGTCTTTCCTCCTTTATCGAATATTAGTTGACCATGAAGTTCAGGGTCCACTTCTGGGTTCTCTATTCTGTTCCACTGATCTATGTGTCTGTGTTTGTGCCAGTACCACACTGTCTTGATGACCACAGCTTTGTAGTACAACCTGAAATCTGGCATTGTGATGCCCCCAGATATGGTTTTCTGTTTTAAAATTCCCCTGGCTATTCGGGGTCTTTTCTGATTCCACACAAATCTTAAAATAATTTGTTCTGACTCTCTGAAGAAAGTCCATGGTATTTTGATAGGGATTGCATTAAACGTGTATATTGCCCTGGGTAACATTGACATTTTCACAATATTAATTCTGCCAATCCATGAGCATGGAATATTTTTCCATCTCTTTGTGTCTTCCTCAATTTCTTTCAGAAGTGTTCTATAGTTTTGAGGGTATAGATCCTTTACGTCTTTGGTTAGGTTTATTCCTAGGTATCTTATGCTTTTGCGTGCAATTGTAAATGGGATTGACTCCTTAATTTCTCTTTCTTCAGTCTCATTGTTAGTTTATAGAAATGCCACTGACTTCTGGGCATTGATTTTGTATCCTGCCACGCTACCGAATTGCTGTATGAGTTCTAGCAATCTTGGGGTGGAGACTTTTGGGTTTTCTATGTAGAGTATCATGTCATCGGCGAAGAGGGAGAGTTTGACTTCTTCTTTGCCAATTTGAATGCCTTTAATGTCTTTTTGTTGTCTGATTGCTGAGGCTAGGACTTCCAGTACTATGTTGAACAGCAGTGGTGAGAGTGGACATCCCTGTCTTGTTCCTGATCTTAGGGGAAAGGCTCCCAGTGCTTCCCCATTGAGAATGATATTTGCGGTGGGCTTTTCGTAGATGGCTTTTAAGATGTCGAGGAATGTTCCCTCTATCCCTACACTCTGAAGAGTTTTGATCAGGAATGGATGCTGTATTTTGTCAAATGCTTTCTCTGCATCCAATGAGAGGATCATATGGTTCTTGGTTTTTCTCTTGCTGATATGATGAATCACATTGATTGTTTTACGGGTGTTGAACCAGCCTGTGTCCCAGGGAAAAATCCTACTTGGTCATGGTGAATAATTTTCTTAATGTACTGTTGGATCCTATTGGCCAGTATCTTGTTGAGAATTTTTGCATCCATGTTCATCAGGGATATTGGTCTGTAATTCTCCTTTTTGGTGGGGTCTTTGTCTAGTTTTGGAATTAAGGTGATGCTGGCCTCATAAAACGAATTTGGAAGTACTCCATCTCTTTCTATCTTTCCAAACAGCTTTAGGAGAATAGGTATGGTTTCTTCTTTAAACGTTTGATAAAATTCCCCTGGGAAGCCATCTGGCCCTGGACTCTTGTGTCTTGGGAGGTTTTTGATGACTGCTTCAATTTCCTCCCTGGTTATTGGCCTGTTCAGGTTTTCTATTTCTTCCTGTTCCAGTTTTGGTAGTTTGTGGCTTTCCAGGAATGCGTCCATTTCTTCTAGATTGCCTAATTTATTGGCGTATAGCTATTCATAATATGTTTTTAAAATCGTTTGTATTTCCTTGGTGTTGGTAGTGATCTCTCCTTTCTCATTCATGATTTTATTAATTTGAGTCTTCTTTCTCTTCTTTTTAATAAGGCTGGCTAATGGTTTATCTATCTTATTAATTCTTTCAAAGAACCAACTCCTGGTTCTGTTGATCTGTTCCACAGTTCTTCTGGTCTCGATTTCGTTGAGTTCTGCTCGAATCTTTATTAACTCCCTTCTTCTCTTAGGTGTAGGATCTATGTGCTGTTTTTTCTCTAGCTCCTTTATGTGTAAGGTTAGCTTTTGTATTTGAGTTCTTTCCAGTTTTTGAATGGATGCTTGTATTGCGATGTATTTCCCCCTTAGGACTGCTTTTGCTGCATCCCAAAGATTTTGAACGGTTGTATCTTCTTTCTCATTAGTTTCCATGAATCTTTTAAATTCTTCCTTAATCTCCTGGTTGACCCTTTCATCTTTTAGCAGGATGGTCCTTAACCTCCACGTGTTTGAGGTCCTTCCAAACTTCTTGTTGTGATTTAGTTCTAATTTCAAGGCATTATGGTCTGAGAATATGCAGGGGACGATCCCAATCTTTTGGTATCGGTTCAGACCCGATTTGTGACCCAATATGTGGTCTATTCTGGAGAAAGTTCCATGTGCGCTTGAGAAGAATGTGTATTCAGTTGAGTTTGGATGTAAAGTTCTGTAGATATCTGTGAAATCCATCTGGTCCAGTGTATCATTTAAAGCTCTCGTTTCTTTGGAGATGTTGTGCTTAGAAGACTTATCGAGTATAGAAAGAGCTAGATTGAAGTCACCATGTATAAGTGTATTATTATCTAAATATTTCTTCACTTTGGTTAATAATTGATTTATATATTTGGCAGCTCCCACATTCGGGGCATATATATTGAGGATTGTTAAGTCCTCTTGTTGAATAGATCCTTTAAGTATGATATAGTGTCCCTCTTCATCTCTCTCTACAGTCTTTGGGGTAAATTTTAGTTTATCTGATATAAGGATGGCTACCCCTGCTTTCTTTTGAGGACCATTCGAATGGTAAATGGTTCTCCAACCTTTTATTTTCAGGCTGTAGGTGTCCTTCTGTCTAAAATGAGTCTCTTGTAGACAGCAAATAGATGGGTCCTGCTTTTTTATCCAGTCTGAAACCCTGCGCCTTTTGATGGGGTCATTAAGCCCGTTCACATTCAGAGTTACTATTGACAGATAGGAGTTTAGTGTCATCATGATATCTATTCAGTCCTTGTTTTTGTGGACTGTTCCACTGAACTTCTTCTTAAAGGGGAATTTTAAGAGTCCCCCTTAAAATTTCTTGCAGAGCTGGTTTGGAGGTCACATATTCTTTTAGTTGCTGCCTGTCTTGGAAGCTCTTTATCTCTCCTTCCATTTTGAATGAGAGCCTTGCTGGATAAAGTATTCTTGGTTGCATGTTCTTCTCTCATTTAGGACCCTGAATATATCCTGCCAGCCCTTTCTGGCCTGCCAGGTCTCTGTGGAGAGGTCTGCTGTTACCCTAATACTCCTCCCCAGAAAAGTCAGGGATTTCTTGTCTCTTGCTGCTTTAAGGATCTTCTCTTTATCTTTGGAATTTGCAAGCTTCACTATTAAATGTCGAGGTGTTGAACGGTTTTTACTGATTTTAGGGGGGGATCTCTCTATTTCCTGGATCTGAATGCCTGTTTCCCTTCCCAGATTAGGAAAGTTTTCAGCTAGGATTTGTTCAAATACATATTCTGGCCCTCTGGTCCTTTCGGCGCCCTCGGGAACCCCAATTAAACGTAGGTTTTTCTTTCTCAGGCTGTCGTTTATTTCCCTTAATCTATCTTCATGGTCTTTTAATTGTTTGTCTCTTTTTTCCTCAGTTTCCCTCTTTGCCATCAACTTGTCTTCTATGTCACTCACTCGTTCTTCCACCTCGTTAACCCTCGTCGTTAGGACTTCTAGTTTGGATTGCATCTCATTCAATTGATTTTTAATTTCTGCCTGATTAGCTCTAAATTCTGCAGTCATGAAGTCTCTTGAGTCCTTTATGCTTTTTTCTAGAGCCACCAGTAGCTGTATAATAGTGCTTCTGAATTGGCTTTCTGACATTGAATTGTAATCCAGATTTTGTAACTCTGTGGGAGAGAGGACTGTTTCTGATTCTTTCTTTTGAGGTGAGGTTTTCCTTCTAGTCATTTTGCTCAGTGCAGAGTGGCCAAAAGCAAGTTGTATTTGGAAAAAGAGAAAAAGAGAGGAGAGAAAGAAGGAAAGAAAAGAGAAAGAAAAAAAAAGGGAAGAAAAAAAAACGAAAAAAAAAGAAGAAAAAGAGAAAGAAAAAGAAAGGAGAAAAAAAGGGGCTGGGGGAAGGAAACAAATCAAAAAGCAAAACAAAACAAAACAAAACAAAACAACAACAAAAAAAAAGAACCACCGGGGAGTATCTTCTGATTCTGTGTACTTTAAGTCCCTTGGCTTCTGCTTCTCCTGGAAGTTGTCCGTCCAGCTGGTGTTCTGGGGGATGGGCCTGTTGTGCTGATTTTCAGGTGTTAGCAGTTGGGGGAGCTGCTGTGCCCCTGCCTGGTGCAGGGCTCAGTGGGGGTTGTTTACCCCGTGAGGCCGCAGGAGGAACAGCCCCAGTGGCGGGGCAGCTCTGGAAACCTGGATTCAGCTCCGGCAGGAACTCCGTCTGCAGGGCCTGGAGGCTCCGGGGTGGGCCGCTGATCTGCTCAGCTGGGGCAGGAGCGTCCTCGCTGTCCTGGGCCCTCCCGGCCTCTGCCTGTCCCGGGGGAGGCCGGATCCTGGGCCGTGTCCCGGCGCCCTGTGCTCCGGGGCCTGCGCTGTTGGATTCGCGCTCCCGGGCCGCGCAGCCCCCTCCGCGGAGCTGCCGCCCGAGCCCCTCCGAGCTGCTCCTGGAACCGCGCAGCCCCCTCCGCACGGAGCCTCTTCCTCTGCCCGAGCCCCTCCGAGCTGCTCCCGGGGCCGCGCAGCCCCCTCCGTGGAGCCGCCCCCGAGCCCCTCCGAGCTGCTCCCGCCCCGCAGCCCCCTCTGCGGAGCCGCCGCCCGAGCCCCCCCCCCCCCGCCCCCCCGAGCTGCTCCGGGTCCCGCCGTGCGCGCTGCAGCCCTTAGGGAGCTCGGCGCACTGTCCCGGGGCGCAGGTGTCTGTTACTGTCCCGGGGAGCCCGAGGGCATCCCCGCCCTCCTGGTTCCTGCTCCACCTCCCCACGAGCCCCTTTCCCCCGGGAAGGTCGGTGCAGCTCCTGCTCCTCCGGGACGGGGCTCTCCTGTCCTGGGGACACTCGCCCCGGCCTCAGCCCGGCTCCTCGCGGGGCCCCTCCCCCTTGGAGGCCTTTGTTTCTTTATTTCTTTTTCCCCGTCTCCTACCGTGATAGATGCGCGAACTCTTCTCACTGTAGCATTCCAGCTGGTCTCTCTTTAAATCTCAGGCCGAATTGATAGATTTTCAGGATAATTTGAAGGTTTTCTAGGTAATTTGGTGGAGACGGGTGATTTGGAGACCCTACTCTTCCGCCATCTTGTTCCTCCCCCTCTGCAAATTAGATTTTAAAAATATATTTTTTTTCTTCAAAAATTATTGCTAGGTTGGGTAGCCTGGGTGGCTCCGTGGTTTAGCGCCTGCCTTCAGCCCAGGGAGTGATCCTGTAGAGCCGGGATCAAGTTCCATGTCGGGCTCCCTGCATGGAGCCTGCTTCTCCCTCTGCCTGTGTCTCTGCCTCTCTCTCTGTGTGTCCCTCATGAATAAATAAATAAAATATTTTTAAAAAATGATTGCTAGGTTGATGGCTCTTAGCAAAGGTTGCCCTTCTTTTAAAGATCTGTGACTGGTAGAGTACTGAAGGGAACAGGGATTCATGTTAATTGCTTGGAGGAGAAGCTATTTTAGGGCCTGTATTTTAATTCAAGAGGGAAAAAAATTCCATAGCTTCCTGCTTGTGGACTGAAATTTTTTTTTTAAAATGACCCTTCTCAAGAAAACTTAGGTTACCAACATAGCAGGGATTTACTTCTGAGTTAGTTAGGTAGGAAGAGAACTTCCAGTAGTTCGGAGATTCCCCTCAGGATATTTACAGACTTGAACTTTACAGAACCATCCACCAACAATCATCCTTCACTACACTGTCCTGGAGGAAGTGCTGAGGATCTTCATTCTCCATGGAAAGTCACAGATACAGCAAATTCCAGCTGACAGCCACAAGAGCCCTGCTGAAAGCAGAGCATTCTTTAACCCCCTCAGTAACCAGGACCTCAAGTGCAGGGACATCCTAGTTAGGAAATAGGGCCAAGGAAACTTCATATTGCCATTAAAAAAAAAAAAAAATTACCTTAATTTTACCTACCTAACCTTAATTATCTGGAAAAGTTCCTAAACAGTCACAAAAATAATCATATTCACTAACATTTGTTAAGCAACAATTTTGTGTGAAAAAGAATGTTCTAGAGGCCAGAGATACACCTCTTGGAGCTTACGTTATATTGGGGACCAACCTGGAGATTATCTGGTAGAAGAAAAAAGCAGAAAGTGCAAAAGCCCTGAAGGGGCAATGTGCTTGCTAGAGCGTGGAATGCACAGAGAACATGGGTTCTCGAATGCAACAAGAGTGTGGAATGGACAAGCTGAAGATGTATGGAAGATTACATCTCAGAGGGAACCAGGAGTCAGATCTCATGGAGCTTTGTGAATAGAAAATACCTATTATCATGTTATGCATATTGGGGGGAGGGGTGAAGGTGGTATTATTACTTTGGCATAAAGAAGCATTTCTTTCTGTCTCTTTTTTTTTTTTTTTTTTTTTTGAGTGTGTGTTAAGTGGAATAACAGTAATCAAAGTGGGGAAAAGTATGAATATCGCTCCAGAGGAAGTCAGGTAAATCAAGTGATAAAAAAAAAAAAAAAAAAAAAATTGGCCGGCTTCCGAAGATGCCTTCCCCCAGGGACTCACTAGAGGCCCCAAAGGAAAAACTTCATTATCCAGGAGTACCACACTCCCGTTTTTTCTCTCCCACACAACAAGGCTGAGATTTAAGTCTCCATTCATTAACTCATAATCTCTAGATACCTCAGCTAATGTTAATTTGGCTGATACTTTCTTTTTCTCTGTAGAACTTCCATTGCCTTCCATCCTGTTTTCCCTGAGCTGTACCACTGATGACCCTTATCCCCCAACTGCACGGGAAGGTCACATTATAAAGATTTCTCGAATGGAGGAACCCTTTAGTTGGCCGTCTGTAACGCTCACCGACCCTTGTTCCCTGGGCCCTACGTTAGGCAGCCTGTATGCAGTTAGGGCAAACAACCTAAAGACTAGCATTCTCTAAAATTCTTTCTTTTCTTTTCTTTTCTTTTTTTTTTTTAAGATTTCATTTATCTGTTCATGAGAGAGAGAGAGAGAGAGAGGCAGAGACACAGGCAGAGGGAGAAGCAGGCTCCCTGCGGGGAGCCCGATGCGGGACTCGATCCCAGAACCCAGGATCATGACCTGAGCCACAGGCAGGTGCTCAACCACTGAGCCACCCGGGGGCCCCTATAATTCTTTCTTGTAGAGAAAGTGAGCGAATGGGTGTAGCCAGATGTGGAGGCAAGTGGGGAGGAACCGGTGGCAAAAAAAAAGAAAAACCCACAAACAAAAAACTGGTCCCACAAGCTCTGGGGACCCAGGGGCCAGCTGCGAGCGCGAGGTGATGGACTCACTTGAACGCGAGGACGCGGAGCGGAGGGTAGAAGCCGCGGGGGGTGCCCAGCGCCACTCGGCTGCCCGACGCCCCCGGGGGCCGCGGGGCCGCGCTTGGGCCAAGGTTCCTGAACTCAGCGCGCAGGGAGGGGCCTGCCCCGACCCCCAACACCGCCTCCGCGCCGCTGCGCATGCCCCGCTCGCTCCCGCCTCCCGGGAGGCGGACGCGGGGCCCCGGGGTCCCGCCTGGCGCCCCCCCGCCCCGCTCCTCCGCGGGCGCCCCCGGGCCGGGGCAGGGCGGGCCGAGCAGGTGCGCACCCCACGCGCGCCCGAGGAGAGTGGCGGCCGCGTCCCGGGAAGTCTGCAGCCTGGGCGTCGGGGGGCCGCGGGGGACCCCGAGCTGCCGAAGCCCCGTCCCGGCTCAGCCCGGGGTCTGCCCCCGCCCTGCGCGGGGGCTTCGGGGGCGCCCCTTGCTCTGCTCGCACCTCGCCGACGGCCCGGGGTCGGGGTGGGGGTCGGGGCCCGGGCTGCGCCCTGGGCTGGCTCCTGAAACATTCTTGAGATGATCAAGACTTGCGGAGCAAACTCCTCTTCTCTGTCAAGTGGATCACTCGCCTAGCTGGGTGTGGAGCCTGCTTAAGATCTCACCTTCCTCTGTCTCTCCCCAAACCTCTTTCGAGGAGGAGGAGGAGGAGGAGGAGGAGGGAGGAAGAAGAGGAAGGAGGAAGAAGAGGAAGGAGGAGGAGGAGGAATGAGGAGGAGGAGGAAGGAGGAGGAAGGGAGGAGGAGGAGGAAGGAGGAGGAAGGAAGGAGGAGGAGGAAGAAGAAGAAGGAGGAGGAAGAGGAAGAAGGAGGAGGAAGAGGAAGAAGAATTATTTTTTTAAAGATTCTATTTATTTATTCATGAGAGACACACACAGAGAGAGGCAGAGACACAGGCAGAGGGAGAAGCAGGCCCCATGCAGGGAGCCCAACGTGGGACTCGATCCCGGGTCCCCAGGATCACGCCCTGGGTTGAAGGCGGCGCTAAACCACGGAGCCACCCAGGGATCCCCAAGAAGAATTATTATTATTGGAGGACTTAATACCCCAGTTCGTGGGAGTGCTGAACCCTCAGGGGTGCCTTCCTGCGATTAATTATCTTGACCCAGGGTATCACCTGGAGTAGAATGTATCCTATACATTATATTGTTATCTATCTTCTTAGTATTACTTTTATCTTTTATGTCTATATGATGGAAATTATTTCTGATAGTATGCTATGGCACATCTTTTTAGAACTACACATTCAGTGACATCAAGTTGGTAGCTTGCAATCAGCTATGTTGGAAGTATTGATACCATGTAAATTGACAAGTGCTACAAATGAGGGCTGATTTATTGTTTTACTGATTATTTACACAGAATGTAATAGGAAAAATCATAATAGTGTAGGTTAAATATAAACTATGTATTTCCATAGCCATGGCATTGCAAATATCAAAAAAAAAAGAGAGAGAAAATATTATTTCAGCCTTAGAAAGGTGTTATCCCATTCAGCCAATTAGTCATATCGTTAGCAAAGGAGTCAAGTTCTAATATACATGTTTGTTGTTTCACTTTGTCTTGCTCATGAAGTAAATAAAAATATTAACCAAAATTCATGTCAGAACTATATTCATTTGTCACAACCATAGATTGGCTAGGGATACAAGAATTGGGCAAAAATCAACAAAAGCATTCTGTAAGAATCTTTTGGCTCTATGGAATTTAAAATAAGGAATAATGTTTATTTTATTGTTATTTTAAAATTGGGTGCTGCACATCCTTCATATCAGTAAAAATTGCAATAAATCTATTTATGTATATTGCTACCAACTGAATATTTGTGTCCCCAAAAATTCATGTGTTGAAACCTAATCCCCAATGTGATAGTATTTGAAGGTTGGGCTTTTAGGAAGTGATTAGGTCATATCGATGGAACGCTAAGGAATGGGATTAATGTCTTTATAAAAGAGACTCTGGAGAACTCCCTCACCTCCTAACACCATGTGATGATACAATGAGAAGACAGCTGCCTATGAACCAGCATGTGGACCTTCACCAAACTAACACCAAATCTGCTGGCACCTTGATGTCTTGGACTTCCCCAGGCTCTGGAGCCGTGAAAAATAAATCTCTGTCGTTTATAAGCTACCCAGTCTATGGTTATAACAAAGTGAATTGACTAAGACATATATGACATATACTTTTTGGAGAACCAGAGGTTAAACTGGCTAGAGGAGGCATAGACCTCAATGTCATTCACCAATTTGATACCAGCACTCCCCCCTCCATTTCATACCTATGGTCATATGGAGGATTTCTTTTGAGCATCCAACAGAAGAGGAAAAACCCAGGGCTTGGTTCATCTTGAATATGCGTAGTAGACAAGTGTAAGCATTATAGTGCTACTTGGGAATGGCTACAAATGAACCCAATAGTTTGGGCTCCACTACGGAAGGCTGATTTAGCTTAGCTACTACCACCTCTGAATATACAACCTGACAGCAACAAAGACCCAAAATGGCACTGTCCCCCTAGGATACCAACTGGCAACCTCATGGCAAATTTACTACATCAGGTCCCTTCTATCCTAGAAAGGCTTTGGGGTTCTTCTTGTAGGAATAAGCAACTCTCCTAGTTATGTGTTTAACTGCTTACTAAAGCTCAGCCAGCATCACTCTCCAGGAGCTTACAGAATGCCTGATTTCATACAATATACCATCCGGTGGGGGCTCCCACTTCACAGGGAGGAAGGTGTGGTTGTGAGCTCATTGTCATGAGGTGCACTGGTTGGATCACATGGCACACTCTCCAGAAACAGCCAGTCTGATCAAGTACTATATTATCCTTGCCGGTTCGCAGGCAAGTCCCCTCACATGTGAAGTGCTCTCCTCCAAGGTCCCTGTCTGTGGCTGTGTCCTAGTAGGATGAACACCTGAGATTTGGGAAAAAAAGATTAGAAGCAGGAATGGTCCCTGGAGAACATTGTTCTTCCTGTCCCCCAGACCCCAGGCTCTGTATGCATAGAGGTTTTTGTCTACTTTAGAGGACAAAGCAAGGCACCCATTGACCTAGGACTGCTCCCTGACACTTTGGACATCTGGCATCCAAGGGCTGTCAAGGGAGAAAAGAGATAGCATCTTGGCAGGGGTAATTGACCCGGATCAGAAGGATTAGGTAAGGCTGCTCTTACAAAATGAGACAGAATAGGGGCACCTAGGGGGTTCAGTCAGTTCAGCATCCAATTCTTGGTCTCAGCTCAGGTCATGATTTCATGGGTTGTGAGATTGAGCCCCTCATTGGGCTTTTGGCTCAGCAAGGAGTCTGCTTGAGATTCTCTCTGCCTTACACCCCCACCCCCAACTCCTACACTCTCTCTCTTTTTCTCAGATTAAATCTTAAAAAAAAAAAAAAAATGAGGCACAGTAGAATATGTGAAAAAGAGAGGTGGTCCACTTGGGTGCCCCTAGGTATTTCCTTGCCCAAATGTAACTGTCACTGGGCATGCACAGCAATGCTGGCCTAAGAAGAAGGTGGTTAAATGCCTCAGAAATAAGGTATTTAAGGACTCAAATGCCTCAGAAATAAGTGTGCAAGTTATCTTATTGCCAGGTTGTAAAAGAAAACCTCTTTTTTTCCCACTCTACTCTCTGCTACTACCACACTCACACTGTTGGCCACCAAATGTAGGGGAGGAGGATTCTCACATCAAGCAGTTCTCTGACACCAGTTGGGTGTCCTATAATAGAACTGAATTTCTATACTCTCTACCTGGAGACACCATCAAATCCCACAGGTCAAGGTCATGGTCCCACAAGACTGCCTCTGCTCCAGATGCCAGTCACAAATCTGGGTGGTCACCTGTGCTTCTGACATGCAGGCTGTAAAAGGAGGCTTCCATCCCCCTCACCTTGGTTTTAAAAATTTGCTAAAATGGGCAGCCCGGATGGCTCAGCGGTTTAGTGCAGGCTTCAGCCCTCGGCCTGATCCTGGAGCCCCGGGATCAAGTCCCCATGTCAGGCTCCCTGCATGGAGCCTACTTCTCCCTCTGCCTGTGTGTCTCTGCCTCTCTCTCTATGTGTGTCTCCCATGAATATATAAATAAAATCTTTTTAAAAAAATTTGCTAAAATGGTTCATAGATCTCAGGAAAATTGTTTACTTGCTAGATTACAAGTTTATTATAAAAGGATGTAACTCAGGAACAGCCAGATGGAAGAGTTGCATAGGGCCAAGTGTGGGAGAAGGGATGTGAAGCTTCCCTGCCCTCTCCAGGCCCACCAGCCTCCCTGCATCTCCATGTGTTCACCAACCTGGAAGCTCTCTGAACTTCTTCAGTGAGGGATTTTTATGGTGGCTTCATTACATGATAGGCATGATTGATTAAATTGTTGGCTATTGGTGACTGACTCAACCTCCAACCCTTCTCCTCTTCCTGATCTTCCTGAAGGTTGTGGGCGGGAATGGGGAGGTGGGGGGGTTGGGGGGGTTGGAGAGGAGGGGAGCGGAGGTGGAGCTGAAAGTTTGAACCCTCTAATCATAGGTTGGTTCCCCTGGCAACCAGCACCCGCCCATCCTTAGGGGTTTTCTAAAGTCACCTCATTAACATAGACTCTGAAATGGTTGAAAGGGCTTGTGAATAACAATGACACTCCTTTCTCATTTATCCCTCTTATCACTTAAGAAACTCCAAGGGTTTTAGGAACCCTGTTCCAGAGGAAGACCAAATGTACATTTGCTATAAATCACAATATCACACAGATAAACCACCCAGCACTGCAGAAGTGAGAGATGGGAGTGAGAAGAACTTAGACTGGATCATGAAGGAGGAAGGACAATGAGTATGGATTGCAGCCCTGAGAACAACTGCTGCTCCTCCTACTAGCCTTCCTCCACCTCTCCCTTATAGGAACATATGTGATTGCATTTAGAGCCCACCCAGATAAATCTAGAATCATTTCCCCATCACAAGATCCTTAACTTAATCACATCTGCAGAACCCCCTTTTCCAAGTAAGATAACATTTATGGGTTCCAGGGATATCTTTAGGGGCTATAATTCAACCTCCTTCAGGGTGCAAAGGGTTTGGGCAGGCCTGTGACAAGGCTATCCAAAGGGCTCTCAGACTGCCCAACATTACTTACGATTCTAAAACTATCACTCTAATGAAACCTGGTATTCTTTAACTTAGATAGTATGAGGATAGAATGACCGTCTTTTGCTGTTATAGTTATTACAGCCTGGGGGATAATTTGGCAAGTTTTAACAACTAAGTTTGTTGTTAAAAACTGAGATGAGAAAAAAAAAATAAAAGAAGATTGAAATAAAAACATAGACACTGAGAATGAGAAAGATAATATGGAATCAGGGGAGTAAGAAAAAGGAGACATAGGTAATATAAAAAAATTGTTTACACCATAAACTGAGAACTAAAAGTTTCCTCAAATGGCAATTGTGAGTAAATGTATTTCTCTGTGGAAAGCCTCAAAGCCATCCCCTTGGTGGATACTAAGTAGCTGAGCTAGCGAATTTAACCTCCCAGTTATGTAGTGAGAAGAGTTAACATTCTACTGATGCCAGTTAGGCCACTTCTAAGGAACATTCAGTTTTATATGATCACAAAAAACAAATACCATGTTGAACTCAGCATAATGTATAAATTTGTTGAATTACTATTTTGTACTCCTGAAAGTAATGTGACCTTATGTGTCCACTATACTCAAATAAATAAAATCTATTAAAAGAAAAACAAACAAATACCATGTTATATAACAAAGATTTTCTTAATACAGGTATCCAGTGGATAAGTCTCTAGCTTGTATCTCTCTCTCTCTCTCTCTCTCTCTCTCTCTCTCTCCCCGTCTCTCATTTTTAGACCACTGACTTAGTGAGGGAACCTGAACAGTTAAACCCCATGCAGGAGATTGCACAGGCATCTCCACCTGTGTAATGGAAATTACATAAGTATTTTCTAATTGCTGGCCCTGGTTTCACAGGGAGCTGTGAGGACTGACAATGAACAGGATTCTCCCTCAGGGCCCAGTAAATTGGAAGAGCCAATTTGCAAATACTCTTACCTGAGCAGACTCAGAGGTGTCCTAACCATATTGCCAGAGCCAGGAATACCTCACTTTCTCCCAGAGAGCAGTTCAAGTATTAGATCAGTAGGTAGTACTAGATCTAATAATCTAGAAAACACACCTGGTAGGGTGTTATTAAATAAAGTATTACTTACTTAGGTTGCTTTAATCTCTCCATTATGTGGCAAGTAGGAACTGAAAATGGTCTAGCTTATAAAGCCACTTAATCTAATTTTTAAAAAAGAGCATCAGATTTCATCTCCACATTACTGCAGGCTTTTTGGTGCAAGACTTCCAGCAGAGCACTGGGCCAATAGCCAGAGAAGTAGCCACACATTTGAGTTGCTTAGATTTTACTTGAGATAAAATACACAGTGATGTACAGAAAAAGGTCTGTGGTCCAAGGCAAAAAGGCATTGACTTTGGAGGTGGAGGATGGAGGCTCTGTCTCTGGAACTAGCACTGAAGAACTGTCACCTTCCCCCACCCCTGTGACTACATTTCTAAGTGTGTACATGAGAGAATATAATTAGACACTTTCTAAGACCTCTTGTAGCTCTAAGAGTAAATGGTTCTGTTCTGTATGTAAACCAAATGTTGTGGAGTAATCACAAAAGACGCAGTAGCAATACTAATGACTAACTTTTATGGCATTCTTACTACATGCCAGGCATTGAGCTAAAACCTTTACAAACTTTGAACCATTCAAGCCTTAAAATAACTATTTAGGACAGATTCCATGAACATATTTCTTTTAAGAATGGGAAAAAAAAATAAAAACCCCCACAGCTTTACAAGATCACATGGCTAGAGCGGTGGGTCACAGAGCTAATAGAAGTGGCCATTCTAGTGGGATTTGAAGGTTAAAGTACTGGTAGAAAAGCTAGAAACAATGTGGTTTTTGATAAGTGTAGGGGATACACATCTCTTAAATCAGTTGCAAAATTGTTTATGGCACTCCATCTCTACCTTCAAGACCCTGCTTGAAGCCACCTTTGTTTCCCACCAGGAAGGATTCCTACACAAGTACCCAGCAGACCACTCACTCTCTTGGCACATCCAAAGAGTGGCCTTTCCAAAACAAATCTGATGTTGGCTTTTCCTCTATAGGAATGCTGAATGAATCCATGAAGTGTATAGAGCATTCATATTAGAAAATAAGAACTAGGGATCCCTGGGTGGCGCAGCGGTTTGGTGCCTGCCTTTGGCCCAGGGTGCGATCCTGGAGACCCGGGATCGAATCCCACGTCAGGCTCCCGGTGCATGGAGCCTGCTTCTCCCTCTGCCTCTCTCTCTCTCTCTCTCTCTCTCTCTCTGTGTGTGTGTGTGTGTGTATGTGTGAGACTATCATAAATAAATAAAAATTTATAAAAAAAGAAAGAAAATAAGAACTAATTGTTGACAAAGGGGAAAAGAAGTTACTGTTTTTTGTTTGTTTTAGATTCTATTGATTTATTTGAGAGAGAGAGACAGAGCTGATGAGCAGGAGGAGGGGCAGAGGAAGAGGGAGAAGCAGACTCCCAGCTGAGCAGGGAGCCCATACGGGACTTTATCCCAGGACCCTGAAATCATGACCTGAGCTGAAGGCAGATGCTTAACCAACTGAGCCACCCAGGTGCTCCAGTAATGGTAGTTCTGAAGGCAGATGGAAGAGTTTAGATTTCCATTGTAAAGCAAATAGAGCCTCTGCAGATTCTTTTTTTCTTTTTTCTCTCTGCAGATTCTTGATCCAGAAATGGCATGATCAAAAAAGACTTTGAGAAAGTTAGTCCTACCAATGGTACAGTATATACTACTAAAGGCAGACAAGACTGGTCAAAGTGCCATGGCTGCTTTCTAGCCCAGGGCTGAGGAGCACAGCAAAGCAGGGCCTGTGCAACCCAACACACTGGTGGAGAGACCAGGAAACACCCCCAAGAACCTATGCAAAGAAAGGGGAAAAAAGGGAGATGAAGGACAACTTCATGGGCCTTATAAAACATCAAGAAAGGAAGCCAAAAGGAAATAAAGTCTATTGGGGTTACTTTAGTACTTTAAATATGTGGAATTTCAAAGGAACTGTAGTCATGACAACATAACCCTGATTTTTTTTTTAACTTTTCTACATGTATGATGTTAGCCTGAATTTGTACCTAGAAACTTTTTCTAGCAAAAATAAATAAACAAAACTTTAAAGTAAAATTTTCAATAAAAGTGATAGCTTAAATAATCCATCTTTCTAATATTTTGTTATTACAATAAAGTCAGGTCATACCTGACAGGACAATACCAATGTGGACGATAACTTTCATCTCATTTCTAAAATAATTTCAACACATAAAACATATTTCCTCAATCTCTAACCTGCTCATTCCAAAAAGGTATAATGTTTTCTTCATCATTGTTCTCCATTTTAGGTCAGGACAGAGTTCAGAAACACCAACATTAGTTGAATCTCATAGTAGACCAGGCAATCTCTACACTTTCCAATATGTGCTATTTAGGTTCAATGAGCTTCACTTCAGTTCTTTTTCTCCTACCTCTAATTTCACAATGTGATTAATGACCGAACTTGTCTTGGTCTCCCCACAATTGCCTTGAGGACTTGCAAAACTAGATTTATTTATTTACTATACATGCAAAACAGAGATGCAATTTCCGATGTAAACGTTGCCCTTAAAATACAGATATTTATCACTGTTTTTTAATCAATGTCTTGGATTTTGCACACAGAAGTGTCTACTTGGTAACCATTACCTTCTAAAAATTGAATGTAATCTGTGAAAATGAGTAGATTAGCAACATGGCAGTTTAATTTTTTTTTTTAAGCTAAAGACAGCATAATGGTGGAAACCAATCCTAACATTACATATGTTCTCTGAGCTCCACCTGAGAAAGACCACTTGTAAGATAAGAATTATTTTTCTAGAGTTGAGATGGAATATTAAGTAGAATTTCAACAATAAGTTAACTTACAAAGTGAATATTGAAATAAATTGACAACATGGTATTCCAATGACTGACTTGTGAGACTACTGGACTTTTTTCCCTTCTGAAATCTCTTGCCAATGCACTGGATCTTCATACATAGGTGGCTGTGAAACATCACTGCCATTCCAGAGTGAACAATATTCAAAACCCATTCTTACTATCCAAACCTGTAGGCCTCTACAGTTCAGGCATACATTGGCTCAGCTGGCCCCTCTCTGCCTCCAACTCTAGATTCTAAATGCACAAAAACACTTATCAGTTCCTGCAACCTGCCCAGGCCTTTCTCAAGCCTGCATCCATGTTGTTCACGTTGGAAGGCTCTTAGTCCCTTTTATGGCTTGGCTAACTTGACTTGTCCTCCAAGGTCCTGCTAAAAGTTCACTTCTTCAGCTAGATCTTAGTTGCGCTTATAATAGATGAGGTCTCCCTGACAGATGTTCTCATTGCTCCCAATTTTAGCATAGCGATGATCATTTTTTCATTAATGTCTGCTTTCTCCTGTAGACTATAAGCTCCAAAAGGACTGATAGATGTTAGGTGCTCAATAAGACTTGATCTGCAGGGTTATTACAAGGTTAAATGAAATAAGGGGTAGAGTGTTCAGGGTTTAGTAAACAGAACTCATTTTTGTTATATCATCTTACATGTTGCCGTCAAAATGTTAATATGATAGCAATTTTATAAAGCCATTGGAGCCAAACAAAGCCCACCTCAAAGCACCCTGTCTTAGAAAGACTAGAGTAGTCATATCCACAGAAAATTATCAAAGCCAAGCTCAATTACTCAATCAACTTCTGTAGCCCCTTTGTTTCAGAACACTTTACAAAGCCTAACTTACTGTACATCTCCATCTTTCTGTTAAGAAATAGAAAAAAATATGATCAAAAGAAGCTTAATGAGAGGTATCTGGGTGGTTCAGTGGTTGAGCATCTGCCTTTGGCTCAGGTCATGATCCAAGGGTCTTGGGATTGAGTCCTGCATCAGGTTCCCCACGGGGAGGCTGTGTTTTTCTCTGTCTCTTTCTCTGTCTCTGTCTCTCTCTGTGTCTCTCATGAATAAATAAATAAAATCTTTAAAAAAAACAAATTTAATGAACTATAATTCTGAAATAATTTGTGTGTTTCATAGGATAAAAAAATATAAGTAAATATATAGATATAGATAAGAAAGAGGGTTTTCAACATGGAAAGACAGAGATTGTTTACGATGAAGTCAAATTAACCACTAATACACATAACAGTATGGATGAATTTCAAAAACATACAGAGTGAAAGTAGACACAGAGTACATGATACTTAATTCCATTTGTATAAATTTCTAGATGAGACAAAACCAATCTATGGTGACAGAAAGTTGACTAGTGATTTTGTGGGGCCAGGAGAATAGGATAGGAGGTAAACAAGTATGAGAAAACATTTTGGGGTGAGGCAAATGTTCTATAACTTGATTGGAGTGGAGTTTACATTGGGGTATACAGTTGACAAAACTCATTGAACTGTACCCTTCTAGTGGTACATTTTATCACATGTAAATTATACATCCAAAAGTTGAAAATTATATTTCTAAAAGAGCCTCTCTGTGATGCTGAAAGAATTAGAAAAATACAATCACTTTTTTAAAAAAACACAGAAGTAGTAGTAACTTGTATGTTTTAATGTTTAATTACTGTGGAAAGTTTCGTGTGTGTGTGTGTATGTGTGTGTGTGTGTGTGTTTCTGCCTATGTGTATGTGTAGATGTGTGTTTTACTCCTTAACTGCAAAAACTCTACATCTTAGTAATTAAAAATGAATTCTCTCAATGAGGGCATACTTTTCACTGCTATTTTGTATTACTTCAGCTTTTGTTGCCTGAATGCCTAGACATCCCATTTTCCATAAAAGTTAGTTGCTCAGTAATGTAATGTATTAGTGGTAATTGCTCTTCTGATTGAACCCAGGTCCTAACTTGTATGTATAGATCACACAAATGTACACGAACTAGAATCCTGGAGGCATGGGCAACTTTCCATGTTCTCTTTCCATATACCACATTTTGGCAACATCAAAGATAGATCCATTATACATGGAAAATAGACTAATATCTCCAAAAAGTTGGGAAATGTTTCAAAGCTTGTCAAACCAAAGCCTGCAGCAAATCTGTCTTTGACATCACACAACTACAGATGTCCCAACATGTCTGCCTCTAATGCGCTCAACGAGAGAGATGTGAATCATGGCACACCATATGTGGAGAAGAATGATGGATTCCAAGCAGCACTGGGTCTTACCTCTTAAGTGAGATGTAATAGTTGTTTAAAAAATAGTAAGTGTGCCCTATTCTGTTGAGGGAGCTATTACAAGAAGGAAATTCTCTTTAGCTCAATATGGTAAGAATCAGATGTGATGTTTTTCTAGTCACATAAGTAGAGTTTCCATTGAAATTCATGACTGAGAGAGATTAGAACAGATATGGGTTAAGTAGAAGCTTGGCTTTCCTGGAACTGAGATATACCAAGAGGGTACACCCACCCAGTACCCCATTCTAAGCCTGCTCCAAACGTTGGTTGCTTGTGCAACTGGAAGACCAAATAGTAATAATAATAATGACAACTATTATTATATATAGTATATTACAACATAATACATTATAACATATAACATTTATAACATATAATATATAACATATTATATAACGCATAACATGTAACACATCACAACACATAACATGTAACATATAACATGTAGCATATTATGACATAGCATAACATATTGACATACTGTAACATGTAACATGTATCATATTATAACATTATGATGCATTATAATATATTGTAGCATTTTATAACCTATATCACACAACATATAACATATAACATGTAACATAACACATATAACATATTGTAACATATTATAACATGTAACATAATATGAAATATTCTAATTCATAGCATATTACAACATATAACATAATATTACAACTATAACATAATATAGTATACATTTATTATTGATAATAACTATTAATATTTATAGTTATGATAATAACTATTATATTATTATTATTATCTCAGTAAGAAGCAGATTCTGTTGACTTGCGGTTACAGGAACAAGCACAAACCTTTAGAGTGCTCTTAAATATATCTGGTTTGCTTAGGAAATTTGAGTCTCACTAACCCCTTCCCCTTTTTATTAAACACTAGAAAACTTGATCCACAGAGAAAGAAGAGTGCATTTGAAGCTTAGTTGAAATATAGCTGTAAGAAAATAGTCCAATGTAAGATAAAATGCCTCTAAAATACAGTGAGCTGTCTTAGTATTTCTTAATGTTAAATTACAAGATGTACTTCATTGTTTCCGTGGGAGCTATAGTCATCATGATTGGAGTCAAATCAGGTTCTTTCCAGGTCTTGGGTTCTTAAAATTTCCAAAATGATTGTTAGATAACCTAATCAAGAGAAGTCCAGCAGGAATTCTATATCTGCTGGTATAGGGCTTGATAGGCTGACGTCGGTCGTTCGGCCTCTCCAAGTTTAAGTGTTTTTATGATTGACAAATAGGCCAGATATGTTCAGGAACATGAGACATGGTGTAAAAATAGCAAATAGAAATATTTGACTTTACATAGATCATCTCCCTTCATCCTTAAAACAACTCTGAGGAGTGCTTATTAAATCCATTTTTACATTTGAGGAAACTGAGACCAAGAAAGGTCAAGTGACTTTTCTGTGGCCACAAAGCTACAAAGAGAAGGGGCAGAGTTGCTACAAAACACAAGCCTGGGGCACGTGGGTAGCACAGTGGTTGAGCATCTGCCTTCGGCACAGGGCGTAATCCTGAGATCCTGGGGTCCTGGGATCCTGGGATCGAGTCTCACATTGGGATCCCTGCAAGGAGCCTGCTTCTCCTTCTGCCTGTGTCTCTGCCTCTCTCTCTGTGTGTGTCTCTCATGAATAAATAAAGTCTTAAAAAAAAATCCCAAAACAAAACACAGGCCTGTTTCCAAAACCTTTACTCTCTCTACTTCCTCCCCCAATGCTCCCCTTTCTGTTCAGTAAGGACAATGAGGTCAGCATACCGCATTTTCATTTTTCAATGTACTTTCACATACATGGTCTCACTTGATAACCACAAGCTTCTGGATGATAGAAACAGGCAATAATATTTTCTCTGTAATAAAAGGTGTGGAAACAGCAACGTAGAAACTTTCCCAAGGTCACAACCCTAGAAAATGTCCAATTAGGCACTGAATTTAGTCTTCTAAGTCTAATTTAATGTGTTATTCATTACGTCTTATTTTTTAAAATTAAATTGCCCCTAAATTTACAACACCTACATTTCTGTTACTCCCGTAGTCTGAAGGTTCTTGAGCTCCGAGTGTCCCTTTAGAGACAGTTTTCTTTTCAATGGGGGCACAGAGGTTCTTTCATACAAGGACACAAATGTCTTTGCCAAGCACTTCTAAGTCTGAAACGTATCAGAGCCAGTCATGGGCACGGCTGTTATAAGTAATCAAGTCTAAAAAGAAATTTGTGCTACGTTTATTTTTATACTCTTTAGTGTCTTGAACATTTGATCGCCAGTTTTTTCAGTGTGCTTTCATGTTGATTCTGCTTCTCCACATACTCTGCTTTCTGAGGGATGTATCTTTTAGCACATCTGGATCTTTTCCTTCTGGATGTTTTGGAAGAGAAATTCACAATATGAAATGTATGCACACTTAAGATGTTAGCACTGCTTTTCCCAAGATATAGAGGACTGCAGCTGTTTATCATTTATGTAATCATTCTAAAACCCTCTCTCCTGGGACGCCTGGGTGGCTCAGTCAGTTAAGCATCTGCCTTTGGCTCAGGTCATGATCCCAGGGTCCTGGGATTGAGCCTCACATCTGGCTCCCTGCTCAGTGGGGAATCTGCGTGGCCCTCTTCTTCTCCCTCTGCCCACCCCTGTTGTTAGTACTCTTTCTCTCTCGAATAAATAAAATCTTAGCCCTATATGTACCTCCATAGTGCCAAGATTAAATAGCTCCATATCCTTCCAAGGTTATCTTCTACCTCTGTGAAATATTGTAAGTGACTGCAAGGTTCACTTAGGACTCTAGTGTTAAGAAATAATATGCATCCATCTAACCACTCCTAAGTCATGTCCTAACTAATCGTTAGATGCTTTTAGCAGGGGACTTTCATACCACTCAGCCATTGTCAGGGAGACACATAAAATGAGAATGTTTATTAAGGGCATGTGACCTGCCTGTGCTTACTCCTTACATACATTACTTTCATGGTCCTCAGAGCAACTTAAGCCTCACAATGCATGGTAACTATTTATTTATTTTTTAAGTTTTTATTTAAATTCCAGTTTAATATTAGAATTATTATTTTAATTCCAGTATAATATTAGATTCAGGTGTACAATATAGTGATTCAACACTTCCATATGTCAGCCTGTGCCCATCATGACAAATGCACTCCTTAATCCTGTCACCTATTTCACCCATCACGCTGCCTACCTCCCCTCGGGTAAGCATGATAACTATTTCTTTACTTTTATTCTTTCTCAGACAGAGTGAGAGAGAGAGAGAGAGAGAGATTGGTGGGGACAGAGGGAGAGGGAGAGAGAGAATCTCAAGCAGGCTCTATGCTCAGCACAGAGCCCAACATGGGGCTTGATCTCACAACTGTGAGATCATGACCTGAGCCAAAATCAAGAGTTGGATGCTTAACCAACTGTGCCACCCAGTCACCCAGCATGGTAACTATTTCTAACCCTCCTTTTTTAGGTGATAAAACAGAGGCTCAAACACGTTAAGTAATCTAGTATGTGGTAGGACCACAATTTGAAACTAAGATCACTTTCCAATGTCATTGTTCTAACTGCTATGCTATATGGATGCTATGCAGCTTGGTACTATACTGTATACTACCCTAGATTATCCCACTTTATACCATATCACTCTATACTATTACCTATGCTAAACTATGCTATGCCTTACTATACTATATCATATCACACTGTTATTCTATTGTATAACAGACCATACTAAAATATAATATACATTGCGCAAAGCCACAATATATGATCTGTATAAGCTATCCTATACTACATTACATTACACTGTACTATTTAGCATAAGCTAACTTAACAGTTTAACTTAAATAAGGATCATTGCAACTGGCATATGCATACTAGGTCATCATGAAAGAGATACTAAACATTCTAGAATGGTTTACTGATCTCATAATATAGCCCACATGACATACAGAATGAAGTGGCAAAGCCCTAGCATTGGAGATTCTTGGCCTGGAAAATATTTAATAGTTTTGCTCAGGAAATATCATAGCATTTGAAGTAGAGATCCATTCCCATTTGGAGCTCAAGATGGAAAGATTTGGAGGGGAAATTCCCCTCCCCCCCAAATTTAAACACCTCTGATTTTCATAGTTTTGGAAGAACATACCAAAACCTGAAATAGGGATCCCTGGGTGGCGCAGCGGTTTGGCGCCTGCCTTTGGCCCAGGGTGCGATCCTGGAGACCCGGGATCGAATCCCACTCGGGCTCCCGGTGCATGGAGCCTGCTTCTCCCTCTGCCTGTGTCTCTGCCTCTCTCTCTCTGTGACTATCATAAATAAATAAAAATTTTAAAAAAAGATCATGTTAAAAAAAAAACCTGAAATATATGAGTATACTGTATAAAGAACTCTTTTTATGATGTTAATTGAAATTATTCTAAAATAAAGACTAATTTACCCAGAATTAAGCAACCTTGGAAAATCAAGGTTTTTTTCTTTCAGCTTGTGTCCAAATGTATATCTTTACATGTTAAAATGAGAGCACAGATATAATTTTATATTCAGCTTTCATTATACCAACTTCGTTTTTTTAAGTATCTTATCAGAAGGAAGAAATTGCTTCCAGTGGTCATGTCAAAGATGAAACATTGGTGAAGAGCCTTGCCTAGAACTCGAATATTTTCTATACCTAGCAATCCTAGAAATGCAAAGAAAAAAATCAGCTTAATCTAGTGGATTACTTCCTTGATTAAGCTACACATTTAGAACTTTATTTATACTGAGAGTGAATGAAAATAGGCAGGTAGAGCCAGTAAATAATTCTTGCTCTTCTGGTTATCAAGCCTTTGGCTTGTCCAAAGTTAAATGTTAGCCACCTGTGTAAGATTCCCAGTGATCCAAAACCCAACATACTCAAAATATCCTGAGAGCTAGCCAAGAAGGTATGCTAAAATCAGAAAAGCCTATCAAATAGTAAAGGCACATCAACAGACAAGTACTCGAAGGTGTAAATAGCAGAGAAGATTGTACCCAAAGGGTGTAGTCACTTCTCTGATCTTCAGACAAAAGTGAACAAATAAATGAACTACACTAGGCACTTAGTGGAAGCTAGATTTTGGTGTTTATGTATGTTGTGCTATGTATCATGTGATCATCTGTCCCTTCAACTCCCAAATAGGAGCATCTTGGGTAAACATTAATATTTATGTTTCTTTTTTTCCTTTTTTTAAAGATTTTATTTATTTATTCATGAGACACACACACACACAGAGGCAGAGACATAGGCAGAGGGAGGAGAAGCAGGCTCCACGCAGAGAGCCCGATATGGGACTCGATCCCAGAACCCTGGGATTACACCCTGAGCCAAAGACAGATGCTCAACCACTGAGCCACCCATGTGTCCCAATATTTATGTTTCTAAAGTTTAAAAGTGAGTTAACAAAAAATGTGTTAAAACCAGCTTGGAATAATGAAGGCCCATGTATGGGAGTGATGAATGCCTCCTGTGGGAGCTCTCAGGGAAGCCAGCTTTGAGCCTTGGGGATTGGTATTAGGTCTGGTCAGAATCTGACATCTTCACTAATGATCTGGAAGATGGAGTGAATGGCTCATTAAGTGGAATGATTGATTGGACACAAGAAAACAGAGAAATTAGTGATGTTAGTAAAATGAGATGCAACTTAGGGAAATGCTCACTCATCTATTTAGACAGCAAATCACCATCTGAAACTCAATTAATGGGAGCAATCAGTCCAGAAGGCACCACTGCCAACAGAAGCCTGGAGGCGATGCTGGGAAAAAAGGTCAGATTGAAGATGGTAAGCTGAACCAGCAATTCTCTGGAAAGACCCCATAATGGTTGGCCAGTGTTCACATGCCTCCCACAGCTCCTGACACAAGCCAGAGCTTCTGAAGTCCACTCTGCTTCTGCCTGGTGGCCAGCCTGTCTTCTGACTTCTAGCTGTGGCTGGAAAGGATGGCTCCAGATGGCCTTCCCATTATTGCTCTGTGCAAGAGGTTGACGGTCACTAACACATAGCTACTTTGGGGCCAGTTTCTCAGCCAAGGACAGAAGTGTGGGTCCAGACTCAGGATTGAAAGTTAGAACTATTCCAGGATAGACCTGGGAATTATGTCTTAATCTCTGGCTCATAAGTAAATTTTTTTTAAGATTTTATTTATTTACCTATTCATGAGAGACACAGAGACATAGGCAGAGGGAGAAACAGGCTCCTCACGGGGATCCTAATGTAGGACTCGATCCCAGGACGCTGGGATCACACACTGAGCCGAAGACAGATGCTCAACTGCTGAGCCACCCAGGTGTCCTAACTGGCTCATAACTAATAAGTTTTCTGAGATAAATTTAGAACCAAACAAGACTCAAGTCGCTTTGCATTGCAGCATTTGTAGGAAGTAGATCATGGACTACCTTTTTGCTGCTATGTATCACATCCATCAGCTTATAGGCAAACTCAAATTATTCTGAATTCAATTTATATTTGGATTTACACTTGCCTTATAGCTTTATGCTGACCTTACTCCCACTAGTTCCCTTACTAGTAGTCACTCCTGCCTTGCTCTCTCCGTGGTTGCTGCTCATTAGTTAATAAACAACCATTTTGGGGATCCCTGGGTGGCTCAGTGGTTTGGCGCCTGCCTTCGGCCCAGGGTGTGATACTAGAGTCCCGGGATTGAGTCCCACATCAAGTTCCCTGCATGGAGCCTGCTTCTCCCTCTGCCTGTGTCTCTGCCTCTCTCTGTCTCTCAGTGTCTCTCATGAATAAATAAATAAAATCTTAAAAAAAAAAAAAGAAAAAGAAACAACCATTTTTAAATGCTACAGGGTGAGAAAGAGGGGTAACAATACATTAGCTCCTCATTAATATGTATAAATTCTCTCAATGCACGGGTACAAGACTCATCACATTTCTCAATTTTCCAAACCAAGGTAAATCTGAATGCATTGGGAAGATATTTAATATTTTAGTTGACAAGAACCTTAGGAGACAAAGTCAATCAGAAAAACTGAAAGAGGCTCTGATCTTGAGTCCATTACAATTGCCACCTAGAGCATCACTTGATGTACAAACTGGTGTCTTTCCCCAAAGGCAGGCATTATGGTACTTCACAGCCTTGCTATACATGGCACCCACTGCTTCTGTGCCCATGTGGCTTGGCCATTGGTCCTACTGAGACTTTCATTTCAAGACTACAGCACTAAAGGTTCATACCCCAGGCATCCACCAACCATGCTGTTAATGTCCTGTACCTCCTGGGATTGGGCAGATAGATCTCCACCAGTGACAACCTAGGATTAGAAAAAAGGAAAAAAGGAGGAAGAAACTGGTTTGCCCTCTCTTCTTCAGCCTCTTGACCCTGAGCTTTAAAAAGGCTTATAACCCTGCCCCAAGGTAAGTGATTTTATGCCTCCTGGACCAACAGCCTGCTCACCCTTTAGAACAGGAAAAGGGAAAAGTTCTTCTCTCATTGCTTAGTAAATGTCTTCATCATGTTATCCTGACACCTGGCCATAAAAGTTGACTCTGAGTTGAAAGGTTATGATTTTTAAACACTGAAAGAAATAGATTATTCCCTGGTAAGATCTGGTCACTATCTAACCAAAATTCCATTGAAGGAAATTACTTTAACATTATTTACCTAAGAAATCCAGATAGCTTATTTTAAGTTTGTGGCTATTTAGCATTCAAAAGAGGGTAAAGATTACTGTGTGCACATGAATAGCAAATATTACATGCCAAAGTTTAGTTTGCCAAAGAAGAAATGACAATGGTGGGCAAAATTGACATAGTTCTATGCATTTTAAATCAGAGAATGTCTAAGTCCTTGGGTTATGGAGTTAGATGGGGCACCTCAGGACTTACAGTGCTTACTACTATAAAACTGGTTTGGGGAAGGGTGTCTAGGTGGCTCGATTGGATCAGCATCAGACTCTCAATCTCAGTTCAAGTCTTGATCTCAGTGTCATGAGTTCAAGCCTGTCATTGGCTCAGTGTGGAGCCTACTTGAAAAACAAAACAAAAGAAAACTGACTTGGGGAAACAAACCCCCACTGGTAGCTTCTCCCATCACTTTAGTCCAGAACTCCATACCCTAAATCTCTTTGAGTCTGGGATGCATATCCCTTCTTGTCTTGTAACATGAAGAGACCCAGTTTCAAGGCACAGGCCTCTGAGAGTGCAGGGTTGTGGTCATTACCCAGCATGAAGTTAGACATTCTGGCCCAGTTCTGATGGACTTAACTGGGGACAAGCCTTCTTTTAGTTCAAAGCCACTACCGGAGCCAGAACCATTGCTTGTCAAACTGTGACTGGATAGCCTCGTCCAGCTTTCAAGAGAAAAGGTCTTAACTTTCCTAACCTCTGCAGCCTTTGCATCTGTTGTTCATGACTTGAAGCCTCTACTCTAGCCAGACTGGAGCCTGGCTCTTCTGATTCCTACTCCAGGGGTCTTTCCCTTCTAGCTATTAGAGCTGCTGCTGCTGAAACTACATTTAATGTCACCCTCAATTAACCTGACAGGATACAGTCTCCCAAACCCCTCCTGGGACTGAGAGAAAAGAAGAGGCTTAGGGTGGGAAACGGAAAAGGCTTTTATGTTCCTGGCTTTTCCTGCAGGTAAATCTCTCAGAAAATTGCTGTTTTATTGTTTCCAGGCATTTGGCTCATATTACACCAACACAAACCTGGAAGTTTCTGTCAGGCCGTCCGTCAGCTTTCACATGATGAGGACCTCTGGGAAACGTGGAAATCACTCGACAAATTGGAAAAGTTAATGACATGGCCCAAGTAAGCACCAAATCTTGGACATTTCCTTCCTGTATCCTTCCCCCAGCTAAAAATGATATGTAACACTTTTGTGAAGGAAACTTTTTAAAAAGCATGTGTGAATATATGTGTGCATGTGCACATATTTGTATGCTCAGAGGGGAGAACCACGCCAAAGCCATGGGGAGTTTCCAAAATGAAATGAATGTTTCTCAGAACATCATTCTTTTCTCTTTGGAAATTGGACTATTTACAACCCAGAATTATTAAAATCTTGACTGCTGTCATGGGTTATCAGATATTTCCCCCATATAAATAAGCCATAAATTTAGTCACTTATTAATTTTTCTCCACACACCCGAATAACATGAGTTGCCCAGAAAACAACATTAATAATTTAGCTGAAAGATAAACCCTCTTCTAATTTTGGAATATGTCGAACGTTTTTCACAAATATTTAATGGATAATGAACTACTGCTTCCCTGAATAAAATCAACCATCACAAGGTAGCAAGACCAACTTCACCTAAATTGCTTCTGGTGTATGTTGCGTATCAAGGCCATAAAATGCTTTGACTTGCCATTGAGATTTTACAGTGCTCCTTGGCAAATTATCCAATATCTTGGATTCCACTGAAGAACATGGCAGGAAGAAACTGGGGCAGACTGAATGGTGATTATGTTGTCATTGTCCTTCCAGATTGTTATATTCACTTTGGCTGTTTTTATTCCAATAAATGCAAACTTTATCCTAGTTCTTTTTTGTTTGTTTGTTTGTTTGTTTGTTTGTTTGTTTGTTTAATTTATTTTTTATTGGTGTTCAATTTACCAACATACAGAATAACCCCCAGTGCCCGTCACCCATTCACTCCCACCCCCCGCCCTCCTCCCCTTCTACCACCCCTAGTTCGTTTCCCAGAGTTAGCAGTCTTTACGTTCTGTCTCCCTTTCTGATATTTCCCACACATTTCTTCTCCCTTCCCTTATATTCCCTTTCACTATTATTAATATTCCCACAATGAATGAGAACATATAATGTTTGTCCTTCTCCAATTGACTTACTTCACTCAGCATAATACCCTCCAGTTCCATCCACGTTGAAGAAAATGGTGGGTATTTGTCGTTTCTAATAGCTGAGTAATATTCCATTGTATACATAAACCACATCTTCTTTATCCATTCATCTTTCGATGGACACCGAGGCTCCTTCCACAGCTTGGCTATTGTGGCCATTGCTGCTATAAACATTGGGGTGCAGGTGTCCCGGCGTTTCACTGCATCTGTATCTTTGGGGTAAATCCCCAACAGTGCAATTGCAGGGTCGTAGGGCAGGTCTATTTTTAACTCTTTGAGGAACCTCCACACAGTTTTCCAGAGTGACTGCACCAGTTCACATTCCCACCAACAGTGCAAGAGGGTTCCCTTTTCTCCGCATCCTCTCCAACATTTGTGGTTTCCTGCCTTGTTAATTTTCCCCATTCTCACTGGTGTGAGGTGGTATCTCATTGTGGTTTTGATTTGTATTTCCCTGATGGCAAGTGATGCAGAGCATTTTCTCATGTGCATGTTGGCCATGTCTATGTCTTCCTCTGTGAGATTTCTCTTCATGTCTTTTGCCCATTTCATAATTGGATTGTTTGTTTCTTTGGTGTTGAGTTTAAGAAGTTCTTTATAGATCTTGGAAACTAGCCCTTTATCTGATATGTCATTTGCAAATATCTCTCCCATTCTGTAGGTTGTCTTTGAGTTTTGTTGACTGTATCCTTTGCTGTGCAAAAGCTTATCTTGATGAAGTCCCAATAGTTCATTTTTGCTTTTGTTTCTTTTGCCTTCGTGGATGTATCTTGCAAGAAGTTACTGTGGCCGAGTTCAAAAAGGGTGTTGCCTGTATTCTTCTCTAGGATTTTGATGGAATCTTGTCTCACATTTAGATCTTTCATCCATTTTGAGTTTATCTTTGTGTATGGTGAAAGAGAGTGGTCTAGTTTCATTCTTCTGCATGTGGATGTCCAATTTTCCCAGCACCATTTATTGAAGAGACTGTCTTTCTTCCAATGGATAGTCTTTCCTCCTTTATCGAATATTAGTTGACCATAAAGTTCAGGGTCCACTTCTGGGTTCTCTATTCTGTTCCATTGATCTATGTGTCTGTTTTTGTGCCAGTACCACACTGTCTTGATGACCACAGCTTTGTAGTACAACCTAAAATCTGGCATTGTGATGCCCCCAGATATGGTTTTCTTTTCTAAAATTCCCTTGGCTATTCGGGGTCTTTCTGATTCCACACAAATCTTAAAATAATTTATTCTAACTCTCTAAAGAAAGTCCATGGTATTTTGATAGGGATTGCATTAAACGTGTACATTGCCCTGGGTAACATTGACATTTTCACAATATTAATTCTGCCAATCCATGAGCATGGAATATTTTTCCATCTCTTTGTGTCTTCCTCAATTTCTTTCAGAAGTGTTCTACAGTTTTTAGGGTATAGATCCTTTACATCTTTGGTTAGGTTTATTTCTAGGTATCTTATGCTTTTGGGTGCAATTGTAAATGGGATTGACTCCTTAATTTCTCTTTCTTCAGTCTCATTGTTAGTGTATAGAAATGCCACTGACTTCTGGGCATTGATTTTGTATCCTGCCACACTACCAAATTGCTGTATGAGTTCTAGCAATCTTGGGGTGGAGACTTTTGCGTTTTCTATGTAGAGTATCATGTCATCGGCGAAGAGGGAGAGTTTGACTTCTTCTTTGCCAATTTGAATGCCTTTAATGTCTTTTTGTTGTCTGATTGCTGAGGCTAGGACTTCCAGTACTATGTTGAATAGCAGTGGTGAGAGTGGACATCCCTGTCTTGTTCCTGATCTTAGGGGAAAGGCTCCCAGTGCTTCCCCATTGAGAATGATATTTGCTGTGGGCTTTTCGTAGATGGCTTTTAAGATGTCGAGGAATGTTCCCTCTATCCCTACACTCTGAAGTGTTTTGATCAGGAATGGATGCTGTATTTTGTCAAATGCTTTCTCTGCATCTAATGAGAGGATCATATGGCTCTTGGTTTTCTCTTGCTGATATGATGAATCACATTGATTGTTTTACAAGTGTTGAACCAGCCTTGTGTCCCAGGGATAAATCCTACTTGGTCATGGTGAATAATTTTCTTAATGTGCTGTTGGATCCTATTGGCTAGTATCTTGTTGAGAATTTTTGCATCCATGTTCATCAGAGATATTGGTCTGTAATTCTCCTTTTTGGTGGGGTCTTTGTCTGGTTTTGGAATTAAGGTGATGCTGGCCTCATAGAATGAATTTGGAAGTACTCCATCTCTTTCTATCTTTCCAAACAGCTTTAGTAGAATAGGTATGATTTCTTCTTTAAACGTTTGATAGAATTCCCCTGGGAAGCCATCTGGCCCTGGACTCTTCTTGTGTCTTGGGAGGTTTTTGATGACTGCTTCAATTTCCTCCCTGGTTATTGGCCTGTTCAGGTTTTCTATTTCTTCCTGTTGCTGTTTTGGTAGTTTGTGGCTTTCCAGGAATGCGTCCATTTCTTCTAGATTGCCTAATTTATTGGCATATAGCGGCTCATAGTATGTTTTTAAAATCGTTTGTATTTCCTTGGTGTTGGTAGTGATCTCTCCTTTCTCATTCATGATTTTATTAATTTGAGTCTTCTCTCTCTTCTTTTAAATAAGGCTGGCTAATGGTTTATCTATCTTATTAATTCTTTCAAAGAACCAACTCCTGGTTCTATTGATCTGTTCCACAGTTCTTCTGGTCTCGATTTCGTTGAGTTCTGCTCGAATTTTAATTAATTCTCTTCTTCTGCTGGGCGTGGGGTCAATCTGCTGTTTTTTATCTAGCTCCTTTATGTGTAAGGTTAGCTTTTGTTTTGAGTTCTTTCCAGTTTTTTGTTTTGTTTTGTTTTGTTTTGTTTTTTCTTTCCAGTTTTTGAATGGATACTTGTATTGCGATGTATTTCCCCCTTAGGACTGCTTTTGCTGCATCCCAAAGATTTTGAACGGTTGTATCTTCATTCTCATTAGTTTCCATGAATCTTTTAAATTCTTCCTTAATTTCCTGGTTGACCCTTTCATCTTTTAGCAGGATGGTCCTTAACCTCCACGTGTTTGAGGTCCTTCCAAACTTCTTGTTGTGATTTAGTTCTAATTTCAAGGCATTATGGTCTGAGAATATGCAGGGGACAATCCCAATCTTTTGGTATCGGTTCAGACCCATTTGTGACCCAGTATGTGGTCTATTCTGGAGAAAGTTCCATGTGCACTTGAGAAGAATGTGTATTCAGTTGAGTTTGGATGTAAAGTTCTGTAGATATCTGTGAAATCCATCTGGTCCAGTGTATCATTTAAAGCTCTCGTTTCTTTGGAGATGTTGTGCTTAGAAGACTTATCGAGTATAGAAAGAGCTACATTGAAGTCACCAAGTATAAGTGTATTATTATCTAAGTATTTCTTCACTTTGGTTATTAATTGATTTATATATTTGGCAGCTCCCACATTCGGGGCATATATATTGAGGATTGTTAAGTCCTCTTGTTGGATAGATCCTTTAAGTATGATATAGTGTCCCTCTTCATCTCTCACTACAGTCTTCGGGGTAAATTTTAGTTTATCTGATATAAGGATGGCTACCCCTGCTTTCTTTTGAGGACCATTTGAATGGTAAATGGTTCTCCAACCTTTTATTTTCAGGCTGTAGGCGTCCTTCTGTCTAAAATGAGTCTCTTGTAGACAGCAAATAGATGGGTCCTGCTTTTTTATCCAGTCTGAAACCCTGTGCCTTTTGATGGGGTCATTAAGCCCGTTCACGTTCAGAGTTACTATTGACAGATAGGAGTTTAGTGTCATCATGATATCTATTCAGTCCTTGTTTTTGTGGATTGTTCCACTGAACTTCTTCTTAAAGGGGAATTTTAAGAGTCCCCCTTAAAATTTCTTGCAGAGCTGGTTTGGAGGTCACATATTCTTTCAGTTCCTGCCTGTCTTGGAAGCTCTTTATCTCTCCTTCCATTTTGAATGAGAGCCTCGATGGATAAAGTATTCTTGGTTGCATGTTCTTCTCATTTAGGACCCTGAATATATCCTGCCAGCCCTTTCTGGCCTGCCATGTCTCTGTGGAGAGGTCTGTTGTTACCCTAATACTTCTCCCCATAAAAGTCAGGGATTTCTTGTCTCTTGCTGCTTTAAGGATCTTCTCTTTATCTTTGGAATTTGCAAGCTTCACTATTAAATGTGGAGGTGTTGAACGGTTTTTATTGATTTTGGGGGGGGGGGGGGATCTCTCTATTTCCTGGATCTGAATGCCTGTTTCCCTTCCCAGATTAGGAAAGTTTTCAGCTAGAATTTGTTCAAATACATATTCAGGCCCTCTGTCCCTTTCGGTGCCCTCGGGAACACCAATTAAACGTAGGTTTTTTTCCTCAGGCTGTCGTTTATTTCCCTTAATCTATCTTCATGGTCTTTTGTTTGTCTCTTTTTTCCTCAGTTTCCCTCTGTGCCATCAACTTGTCTTCTATGTCACTCACTCGTTCTTCCACCTCGTTAATCCTTGTCGTTAGGACTTCTAGTTTGGATTGCATCTCATTCAATTGATTTTTAATTTCTGCCTGATTAGCTCTAAATTCTGCAGTCATGAAGTCTCTTGAGTCCTTTATGCTTTTTTCTAGAGCCACCAGTAGCTGTATGATAGTGCTTCTGAATTGGCTTTCTGACATTGAATTGTAATCCAGATTTTGTAACTCTGGGAGAGAGGACTGTTTCTGATTCTTTCTTTTGAGGTGAGGTTTTCCTTCTAGTCATTTGGCCAAAAGCAAGTTGTATTGGGAAAAGGAGGAAAAGAGAGGAGAGAAAGAAGGAAAGAAAAGAGAAAGAGAAAAAAAAAGGAAGAAAAAAAGAAAAAGAAGAAGAAGAAGAGAAAGAAAAAGAAAGAACGGGGAAAAAAGGGCGGGGGAAGCAAACAAATCAAAAAGCAAAACAAAACATAACATAACAAAAAACCCACGGGGGAGTATCTTCTGATTCTGTGTACTTTAAGTCCCTTGACTTCCCCTGGAAATTGTCCGTCTAGCTGGTCTTCTGGGGGAGTGGCCTGTTGTGCTGATTTTCAGGTGTTAGCACTTGGGGGAGCTGCTCTGCCCCTGCCTGGTGCAGGGCTGAGGGGGGGAGGTTGTTTACCCTGTGAGGCCCCAGGAGGAACAACCCCAGTGGCGGGGCCAGCTCTGGAAGCCCTGGATTCAGCTCCGGCAGGAACTCCAGAGCTCTCCGTCTGCAGGGCCTGGAAGCTGGGGAACGGGGGGGGGGGGGGGGGGGGGGTGGCCATTGATCTGCTCAGCTGGGGCAGGAGCGTCCTCGCTGTCCTGGGCCCTCCCGGCCTCTGCCTGTCCCGGGGGAGGCGGATCCTGGGCTGTGTCCCGGACGCCCTGTGCTCCGGGCCTGCGCTGTTGGAGTCACGCTCCCGCCCCGCAGCCCCCTCCGCGGAGCCACCCCCGAGCCCCCCAGAGCTGCTCCCGCCCCGCAGCCCCCTCCGCGGAGCCGCCCCCGAGCCCCCCGAGCTGCTCCGGGTCCCCGCCGTGCGCGCTGCAGCCCTTAGGGAGCTCGGCGCACTCTCCCGGGGCGCAGGTGTCTGTTAGTGTCCCCGGGAGCCCGAGGGCATCCCCGCCCTCCTGGGTCCTGCTCCAACTCCCTGCGAGCCCCTTTCCCCCGGGAAGGTCGGTGCAGCTCCTGCTCCTCCGGGACGGGGCTCTCCTGTCCTGGGGACACTCGCCCCGGCCTCAGCCCGGCTCCTCGCGGGCCCCTCCCCTCGGAGGCCTTTGTTCCTTTATTTCTTTTTCCCCGTCTTCCTACCTTGATAGATGCGCGAGCTCTTCTCACTGTAGCGTTCCAGCTGGTCTCTCTTTAATTCTCAGACCGAATTCATAGATTTTCAGGATAATTTGAAGGTTTTCTAGGTAATTTGGTGGGGACAGGTGATTTGGAGACCCTACTCTTCCGCCATCGTGCCCCTGCCCCTCTTTATCCTAGTTCTATAATGATGTGTCTAAATATGTTTTATTCCCGTAAGATTCCCTGTCCACAGAAGGAAGACACAGTGAACTTCTTGATTGCTGCAATGCAGACATAATAAGGAGATAGCAGAAAAAATCAGAAACAAGAATTTCCTGCCAGCGTTTATAATTAAGTTCAGCTATTGCAATTGTGACTAAATATAATATTAAAATATTATATTAAAGTAAGTTGTCTGAACTACATAAGTGATTTTACTGTTCCGTATGTTGTTAACAAGGGCAACTTGAGTTTGATTTTGAAGTGTACGCTCACATTGTTCTTAGGAGGTTTTTAGCAGATTGTCTGTAGACTTAAAGAAATTGGCATATTTTATTTCCACTTAGAAGGAAAGAAAAACATTTTTTTTAATGCTAGAATTATTGTTAAAATTAGGTTCTAAGAAGCTTCTGAGGATATTTTTTTCAGAAAATGTAGGGCTTGTGTAGAAGGAATAAAGAGCTACTAGGTGATAAAAATCTAAAAGCTACTCTAGAGATGATATTCAAAGATTTTTTTCCAGCTCCAATTACCCATTAGTAATTTGTAAGAGGGCAGGTGGTGCTGTTAGGGAGTGAATATACCTGTAGTTGGAGAGTGTTCATCCCATTAATATGTAAATTTTACTAAAGATGTTGGTAAATAATCTCTTCTGAAGATGAGTTGAAGTAATTACAGATAACATCTTCATTTGTTCATTATTAGGTTAAACTTTATTAACCTTTCAAAAAGTCAAATGAATTAAAAAAGGACATTTTTAGGGGTGCCTGAGTGGCTCAGTCGGTGAAGCACCCAGGGTCTTGGGATTGATCCCTGCATCAGGCTCTCTCCTCAGCAGGGAGCCTGCTTCTCCCTCTACCTCTACCTACCACTCTACCTACTTGTGCTTTTCTCTCTGTGTCAAGTAAATAAATAAAATCATTCTAAAAATTAAAATTTTTTTCATATGTTCAACCTAATATTTTCCTCTTTTCATTTACCATTTATGTATATCCTTGCTGCATGTCAGTATTTGATGTGGGTTTAAAGTAAAAGATATATTGGAGTGCCTGGGTGGCTCAGTGGGTTAAGTGGCTGCCTCAGCTCAGGTCATGATCCCAGAGGTCCACTCTGAGCAGGGAGGGGAGTCTGCTTCTCCCTTTTCCTCTGCTCCTCCTCCCACTTGTGTTCTTTCTCTCTCTAAAAAAAATAAAATCTTAAAAAAAAGAAAGATGTAATCTATTTGCACAAGGACAAGAGAACAAGGGTTATGTGACAACATGGATAGGACAGTTGTTTCGAAAAATTAGCCTAACTATAACTATTACAATTGAACTGAAAAGTTGACTCAGAATTTCCTAGAAACTGCATTAAGCTAGTTAAGCTAGGGGAGGGGAATGTTCTTCAAGAATCTGGATAAACTGACACCAAATTTCCAGATTGGTTGATTTAGGAGACCAACTTGGGAATGCAGGAAGGTAAAAGAAAACAGGATTTTTTTTTTTTTTTGGATAGGTTACTTCGCTATATATTTCCCTACCCCAGTACAATTTCAATATGGGTTAAAGAGAATGAGTTCTCTCTTTTTTCCCCACTTGTATTGAGATCTAATTGACATACAACATTGTATAACTTTAAGGTGTACAATGTGTTGATTTGACACACTCCTGTATTGCAAAATGATTACCACTATTGCATGAACTAACACTAGCATCATATCACATAATTACCATTTCTTTTTTTGTGATGAGAATATTTAAGATTTACTCTCTTAGCAAATTTGTGCATGAGAAGAATGTGTATTCTGCTGATGGTGGATGGAATGTTCTCTAAATGTTCGTTTCATCTGGTCTAACATGTAGTTTAAGGCCAATGCTTTCTTATTGATTTTCTGTCTGGAGGATCTATCCATTGTTGAAAGTGAGGTATTGAAGTCCCCTACTATTATTGTATTGCTATCTATTTCTCTCTTCAATTCTGTTAGTATTCGCTTTATATATTTAGGTGATCCTAAAAAGAATGCTTTCTAATGTTGATAAAAGACTTCTATAAAACCAACAGGGTTCTCAGTGTGCTTAAATCATTGACCTCTAGAAACACTTAGAAAAGTAAAAAGCATTCATAGTTCTTACATTTTATTCTCTCTGGCTTATTAACTCAACAACATAGGACTTTTTGATGTTTAGATAAGAAATCTTGGAAAAACAGCCGACCACTGAACAAAATGCATAAGGGTAACTCATTAGGCAGCTCACTTCCCTTTGGGTAAACAAAGGAAGTTATAATATATTTTTTCTAACATGATGAAGGGTTAAGTGTCTAAAGTAACAAAGTTGGGCAGCCCTGGTGGCCCAGCGGTTTAGTGCTGCCTTCAGTCCGGGTGTGATCCTGGAGACCCAGGATCAAGTCCCACGTCAGGCTCCCTGCATGGAGCCTGTTTCTCCCTCTGCCTGTGTCTCTGCCTCTCTCTCTCTCTGTGTCTGTCACAAATAAATAAATAAAATCTTAAAAAATAAATAAAGTAACAAAGTCTTTAAGTTTAAACACTAGAAATATTTCTTACCCATCATGGTCAAAAATATTTCCAAAGTATTCTTCATAAGAGCAAATGATTGACCAAAACTTACAAATATATGCAATTTATTATATATTTACAAATACATGTAATATACATATAAACCTGGTCAATATCCACAGAGCAATACCTGTATTGTATCTCTACCTGATAAAATTAATTTGTATCTCTATGGATGAAAATCATTTGTATTACTACCAGTTTTCTACTATTTGCAGAGTTGTAAAATAGCTGAAAACAATAAAAGAATCGGTTAATCCTAGCCAAGATATCTATGCAATGCCCAACATTCCAGTGAAAAAGCACACAGCAATTCTTTCCCATTTCAAAATCTTTCACATTTTCTCCCTGAGAATTCTAATTCCAAAATCAAAGATTTAACAATATATCCATGGATATTTCTCAACAAAAACTAGTGACACAAAAATATTCCCACCTCTGCATATCTATTTCTCTTCCCTTCATGATTACTAAATTTAGGTTAAGTTTGAAGAGTTTTGTTTATTTAAAATTTAAATTTGGTATAATAATTTAAGTGTTAGCATTATCAGTTTTAAAAAGATCATATTTGGATTCAGCATTACCAGAAAGCAATTTATAATTATTCTATTGATAGCTTAAGATCTTGAACAAATTTGTACCTCCTTCTGATAGTTTTCAATAGACAGAAAAGAAGCATTACAAAGACAAGTGTAAGCTAAAATTAGTCTCTTTTTCTACTAATCACTCTATTATAGGCCTATTCCTTCCCTGTCTTCTGATATCAAGGGTATTTTGCACAATTGGGTAAAGCTCAGCTCCAATAATCCTGACAATATTGGCAGAATTTTTCTCCCATAAGGAATCTGAAGCTTCACCGGAGTTCTTCAAATTGTATCTAATTTAATTATAAGACATGCAGAAGTCTGTGTCCAAAATAGCCAAATCTGATTATGAGTAGGGGAGCTTCAGGGATTTCAAAGATCATCTAATTTGACAATTCCATTATAAAGCAGATCCCTCCTGATTAATTTGGCTGGTGTGGTATTATAAAAAAGGAAGGCATATTTCTGAGTCAAAGGACCAAGGGGACCAATTGTTGGCTGGGTGACAAGCAGTGTCTGAGGGCTGTTGGAGATACCTGTAAAATGGGTTGTTTGTTGTCTTTGAGAAGAGAGGGATGGATACAGTGTAGCATCTATAAGAAAAGTAAAATTTGGGCTACTAAGAGTAAATGACAATTCTCCTGTGAGTTGATAGGAAAAAATTATATTAGAGTTCTCCAGAGCAATAGAACTATTTAGATATACATATCCTACATACACAGAGAAAGAGAAAGATTAATAGGAATTGGCTCATACGACTATGGCAACTGAACAATCTCACGATCTCTTGTCTGCAAACCTGCATATTAATGTAAAACTTCTCTCAGATATCAACGCTTTTACACTATTTAGTTTAATACAGAACAGTATTGAAGCAAGGAAGATGCAAAATAGCTTAATATTTCAAAATATTGTTTTGTGTCTGAGAAGATGTAAGGTATCTGAATATCTTAAATAAAATTTATCTCTAAAACATTGAACAGATAGAAGATAGATGCCTCTGAATCTAGAGGAAAGTTTAATGAAACACTGAGTGCTCAGCAACCAGGACTCAAGCTGTGAAGTTTTTCTTCTGCTCCTTTCCACTATGTCTCTGGGGTCCCAGATCTCCGCACTTGAGCATTGTCTTCCCTGATCTCCATTGTCAAGAAACGTCACCTTGTTCTCTCTGAAAAAAGACAACTCAGAGAAGAGGGTGGGCAGGGCTGTCTTTGAAGTTGATTTGAAGAAGAAAAGGCTTGTTATCTATAAAAAATTATTAGAATTGGTCTTTGGGGATAAAACTTTGTCTCTAGAAACTTCCTGTAAAAATATATATAGGCATGTATCTTGAAAAGCTTAACACACCAACCTATTACACATAATAATGACAATTTTACTATTCTATTTAGCTGTTAATTGAGAACTTGTAATGGCTGATTTTATGTATCAACTTGATTAGGCCATGAGATGCCTACATATTTCATCAAAGATTATTCTGGGTGACTGTGAAAAGATTAATGAACTTAACTTTTTTTTTTAAGACTTTATTTATTCAGAGATGTAGAGTGTGTGTGTGTGAGCAGGGCAAGGGGCAGAAGGAGAGGGAGAGAGAATCTCAAGCAGACTCCCTGCTGAGCATGGAGCCTGACCTGGGGCTCTGTTTTTACCACCCTGAGATCATGACCTGAGCCAAAAATCAAGAGTATTTGGAAGCTGAACCACCCGACTGAACCACCCAGGCACCCCTGGATGAACTTAACATTTAAATTAACAGACTAGGGGATCCCTGGGTGGCGCAGCGGTTTGGCGCCTGCCTTTGGCCCAGGGCGCGATCCTGGAGACCCGGGATCGAATCCCACATCGGGCTCCCAGTGCATGGAGCCTGCTTCTCCCTCTGCCTGTGTCTCTGCCTCTCTCTCTCTCTCTGTGACTATCATAAATAAATTTTAAAAAATTTAAAAAAAATAAAAATTAAAAAAAATAAATTAACAGACTAAATAAAACAGATTGCTCTCCTCATTGGAAGTTGACCTCATCCAATCAGTTGAAGGTTTGAATAAAACAAAAAAGTTGACCCTCCCCCTGAGTAAAAGGGAATTCCTTCTGCCTACCTGCCTCAGACTCAAACTCAACATCAGTTCTTCCTGGGTTGCAAGGCTGCCAGCTTTTGTATTAGAATTTCATCATTGGCTCTCCTAGGTCTCCAACTTTTGTGGGGGCTTGTCAGTCTCCATAATCCAGTGAGCCAATTCCTTATTACATATAACATATCTGTTTTATTGGTTTTGCTTCTCTGGAGAACCCTAACATTGGAATCCAGAATATTACGGAATTAATTTCACACACACCAACTTTGAGCAGGTTTGGTCATCCAGCCCTGTCCACTGCACATTTTAGCACAGTTTATGCTCACAATATAAATGTATTACTCTGGCCGGCAACAGAGGAGGAGTGGCTCCAGGGTAAATTGCCTAAAAGGAAAAGTCCTTTGTTGTAGAGACTGACTCAGCCTAAGGAAGGGGTAAAACCAACAGAGTGTACAATAATTTGATGAAAGGATGAAAACATACATACTTTGAATTTTCAATTCCATTTCCCATTAACCAAATTTTAGCTCACTAAAAATGAACAGAAAATGAATAAAATGTTTCCTGTCTTGGAACATTTCTGTTCCAGACGAATGTATCCCATTCAGTGAGTGGTCAACCATTCAAATATTTTGCCTGAAATTTTCCCAAAAAAATAAAACCCCAAATCCAAATATTTTGCCTGAAATCCTTTTGTTTGGAGTAAATATGGTTCATAAAAAGCCAAATCACGGGTAAATTAGGCATTTTAATTTCTCCTATTCGGATGTGTTAAATTGCAGGTAATTAAATACAATAACATTTAGCAATGCCAAGTTTCAAGGAGCTTGAAAGGGTTGATAGATTTGTAATCTTCAAGATAAATCAAGTAATTCAGCACCTTGGGATATCTAATTCGTTTACATATAATAATTAGTATTTTAAAATACGACACCGTTAGACAAGGAAGTTTTAGGAGCCAAGGCACAGGGCTTGGGCAGTTCTTTCAGTATTAGCAGAAGCAGTTGAAACAGGTCCAGTGCCCAGAAAGTAATAATCAGCCCCAAGTGATCCACTTGACAGAGTAGGAAGAGGAGTTTGCTCCTGGAGTCTCGATCATCTCAAGAATTTCAGGAGAAATTCAAACGACAAGAAAAGTTTCAGGAGCCAGCCCGGGGCGCAGCCCGGGCCCCGACCCCCACCCCGACCCCGGGCCGTCGGCGAGGTGCGAGCAGAGCAAGGGGCGCCCCCGAAGCCCCCGCGCAGGGCGGGGGCAGACCCCGGGCGGAGCCGGGACGGGGCTTCGGCAGCTCGGGGTCCCCCGCGGCCCCCCGGACGCCCAGGCTGCAGACTTCCCGGGACGCGGCCGCCACTCTCCTCGGGCGCGCGTGGGGTGCGCACCTGCTCGGCCCGCCCTGCCCCGGCCCGGGGGCGCCCGCGGAGGAGCGGGGCGGGGGGGCGCCAGGCGGGACCCCGGGGCCCCGTGACCGCTCCCGGGAGGCGGGAGCGAGCGGGGCATGCGCAGCGGCGCGGAGGCGGTGGCGGCGGCCGCGGGGGGCGGGGGGCGGGGGGCGGTTCGCAGCCGCCGCTGCAGGCCCGAGCCCCGTCCGCGGAGGATGCCAGCGCCCGGGAGCGGCCAGGGCGGCGGGCACGTGCGTGCACGGCGGCCGCAGTGAACAACCCCGACGTGCGGCCCGGCGCCCTCCGCTGCGGCCCTTCACGGCGAGAACAGCAGCCCCACGTCCTGCCGGCCCTCTGCGGCCCGCCCTTCAGCGGCGGGGGCGCGCGGAGGAGTTGCGAGACCCGCTCGCGGAGGCTTTTACTTCCCGCTGCCGCCCCCGCCCCCCCGGTCCCCTCGGGCCGCCCCCGCCCCCCCGGTCCCCCCGCCCCCCGCCCCCGCGCCGCTGCGCTCCTTGGGCCTCCGTCGCGCTTCCCCGAGCTCGCGGCCTGGCTGGGAAGCGTCCTGGGGAGCTGGGACAGTTTCTCCCAAAGTCTGCGCTGTGGGCGGACTGTTCCCTCTGCATAGGGCTGGGAGGGGGCTGAAGGACTCGTCGTCACCCGCTGCCACCCTGGTCCCCCTCCCCCCGCCGCCCCGTCCCCAGTACCGCCCGCCCCAGAGGGAGGTGTGGAAGGGGCCAGGGGGAGGGGGACCCTGCGCCCAGGGGGGTTGATTTCTTGGGAGTCTTGTGGGATCTGTGTGGGCCTCCTTGGAGTCGCAGGAGGTCCCTGGGTCGCCCACTTCCCTGGGTCTGGGGGAGAACCCGAGGTGTCGAGAACTGGACAGTCTAAGACTTTCCCCTTCTTCCGAGCAATTACCCGGCCCCGTTTTCTACCTGCTGGCAGAAGCCAGAAGCAGCCAGGGGCAGACGAAAAGTAGCTTACCACTTTGTTACTCAGGACAGGTCAGCTCGAACCACCTGGTCGGTTTGCTCCCCTGCCCCCAGAGCCCCATGGGGGTGATGCACAGATGAACTTCCACCTACAGGGGGTCTGTGTCCGAACCAGCGATTCTCAGTCTCCTCGAGGGGCTCTTAGCACTCCCACCCCCCAGGCCTCAGCACCATTTCCCCAGAGAGGAGAGATTACCTTTATTGTCCTGGTCAAGAAGCAAATCTGGTCTCTGTTCCAAAGGGAGGCACTGTCTCAAATATTCTTGAAAAGACATTTCTGGGACAAAACTGTAACAAGAGGCAGTGAAATGACTGGGAATTTCTTCCCAACCCACCTTATAACCTTGGCTGTCCTCCAGTCCTCCAATGTGACCAAACCACTAGCAATCAAGACCCTTCTGGTGTCCCATACAAGCTGGCTTTGCCTCTATAATTTTGAAGTAACTTCATTTCTTTTTTTTTTTTTCATGTCTAATGTGAATGATTTAAAGTATAAAGGGGAATCCAAAAGTTTTTAGGGTGGAGTATATAAATGAGGCTTACTCTTACACTTTCATTTCAGAGGGAACGTGAAAAATTGGCTGTTGTGAATTATCCGCAGGATACACTCTAGCTTAGTTACTCAGAGAAGTTTGGGATGCAGGGAACCTGGTAAGTCCTGCTTTTAGAGTCTGAGTGTGTGGGAGGGATGGCGCTCTCTAAAGAAAGGGTCATATTTCTGGGTTGTGAGGGTTTTGTGTATATGATGTAGATGAATCTGAGTCGTGGGAGGCTCCTTATGAAGAAAACTTTCATCATAAATTCTTTTTTTTTAAATCTTCCTTTGGAGCCACTTGCCTGGTTTTCCTACCTTTGAGGACCCAGTTATCCACTTTTAAAGAACGAACCCTTGATGATTCCAAAGTCATGTCAGTGTTTTTTCTAACAGCAGTAAATGTTTTCTGCTCCAAAACATCCCCTATGATCTGAACCCTGGTCACCTCTCCAACGTCACCCCTACCTCACTCACTTGTTCCAAACCAACACCCGAGATCCCCTGTCCCTCATGCACACCAAATATTTGTGCTCCACCTTGGGGCCTTTGATTTGCTGTTCTTCCTGCAGATATTTGTATCTTGCTCAGTTTTTGCCCTCACCTCCCATCATCAGGGAACCCTTTTCTGATCATTTTATCTTAAAAAGTAAGCACTCCTCCCTGACTTCATCCATACTCTCTTACCTTGCTTTTTCTTCAGTGGCATTTATCGCCATCTGGCATTAGATATTTATTTATTTATACCTACCCTACCCCTCTCACTACCATGTACTCTCCATGAGGGCTATCCCTAGCATCTAGAAACACTTGTGCCACACAAAATATTTTTAAGTAAACTTATTCATCAATAAATGAATAATCTGGGGGGATGTTCAGCAACTTTCCAGATAGTTTTTAAGACAAGGCTGTCTTTTTTTCCTTTTTTTTTCAAATGTAAGAGTAAAGTCTCTTTGGTCTTGCTTCTTGCTTTTCTCTCATCTTGCTGCAAAAGAAAGTGGAGGCAGCCTGGGAGTTCCCTGGACACATCCGAAGGATTTCGGGTGGGGTCCTAATTATTGACTGGCTCCGGGTTCTGAGAATACCTCTGCATCTGTGTCTCTCAGATAAAACCTACTGACTCTGACTGAGGAAGATGAGGATCTTCAGCATTTTCCCATCTTCCTCCTTGTGGACATTATATTAGAGCACAATAACTGGGGTGGTGGGAGTGGGGCAGGGATCTTCCTAAATGTGCAAGGCTGTAGTCATCGTATTTCCTCATTTCAAATGCACAACCACAAGGGTTCTCTCCACACCCCCTCATCAGCATACTGCCTTCCATTTGTGCTGATGTCCAGCTTGTTCTGAGAAGGGGTCACTCTAATTTCAGGCAAAAAAAAAAAAAATAGCCATGAAATACTGTTTTTCTGTCAGAATAAATGGAATACAAGACCTGAAAATGCCCTGTCCTCATAGGAATTAGCATGCCTCTCTACCCTCCATCAGGACTCCAGCAAACACACACCTCAAAGGACAACTAGTTAACTGCTAAAACTAACTGCTTAGCAATCAGTTATAAAGATGACATTTGGCACTGATATGATCTAATTTTTTAATATTCACAGACTTTCTTTTCTGGGGGTTTTCTGCTGGGACATGCCATCTTCAGCATGTGATTAGTGATCTCCTTTGTTTCTTTCTTCCGTGCAGTTGTTACTCTGAGTACTAAGGTGATAATAGTGACAATAACAACCCCTGAACTTGGTCATGGGTGTGGGCTCCTCTTGACCAGCTCCCCTTCCCCTTAACCCCGTGTTTCTTCCCTCAATGTGAGGATATCATGCATTAAACTTGAATCACAACCATGAACTCGGCTTTCCCTTCCAAGTGCGCTGTATGTTTGCATTGGTGCCTGCAAATCACATAGTTGGTACTTTAGATGCATGAAGTGATGATGATTTGCTGATTTGTTTCTGGTACTGGAGGGAATGCAGAAGAAGGGCAACCAAAATGATGAAGGGCCAGAGAGACTCGCCTTAGAGGAAAAACAAGAACCAGATGTTGTTACATATTGATTGAATGATCTAAGGGGACTGTGGAAACCACTTCTGAGCAATTGAGTTGAGAGGATGACAAGAGATGGGAAGAAGGAAAACCACTAGCTTTAGAGAAAGACAGGAGAATGCACTGTGTCTGCTATTGGGCTGTGAAGACACTCAGAAAATATCCTGGAACTCTTCACTTAAGACACCAGAAACAGATGATAAAGGAGCATAATTCAGTTTTTCTTCACGGGATTTTAGCTTAAGTTGCAAGCGGATGTATGTTGTGATACTGGAGAGAGCTGGGTTTGGCTAGAAAATGTGGCAGCTAACTCTCAGCATCCAGACCTAAAACCTACAGATCTCTGGGCTCCCCCTAGCTCTATTAAGTTAAAATTTATGGAGGTTAGCTTGGGGAATATCCATTTTGTAACAAGCACACTGGGTTATTCTTAGATACTCAAAAGTTGGGAAGCACTGGTTATAATAATAGCTAACACTTATTTATGTAGCGTATCCTGGGTACAGCAGTTCCTGATCTAAACATTTGATCATTGAAACCCTCATCACAGCCTCAAGAATTAGGTATTTTATTGCTACAGTTTTTACAGATAAGGAAACTGAGGCACAGAGAGATTAAGTTTCTTGCCCAACTGATGCAGCTAAAGAAGCGTCAGAGCCAGGATTGCCCTTCAATCCTGGCAGGCTCCTAACTCCGTGCTCTTAATCACCATGCCAGGCAGCCTCTCTGGGGACAGTTAACTTTGAAATCCCATCAGCCTCATGGGTGGAACAGCCAGGGAGAAATGATTTATAATGCACTTTTATCAAAAGTGAAATTACCTTTTCATTTTGTTTTTAAACAGAGGTGAATGAGTGTTTTAAGGCCCCATGTTGCATGTGAAATGTGTGCGAACAGGTAGTAATTTGAAAACCCTAGATTTATCCTCTGGTAACTTAGTCACAGGGCTCGTCTTTTTATTTTGGCAGTTAAAAGCTGAAAGAGATTTAATTTTGAAAAGTGGCTTCTTCATTCGAAATAGCAAGAGGCTTTCATGCAAATTTTTATTGCTCTTCAAAAAAATTAGGCAGAGATTGCCTACCTACAAAAGACTTCAGCTCCAGGCTTAACAAATTGGACATCAAGGAAGCATTTTATACAGATCTTTCCAAGCTGATATTCTTTGAATGGTGAAGCCCATACTGTAAATATTCTGGGCCATTTTTATTTTGTTTATTTGTTTGTTTGTTTGTTTGTTTGATGGGGTTGTGGGTTTTGTTTTGATGGCACTTTGTTGGTCAGGATTCTTTTATCAGCTAGTATGGCCATATTTGTCAACTCCTACTATCGACCATAGAATAATAATATTCATAACAATGAACTGAGGCACTCCAAAAGCTTGCATTATTTTCTGCATTATCACAAATGAAGACTCTGCCCACGGGAAGCTTATATTCTAGTAGGAGGAGGCAAAGAATAAATAAACAAATATATAAATAAAAGGCCTACTCTTCCAGACCATGGAGAGAATGGAGGATCCCTTAGAAAAGTATTGAAAGAAAGAACCTGCAGAGCGTGTTTCTTGAAACAAATGAACGAATGCCACAACAGGAATATCATAACATAACATCCGGACAACAGTGAGCGAGCTGACTCTCCCTTGGGAATGCCTACCCTAAAGGGTTTCTTTCCTCAGGTCTTGTATCGCAGCTTCCCAGGAACATGCTTGCCTGCATCCGGCTTAGACAGACTTGATTCCCACCCGGAGCTATTTTCTCTCCCTCAGCCTAAGCAGACAGTCTCTCATTATCCACAAAGGCATTAAAATTCCACTCAGTTTATTTATGATCTCTTCTCTGTGGTGGAAAGGAGACTTCCCTATTGATTAGAATCATTAGAAATTCCTCAGGGAGACAAGGACACATTATGTCTTTCCTGTGTGTTCATGTGGATTTACCAGAAGCCTCTGGGGAGCCATGTGTTCATATGCACAGTTCCTGTTCTAGAAGGGTAACTATCTGCAGTGTTTACAGTGCACTGGCCCTTCAGAAATGGTCTCCAAGTGATTTCAAATAAATAGAAGTGAGTTACATGTAGTGTTACTGAAGCATGTTATTTATTCTGGGTAGGTTCCCTGGAGAAAGCTGACTTGACGCTGTATTGAACTCCCCGCTTCATAAGAAGAAAGTTTTTCTGAGAGGCTTGCGGAAGACTGGGAAAAGGTGAGAGGCAGAGGCAGAGGATCTCGTTGGCCATTGGGGGTTTGTTACTGTCCATAAAGCAGATAGGGATGGGGTAGGACTTTTACAAACCCTCCACAGTCTGGAATTAAAATTTTGGGACTGTTACCCTTAGGGACATTCAGGATAGCGTGGAACATTAATGAAAGTGAAGAGACATTGACAGTATTTCAAGCAAGGCTTCTTAACTTGGGTTTTGGGGTTTGGCCTGGGAGAGAGGTAGTCTTTGAATTCCTTGAAAATACAAGCAAAATGTTGTTCATGTGAGCACACATGTATTCTTCTGGGGAGAATTTTCTTAGCCTTCATCCTAACGACAGGATCTTTAAGAAACCACTTGCTCTTCTCTCCTCCCCTTGGGCATGGATGCTTTTATATTCCCTGGCATAGATCTCTCTTCCAGGGTTATTGTCTTCTTTTTATTTTAACTTGAGCTATTTTTCAAAGAGCATTAAAAGAGAAAACTCTACTTTGCCTACAGCACCAGGTTTCTGAGAGTGTGAAGAAGACACTACCTGTCTCTTCTCCCCTTTCCCTTTGCCCTCTATTCCCAAGACTTCCCTTGCTTTCCAGACTGTGTGCCCCTGAGGCCCTTTCTGGGAAATGGCCCCCTCTCCTGGGAGGGAGCACTAGTGAGCTCACTACTGCCTCTCTTTTCTGGACAATTTTCCAAGAAAGTAGATGGAATTTTACATGAAACACAGGTTATTTGCATTCATATTTGCCACAGTCCGAAGGCTCTCAGTCTCTAAGGGATTGCTTATCAAGACCATCAGGGAGAAAAAAAAATTGTTTTTGTCGGCCTATTTTAAAATGAGAAACAAAGACTAAACCGAACAGAGTTAGAGATCCATAGAGGTGTAAAACCATCATTTCCAACTTCTTACTCAATACAGTAATTATTCATTCATTCAATAAACTTTCATTTAGAACCTACTCTGTGCTGAGTGTGGAGGATACCATGATGAACAAGACAAAGTATGAAAATATTATTAATGATCTAATAAGAAAGACAGCTAAGAAGTTTTAAAAATTGGTTAGGATATAATTGAAGGTGCATTCAAGGTGATATGGGACCTGAGATATTTTGCTTTTTTGATGTATTTCATTTAGGTGGGTGGTCACTGAGATCTTTGCCTGTACATTCCTGGTTATCAAAGCACCTGTCCCAGTTTTTAACTATCAGTTCTTTCTTTGAGCCAAATTGCCTCTTGTTTACAAGTATATTAAGTATAAATACCCAAAGGGTCAGGCTGGTGTACTAATTGAGTGAAGTGAGCTTAGCATTAAGTTATAAATTCAGCAATACTTTGCATATTGAACACAGAAAGTACTTTCCTTTTCCAGAGGAAATATGCTTCCTTCCATTTTTCTTCTTGAGACAGTCATTTTGGCCTGTGTTTTGATTTACTATGTTTATAGTAATATAGACCCCTCAAATATTCCACTCCTCTCTTTACTGTAAGAATAGTAATGCACGAGTAATACTAAATGACAGCTTTCAGCTGAAATCACAAAAGGATTTACAGGGACTATGGCAAATCAGGAACACTTGCCTACTCTAAATGAGTGTCCAGATAATGTAGCAGGCTGGCCCAGTGTGGCTAGTTCTTCTCATATTTCAAGAGAATCCAGAAATACAATTTTTTAAATGTAAAATCTGACTTTTACATGTTGGCATATTAAACATAACAGCCAGTCAGAATAAGTTCACAGACCAGACATGGCCCTAGGACAGCCCATTTGCCACATCTGAGTAGAAAATGATCTCAGTAACTTCAAAAAGAAAACTTCCCCTTTGGGATTTATTCAGAGCAAATATATTCCTTCGGTATTTGATCATTCATTCATTCATTCATTCGTCCATTCATTTATTCTTCTATCTCTGTACTCATGCCAATTTTTATTGAATGTGTGCTATGAGTCAAGCATGTTGCTGGGCACTGGGTATATAGATAAATGTATGATAAAGCCCCTACCCTCAAAGAATTTGCTATTATTTCCATCTTTAATCTTCTCTATGCTGAGCTTTTGACCACACACCTGGAGCCTTGGGGAATGCCTGTTTCCTCTTATCATCACCAGATTTTAAGAGTACAGTTTAGTTAGTCTGAAAGACTTAGCCTGCAGAAGTGTAAAACAGTGTTAATTTGGCCATGATGAAGGAACAGAGAAAATTCTCTTCCCTGAGGACAAGGACCTTAGGTCATGTCCTTCTCTTCAGGGCTTTTCTGGAGCCATCCCACCACTCACATGAGCCTTCCTCATAGGGGATGGGCAGGTATTCACCTGCCATTCACCCAGCCCATCACCCCTTCCTTATCTCGTCTGGGTGCTGCAGTGGGTTATTCACACCATGGCCAAGTCTCACTTCAGAGCGGATCCTACCCAGCATTTCATTTTTTCAGCCTCTGGTGGCAACATGATTACTTCCATTTATTTCAATGGGAACAAAAATGGAGTGGACAACAAGCTCTCTTTCTTGTTCCAATTAAATTGATTTTGTTATTCTATGGTCTGAAGTGTTCAGAATCTAGAAGTTATAAGTCATGATATATCAAGTGTTTAGAATTAGCATATGTCATCACCAAATTACAAATCCACCATAATTGTTTCTGAATATTCCAGTGGGGATGAAAATGGAGTAATCAACAAGATCTCTGTTCTATTCTGTTTAGACTGCCAAACCTGTTTAGCAGAATGTAGCTCATGGTGTTTCAATTTCTGTAGGTTGTAATCAGTAATTCTGTAAAGGATTTTTCCAGCAGGTGGTTGTTATATTCTAGGTGTACCACGAGGCCCAAGGTATCCAGATCTGTTCAGTAACAAGCCATATTGTTATGTGCCTATTCTGTATACTTTTCTCACTTTTAGAAGCGAAAGCACTTTTAAATGAGCTGGTCTTAAACTTTTTAATTGAAACTATGGAATATCTCCCTAGAAAAATGCATATCAACCCAGTATTATTAATATAATTTCAGGCATATATGTAACGGTAGCAAGTAAAAAGAACAAGGGTATAATGTCCTAACTACAGAACTATTGGCCTTTAGTCAAAACAGGAGGAACAGATGAGTGTGGCCCCTGCTGAAGGGAATTGCCCGATTTCCTTATATAGAAACAATTCTACTTTAAAGGTAAAAGAAAATTTTTGCAGCTTTGAATTGTTAAAATATCTTTTTAAAAATACCCTTAGAAATATAAATTTTACCAAACTAATAAATGTTCACTGAAAAAATATAAAATGAAGATAACTCATCCCCCAAATAAAATTATTTATAGTCTCAAAACCAAAGAGAACTGCTGTTAATATTTTATTATGTATCTTTACTGACTTTTTCTATGTTCATAGTCATTTTTACTAAAATAATTATGGTGATGATAATTACTTAAAATTATTGAGTACTTAATATGTTCTAATCATGTTAGATGCATTGGCTTAGTAAAACTCCAAACAACCTTATTAGGTAGTTTCTGTTGGTTAGTCTATTTTACATATGGTAGAATTGAGGTGCAGAAAGGTAAAGTAACTTGCTTAGCATATACAGCCAGTAAATACCAGAATTATGATTTGAACCCTGGGAGCCTGACACTAAAGACTATGCTCTCATGGTGTAAATATTGTTTGAAAATCTGTTTATTCACTTCAAAATTTATTTTGAACATCTTCCCATGTCACTGAAAATTTTATGCCTGGATCATTTAAAAACACCCATGTAGGGTTTATTTATAAACATATATCCATATTTATTTATCCAATGCCCTACTGATGAAATCCAACTATTTCAGCTTAGAAATTTTAAATAAATCATGATGTACACTCTTAAGTCTTTGCTTATCTACTTAATGATTAGGTTAAAATAGAGAAATTGCTAACAGAACTTAGATTTACAACTTGTTATTTCTTAGTAACCCACACTTCTTAAATGAAAAGAATCTTGAACTAGATTTTTAGAAATCTGGACCAGTGTCATGTTGAGGAATGTTTCCATCTCATGGCTTCTAATACTCTCTCATGTTCAGTTCATTTCTGGGGACCTACATGATCCTGGTGAAAGGGACAGACATCACAGTGTTTGGTTTATCATCTTTTTTTCCTATTCCAAAACAAAAGAAATCCTTATTTTCCTATTTTTTGAAAGATTTTATTCATTTATTTGAGAGAGAGAGAGAGCACAAAAGCAGGAGGAGGGGCAGAGAGAGACTCTTGAGCAGACTCCATGCTGACCACAGAGCCCTATGTGGGGCTTGACCTCACAATCCTGAGATCATGACCTGAGCCAAAATCAAGAGTCTGATGCTTAACCTACTGAGCCACCCGGGTGCCCTTATTTTCCTATTTTTATATCAAGTAGCAGGAAGAATGTACAGAGACATTTTCTTAAAATACTGGATTTCAAATTTTCATTAAAAATATAGTAATAGGGGTGCCTGAGTGGCTCAGTCAGTTAAATAGTTGAGTGTCTCCCTTCAGCTCAGGTCATGATCTCAGAGTCCTGGGATTGAGTCCCAGGTCAGGCTCCCTCTCAGTGGCGAGTCTGCTTCTCCCTCTCCTCCCTGTTCATGCTCTCTGTCACTAGCTCTCTCTCTCTCTCTCTCAAATAAATAAATAAAATCTTTAAAAAATATATAGTAATAAACTGAGCACCTGGGGGGCCCATAATACAATATGAGAATTAGTGTAATTATGTCTTTCAAAGAATTGTATCCTGTGTGATTTGTATCCTGTGTGATTTGGCTTCTGGAAAGTGATCACAGAAGGAAAGCTCTTGTGTTTGTCACATGTCATAAGCATATGGATATGTCTCATAGTTGAAGACAGACCGATGAGAAGCCCCACGCTTTGCCCCACGCTCATCTTCCTCATCTCCAAATGCTGCCTCCTGTTCAGGTGCACCATCTGACCTATACTTTCCCCACAGCCTTCTTAGACCCTCCTCCTTCCCCGTGTGGAGCCCCTGGGCAGGTACTTCTGATGTGACAAGGCAGCAATGAGGCAGATAGTAATTATCGAAGACACCAGTCATTAAGCCTGTTAGAACTAATGACATTAGTAATTAAGCCTATTAGAATGCCACAAACCACACAGGAAGATCAGTTGATACTTTTTTAGTCAGATGTTATATTCAAATAAGAACTTTATTTAGCAGCCTATTTTCATTTTTAAAAATTAAGCATATGCATTTTTACCTGTAGGTTATTAATGATGAGAATGGCTAAGGCATATTAAAAGTTTGAGCACATACTGCAATTTTCTTCCTCTATTAACTCCATAAATAGAAGCCATTTGACATGCAGACTTTTAAGTTTTTAATGGCAGTAATTATAAGGCCTTATCTCTTTTGAACTTTTTCTTTTTTGCAGTTGATTTATTCTCCTGCCTTGTTAGATGAACAATTTTATCTTAAAAAAAAAAAAAAAAAAAAAGACTTAAAAAAAATCCTGTCTTTATTCTCCCTGTCATGAAGAAGAGAGACATGTAACTGAGTGGCAACAAGCCCAGGCAAGTCATTACATTCTGGTCACCTTCCTGCCAGAGCAGGTGATCCTTGGAGACCGTTGCCTAGCCTGGCGCTGTGTCAGTTCTCTCTAAATCCCAGAGAAGGAATCAGAGGCAAGGGGTACAGTTATCACTTTGACCCAAGCTGACACCAAGCACACATTTGAATGTGAAGGCCCGGGAGCACCCCAGAGCTGTGAGTCGGAGGACCTCTCCTTACCCCTTTTGAGAATGCTTTTCCTCTCTTTAGTCTCCACCGATGCAAATAATTGCTGTGTCTGCCTCATTTTTCAGAGATGCACCCCTAAACCCCTCTTGTTTCCACTCCTTTCTTATATCGACCTCGTCTCTGCCTTCTAAATTTCCTTCTGCTTTGCCGCACTGACAACAGAAGGATGCGACAACTGACTGCAGATGTGCTCTCTCATTTGGCCCAGTCAGAGCTATTTTAACGTCCCCATTAAAATTGTCCCCAGTGAACTCCCCAGCCCCCACTGTTACTATACTCCTTTCTCTCCTCTTCATCCTGTCCTTGTTGAGCCAGGCCTTTCTCAGAAAGGATGATTGTCTCTTTTGTTCTCTGAATAATCCTTCTTAGTTTCTTCATAATGAACTAGCACATGTTTTATGGAAGGAATAATACTGCCAGTATCTGGTTGAGAAAGCCTATAACTCATAGTTTCAAATTCTGTGCCTTTCAAAACATGTAATGCAACTCTGCAAACATTGATGCTGGGGAATGTCCTTAAAAAGGCACAACTGCTGATTGACCCACGAGCTGGCCTTGGGCACTCACAGGCTCCTCACTCCTTCCCCTGTCCTTGGAATGCAGATTCCACTTGCCTTTCTGTCTCCCAGAGGCTGCTCCAAGGACACCACCTTGAGATGGTGATGTGGTATTGAAAACACCTGCACGGTGTACGTGACTGAGCCCAGTTAGGGCCTCTTTATAAACTCTTAAGATCTGGAGGGTGGGGGGCACCTGGGTGGCTCAGTAGTTGAGCATCTGCCTTTGGCTCAGGGCATGATCCCAGGGTCCTGGAATCAATCCTGCATCAGGCTCCCTGCAGGGAGGCTGCTTCTCCCTCTGCCTGTGTCTCTGCCTCTCTCTCTGTCTCTCATAAATAAATAAATAAAATCTTAAAAAAAAATGCCATGAATGTGTATAACAAGGAGATTGTCTATGAATGGTTCATGTTTCTTGAGTGCTGACCACATATCATCCTAGTCTCACAACAGCCCTGTGTGTGAGACAAGGACTGTTCCTATCTTCATTTTACAGAGGGGGGATCTAAGGCTTAAAGAATAACTAGCCCAAAGTGAACCAGGTAATGAGGGAGATAGCCAGGGTTTGGATCCAAGATTGTGTGACCCCACATCACTACTCTGTGTGTACCCTTCCTATGGAAGGTGTGCAGGACAAGAGTCAGGAGACCTCCTACCACATCTGCTTCAAGGCTCACATCTGCACCATGAAACCAGTAAAATTTATTCCTAAATTAAATCCAGGCTGTGAGAATGAAGTGGGATTTCTTTACCAGACATTTTTCAGAGAAAACATTGTTAATGAAAGATCACTCTCTTTTTCTTTTCTTTTTAAAAAGCTATAATACCTAATACAAAGTAGAAAAAAAAAACAATACAGAGAACAAATTGGTGGTTTTCAGAGGCAGGAAGTGGCGGGTGGACAAAATTCATGAAAGGGGTCAGAAAGTCCAAGCTTCCAGTATAAAATAGATAAGCCACAGGATGTAATGTGCAGCACGGTGGCTATAGTTAATAATACTATATTGTATATTTGAAAGTCACTAAGAAAGTGGATCTTAAACATTCTTATCACAAGAAAAAAATTTTGTAATTATGTATGGTGACAGAAGTTAATTAGGCTTATTGTGGTGATCATTATGCATATATATAAGTACATAGTCATTAGGTTGTATTTCTGAAACAAATATAATTTTACATGTCAGTTATACCCCAATAAAAAATAAAATATAAAAATTTTTAAGATTATGTTAAAATGACTAAAACAAAGTTCAAAGAAAAACACAGTAAACACCTGTGCTCCCACCACCCAGGTCTATCAAGCCTTGAGACTGAAACATACCTACCGCATCTTTAAAAAAATTATACACTTTAAATCTCTTGTGCTACCTCCTGCATCAGTTGCCTACCTCTCATCAGTTGCAATAAATATGATCTTGAATTTGCTGTTTATCATTCCTGTGTATATTTTATTACTCTCACTCTTTAAGTATATAACCGTAAGTAACAAATGGCATTGTTTGACTCATTTTCAAACTTTGAATAAGTATTATCAGTATAGTTATCATTATATAATTTTTTTTCTTAATCCAAGTTAGATTTTGAGGTTTACCCATGTTTTTTTTTTTTTTAATTTTTATTTATTTATTATAGTCACAGAGAGAGAGAGAGAGGCAGAGACACAGGCAGAGGGAGAAGCAGGCTCCATGCACTGGGAGCCCGACATGGGATTCGATCCCGGGTCTCCAGGATCGCGCCCTGGGCCAAAGGCAGGCGCCAAACCGCTGCGCCACCCAGGGATCCCAGGTTTACCCATGTTAATACACATAATCAAAGTTCATTACTTATAACTGTTGGATAATGTTTCATGTCCACAACTTATTTATCTATTCTCCTATTAGTTATTAGGTTTTTTTCCACATTTTTGCTATTAAAAACTATGCTTTCATAGTGCATAGTGTCTATGTGCATGCAGATAAGTTTCTCTACAGTACGCACCCAGAAGTAGAGATACATGGAAAACTCATGCCCCGTGTGCCATTTTCAGAGAGGCAGAGACACAGGCAGAGGGAGAAGCAGGCTCCATGCACCGGAAGCCCGACGTGGGATTCGATCCCGGATCTCCAGGATCAAGCCCCGGGCCAAAGGCAGGCGCCAAACCGCTGCGCCACCCAGGGATCCCTATATAGAATTTTTAAATCAGAAAGTTATATAATAATATTATTTAGAAACATGGATGCAAATACTTGAAAAAAGTAATATGGAGGTTTCTCAAATATTGAAAATAAAACTATCATATAATCCACAATTCCACTTTTGGGCATTTTTCCAAAGGAAATGAAAATACTAATTCAAAAAGATATATCCCCTCCAATATTAATTGCAGCATTGTTTACAATACCCAAGACATGAAAACAACTTAAGTGTCCATCAATGGATAAATGCATAAAGAACATAAAGAGACAGATGATAGATAGATGATAGATAGATAGATAGATAGATAGATAGATAGATAGATAGACAGAAAATGGAATATTATTCACCCATAAAAAAGAAGGAAACCCAGCCATCTATGACAACACAGATGGAGCTTGAAGGCATTATGCTAAGTGAAGTATATCAGAAAATGACTAATATCATGTGCTCTCTTATATATAGAATCTAAAAGACAAATGAATAAAATCCAAACTCATAGATACAGAGAACAATTTGGTGACTGCCACAGGGGTGGGATAGAAAGGGGGTAAAATGCGAGGATGGGATTGGAGCATACAAACTTACAGCTATAGAATAAGTCACAGGATGTAAATTACAGTACAGTGATTATATATGATGATATTGTATATTTCAAAATTGCTAAGAGAGTAACTCTTAAAAGTTCTCATCACAAGAAAAAAAAATTTGTAAACATGTTTGGTGACAAATATTAGCTACACTTGTTATCATTTCACAATATATACAATTGTCAAATTATTAGGTTGTGTACCTAAAACTAAATAATGTTACATGTCAATTGTAACTCAACCAAAATATTTTTAATTTAAAAAAAAAAGTTAAAAGATGAAAATGGTTGCTTCTAAAGGCAAGACTAGAGGCTGGGCAGTGGATTGCTATTTCTTCTTGCAAGCTCTGTCTCTCCATTTGACTTCATTTTCCTTCAATTCCATGTGTGATAGTGACTGATGGGGCTCTCCATCAGCACGGCCCACACCAGCCTGGGAACCCCCAGGCTTCCTCACTGCCAGTGCACCATCTTTGAGAATCAGAAGCGTTGGTTCCCTCACAGCAAGATTTGAAACATCTGCCACTCTCCCTTGCCACCAGACCATGCTCATCAATTCCTCGTGTCCCCATAAACGATGTGGTCTGGGTTGAGGGACTGGGCTGGGCTCCTCCACCATGTAAGTTTTCAGTGTTCAGCATCCCCCAGTGCTGGATGGAATGATTGGAGAAATAAAGCACTGAGATGGTTCTTTGTGACATCCTCACCTCTCATCCTTTCCCTCCTTTACTCCCTCCTTCTTTCCCTCAATTTCTGCCTCATGTTACAGCAGATCTTAAAAAGTAGCTAGAGGAGGAAGCAGAAGTCCTCCTGTCTGCTGGTCATTTGGTAACAGGAGGTGTGTGTCTGTGAGGCTTCAATTAAGAAGAGCAAACATTTTCTTGCTTTTGTGGTGGAAGAGCCCCAGGCATCAGAGAGCGGTACCCTTGGGTTTTACCTCCCCCTTCCCCTTGCTCCCTCTCCCTAGTCTTTGTGTGTGACAGGAATTTACTATAGCACAAATACGAAAGAAAGCCCAGGAGATTCTCTCAGAAATGGTTAAAGAGGCAGGAATACGATTTTAGAGCATGGGGTTTTCCAAAGCCTTTAAAATTTTGTTGTCTTCTTTGACCCAACTGTAAGGGATTGACATAGATCTATAAGCACAGGGGCTCACTTAATTAGACTCTTATAATAGGCAAGTAAGATTTTTAATAAATAAGGAAATTTTATCTACAGCATTAATACTTTACCAGTCCAACTTAGATCTTTTGTTCAGCGTCTGAAAACTGTCTTTTCAACATCTTTGTTTCTAAACATTCCTTCCTTTACTTTCCTCCATTTATTCAAGGATTCATTCATTATTTTTTGTGCATCTACCACGTGGCTGTCATGCTCTAGGCATCAGGGATGTCCTGGTGAAGAAGCAAGACAAGGTCCTTATCCTTGTGTAGCTTCCGCTCCAGCAGAGAAAGACAGACAGTAAAGAACCAACACTGAAGGAGCAATGTCAGTGCCATGGAGAGAGGGAAACAGGATGGGATGGAGAGTGATGGGTCAGCATGGCTGGTCATGGCAGGCCTCCCTCAGCAGGTGAGGTCTGAGCGGAGACATGAGTGAGGGGAAGAGCAGCCCTGTCAGAACCTGTCAGAGGGTCCTAGGCTTAAGAGCAATGAGCAAGTGGGGAGCAGAAGCAGTGAAGAGAGGAGGTGGGCAGACCCAGCAAATGAAAGGCCATTTTGACTGTGAAAGCAAGTTTGGGTTCTATTCTCAGTGAAATGAAGAGACTTTGGAGTTTGCAGTTTAAAAGCTTGTAAGCAGTATGGTGACATGACAGGATTTGCTTTAAAGATCACTCTGATGGTCATGGGACAAATTTGCTTTAAGGGACTGCAGTGAAGCAGGCAACCCAGTTAGGAGACTGTTAAGCTGTCAAGAATCTTGGACTAAGGTGGCAGTGATGGCAATGAAAACTTTATGGACAATTAGGGATGTATTTTGGACATAGAGTCAACGAGAGCTGCTAACAATGGGATGAGGAGGAGGGGGAGAAGCCAGGATTCCTAAGTTTCTGGCTTGAACAACTGGGTGGATGGGGAAGCTCTTTATTGAGATAGAAAGATGAGGGGAGGGATTTGCTGGGGCTAAGAGTTTAGGGTGTGGATATAGTCACAGAAGGCATAAGATCCCCGAGGCAGAGAGAAAAGGGATTGGTTGTTTAGAAGAGTGATGGAGAAAATGAATGAGGAATTGGGAGAATGTGGGTGACTTTCAGTGTGGGAATTTCTGCAGAACGGTGGAGGGAAAGTCAGACTTCAAGTAGGTGGTGAACACCATGAGGGCAGGGAACATATTGGGGTTGGTCACAGTTGTATCTCCAGTTCCTGGCACAGGGCTTGGCAAATGGTAGCCACTCCATTATTTGTGACATGACAGTTCACAGCTCAACAATATTTGCTGAATACTGGTTACGTGTCAGGCGTCATTCCAGGTGTTAAAAAATATGAGGATAATTTATGTGGTGTTTTCTCCTTTGGAGAAAATAATGAAATGCTAGGTCTAAGAAAATAAAATATTAATGTAACACTTAAGAGTTTGGGTGTCCAGTCCAACAGTGCTGGTCAGAATATTTATATGCCTCTTTGAATCCCCTGAATTTTAAATACCTTGTGATTTCACTTTAGTGCCAAATATGAAATGTTCTCTAAATCCAACTCTATGTAACTTGATCTATACGCCTTTCTGCCTCTAATTTCATCGTGTGAGAGTCTATTTTATGACAATATAACAATAAACAAAATAACACCCTGCCCTCATGGAACTCAGCTGGTTAATGTTCATGACTTATTACTTAAAACGGACTCACTTTCCATCTTTTGTAGATGAAATATCAGATTTTCACACAATGAATCTTAAAATCTCTCCTGCGCACCTTGCACAAAGACATGTAAATCAATTTTTGTAGACAGGGTTGGGTTTAGAGAACATTTCATATCTGGCACTAAAGTGAAATCACAAGGTATTTAAAATTCAGGGGATTTAAGGAGGCATATAAATATTCTGACCAGCACTGTTGGACTAGACACCCAAACTCTTAAGTGTTACATTAATATTTTATTTTCTTAGACCTAGCGTTTCATTATTTTCTCCAAAGGAGAAAACACTGCATAAATTATCCTCATATTATTTAATCTTCTAAGGTACAACATTAAAGTTTTATTCCATACATATGGTACTAGATGGGCTAAATGTGTTTCAGATCATCATTAAAAGCCTCATATTACTTTTGGGAGAAATTCAGTGAACTAGTGAAGTGAGATTTGCAGGTGACAAAAAAAAAATCTGTGATTAAATTATGTGTTGTTAATAAACAATATTCTCTTCAAAACAAAATTGTTGTGGTTCACCCCTTCCCCCCATTTCAAACACTTTTCCTTTTTGACTGAATTCAGATGAGTAGCTCTTGACTTCATTCACCTGCTACCTGTCAAAAATGAAATAACTGAATGAAAAAAGTGTGAAAAATGAGCCTACACAGAAAACACAGCCACCAGCTGAAGTGATGTTTGTAGAATCATGTTTGCCTAACAGATTCATTCATCTCTTTACATGGAAGTTTTTTAGTAAAAGTTTAAGTCTAATTAATAAGTGAATTTTTCTTACCTCAGAGCACAATGTCATGAAAAGAAATCTAACTTCAGATTTTTAAAAAGGGTTCTTTTTCTTCCAACTTTTCTGTGACACTTCTAATTTCTTTCATTTCCTCCATTCATTTTCACATGAATTCTCTCTTTTTAAAGGTATGTTAGGGCAGCCCGGGAGGCTCAGTGGTTTAGTGCCGCCATCAGCCCAGGGCCTGATCCTGGGGACCCAGGATCGAGTCCCACATCGGGCTCCCTGCATGGGGCTTGGTTCTCCCTCTGCCTGTGTCTCTGCCTCTCTCTCTCTGTCTCTCATGAATAAGTAAATAAAATCTTTTAAAAATAAATAAATAAATAAATGTGTGCTAGGAGATGCCTAGGTAGCTCAGTTGGTTGGGGGACTGACTCTTGATTTCAGTTCAGGGTCATGATCTCAGAGTTGTGGGATCAAGACCCATATCGAGCTCTGTGCTGAGTATGAAGCCTGCTTGGGATTCTCTCTCTCTCTCTCTCTCTCTCTCTCTCTCTCTCTCTGCATGCCCCCACAAAAAACATGCAAGGACATATGTTCATTGTAGGCAAAAATATTCCAGCCTTTAGTTGTAGACCTTATAATGGCTACCTCAAGAACATTTTCCAAAAAAAAAAAAGAACATTTTCCATCAACTTGGTGAAACAGGAAGGTGGTGGTGGTGGGCACTACTGGAGTAGTAACTTTGTCCCACCATTTTTACTGGCACAAACCAACTAACAAAACTATTATACTATCATTTATTATTTGTGAATTTGAACTTTTGTAATTAGGTGCATACATATTTATGATTACTATGTCTTCTTGATGAATTAACCATGAATTAACCATTCATCATGATGGCATAACCTTCTGTTTCAACAGTAATATTCCTTGTTCAGAAGCCTAATTTGTCTGATATTAATACAGCCACTACAGCTATTTTGGATTAGTATTTGCATGGAATATTTTCCAGACTTTTGATTTATCTGTGTCTTTATACTTAAAATGGATTTCCTTTAATACCAAGATCCATGGAATTTTGTCCTCCTTTTATTTCATCCATTTTAACAATCTTTGTCTTTCCATCAAAATGTTCAGACCATTAATATAATTATAAATATTGCTGTATTTAAATCTGACATCTTATTAATCATTTTTTGCTTGTCCCCTATGTTCTTTTCCCTTTGTTCCCCTCCCTTTATTGGCCTCCTTTGGATTTATTTAATTATTTTTCATGATTCTTTTTTATCTCCCCTATTAGCTTATTAGTTATACTTTTTTTTGGTTCTGTAGAATTTACATTACATATTTTTAGCTTACTGCAGTTCACTTTCAGACACTACTACAGTACTTCCCATGTAGCATCTCCCATTTTCTTCTCTTGTCCTTTGTGCTACTGTTCTCATTCATTTCACTGCAGTATATTTTATAAGATGTACAATGCCTTTTTAAGGATTTCTACTTCAGACCATCATCTTTTAAAAAGGTTAAAATTAGGGATCCCTGGGTGGCGCAGCGGTTTGGCGCCTGCCTTTGGCCCAGGGCGCGATCCTGGAGACCCGGGATCGAATCCCACATCAGGCTCCCAGTGCATGGAGCCTGCTTCTCCCTCTGCCTGTGTCTCTGCCCCTCTCTCTCTCTCTCTCTCTCTCTGTGACTATCATAAATAAATTAAAAAAAATAAAAATAAAAATAAAAAATAAAAAGGTTAAAATTAGGGATGCATAGGTGGCTCAGTCGGTTAAACATTCAACTCTTGATTTCAGCTCAGGTCATGATCTCAGGGCTGTGAGATGAAGCCCTACATCATATGTGCTGGAGCCTTCTTAAGATTCTCTCCCTCTCCTTCTGCCCTCCTCCTTTTCTCTCTCCTTTTCTAAAAAAAAAAAAAAAAAGGTTAAAATTAAGAAAAATGTTTTTCATATTGACCCACATGTTTTTCTGTTCCCATGCTCTTTATTTCTTTGTGTAAATAAAATTTTCTATCTTGTATCAGATTCCTTCTGCCTGAAGAATTTCGTTCACATTCTTTTTGTGTACATCTGCTGGCAATTAATACTCTCAGCTTTTGTTTGTCTGGAAAGAATTTCATTTCATTCTCATTTTTGAAAGGTATTTTTACCAGATATAGAATTCTGACTTCTTTTTTCTTTCAGTTCTTTTGAAAAAAATGACTTCATTGTCTTTTGCATGCCTAATTCTGATGAGAAATCTGTTCTACTTTCTATCTTTGTGTCTCTGTAGGAAATGTTTCTTTATTCCTTCTGTCTGGATTTCAGCCATTTGACTATGATATACTTCAGTGTGTGGTTTTCTTGGTATTTATACTACTTCTGCTCTCTGAATTTCTTAGATCTGTGTGGTTTGTTGTCTTTTGTTAATTTTGAAAATAATTTCTTCAAATAATTTTTCTATCCTGTTTTCTATTTCTTGTCTTTCTGAACTCTAAGTACACTCACATTAGATAATTATTGCCCTCTGGCTCGCAGATATATTCTCTTTACTCCACTCCTTATTTCCTTTTGTGACTGACTCTGAATCATTTCTACTGATCTATATTCAAGTTCACTGATTCTTTTCTTTGCTGTGTCTTGTCTGCTGATAAGCCTCAGGAAGGAATTCTTTATCTCGAGTATATACACTTTTAGTTTTCAGAGTTTCTTCTTGATTCTTTTTATTGTTTCCATCACTCTGCTGAAGTTTTCCATTTGTGAATGTGTGATGTCTTCCTTTTCCACTAAAGCCTGTAATACATTAATCACAGTTATTTTAAAGTCCCATTTGATAATTCCAACATCTGGGTCATTTTGGGGTCTGAATCTGATTCCGTTAACTGCCTTCTTGCTTGATAATCATTTTTTTTAAGATTTTATTTATTTGTTCATGAGAGACACACAGAGAGAGGCAGAGACAAAGGCAGAGGGAGAAGCAGGCTCCCTGCTGAGAGCCTGATGTAGAACTCCATCCCAGGATCAAGCCCTGAGCAGAAGGACAGCTGTTTAACCACTGAGCCAGCTAGGCGTCCCCTTTTTTCTTTTTCCTTTTTGGTATGTCATACTTTCATTGAATTAACAGATACTGTATATAAAAGACCAATGTAGACAGACTTACACATACCTGACAATGGGCACACTACTTTTTCTGTAAGGCTAGTGGTTGTTAGTAGTTGAGCTAGATATTGTCATTGTTATTGTTATATTATTGTTACTACAGTTACCTTCAGCTCACCAGTCTTCAAATTTGGCCAATGGTAGGCTGCTCCTAATTTGTACTTAGAGTGAAGCCTGGATTGCCTGAGGGTTTCAGTTTTTGTTTTGTGTTTTTACAGCTTTCCCATTCTGCTCTCAGCTATTAACAAGCCCTGTCTGCTTGCATGCCTGCAGGGAGAATGGTTTGCTTCCTCTCCAAGAAGCAGATTACAATTGCTTGTTATTTGGTGGAGGTTTATAGTAGGGTAAGTAAGATTAGAAGGCCTTGTTCACCTGAAGTCTGGAAGTGGGGCTTGCTTAATGTTCCAGACTTACCCCCCTATAACATTCCATGCCGCTTCCCCCATCCTCCTTTGTGTTTGAGGGGATGCTTTTGGGGATATATCTTGAATGAACACAGATTCCTGCCCATCTCCTAGTGGTAGCTGACCTCTGCTTTGTATCAGGCCTCAGGTAGCTGTCTCACCAGCCCCTCAGCTGGAGAGAGCTTTGCTACTAGCCCTCTTTCTGCTACAGTAGAAATTAAACTCAATATGGAAACTCAATTAAGAAGAGCAACATTTTGCAGCTTTCCTGGTGGAAGAGCCCCAGGCATCAGACCATAGGCCCCCTTTACTTTCTAGAGAAGGAGAGTGGTCATCCTTTCTCTGGCTCCCCACCCCCACCCCCTTGTATGTGACAAGAATTTATTACAGAGTGTAAGTATGGGAGGTAACCCAGGGGACTCCGCCTCTCAAAATTCTTTGGAAGAGGCAAGGAAATGCTTTATCTCAGAATTTTCTGAAGCCTTTCTGTCCATTTTTTCCCCTTAACATGACTCATCAGAGTATTAACATGAATTTATGAACATAGGCACCTTCTAAATCAGGCTGCCTCTAAAACAAGTCACTGGACAAATAGAACGTTTACTAAATATGGAAATTCTATTTATAACATTAGTACTTTAACAGTACAAATTACTTCTGTGCAGAAACTCCCTCTTTCCATGGTCTTGTTTCCAGTTATTCTTACCTTTGCCTGTTTCTGGTTCTTACCTTTATCCATTCATTTGTTCATCAGTAAATATCGATTGGGCATCTACCATGTGGCTATGACATTTCAGGCACCAGGAATGTCCTGGTGAAGAAATAAGATGAAGTCCTTACCCTTGTGTAGCTTCCCTTCCAGCTTCCAGAGGAAGACAGACACTGAAGAACCAATAATGAAGGAGCAGTATCAGTGCCATGGAGAAAAGGAAACAGGATGGGATTGAGAGTGATGGATCAGCATGGCTGGTCATAGCAGGCCTCCCTGAGCAGATGAGGTCTGAGCTGAGACATGAGTGAGGGGAGGAGCAGTCCTGCAAGGACTCGTCAGAGGAGAGAGTCTCAGGCTAGAGAGCAATGAGCAAGCGGGGAGCAGAAGGGGTGAGGTCATGGGTCTGTGAAAGCAAGTTTGAATTTTACTTTGAGTGAAATGGGAAGATTTAGAGAGTTTTGGTGGTTTTGTTTTGTTTTGTTTTGTTTTTTCATAGTGTGGAAGTGACCTGATCCAGGTTTGGTCTTTCAAAATGTTCACTGGGCTGTTGTGAGAAGTGGGGAACCCAGTTAGGAAGCTGTTACACTGCCTAGTGGGAGGCAAAAGAATCTTGAGCTGAGGTGGCAATGATGGCAATGAAGAGCTATGGACAGTTAGGGTTCTTTTTTGTTTTTTGTTTATATATATATATATTTAAGGATAGTTGCCACTTAATGTTACATTAGTTTCAGATATACAACATAGTGATTGTATGGTGAGCAAAGAGGTATAATTTGGATACAGAGTCAACAGGATCTGCTAATGATAGGATGAGGGGGAGAAGAAGAAGCCAGGATTCCTAAGCTTGAACAACAGAGTGGATGAGAAAGCTCTTTATGGAGATAGAAAGACTAGGGGAGGGATTTGCTGAGCGTAAGTGTTTAGGGCAGGATAGAGTCACAGAAAGCATGAGATCCCTGAGGCAGAGAGTAAAGGGATTGATTGTTTAGAAGGATGATGGAGGAGATGAATGAGGAATTAGAAGAGCATTCATGGCTGTCAGTGTTGTGATTTCAGGAGCATGGTAGGACAGATGTCAGACTTCAAGAAGATGGTGAACACTGTAGGAGTAGGGCCCATGTCAGTGTTTGGTTGTGGTTGGATTCCCCCATGCTTGGCACACAGTCTGGCAAATGGCTCCTCGTTTACTTTTGAAATGAATAAATGACAGAGTGGGAGGTAAGGAAATATTGGAACTGAGTGTTGAAGACTCTTAGTAAATTTGACTATGAAGGAATGTGGAGAAGTAACATGCTAACTAGCAAATTTTAATTTTTTATATTAAATTTAATGAATAGGGGAGGCTTGAATGTTTGTAGTCATAGGAAAAATAACTCTAGACAAGAGAGATGAGGAAGCTGGTCTGTGAAAGGATAATTAATGACATAAGGTTCTTCCATAAGGGAAGGAAGGTAACATCTGTTTTTCATCCATTATGTACCAGGAAGTCAGCCAGCACCTCACATCTGTCATCTCGTTCAACCATCACAATGGTCGTTTAGGTTAGAGTTGCCAAATAAAATATAGGACATCCAATTAAATTTTAATTTCAGATGGCAAGAAATCAGTATGACTTATGCAATATTTGGGATATACTTATATTTGAATATTCAATGTTGATCCAAAATTCAAATTTGACTGGATCTCTGATATTTTTATATATTAAATGGGGCAACTCTACTTTGGCATAGATAATATAATTGCCATTTTTCCTGAAGGAAACTGGCAATCTGGTAGATTGAATAATATTGCCTACATTCACAAAGTTATTAAAAGTGGTGCTCAGAATTAGAACTCAGTCTGTCTGACTCCTTAAATTACACTTTTTCCATGTGCCGCACCATGAAGGATTGGAGTAGAGTCCTCGGTAGGGCTTAGCTCAATAAGTCAGCCCTTTTCCTACTTGTATGTATGACTAGGTTCTAGTTAAACTCTCAAGGGTGGGGAGCTTCTTGGGATCATTTTGTGTCCACTAAAAACACCACTAAATCATTCTTCATGGACTTCTGGCGGGATGTTTCTGCTAATACATTGAGATGGATGACATTAATAGATTAGTCTTTCCTTGTTTTTTTGTTTTAAATCTCCAAGCACTCAGCTAATTTAGATGGTGTGCCTGACCGACAGCATGCCACAACTTTGCTGAAGTTGGCTAGATGTTTTACCAAGCTGACATGTGTGAGTGAGAAGGGCAGCTTTCCCTCTTTTAAAAAAGAAAGCTATCATTTTTTTAAATGCAGATATGTACTCAATATTAAAATTATTTGAGGGAACTATGCTTGTACTTTTGGAGTAGGACATGGATTAGATAAGGTTCATAAAACTTCTAACAGGTTGTGTAGTCTAGGACTGAAGACCTCTGAGTCTGCCGTCAGAGGGACTGGGCTTTGAATCTTGCTTCACAATATATTTGGTTGGACAAGTCATTCAGTCTTTCCTAGTCTCTTGCTTTCTGTTCTAAAAAATGGGGATAATGATAACAATACCAACAATACCTTCCCTACAGAGTAGGTGTGAGGACTGCATGTGGTAGCCCGTGTAATAAACTCTTGGCACATGGACGGCCATCATCTCCCTCACCAGGGTCATGATTACAATCCCTGAAGCTGCTTCGCTTTGAAACAGTGCTGTATCCAGATTTCACAAGCTGGGGATGAGGTTACAGGGATTTTGTTGTTTAACTTTGAGAGCTGTTTGTGACAAATAACCTCACATGAATTTGTACAAGGGCGTTGGTACAAGGCTGAAACAAAATTGTCTACAAATCTGAAACAAATCACCAAAAACCTAAGGAAAAAAAAATTTTGCCTACTAAATAGCATTTCTTTAGTTGCCTAAATCTACATGCCACTTAATGATTGTCGTAAAGAAAAAAATTCTTAATACATGATGTAATATTAAACCAAAGATATAGAGCTCTGTCCTTCAATCAGATAAAAGGTAAGTGGATTTTGCCTTTTCACTGTATTACTTCACGTTTTATACTCCTTCCTCATCCTACCCAAAACACTAAATTCATGCCCACAGCTTTTCCCTTTTGCATTATAAAGCTCATGGACAATGAAATGTTATCTACATGAAATATTATCTTCATTTTACATATATAATTAATATTATATAAACATTCATACATAAATATATAATTATATATAACATATATGCATTATATTCTATATTATACCTAACAACTCATATGCTATAATTCATATGTGACATATTAATATATTTACTTTATATAATATGCATAATATAATGTGTGCATAATACATTGATACATAATAATATCATATATATATGATATGTATCATATGTATATATATAGACCTGATTGATTTCTTTTTCACTTAATAGTGACCTAAATATGTACTAAGGGCAGCTTCCGGCTCAAAATTCGTGGACATTTCCTTTATTCTCTTTTCCATAGTTGCAGATGCTGCATGGTCTGCCACGTTTAGTTACGTATTCGCTAAGTAGTACTGAGCACCTACCACATGCTAAGCACTATTGTTAAGTGCCAATGCGGACTGTCGCTGTCAGACCACAAAACCAAACTTTGCCTTCATGGAACTTTGATCATGATGCTTTTGCTCAAAGTTTTCTACCTTTTGTGGATGAGGCCTGGCTTTAATTTTCACTCTAAGTGGTCACTTTAGGTGGATCTTAAAAGTCTTTCTTGTAATTGCCTTTACATGTAGGCAAGTAAATCAAGAAACTAAGACAGGTTTGGGAGTAGAGGACAGTGTCTTGTTAGGCATTAAATTAGAACCATGGAGTATTTAAAATTCAGAAGATTTAAGGAGGCATATAAATATTATGACCTTCACTGTTGGAGTGATTAACCAATCTTTTAAGTGTCATTTTAATGTTTCATTTTCAAAGACCTTGCATTACGCACTCATCTCACAAAGTAAGAATCACTGCCAAAATTTCCCATCTTCCCTGAAGTCCTTTAACAGACTTCTGAGCTTTGCATTGCTCACAGTTGACACCATGAGTAGACCAAGTCATTATAACCAACAGCAGTTCAGTTTTGAGAGAAACTCACCAAGCTCTCTCACACCTTTCCTGTTGATTGATTTCAGGCCATTCTCAGTCTCATTCCACCACTGTCTTTCATGAAGTGACCAGATGAACCTAGTGTGGACAATGTGGAACCCACCAGTTTATGGGTTCATGTTCATCTAAAAGATGCCCACACCCCATTTTCAGTCATCCACCACTAAGTAAGGAGCCATCCTAGTATCCCATGCTTTACTAGTGGTATAAAGCAACAACCACTCTTATTATGTTCATGGTTTAGGAATTGGAAAAAGGCACAGCAGGGGAGTCTCTTCCCAGCTCCATTGTCTGTAGGAGATTCAGTTGGTGTGACTTGCATGGCTAGGGAACACCTGAGGAGCTGGGGCTGGAAGATACACTTTCAAGACACTTCTTACTCTGATATTCAGCACTCAGGCTAGAACGCTGAAGGGATAGTCAGCCGGACTGTCAAGCTGAATGCCTACATGTGGTCTCCCAGGAGTTGCATTATAAGATAGCTAGGTTTCTCTCTTGGTGGCTCAAGACTCCAAGAACCAGTGTTCCCAGTGAGCAGAGTGGAAACTGCAGTCTCAGAAATCCTGTAGCACCACCTTGGCTGTCCTGTATTGGATAAAGTAGCTTCAAGCTCAGTGAACTTCAAGAAAAAGAGACAGAGACCCCCCCACCTCTCAATCAAAGGTGCATCAAAGAATTCACAGCCATGTTTTAAAATTGTCACAACCCCATCATTTTAAATATCTTGATGAAGGGGTACCTGGGGGCACTCAGTCTGTTGAGTGTCCAACTGTTAATTTCGACTCGGGTCATGATCTTGGGGTCATGGGATGGAGCCCCATGTTGGGCTCCTTGCTCAGCTTGCTCAAACTTTTAACTCAGACCACTTCATGAAAGTGGATGCAATTTAATATTTTATTATAAGAGTTATTTCCAATATTTTTAAGAGTTCTTTTCTCCATAATTCCTGCATGAATTTTCTTTGTTCAGTAATGTGCTAGGCCATGTATTGTTACTGAATTTTTCCTCTTCTTAAGTGATAGAAATACTTTGCTCTTCTGCTGATGATGGCCACAGTGAGACCATTGCAACTTTGCTTCCGGGAGTCAGGAAACTGGAGATGCCGTGACCTGAGGGAACAGTAACTTTCAAGCAGTGTTTGGTACTAAACCGACTATCATAATTATTACAAAGCCTTTTATAATTAAAGCAATTTGATATATTATTACACTAATCATCTTATCATCTGAATACACTTCCAATTTCTTCATAATTTTTCTGATTTTCGGTTCCATATACACCCAGCTTTTACATCATTTATATATTTTTTTAATATAGTGAAGTGAAAAGAGCTTCTGCTAACACTTAGTAGCCTTTGGGTCACTGGAGTTCAAGCATACTTGGTGCATGCTAAAGCCCTGCCAAAGGGAAGTGAGTACATGAAATACTTTACTGAGAAAGGTAGCCAGATGGCCTTATTTTGTGATAGATGAGACAGAAATGGTGGAGACTGTTATAAAACTTTAAAAAAGTATTTGATTTGTATTGGTCTGGTGTTGCTAGGCTCCTTAATTATGGTCTCTGTTCCTTCAGAGAATGCTATCAGAGAACAGGGTTTTGTCCTACAGAGCTCTCCTGACTTTAATGTTCCTTAGGTTAATTAATTTATCTAAGTTGGATTCTCAATTTCCTTTATAGTGGCTTCATAGACATACAGAGTTTATCGAAAGAGTATTCCTTTGTGAGGCTAAAAAGCTCGAGAGAAATTTTTTTGGTTTTGTTTTTTAAATCATTATTAGTATTTTCTAACCATTAGTGGAGACTGTTGTTATTTTTTTCCTAAACCAGACCCCAGAGTATATAGTAAAAGAGAAGTTACCTTGATATGTTCACCTGCGAGCTTACAAAAAACTGCTTTGGTTCTTGAACTGATCTCAATACTAAAATGGATCATTACGATAAAAGGCTTCTTGGCTTCTTCCAGAATTTAGCACTAAAAATTTCTTCCAAATTAATCGCATGCTCAAAAAGCAAAATTTTAATTTTAATATCCGGAAAGCAGTTGGTAGAGTGCCTAGCTGCTGATGTCCCTAGATCATTTTGCATAATGTTGATTGAGAACTGGTGCTTGGCCGTCTTCATTCCATCAAGTGAATTTCAAGTTAGTGGATGATAAGGTCTTTCTTTTCTCAAAATATCTCAAAATTTGGTCCATCTGACCCCTGGTGGGGAGGGGCACACGCAAAGTCTTTTTAGTGTATTCACTGGGTCAAAGCTATTTTCATTGTAATAAGAAGATGTTATATGCGTTTTTACTATGTTGACATTTGCAACTGATCTTGCAAGAGTAATAGTGCTTCAAACTGCTGGCAACTTAGCCTAAATCAAGGCAGCAGCATCAAATTGCCCTACTAGTCATTAGATTTCTTCACTGCCAGATATTTGCAGCCCCTGATGAAACCGCAAAAGTTATTGATTTTATTAAATCTTGGCCTCTTGAGTAAATTTCTTCTTAACATTTCATGTGTTGAAATGGGACCTCCATATGAAGCATTTCTGCTGCATATCAAAGTAAGATGTTTGTGTTAAAGAAAAGCACTTGTGTGATCTCTTGGGTTACAACTAAACAGCTGCTTTTTTAGGGAATATCTTCTTTACTTGAAGAATGACTGACAAATATTTTTTAGATCTGAGTATTTATTTATTTATTTATTTATTTTTAAGATATGAGTATTTATAAGACATTTTCTTGAAAATGAAGTGAGCTAACGCTTCAAGGAAAATAACTGGTGGTATTTGTTGCCCAAGGTAAAAATTGCTTTCAAATGAACATCAGAATTTTGGAAAATGTATACGTGCACTGTGAGCTTCCTGATACATACATCTTTTCTGATGATATAGGTTGCATATTAATGAACATGATTTTTTATATCAAATAATAAAATGGGTATCATTTGGAGTATCTGCATAACTCAGTAAACCAACAATTTACAAATGACCAATGCATGATGTAACAAAATCACGCATTGGAAAGAGATCTACTGGAAGTGTAAGATAAATCAATTATTTTAAGGTAAAAGGACACTAATGGTTCATTTAATAAAGTTTCAGAATCCAAAGCAACTAACCTTTAAGAAATGACTTTTACAGTCTTAGTGTATCAAGGAAGAATATCCACAATTATCTTAAAAAGCCAGTAAAACACTCCTCCCTTTTCCAACTATATATCTGTATGGGCATGTAGTTGGAGAATGGATATATTATTGCTACTTTTAAACAAATTAATAAATATTTTAATTTCCTTGTTTTAATTTCTAATATTGACATATGAGACACAAAAATGAATGCCCTTTAGATTCTCAGTAGTTTTTAAGAGCCTACAGGAAACAGAGAACAGAAAGTTTGAGCACTGCTGGTGTGGACTAATCTGCTTTTCAATAGATGCCCAGGGGCATGTATGCTGAAAGAGAAAATTATCAGCTTGTAAAAATTTCCCACTGGGCATGTAATTCAGTTACTATCACAAATGGCCCTTGGCAGAGCATTCCAGACCTTGTCTTTTGGGCTTCCATTCACTAAACAGTCACCATATGGATTCTCAACCCTGGCCTGAGTAGCTGTGATGTCAAGACCACCAATCTTCTCTCATTCCTTAGCAGGATACAAATAGAGCTCTTAGGCCAAATTTGGGAATTCACTTTGCAGTTATTTTTGCTTTACTGTTAAGGTTGCTGGTGCCCAGCTCTGGGTTTCTTTTTCTCTTTTCTTTTCCCTTCCTTCTTCTACTTTCTCTTCCATTTTGCCTTCATGTCTTTATTTTTATTTTCACTTCTTTTTTTAAATGTAGCTTTCTGAGAGGTTGTGGAGATTATAATATAAATAGATCTTTCTATATTCTGTACTCTAGATCTTTATTCTAGATCTTTCCCTATTTTAATATGGAAATATTTCTTTCCTGAGACTATCATTCTACACCAAACATTACACCTTGTGATCTCAAATAACTTGATAAAAACTCTGCATTGTAGCTCTGGAAATTAAATTCCACGTGAACTGAAGATTATCTGGTACTATTCCGTATACAGTGATGTGACCAAGTCCATAAACATATATGCTTAAAAAGTAAAAATAAATCATTAAGAGTTTGGAAGTTCATTTTGTCTAGCAGAAGGAAAACAAGATTGGGCAAATATAAATAATTTAAAAACTACTTTACAATCCAGTAGCAAATAGTACGATCATAATTATCATCATGATCACTGTTATGATCATTATTATAGCCACCATATATAAAAGGGAATTTTGATTCACAGCAGTCTATGCAGGGGAGATAGCAAAACTGAACATTATATTCCATCCCAACTGGTTGTAACAAGCTGAGGTTGATAAAGAACCATGAACTTTGAGTGACTTAAAATGCCATAGATTTATTGATTCCAACCAGAAATGTTTCTAATCCATCAATATTGGTACTTATTATAACCAATCACAGAGACCTATAAGCTTGTTCCTACCTATCCATACTACTAGTTTTCAATTCTTATTAGAAAAACACCAGGAATACACACATACACCTCCTGTCCCTCTTTCTTGCACTTAAATATTTATAAGACTAAAAGTTAACTTCTTCAAAATACTTTTTTAAATATATTTGAGTCTCAATTGGTAAAGAAGCATCTGTTAAATAATCAGGTTGAAAACCAAAAAATGAACATAAACATAATCTACTAAACTTTAGAGAGAATGAGCTTTATAGTCCTATAAGAAGATACATTTCTTATGCACAGATTTTGCAAATTTTTTTTAAGTAGGCTCCACACCCAGCATGGAACCCAACATGGGGCTTAAGCTCAATGACCCTGAGATCAAGAGCTGAGCTGAGATCAAGAGTTGGATGCTTAACTGACTGAGCCCACAGGTGCCCCAGATTTTCCAATTTTTAAATATTTTTCACAGCTATGCAAATCATGGTCATTATTTATATATGATAGAAGATGCATATTATTTTTGGAATTACCCTCAGCAGCCATTTCTATGAGAGAATTGACATTAAAGATGTTTTCTTAAGGAGTTAATCTTCATATATATTGGTGAAGTATTTAAAAGGAGCATAAGTATGGATTTTGAAGGAATGGAGAACAAATGGAAACAATTCCTTTCTCTCTCTCTCTCTCTCTCTCTCTCTAACACACACACACACACACACACACACACACCCCTCAGTTTTAGTTGGATAGTGGAAAGGATTGATGTTTGTGTCTTATATTAAGGGCTGCAATTACACCTGATAAATAACCAATATATCTCAGTTATTGACCAGTTGAGTGTTGCATATCTGATAGTCATGTCATTATCACAGATTTTTATTTTTTGTACTTTGTACTTGACTTTCTTTTCCTCATGTCTGACTGTGAAGGGAATTATAAACTATACTAAAATTGTGATGAGTAAACATTTTTGCTTGAAAAGGTTGTTTATTTAACTTGATAACAGTAATTTGGGTTTTCAGTAAAGTCAATGAGTATTATGGACTTTTCCCCAAGGAGATTGTCTATCCCATGATACTTCATTAAATCATGCCACTTATAGCTCTAAAAGACAGGCAAACACTGCAGAGAGCTGAGTCTTTATTTAAGCAGAAAATACAGGTGTGATCATGGTTGAGGACTAAAAGAATAAAATATATTGAAGTTAAAGCATGCACCAATGTTCCTCATTTCTGCTTCTAAAATATCTGAACACTGTCAAAGCACTGATTTGAGTTGTTCTTTTGAGAGTTAGTGACAGAGAGAACAAATATTTCTGAGTTGTGCTAAAGACAGAGACAGGCAACACAGAGAAACAAGTAGAGACTTTCTATTCAGTTTCACTATGATCCTGGCTTCCTGCATGACTTTGAGTCAGATATTATAGATTTATTTATTTGTTATTTATTTATTTTAGTTTCAGAGGCAGAATTTAGCAATTTATCAGTTGTCTATAATACCCAGTGCACATTACATCAAGTGCCCTCTTTATCTTTGTTTTTCTCACCCATAAAGCAGGCATGTCAACATTTTTGGATGCTTTCCAAAGTCTATTCTATCCACTAAATTCTATAAAACTGAATTCCTATGTTTCTTCTTTTTTACACAATCTAGTTTTCATGGCATGTGCATAGCTGAAGGTAATATGGACAGTTGAGTGTCAGGAAGATCTCCTTTCTCTGAGTCAACATGTTACTGGAGTCCTTGAGTTGAATGTAGAAAGTAATATTCTTACACTGATATCCAATTCAGCCAAATTAGACACCATTATGATGGAGACTCTCAGGATAGTTAAATAAACTGAGGAAAGTGGTTTTGCAGGTGAGCTTTTGGTCATTTTCTTTTTCTCTCTATATTCTGTGTTCCTGTCTATAAATGTCTTTGAAACTTAGGTCAAATGTATTAGCCAAAGTTTGAAATAAAGAAAAAGCTGATTAAAGTATGGATGCTTAGTGATATGTCAATGTAGGCTCATCAGTTGCAAAAAAGGTACCACTCTGGTGGAGGAGTGTTGATAATAGGAGAGGCTGTGCCTGTGTGGGGCAGAGGTTCTCTGGGAAATCTCTGTACCTTTCATTCAATTTTGTCGTAGACTAAAAATTGCACTAAAAACCCTTAAGTCGGGATCCCTGGGTGGCGCAGCGGTTTGGCGCCTGCCTTTGGCCCAGGGCGCGATCCTGGAGACCCAGGATCGAATCCCACATCGGGCTCCCGGTGCATGGAGCCTGCTTCTCCCTCTGCCTGTGTCTCTGCCTCTCTCTCTCTCTGTAACTATCATAAATAAATAAAAATTTAAAAAAAAATAAAAAATAAATAAAAACCCTTAAGTCTATTTTAAAAACTCAGGATCGTCTGTTGTTTCCACCACTACCACTACCCCCACCACTTCTGATGACTGAAACATACAAAGGAGATGAATTCTACTTGCATATAATCAGCTCTTGTGAAACAGCAGAGCAAATGAACATCTTTACAGAAATGACAGAAACCTTTATGCTAGAGCATCTTGCTTCCACAGGGCATTCAATTAATTATGAGCTGAGAACAAATAATACTTTTTATAGTATCTTGACATTTATCAGGATGCATTGTTTTGTAAACAACATTATTCACTCAGTCTTTCAGTTCTGCCTTTTTTACATGGCGATCTTATAATTCTAAATGAGAAATGTTCACATTAAGAACTTGGTGGATTTACAACTGAGTTTTATAAAGGTTTTTAAGTTGTCATTTGATAATAAAAAATGACATCTTTAATTTTCTCTCATATTCTTTGGTTTACCCTTCTATATTCTTTTTGTTCACTGTATTTTAAATTTTGTGTGAGATATTAAGTGGACAAGAAAGAATTCTAGTAGAATATATATAAACATACATTTAGTACAACTCAGTAGAACAGCAATATAATGAACATTTTTGTATTCTGTGCCCCTCTCCACACTTATTCCCCTTCTCAAACTCCACTATTTAGAATGAAGTTGATTATTCTTCTTGTCCTTACAGTTTTACCATGTGGCTGTACCTCTAAACAGCACATACAGTTGACACTTGAACAGCACATATTTGAACCATACAGCTCCACTCATTTGAGGAATTTTTTTAATAAATGCATACAGTGTGATAAATATATTTTACCTTCCTTATTAACATTTTCCTTATTAACATTTTCTTTTCCCTAGCTTACTTTATCAGAAGAACACAGTATGTAACACACATAACATATAAAATATATGCTAATCAACTACTTATGTTATTGCAAAGATTTCTGGTCAAAAATAGGCTATTAACTATTAGGTTTTAGAGAAGTCAAAAGTCATATATGAGCATTTTCGACTGCACAAAAGGTCTGTGCCCCTAACCTCTATATATAGTTTATTTTTGCATATTTTGAAATCTATAGAGATGGAAACATACTATAAGTTTCTTTGGAGACTTGCTTTTCTCACTCAACATTATATCCGTGCAAAGTATCTATGTGATTCCTGTAGCTGAAATTCACTAAAATCCACTTCCATAGGAATGTATACAACAAATGAATGACTATACCACTATTGATCTATAATCATAGAACTAAACATTTTGGATTCCTGAGTGTTTGCTATCACAGACAATGCTGTCAGTAACAAGATTTAAAATATCTGATGCTCAAGACTTTTTTCAGAAATATTCCTAGAAGTGACATTTCCAAGGACAAGGAATGCATTTCTTCTGCATTACTTGGCAAACCAAAATATTTCCCAAAGTCCTTGTATCAGTATATATTGCATCAGCAAAGATATAAACAAATGGCATCAACTACTGTCATAATTTAAAATATCACTGGTTTGATGGGTACAAAATGGTGTCTCACTGTGGTTTTAATTTGTTTTCTTCTGACTTCTAATGACACTAAAAATATTTTTATATGTTTACTATCGGCCATTTGACTTGTTTTTAAACATGTAGTGCTTATTTTTCTGTTGGATTGTCAAAATTTTATCAATAATTTTTATTGCACGAAATGCACAATTTGTACAGTTTGATCTATTATTGCAATGCATACACCTCTGTAACTCACCTTACTATCAATATAGAAAATATATTATCCTTAAAAGTTCCCTGTCTTCTTTCTCAGTTGACTCTCTTTCCATCGCAGAAGCAACCACTGATCTAACTTCTTTCACCATAGATTAATTTTACCTATTAGAGAAGTTCAATAAGTAGAATCATCATATGATGTGTAATTTTTTATATCTGGCTTTTTTCACTCAGTAAAATGTTTTTGAAATTCATGAAAATTTTTGCATATCTTAGAGAATTATTCTTTTTTATTGCTAAGTAGTCTGTTTATCTGTATTCCTGTTAGTGGACATCTGGACTGCCTCCAGTCTTAGCTATTATAAAGTTGCTAGGAAAATGCTTGTAGAACTTCTGATGGGTACAAGTATTTTAATATCCTCCTCTGTTAATTCTAATATCTGAGTCAGTTCTGGATTGGTTTCCATTGACTGGTTAGTCTCCTCATGATGAGCTATGTTTTCTTGCCTCTTGGCATATCTGGTAATCTTGATTGGATGCCAGACATTATGAATGTTACCTAATTGTTGATGGAAATTTTTGTATTTCTATTGCTTTTCTTGAGCTCTGTTCTGCTACAGAGCTAAGTTACTTGAAATAGTTTTCTCCTTTTAGGTCTTACATTTATGATTTGTTAGGCAAATCTGGAACAGTGCCTACTCTAGGCTAATTATTCCTCTCTACCAAGACAAGATCTTCCTGAGTACTTTACCCAAGGCCCCATGAATTATGAGTTTTTCCAGTCTGGCTGGTGGGAACTGATATAGTTCCCAGGCCTGCCTGAGGACTAGTCACTGTTTCCTCTATTTCTTTTAGTGGTTCTTTCTCCAACCTCAAGTTTCCTTGTAAGGCCGCTGGATACTACAGGTTGTCCTCTGTAGATTTCCAGGCTTGTTCTCTCTGGGCAGCTTCTTCTTCTCTGGCACTCTGCTCTATGAACTACTGGTCTCCCTAGACTCTCAGCTCCATCTCGTTGACTCAGGGGGCGCAGTGGGGGGAGGGGGTGCTGCCTCAGTTTCCACTCGCTGCTTCACAGCCTAAAAACTCTCAGGCAGTTAGCTGGAGCACCTGTAAGTCTTGACTGATCTGTTTCCCACCTCTCAGAAATCTCTGTCCTCCATGACCTGAGGTCTGGTGTCTTGAAAACAGTGTATTTTGTTTTGGGGGGAATTGTTTTGGGAGAACGATAAATCTGGCCCCGGTTATTCCACTTTGACCAGACAGTAGCAATACACTGAACTGTATTTTTGTCTGTCATTCTGGGAGATTTTACCCTCTAGGGCAGGGGGTCATTTTTAAATTCAGGATACAAAAAAAATAAAAATAAAAAATAAAAAATAAATAAATAAATAAAAATTAAAAAAATAAAAAATAAATAAATTCAGGATACATAAGTGTTCATTTCTTTAAAAAAGTAGGAAAAGTGAGGGCACCCTGGGTGGCTCAGCGGTTTAGCGCCACCTTCAGCCCAGGACCTGATCCTGGAGACTGGGAATGGAGTCCCGCATCGGGCTCCCTGCATGGAGCCTGCTTCTCCCTCTGCCTGTGTCTCTGCCTCTCTCTCTCTCTCTCTCTCTCTCTCTCTCTCTGTGTCTCTTATGAATAAATAAATAAAATCTTAAAAAAAAAAAAAGGTGGGAAAAGTGGCTAAAGGGAGGCAGGGTGGAAAAAGAAAAAGAATGACACCTGTATTGCACCCCTCATCAAGCTAGTCAAGGGCGAAGAACATTTCCAGGGGTTCTCTGTACTCTCTGACTGTGTCAATCAGGAAGACATCCTATCCTGATCAGCATCTGCCAGCATATCCTTTTGTTCTGGTCTCTATTGAGGTTTCAGGGCTTGGAGAGAGGCCATTAATTAGTTCACAAGAGGAAATAAGGTTGCAAAAAGAATAACGCAGCTGGGCACATGTTGGGAGGCAAACTTTTTCTTGAGGTGTTAATCTATCTGAATATCTGAATGTTGTAATGAGGTTCTTCACATCCAAGTGGATTCCACACCCTGCAATAGCATTTTTTCTATCTGATGTAAGATGAACAGTCTGAAACAAACAGGCTGCTTAATCAGGGGGTCCTCTTTTACATAGGATTTGTTTGAGGGGAAGTCCATGTCCTGCTGGAGAGTAGTGACTTCTCATGGAAAGCTTTCCAGACAGGAGCTGTCTGAAACAGGACTGCTTTGTCAAATGGCACTGAAAGCACTTTGCCAGAGCTCATGCAGAATTCCAACAGCTCTGTAAAGTCCTCCCTCTGGGTCCCAAGTCTCTGGATATCTCCCATGTCTGATCCAATTATTAGATCCTCTTCACTTCACTTATAGCAATGTGAGAAATATAGGACCACTTGCAGTTTACAGCTTCAGTTAAACAATGACATTAAGATCCTAGGGCAATGCATTTAAATATTTGGCATTGGAACATGAAAGATAGTGTAGAGCAGTTCAGTAAGGTAGAGAGAAAAGCAAAGCATGGTGATAATGCAGCATGTGCAGCTCATAAAAACTTGTTTTTCTTTAATAAATCCTTTATAATCTCCCTTCTAAATCATGACATAAAACTAGTACCTTCCTTAATTTGTAAAATATTTACTTTTAATATTTCTTAATCAGAAAATAATTTCTAAGGGTTCCGGTGGGTTTTGCCGAGGATGTCCGAGAGCCAGGTATGTGGCACATCAGCATTGGGCATCAACATCACGTAGGTTCTCGGGCATGCGGTTCCTGAGACTTCCCTGAAATAGGAGTGTGGTTCCAGTGGCCGCAGAGGACGAGCAGCCTGCAGACTAATTGGCATGCAGCGGGGAGCGGGAGCGGCCAAATGACTTACAAGGGATCCGCTGTTTCCTAACAGGCCTAAAGACTCTCTGCAGACCCCGACAAGGGGATGCAGCCTGCGTTTGGAGTAGCTCAGACTGGAAGCCAGTGAGCAGCGTGGCAGCTGCCTGATTAAAGAGCATTGTTCAGTAGAAATGAAGGAAACAAATAAGAAGAATGGAAATTGACTATAAACTCCATTTTGCTTCTCTGAAGAAGGGGGAAAAATATCATTGAACACTCTACCAGGAAAGGGTCCTTCCGATTTGCTGCAGATGTATCTAAAGTACCTCCCTATGGCTCATCATAGCCCATTATGGAACCTTTTAGAGACTTAATCTTCATTTCTGTGCAAGGGGACTTGCCCTTATGCTGTGGTTGTCTATCTTTCTTCATGTCATTTCTTCATATGCGTAATGATGGTGAAGTACTTTATACTTTTCAATTTGTTATAGCTGGCATAGATTTTTTTCCCTTATGTAGTGAAAAAAGAAGTGAATGCTAATTTTAAAATCTTTTCTTCCTGTGTTTCAACACTTGTTCTGTATGCTTTCTAATTAATTTCTCTTTCAGTAGCAGAACTAGGACTGAAAACTAGGTCTGAAAGAATATGCTTTTGCCAGAAATGGCCACTTGTCTTGTTCCCATGTTTCTGTTTACAATGGAAAGAATATTTGCTCAATCATGGGGGCTGCGGGGTGAGGAAATCAAGATAAAGTTTTGTTAGGATGTTACTACTGATTGACAATGCTGATGTGATATGAAAAAATCCAAACATCTTGGATCTGTCTGACTTTAAAGACAATTTCTCCTATTATGCATCTCCTGGAAAACATATTAGTCTAGGACTCCAGAGAGTTTATTCTGGATTTTGTTTGACTTTTGAATATTTTTTACATGGAAAGTATCTTGTTTTGGAATCTATTGATAAAAAACAAAAACAAAAAACAAAAACTAAGTATTTCAGAGCACTTCCATATTTGGTACCCTGGAGGTCTGTTGTAAAATTCCATGGTAGTTCCAACCCCAAGCTGGTTTGTGGATGAGAGCCTTTAGACCCAGATCCACAAGGAAGAGGAGGAAGACCCTGTGATGCAGAGACCACTGCAAGGACACCAGAAAATCTGCGATGTTTTCCCCTTTGCATTGCTGCCTCTGCCTCCCTCCTAGAGAATAAACACAAGTGCTTTGCCTGATGGCAGGGATTGAGTGAAAGAAAGAGCCAGCACCAGGACTAGGGCTTTGTGGAGTGGCTCTAGAGCAAGACAGGGCCACAGAACCAGGGTTTGTATTGGAGAAAGGATTTTTTGTAAAGAAGCAAGAGCAGCACTGGGTCCAACAGCAACCCTCTCAACCAAATTCTTCTACCATAAGATGCCCAGTGGCTGGAGGGCACAAGAGGGTCACACCTGTGTGGAGCACAAGGACAAGATGCTAAAAGAAATTGTACAACAGTATCTAAGCAAACCCTAACTGCAAGGACTTGGAATATCTGTCAGCCAAGCTGTATCCATTCCTTAGGAACCTCATAGGAGCCTAAAGGAGGATTGTACAGGGAAGAGACAGGGCCAAGGGAAAATGCCAGGTGAGAAGTCCTACAGAATTATTGTAAAATCAAGATGGGTCCCAGCACACTCGTCAGTAGCCACTTAACATCTTCAGAGGAGGAGTACCTGCTGGGAAAGGACATGTCTCAGGATAATCCCAGGGACCTCAGTTGCCCAAGGGGGCAGCCCAAGCAGGATGTGAACCCCGTTTGGCAGAGGCAGCAATGTAGAAGTAGCGGCAGCTATAGCAGTAGGGAGAAAAGGAACCCACGTGGGGAACCGAGCCAAGGTCAGCAGCAGGAGACCAGATCACCTGTCCATCGTCCCAGAGCCTGTCCCTGTGGCATCTGCACAGATATTAACTTTTGGGCTGAATGCCAGGTCAAGAACTACTAGGGCTCAGAGAGTAAATTGTTTCAGGAAATTATTACAAAGTAAAATTTTTAAAAACATTTTTTAATTTACATTCAATTTGCCAACATATAGTATAATACCCAGTGCTCATCCTTTCAGGTGCCCTCCTTAGCACCCATCACCCACTTACCCCAATTCCCCACCCACCTCCCCTTCTGCAACCCTTTGTTCTGCAGAATTAGAAGTCTCTCATGGTTTGTCTCCCTGTCTATTTTTTCCCCACTCAGTTCCCCTCCTTTCCCTTATAATCCCTTTCACTATTTCTTATATTTCACAAATGAGTGAAGCCATATGGTGATTGTCCTTCTCCGATTGACTTATTTCACTCAGCATAATACCCTCCAGTTCCATCCACGTTGAAGCAAATGGTGGGTATCCAACCTTTCTGATGGCTGAGTAATATTCCATTGTATATATAGACCACATCTTCTTTATCCATTCAACTGTAGAAGGACATCTTGGCTCCTTCCACATTTGGCTATTGTGGACATTGCTGCTATGAACATAGGGGTGCATGTGTTCCAGCATTTCACTACATCAATATCTTTGGAGTAAACACCCAGTAGTGCAATTGCTGAGTCATAGAGGAGCTTTATTTTTAACTTCTTGAGGAACCTCCACACTGTTTTCCAGAGTGGCTGTACAAGTTTGCATTCCTACTAACAGTACAAAAGGGTTTCCTTATCTGCACATCCTCACCAACATTTGTTGTTTCTTGTCTTTTTAATTTTAGCCATTCTCACTGGAGTGAGGTGGTATCCCATTGTGGTTTTGATTTGTATTTGCCTGATGACAACTGATGTGGAGCATTTTTTCCTGTGTTTGTTGGCCATGTGTATGTCTTATCTGGAAAAATGTCTGTTCATATCTTTTGCCCATTTCATGACTGGATTGTTTGTTTCTTGGGTGTTGAGTTTAATAAGTTCTTTATAGATCTTAGATACTAGCCCTTTATCTGATATGTCACTTGCAAATATCTTCTCCCATTCTGTAGGTTGTCTTTTAGTTTTGTTGATTGTTTCCTTTGCTGTGAAGAAGCTTTTTATCTTGATGAAGTCCCAATAGTTCATTTTTGCTTTTGTTTCTCTTGCAAGAAGTTGCTGTGGCCAAGTTCAAAAAGGGCGTTGCCTGTGTTCTCCTCTTGGATTTTGATGGATTCTTGTCTCACATTTAGATCTTTCAACAATTTTGAGTTTATATTTGTGTATGGTGTAAGAGATTGGTCCAGTTTCTTTCTTCTGCATGTGGATGTCCAATTTTCCCAACATCACTTATTGAAGAGGCTGTCCATTTTCCAATGAATATTCTTTCCTGCTTTGTCGAAGATGAGTCGACCATAGAGTTTAGGACCCATTTCTGGATTCTCTATTCTGTTCCCTTGATCAATGTATCTGTTTTTGTGCCAGCACCATACTGTCTTGATTATCACAGCTCTATAATACAGCTTGAAATCCTGCATTGTGATGGCCCCAGCATTGGTTTTCTTTTTCAATATTCCTCTGGCTATTCAGGGTCTTTTCTGATTCCATACAAATCTTAAGATTACTTATTCCAACTCTGTGAAGAAAGTCCCTTGGTATTTTGATAGGAATTGCACTGAATGTGTAAATTGCCCTGGGTAGCATAAACATTTTCACAATATTTATTCTTCCAATCCATGAGTATGGAATGTTTATTCATCTCTTTGTGTCTTCCTCAATTTCTTTAATAAGTGCTCTGTAGTTCTTAGAGTGCAGGTACTTTACCACTTTGGTTAGGTTTATTCCTAGGTATCTTACAGTTTCAGGTGCATTGGTAAATGGAATCAATTCCTTATTTTCTCTTTCTTCAGTTTCATTATTAGTGTATAGAAATGCCACTGATTTCTATGCAACTGACTTTGTATCCTGCCACACTGCAGAATTGCTGTTTGAGTTCTAGCAATCTTAGGGTGGAGTCTTTTGGGTTTTCCATATACAATGCCATGTCATCTGCAAAGAGGGAGAGTTTGACTTCTTTGCCGATTTGAATGCCTTTTATTTCTTTTTGTTGTCTGATTGCTCTTTGTCTAGGTTAGGGATCAAGGTAATGCTGGCCTCATAGAATGAGTTAAGAAGTATTCCCTCCATTTATATCCTTTGAAATAGCTTTAGTAGAATAGGTATTATTTCTTCTTTAAATGTTTTGCGGAATTCCCTTGGAAAGCCATCTGGCCCTGAACTTTTGTGTCTTAAGAGGTTTTTGATGACTGCTTCAATTTCCTTACTGGTTATTGGCCTGTTCAAGTTTTCTATTTCTTTCTGTTTCAGTTTTAGTAATTTGTGGTTTTCCAGAAATGCATCCATTTCTTCTAGACTGCCTAATTTGTTGGCATATAGTTGCTCATAATTCATTTTTTAAATAGTTTGTATTTCCTTGGTATTGGTTGTGATCTCTCTTCTTTTGTTCATGATTTTATTAATTTGAGTCTTTTTTCTTTTTAATAAGGCTGGCTAGGGGTTTCTTTACCTTATTAATTCTTTCAAAGAACCAGCTCCTTGTTTTGTTCATCTGTTCTACAGTTCTTGTGGTCTCTATTTCATTGAGTTCTGCTCTAATCTTTATTATCTCTCTTCTGCTGCTTAATTTAGGCTTTATTTGCTGTTATTTCTCTAATTCCTTTAGGTGCAAGGTTAGCTTGTGTATTTGAGTTTTTCCCAATTTTTTGAGAGAGGCTGGTATTGTGATGATGTATTTCCCTCTTAGGACTGCTCTTGCTGTATCCCAAAGATTTTGAATAGCTGTATTTTCATTTTCATTAATTTCCATGAATTTTTAATTCTTCTCCAATTTCCTGGTTGACCCATTCATCTTTTAGTAGGATGCTCTTTAACCTCCATGTGTTTGAGTTTCTTCCAAATTCCTTCTTGTGATTGAGTTCTAGTTTCAAAGCACTGTGGTCTGAAAATATGCAGGAGATGATCCCAGTATTTTGGTATTGGTTGTGACCTGATTTGTGACCCAGTGTGTGATCTATTCTGGAGAAAGTTCCATGTGCACTTGAGAAGAATGTGTATTCAGTTGCATTAGGATGGAATGTTGTATATATCTGTGAAATCTATTTGGTCCAGTGTATCATTCAAGGCCCTTCTTTCTTTGGTGATGTTCTGCTTAGAATATCTATCTTTTGCTGAGAGTGTTGTGTTGAAGTCTCCTACTATTAATGTATTATTATCTATGTATGTCTTTACTTTGGTTATTAATTGATTGATATACTTGGCTGTTCCCACTTAGGGGCATATTCATAATTGTCGGGTTTTCTTGTTGGATAGACCCTTTAAGTATGATATAGTGTCCCTCCTCATCTCTTATTACAGTCTTTGGTATAAACTTTAATTTATCTGATATGAGGATTGGTACCCCAGCTTTCTTTTGAGGACTATTTGAATGGTAAATAGATCTCCACCCCTTTGTTTTCAGTCTGGAGGTGTCCTTAGATCTAAAATGAGTCTCTTGTAGACAGCATATAGATGGGTCTTGTGTTTTTAGCCAATCCAATACCCTGCATCTTTTAATGGGATCGTTTAGCCCATTTACATTCAGACTAACTATTGAAAGATATGAATTTAGTGTCATAGTATTACCTATACAGTCCCTATTTTGCGGATTGTTTCTTTGGGGTCCCTCTTTCTTTTACAGGGTCCCCCTTAATATTTCTTGCAGAGCCAGTTTGGTGATCACATATTCTTTCAGTTTCTGTCTATCCTGGAAGTTCTTTATCTCACCTTCTATTCTGAATGACAGCCTTGCTGGATAAAGTATTCTTGGTTGTATGTTCTTCTCATTTAGCACCCTGTATATATCATGCCAGCCCTTTCTGGCCTGCCAGGTCTCTGTGGAGAGGTCTGCTGTTAATCTGATATTTTGTCCCCATATAACTTAAGAATCTCTTGTCTCGAGCTGCTTTAAGAATTTTCTCCTTGCCTTTGAAATATACAAGTTTCACTATTAAATGTCAAGGTGTTGAACAGTTTTTATTGGATGGAGGGGTCCTCTCTATCTCTTGGATCTAAATGCCTGTTTCTTTCCCCAGATTAGTGAAGTTCTCAGCTATGATTTCTTCAAATATACTTTGTGGTTCTCTCTCTCTTTCTCTCTCTCTCTCAGCCTCTTCTGCAATCCCAGTAAGATGAATATTATTCCTTCTCAAGCTATCGTTATTTCCCTAAGCCTTTCTTCATGGGCTCTTAATGGTTTTTCTCTTTTTTCCTCAGCTTCCTTCCTTTCCATCAACTTGTCTTCTATGTCACTTACTCTCTCTTCCACCTAATTAACCCTGGCAGTTAGAGCATCCAGTTTATACTGCATATCAGTTAAAGTATTCTTAATTTCTGCCTGATTAGATCTCAATTCTGCAGTAAGAGAATCTCTAGAGTCCTTTATGCTTTTTTCCAGAGCCACCAGTAGCTTTATAATTGTGCTTCTGAATTGGATTTCTGACATTGTATTTAAATCCACCTCCAGCAATTCTGTGACAGAGAGTATTACTCCTGGTTCTTTCTTTTGTGGTGAATTCTTCCTTCTAGTCATTTTGTCCAGTGCAGAGTGGCTATATGAGTGAGTAAAGTCAAAAATATCAACCACGACCTAAGTAAAATACACCCTAGATGATTCTGAAGAGGTCAGAGATCAGAAAATAAAAGAAAAAGAAGAACAGAACAAAATAAAACAAAAGGACCACTAAAATTAAAAAAGAATTGAAAACAAAATAGTAAGAATTAAAAAAAGAAAAGAAAAAAGGGGGGATTGGTGAGAAAGTTGTGGTGGAGAGAGAATATAGTCTCCCTGAAGGGACCTAGAGGGTGATCCTCTTGGTTCTGTATATTAGAAGATGCTCAATTCCAAATTTATATAAACCAGCAACACTTATATAGAGACCCAACATGGACAACAAAAACAAACAAGATAAAAGAAGGGGGCAAAATGGGAAGAAAGAGAGAATATAGTCTAACAGAATGAACCAACACAGCGTTCCACTTGGTTCTGGGTGTATTTTATCTCTGTATTAGAAGGTACTAATTTCCACAGTTATAAAACAAAATGAGACAGAAAAAAAAAAAAAACAAGAAACAAAAACTCATAACTCGTATATCTACCAAAATTAGATTGAATACGTTGAAGGGAATCCAACAATGAAGAATATACTAAGACATGTAATTGTAGAAATATGAAAGTCAAAAAGCAAAAAGCTTAAAAACAAAGAGTTGTTAAAATATTGTAGTTAAGGCAAAAAGAAAAAAAATATTAGAAATTTTCAATATGAAATATAAACGAATCATAATGAAAAAATCCTCTAGTTCCATATACTATTTTCCCTCAGTCCTGGAGTTTTTCAGTGCTATTTGGTCAGTAAACTTGCTCTTGCCTGGTTTTTCCAGCAGTTCTTCTGGGGGAGGGTCTAGCTGCACTGATTCTCAGGTGTCTGTGCCTGGGTGGAGCTATCCGCCCCTTGCCAGGTGGCCAGACTCAACATGCCCTGTTTACCCTGTGAGGCCTTTGTTCCCTAGAGGCTCCACCTCTCCCAGGTGAAAAGCAAAAAGAAGAAAAAGAAAATTAAAAATGGCAGGGGCCAGATCTCTAGTTCCGGAGCCAAGAGCTCCAGAGAGTGAATACCAGACTGCAATCTCCCAGTCCACACTGGCCTAAAAGCTCCTGGGGGCAGGTGTGGGTACACTCATCTGCACAAATTGAAGGGTGCCCAGCAGCGGGAGAATTCTCGCTGCCCTGTGCAGTCCCAGGGTCCGCCTCTCCTGAGGGCAACAGAGGACAGCTGCCTCCATCTGTTGTCGGGCTCTAGGGTAAAGGGACCTCTGGTGCCAGCCCATGTAACTGGCCAGCTTCTCCCAAATGCCCTGGAGGGTTGCAGTGTTCCAGGCCTTTACCAAGATCCAACCGTGGTTTACGGTGAGCTTTCTCCTGGGCACCCCTATTCTTATTGTGTCTCCCGGAATATTGAGGCTTCACTGCCCCTCCTTCGACTCTGCCTTATTTCCCTGCTGAGCACTTTTCAGTCAGGGAAGACTCAGGCATGGATTTTAAAATTCCCACTTGTCCAGGACTCAGCTTTTACTTGGTTTGTCAGGGTTCCCCTTTTGGGCCTGGTTTGCCTGGCTTGCTTGGGCTTCCCTCCTCTACCTTTTTTCTTTGCCTTCCTACCTTGTCAGAAGGGATTGTTTTTCTCTCTGTAGCATTCCAGCTGTTCTCTCTTTACATTTCAGTTCGAATTTGTAGTTGTTCTGAATGTTTTGAAAGCTATCTAGGTAAGTTTGTGGGACCAGATGAATTGAGGACCCCTACTCTTCCACCATCTTGCCTCCTCCCACAAAGTAAAACTTTACACATGAATATTTATTTCAACTGAAATAGTGAAGGATATCAGATAGTTGTTAGAATTTTTCAAAGTTTAGGATTCCTGGTTTTGAACACTGCTGTAACATTGAAAAGTAAATATCCATAGACTTTGAAAAAGGCATTAAATTTAACAAATCATCACAGTTCTACAGTACATAACTCCATTTACATAGGAAGCTTCCAGTGAACCAATTATTCCAAAAGACCATTAATTGTTTTTTGTCATTGAAGATACAGCAACAGAATGCATAAGCAAACAAATTATACACAAACAATAAAGCCTTTTGCAGTTCTTGAACAGCTTCCTGAAAAATGTGGGAACATTGAAATGCCATTATATAAATTTACATTAAAAATTAAATTCAGATTTGTACAAAACTGATTTGAATAAAAAGTCAAAGCTCTTCAGAAAAATTGCTTTGTAAGATTCATCAGCTGTAGGTATGCTAAAATTTTTATTTGAAATAATTTATTGGGGCACCTGGGTGGCTCACTCAATTAAGCATCCAACTCTTGATTTCAGTTCAGGTCTTGATGTCAGGGTCGTGAGATCAAGCCCCATGTCAGGCTCCCTGCTCAGCAGAGACTTTGTGTCTCTCTCTCTGCTCCTTCTCTTCCTTACTCTTGATCTCTAAAATTAATTAATTAATTAATTAACTAATTAATTAAATCTTTAAAAAAGAAGTAATTTATAAGAAAATTATCCTAATGTTGTTACAGCCTAAAATATACCCTTAATAATTGCATCAGGAAAATGATCCATTCAATGTTAAAAATTATAAAAAATTAGTTGCAACCATGAATTTTCCAAAAGTGACTGACATCACTTTAAATTATACCAATTCAATATGAAGTTGTTAAAGGTGGAATTGGCCCAATAAATGAATTAGCAGAAAATCAGACCGTAAAAAGAATCCATGGTCAATCAAGATAGCACATTAACAGAGTATTATTGTTTGTATTATATAGAATTCTAATACCAAAAGTAATGTTTTTGTTAATTGAGTTACTTATGTATCACATTCATATTACATTTTCTGACCAAAAAAACTTTACATTTTAGTATCTTTGACTGTATTTTTTCCCAGCATTTTGAACATAGATACCCACATTTTAATTTGTACTGCATATTATGGAGCAGCACTGGGTATAAGCTTTTTCTCTATAAGCTCAGGCTCTAATAATGTCACTCAACATTTCGGTTAGCTTGTCTGCTCTCTGAAGAAGGAGGCCAAATGATCTTTCCAGAATCTCCAAAATGATAGCGTTTAATTTTTCCATTTGAACTGTAGGATAGCTGTGGAGATGGTCAAAAGACAAATTTCCATCTCCATGATGTGCTATCAATCAGTATTTTGGTCTTTCTTCCAAAAGCAGGAATGAATTATATGGCATAATTTATGATACACTGGTGAGTGGGAAGAAGACAGTGGAAATAGGCAGAGGACGTACAAACTTCTACTCGATTAACATGCGCTTCCCCAACTGCATCCCCCAAAATGCAACTTATGGAACAGACCCAACCTCCCCTACCTAGACAGAAGGAAAGGGTTTTATATGTGAAGAAACACAAGATCCTTTGCCTCTAAACAATGGTATTCTCATATAAAACAAATAAGTGCTACTAATGTTTCTGTTTGCAAAACATTCATTTTCATATATATTATCACAGGCATATTTCTAGAACAAGAAAATAGTTTAGTTTTCTACTATTTCTTGATGAAAAACCGGGCTATGAGGAGCTTTTTTGCACATTAAGAATTCTCAATTATTTTTAATTCTCTTGATAAAGATGAGGTTTAGAATTTACAGAGCCCCATAATTTCATTAAGTGTCAGCTGATACCAATTCTTCCTCAGTCTTATCTTGTCCCTCCTTTTCCTGTTGGGCAGCCTCCTGACTCCTAGCCTCGACAATGAAAATATATGACTAAATTGTTTAAGTTCAATTTCCGATTTTCAGTGCTGTATATGCTGTTTTGTTAACAAGACATTTTTTCCCACTAGCAAAATTTTTAATAGAAAATTGGTGAATATTTCACTTTGTTTTTACTCTTGCTTTTTTGTTTGTTTAAGTTTTTATTTAAATTCCAGTTCATTAATACATAGTGTAATATTAGTTTCAGGAGGAAAATTTAGAGATTCATCCACTTACATACAGCACCCAGTGCTCATCACAGTGTCTTCCTGCATCCCCATCCCCCATCTATCCCATCCCCCATCCCTCTCCCCTCCATCAACCCTCAGTCTGTTCTCAGTCTATTTTATAGTCTGTATCACTTTTTATTCCCCCTATATTCATCTGTTTCATTTCTCAAATTCCGCATATGAATGAAACCATATGGCATTTGACTTTCTCTGACTGACTTATTTTGCTTAGCATAATATATTCTATCTCCATCCACATTATTGCAAATGGCAGGCCATCATTCTTTCTGATGGCTGAGTAATATTCCACTATGTATATACACCACATCTTTTTTACTCATTTATCAATTGATGGACATTTGGGTTCTTTTCATAATTTGGCTATTTTTGATAATGCTGCTATAAACATCAGGTTGTACATAACTCTTTGAATCAATATTTTTGTATCCTTTGGGTAAGTACCTAATAGTACAGCTGCTGGGTCATAGGGTAGTTCTGTTTCTAACTTTCTGAGGAGCCTCCATACCATTTTCCACAGTGGCTGCACCAATATACATTCCCACAACAGTGCACGAAGGTCCCCCTTTCTCCAAATCCATGCCAATATCAGTTGTTTCCTGTGTTGTTAATTTAAGCCATTCTGACATATATGAGGTGGTCTCTCATCATGGTTTTGATTTGTATTTCCCTGGTGATGAATGATGTTGAGCATCTTTTCATGTGTCTGTTAACCATCTGGATGTCTTCTTTAGAAAAAAATGTCTATTCAAGTCTTCTGCCCATTTCTTAACCAGGTTATTTGGTTTTGGGGTGTTGAGTTTAATAAGATCCTTATAGATTTTTGGATACTAATGTTTTATCAAATATGTCATTTGCAAATATATTCTCCCATTCTGTAGGTTGCTTTTTAGTTTTGTTGATTGTTTCCTCCACTGTGCAGAAGCTGTTTATCTTGATGAGGTCCCAGTAGCCTATTTTTGTCTTTGTTCCTCTTGGCTCTGGAGAAGTGCCTAGTAAGAAGTTACTATGGTCAAGGTCATAGAGGTTTGCTGCCTGTGTTCTCCTCTAGAATTTTGATGATTTCTTGTCTCACATTTAGGTCCTTCGTCCATTTTATTTTTGTGTATGCTATAAAAAACTGATCCAGCTTCATTCTTCTACATGTGGCTGTCCAATTTTCCCAACACCATTTGTTGAAGAGACTTTTTTCCATTGGATGTTCTTTCCTGCATTGTCAAAGATTAGTTGGCCATATAATTATAGGTATACTTCTGGGTTCTCTATTCTGTTCCATTGATCTATGTGTCTGTTTTTAAGCCAGTGCATACTGTTTTGATGACTACAGCTTTGTAATATAGTCTGAAGTCCGGAATTGTGATGCTTCCAGCTTTACTTTTTGAAGAATGTCTTGGCTATTCAAGGTCTTTTGTGGTTCCATACAAATTTTAAGATTGTGATAGCTCTATGAAAAAATGAAAATGCTCTGTATTTTGATAGGGGTTACATTATATGTGTAGATTGCTTGGAGGCAGTATAGACATTTTAACAATATTTGTTCTTCCAATTCATGAGCATGGAATGTTTTTCCATTTCTTTATGTCTTCTTCAATTTCTTTCATAAATGTTCTATAGTTTTCAGAGTACAGAGTACAGATCTTTGCTTCCTTGGTTAGGTTTATTCCTTGGTACCTTATGGGTTTTGGTGCAATTGTAATTGGGATTGATTCCTTGATTTCTTTTTCTGCTGCTTCATTATTGGTATATAGAAATGCAATAGATTTTTGTACATTGATTTTTGTATCCTGTGACTTTACTGAATTTATGTATCAGTTCTAGCAAATTTTTGGTAGGGTCTTTCAGGTTTTCTACATAAAGTATCACATTGTCTGCAAATAGTAGAAAGCTTGACTTTTCCCTTGCTGATCTGGATGCCTTTCATCTCTTCTTATTGTCTGATTGCTAAGGCTAGGACTTCTAGTACTACGTTAAATAACAATGGTGAGAATGAACATCCCTGTCTTGTTTCTGATTGCAGGGGAAAGCTCTGATTTTCCCCATTGAGAATGATATTAGTTGTCAATCTTTCCTATATGGCCTAATGATACTGAGGTGTGTTCCATCTATCCCTACTTTGTTGAGAGTTTTTTATCAAAAATGGGTGCTGTATTTTTGTCAAATGCTTTTTCTGCGTCTGTTGAGAGGATCATGTGGTTCATATCCTTTCTTTTATTAATGTGATATATCACATGGATTGATTTGCAAATATTGAACCACCTCTACAGCCCAGAAATAAATCCCACTTGACCATAGTGAATAATTAAATTCTTTTAATGTTTTAAATTTTTGATTACTGATTCAATGTCAACAAATTGGCCAATGCAGAAGAAATAGATAAATTCCTAAAATCATATAGACTACCAAAACTGAAATGGGAAGAAATAGAAAACTTGAACAGACTGATAACCACAAAGAAATCGAATCAGTAATCAAAAATCTCCCAACAAACAAAAGTCTAGGGCCAGATGGTTTGCTGTTGCTTTAAAAAAAAAAAAAAGAAGAAGAAGAAGAAGAGAGAGAGAAACCTGGCATTTAAGCAGAATTAAACAAGATGGTTATTTGAAAAGTAATACACAAGTCAATGAGTTAAAAATAAATATTTATTTTTTGTGTGTATTTTTTATTGGAGCTCAATTTGCCAACATGTAGCAAAACACCCAGTGCTTATCCCGTCAAGTGGCCCCCTCAGTGCCCATCACTCAGTCACCCCGTCCCCCTGCCCACCTCCCCTTCCACTACTCCTTGTTCATTTCCCAGAGTTAGGAGCCTCTCATGTTCTATCACCCTCTCTGATAAAAAATAAATATTTTAGTTAATGATTTCAGTTGGCTCTACTAGCCCCTCTCTACCAAATGTAATTACTTTTGGAGTTATTCCAAATGGTTTCTTTCTACTTGAAAAAAAAAAGTACAATGTTATGCCAGCTTTTCAAGTAGTTTATAAACAGCTTATTAGCAATATTGATTTGAGTTCAAATAAGCAAGAAGATAGGAAATATCAGTTTCCACTAGGATGAATATATTTTAATAGGGTACCATTTTGGGAAAATAATCATGACTGGATAGGATTAAGGAAGTCCCTTTTGTTCTGTTTTTATTTTCTTTCTTTTTTTGTAAATTATTTGGGTTATAGAACCAGCTGTTTGAAAATTCACGATGCACATATTGTCTGAGCTACCTAACTCCACCGACATTGTAGCTTTTTAGAAAACATTGTTCTTTATATTTACTTTTTTCAATAAGACAACGTAAATTTACAATGAAAGAGGAAACTGAGAACAACACACATGACAAAGCCAAAAAGAGAGCTTAAAATCAAATGAGGAATGTTGTACACAGCTGCAAATAGTTCATGGTTCAAGTTGTAGCAGATATAAAATAAGAAAATTCTGTTTTCCGTTTCCCCTAATTTTTAAAAAGATTTATTTATTTATTGTACAGAGAGAGAATCTTCAAGCAGACTCCCCGAATGCAGAGGCAAGCATGGAGCTCTGTCCTACAACCCATGAGATCATGACCTGAGACAAAACCAAGAGTCGGATTGAGCCACCCAGGTGCCCCATTGTCGCTGGTTTTTTAAAATTGTTTATTATGGAAAATGTCCAATCTGTACAGAAGTAGAGAAATAGCCTAATGAATCCCATCTAATCAGTACCCAGCTTCAACAGTCATCATCCCATGTCCAACCCTGTTTCTTCTATATCGCACCATTCCACCTATTCCCACAGGACTATTTTGAAGCAAATTCCAGACATCATATCATTATTTTTTATTGAAGTATAGTTGACACACAATGTTACATTAGCCTCAGGTGCACAACATAGTGATTTGACAAGCCTATACGTTATGCTACGCTCATCACAAGTGTAGCTGTCACCATTCAATGCTATTGCAATACCATTGAATATATTCCCTCTGCTGTACCCTTCATTCCCATGACTCACTCACTCCATAACTGGAAGCCTGTACCTCTCACTCCCCTTTACCCATTTTGCCCATTCTCCCACTCCTCTCCCATCTGGTAACCACCAGTTTGTTCTCATTGTATCATTTTAAAAGTATATGTATTAGTATGAATTTCTAAAAGACAAGAAGTCTTTCTTAAAAAAAAACTCAATATAATTATTACTTTAAAAAATTAATATCATCATATATCAAATCAATGTCTAATTTGCTCTGATAACTATCTTGTAAATGTTTTTTAAATAGTTGTTCTGTTCAAATTAAGATCTAAAAAATATCAACACCTTTAATTTGCTTGAGAAGTCATGTTAAGGCATTTAAAATCCATAGTTTCTCTTTTGTCCTTTCATTTTTCCTTGCAATGTGTCCACTGATGTAAATAGGTCATTTGCTCTATAGTTTCCCACATTCTGGATTTTGCTGTTTTCCAGATTATCAGTTAACTTGTATTTTTATTTCCTATATTTGTTGCAAACTGGTAGCTAAACCCAGAAATTTGATCAGATCAGCCTCTGGTTGCTTTTTCTGATCCATTCCCATCAGCTTTTGACCTAGTATTTTATCAGTCATTGCTAATCATTGCTCTTGATCCATTACATCAAGAGGAGGAGATTGTAACTTTATAAAATACATTTTTAAGAGCCAGCGTGAGAGTGTGATGTATGACAAAGCTGTGCCACCTTCCTGCCAAGTTTGATCATCGCAAGAGTCTTCACTAAATTGGGAAGGGAGGCACAGAGTACTGGCCTGGACACTTACAAAAGTGAGTCTCACTATCAGAGGAAACAAGGGTAACCCAGGCCCAGGCCAAAAAATCAAAAAAACAATGGTCAAGCCTTCAGCACATGCTGCACTATGTGTGCTTTAACATTTTACAAGTAACATTTGTAGAGGAAAGAATGGAAAAACACCACTGAAATATGCCCATCCTCATTTTCACTTCTTCTAGCCCATTGGGGGTTGAAATTATGAATGATCTCTCCCCTTGAACATCAACCTGATCATTGTTGATAATTTTTCACTGCCCATCTTAGAGAAAGAAAGAGGAAATGGTTGGAGATGAGGGTGGAGGAGTTTGGAAGAGTGTTCCAAACCAATAGCTACTGATACATTCTTTCCAATCAGATTTCAGTTGTCAAAATCCTTATTTTAAACTGAACTATATACGACCTGTAAAAGGACCAAACTCAATAGCAACTTGAAATGTTAGGAATGAATATGAATTATTAGAATTTGGCCTTAGCCGCCATGATTTGGCATGCCTGCTCTATTATAATTGACCTATGGGAGTGAATATAATGGAGCTATGTCAGTAAGGGTTTTCCTTGACTCCCTCCCAACTAATTAAGGAGAATGTTGAATCTCTACAGGTTGTCATCCTGGTCAAGTGTGTTAAATATGAACTTTCATCGTGGCAATAGATCCCACACACAGGCAAGCCTTATCCTTCCCTAGAGTATTTTGATAATGTGATGAATGAGTGAAAACTTCCTCCTTGGAAGGTCATTAGGCATTTTTTGTGTATGTGGAATTCATTTCAAAGACTCTTTAACACAGCATGAAAAAATCAAGAAAGCATTCCAGCTGGATTAATAGATTTAGCCCTTCTGAGGTGGCTTTCATTTTAAAAATTCTTTGCAAACATTAACTAATCCATCTAACAATTCATGGAGGTTAGTTACACTCTATATTTTATTCTTTCAGAGTTTGAAAAAAGAGATTTGGCTTTTATCTCATGTTTTTGTGCCCTCTCTTTTCCTGGTCTATTTATGTACAGGAAGGCTTTAGAAGTCAGATCCTCCTACAAATTAGTTACCTCTCGAGGGAAAGACAACTATTTTTGTGTGTGTGATGATGGCTTACTAAGGACATGATCTTAAAAGCTCTGACTCTGGGACAATAAACAGTGAAAGCAAATGTTTATAAAAATAGAAGCCCTGTTTATGGGCATTATTTTTTGTAATAAAAATGAACAATGGATGAGATGTATGCAAAAATGGCAATACAGTAACTGCAACTTATTGACCTAGGATGTTTTCCAAGTGATGTGGGAACTGGAACTGTATTGGGTAAGAGTCTCCGAAATAATTTTATAACCCCATACATGTCCTTAAAATTTAAGAGTATATAAGTATGGTTGATTACTAAAGGAAAAAAGCCTTTTATTGAATGAGTAAGTATATACACAGAGATATACATAGTTCAAAAGATGATGCAAAAGATTTTTCTTCTTGAGTTGACTCTCAGTAGTACCTAAGCCTGATTGATAAGCAGGGAGCCTGTCTCATTTAGTCTCACTCTCCTTCCTCCCTCATTCACTGAGTACGGATTGAGTGCTTATATTAGGCTACCCACATTTCAGTGGATGGGACTAGAGTGGTAAACAAAAGAAACAGTCTGCTTTTGAGCGGCCCCAGTGGGTCAGTGGGTTAGCAGCATCCTCAGCCCAGGCTGTGATCCTGGAGACCTGGGATCAAGTCCCACGTTGGGCTCCCTGCATGGAGCCTGCTTCTCCCTCTGCCTCTGTCTCTGCTTCTTTCTCTGTGTCTCTCATGAATAAGTAAATAAAATCTTTAAAAAAAATTTATTGACCTTGCAGTTGAGATAATAAACAAGTACAAATATTTTTATATATATACATTTATATTACATATAACATATAATATACATATTTATTTATGCAAATATTGTTTATTTAAATGCATATTTACATAATGTGAGCCAGGAGTTGATGAGTGCTGTGAAGAAGTCAGGGAAGGCCTCAAAAATAAGATAATATTTGAGTCATGACTCGAAGCAAATAAGGAAGTGAGCCATGTGGCTATTGGGGGAAGAACATTCCAGATGGAGGAGAACCAAGTGCCAAGACTCTGAAGCAGAACAGTACTGGAGTGTTCACTGAATGGTAAGGAGGCTGGCTTGGCTAGAACAGAGTAGGTCAGAGGTAGAGCCATTTAAAAATGACATCAAAATGATGAGGGAATGCCTGTGTATGTGCCTGCACATTTCCATGTGCACGCAGTCATGCACACATGTGTGGGGAGTGTGTGCATACAGGATCAAGCCTGCATCTTTTTAAGCCCCACTTACCCTCCCCCTCCTACCATGCTTCTTCCACTAGGCCTCTGACACTCTTGACAATCAAAGGGTTTCATCTGATCTTCTTTTTTTTTAATAATAAATTTATTTTTTATTGGTGTTCAATTAGCCAACATACAGAATAACACCCAGTGCTCATCCCGTCAAGTGCCCCCCTCAGTGCCCGTCACCCATTCACCCCACCCCCCGCCCTCCTCCCCTTCTACCACCCCTAGTTCGTTTCCCAGAGTTAGCAGTCTTTATGTTCTGTCTCCCTTTCTGATAGTTCCTACCCATTTCTTCTCCCTTCCCTTATATTCCCTTTCACTATTATTTATATTCCCCAAATGAATGAGAACATATAATGTTTGTCCTTCTCCGATTGACTCATTTCACTCAGCATAATACCCTCCAGTTCCATCCACGTTGAAGCAAATGGTGGGTATTTGTCGTTTCTAATGGCTGAGTAATATTCCATCGTATACATAAACCACATCTTCTTTATCCATTCATCTTTCAATGGACACTGAGGCTCCTTCCACAGTTTGGCTATTGTGGACATTGCTGCTAGAAACATCGGGGTGCAGGTGTCCCTGCGTTTCACTGCATCTGTATCTTTGGGGTAAATCCCCAACAGTGCAATTGCTGGGTCATAGGGCAGGTCTATTTTTAACTCTTTGAGGAACCTCCACACAGTTTTCCAGAGTGGCTGCACCAGTTCACATTCCCACCAACAGTGTAAGAGGGTTCCCTTTTCTCCGCATCCTCTCCAACATTAGTGGTTTCCTGCCTTGTTAACTTTCTTGATGGAGCCAGGCCATGGAAGGTGGGGGGCAAGCCTAGGGAGAGCACTTGTTTTGATGCTTCTGTGTGTATTTTCAGGGGCTGCAGTGGTGATTGATGGGTTAAAAGAAAGCCTTTGATGAATGGGTGACGGGCACTGGGGGTTATTCTGTATGTTAGTAAATTGAACACCAATAAAAAATAAATTAAAAAAAAAAAAGAAAGAAAGCCTTTGAGTCAATAAAGAGCCTGCAAGACACGCAACCCTCTCATACTAATATCAACCTCCTCTTAACACTAGTTTTGGTGTTGTTGTTTTTTTTTAAATCTTGCAATTTATCTCTTCTCCACCTTACCAAACACTTTCTTCTGCCTCTTACTTGGTAGCAGTAGGGGAGTGAAGAAGGTAGTAGAATAGTCTAGCTACAATTATATTTAATTCTTCACTTATATTTACATATTACAAAGCTACAGAGTAAGATATAAAAGAAATAAAACAGCAATTAAAATAAATACAGGTGCATAATCTTCCCTTTCCCTAAACCCCACCTTCCAGGGGCCAGTATAGAACATTTATTTGCTTTTGTACATTTTTACAAATACTGAAAACAAATACAAACCCTGTATGTTTAAGAAGGAAATTATGGGATGCCTGGGTAGCTCAGCGGTTGAGCGGCTGCCTTCGGCCCAGGGTATGATCCTGGAGACCTGGGATCAAGTCCCACGTCGAGCTCCCTGCATGGAGCCTGCTTCTCCCTCTGCCTGTGTTTCTGCCTCTCTCTCTCTCTCTCTCTCTCTCATGAATAAATAAATAAAATCTTTTTTAAAAAGAAGAAGAAGGAGGGATCCCTGGGTGGCGCAGCGGTTTGGCGCCTGCCTTTGGCCCAGGGCGCGATCCTGGAGACCCGGGATCGAATCCCACGTCGGGCTCCCGGTGCATGGAGCCTGCTTCTCCCTCTGCCTGTGTCTCTGCCTCTCTCTCTCTCTGTGACTATCATAAATAAATAAAAATTTAAAAAAAAAAAAAATAAAAAAAATAAAAATAAAAATAAAAAGAAGAAGAAGGAAATGGAATTAGACATTGTTCCAAGTTGCAGAATATTTCAGCCACTTCACATCAGGTTGGAGGATTAGCCTAGGTTGAGGATGCAGAACATAGATTTTGAATTTGACAAAGTTTTATCCATTGAAGAAAAAGAGACAAGATTCAGAATTCAAGTTTTTGTTATCCTGTGGAAATGTTTACAAGATGAATGTCAGAGATTGATTCTAGTTCTCTATTGTTTCAAAGCCCAAGAAACTTTGGCTTGAGTGGTAGTTTATTATTTACCAGGAAAAAAAAATCTCAGCTTGAACCTCAGAGGAATGTGCCCCTTATTACTTGTGAGAATATGCATATACAGATTATGTTGATCGGGGCCTCTCCATCATCCCTTTCTACTCACATCCAACATGCACTAGGGCTAGATTTAATCTTACATGATGTAGAGATCAATTTAGAAATTTAGTATTGAACTAAATCCTTTGTCAATAATGATCTTTAAATGATTTTTAAATGAACTCATTTGCTCTCAACATTGTGATTAATATAATCACTCCATTGGAATGTATGTACAGTAGAGATAAAGGGTATTTAAGCAGTGAAGGCTGATTATTCTATTTTCTTCTATGAATAGTTAATATTTATACCCCAGGAGGACCATAGACTAAAAAGGCACTTGGGTTTTCCTTTATGACTCTTGCAGATTCAGGCTGAACTAGGAATGTTGATTTGCGATAAATAGAGACATAAATCAGAAAAATAGCCCATCTAATTTTGATTATTTGAAAGGATGAATGCCATTGGATCTATTTTTTATAGTTCTGTATTTCCAGTGTCTTCTAATGTGGTAGCCCCGCATAATAACAAGAAATACCACTGAATTTTATTTATGAGTACTTTATTTGGTACTGGGTTTTCATTATATTCTCACAGGATGTCTTGAGGTTTGGAATTGTTTTCATCATTATTTTACAATAATCAATAATGTGTAGCATACTTCTAAATGAAGAACCTCAGGTGGAGTTCAGTGTGCAAGAGACCTGACTTGCCTAATATGACAAGATGTCATTTGTGCATGGATGTGAAGAAGTGGAATCCCCCCTCAGCAGAGTCATTTGAAGGCCCTTTCTTTTCCTAGTAGAGATGATCATCTGTTTCAATATATCCATGTATCTGTCAGTCGTTTTCTATATTAATCCCCCCATAACTACCACAAGTAATAGGCTACACCTCGAGGATCTGGAAAATAAGCCAAATTCTCAGGCCCACATGAGGACAAATCTACAGCCTGACCAATGGAGGTGATCACCAGTGACAACTTGGTGAAAGTACTGAGGAGGGATGGCGTGGGGCTAATGCATCTCTTCACTTCTGTGCTCATTCATATCCCAGCCACTCCCAATCCACCCACCTACTCATGGAAAGAGCACTCAGATATCTGCAAGAAAAACAGAGGTTGTCAAACAAACCTTCTTACACAACATGAAGCCTACTTCTTCAAAATCTGTAAGGGATACCGTCGCTAGCATCCGTCTACTAGCAAGGTGGACACTTACATCATCTCTGCAGTAGCCCATTGGCTGGAAGCAAGTTCAGCTCCTGTCCATTCAGGGGGAGGGGATTGCACAAAGACAACAATGGGAAGCAGGAATCTCAGCACAGTGTCACCTTAAAGCCTGCCTACCCCTCCACTATGAAATGATTATTTGCTCATTATATCTCATCTAATTCCAAAAAGATGTGGAGTAGATTATGGCTATACAGTATAGTACAGCAAACCACTGAACAGTAAACTGGAAGGCATTTGCATCACGCTGAGTCATATGTAAGGTCAAGTGATTATTGTGGCATATATAGATCGTTTTGGAATACCTTTGCCAGTTCCAGAAAAAGCAATCACGAAATTTGGGGGAATAAGCATCCTGTTTTAATATACCAAATGGAATATAAAGTTGAACTTTGAGAATGAATATTGCATTGAGTAGTGAGTGGCTCTGTGCCAATGCCAATTATTTTTTTTTCTTCTGGACCGCATTCCACTTTTCATTTCCTACTCTCCTCCGTCATCATGCTCTCCATTCTCTTCCTGACCTCATTATGTGAAAGTTTCCTCGTGCTGGCCATTTACTGCCCGTGCTGGCGTGTTTTGCATTGGGACCACTGTGATCACTGATAAAAGACATGCTGACCACATATCACCATGACCTGTCCGTCCACAACCACCACTGCTCTGGGCATGGCCATTGTCCCTCTGAGTGCAGCCCAGGCCTCTGTGACACCACTGTTTCAGGCTTAGTCAGCCCAAGTGATCCATGTTTTCCTTTTCATTTCCTTATCAATTTAGTGCCTCATTTTATTGGCAACTATTTTGCACGTTCTTTTTTATTTTTTATTTTTCAAATCTCCAACACCTCCTTCCACATTACTCTCCATTGATTTTGCTTTCTACCTCACTGAGAATACAGAAAACACTAAAATAGATCATCCCACCCATTGGGTCACTTGGGTTACATGCACACACCCTACCATGGCTCCTGACTTACCTTCTGACTGTACCCACTCTGCCTTTCCTCCACTTGGGGATAAACTGTGCTCTTCCATTTATCTACTAGACCCCCTTATCTCTCATCTACTCAAAAATATTGTTCCGACAGTTGCCACTTTCTCCTGCATCCTCCCATTTTTCTCACTCTATTGAATGATTCTCTCAATACTCAATTATTATTCCTACTCATGGTCATTATGCAACCAAACTGTAATAACTCCTATCTTGAAAAATCTTCCCTTGCTCTCACATCTTCCTACAGCCACCACCTCCTACTTATGCCCACTCTCTGGCAAAACTCCCCTAAATACATGTGTCTACTCTCTGCCTGCAATCCTCTCTTTTGTTTTTCATTGAGGGCTTTCAGCTGGTGAAAGCTGGTGGGGCTTTCAGTGGGGCTTTCTGGTGGGGCTTTCAGCTGCACCCTTCCAATCCCTGACAGCTCTTGTCGAAATGTCTAGTGACCTCCTCGTTTTCTGACTGAGTGGTCAATTTTATGTCCTCATCTTATTAGACCTAAGCAGTATTGGGCAGGGCTGACTGCCCCTACCTCCTCCTTTGTTTGGCTACATTCTATCTATTTTATTCTTACCCCACTGCCCCCCTCCAATATTCTCTGCGGTTCCTCTTCATTTCCCTTTCCTCTAAATGTTGGAGTGCCCAGGTCTCATCTGAGAATCCTTCCTTCTCTATCTACGCTCACTCTCCTGAGATTCCATTCAGTCCCTTGGCTTTACATGCTACCTATATACTTTCAAGTACAAAACCACACCTCTGGCTTGAATTCCCTCCCTGAACTACACATTCATATGTCCAGATGACTTCCTGGCTTCTCGAATGAATGCCTAAAGGGCATCTCAAACTCAGCATGTCCAGGACAAACATTCTGGTTCTTGCCATGATCAAAAATGCTTTGGAAACTCAGTAAATAACAAGCCCATTATTTGAGTTCCTGAGGCCCCAAATCTTGCCATCATCTTAACTCCTGTTTTCTCTTACATCTCACATTTTGTCCAATAGCAAATTCTATTGAATCTATGTTTAAAGTACGTCCTGAATATATCCAGACCTGACCACTTTGCTCCACTTCCCACATTACTGCCCAGGTACAAGTCATACAAATGCCCCCTAGCTGTTTGCCCACCTTCTTCCCAAAAATACAGGTTATAAGACTCTCCTTTTACAATATAAGTCAGATTATGTCAATCTCGTCAATCTCCTGCTGAAGATTCTCCAAAAGGCTTCACTTCATTCAGAGCAAAAACTGTATCTTTCCAGAGGCTTAAGCCCCTCATTGCTCCCACCCTTCCCCTTTCTCATTATGTTCACTCATCTGAAACACTCTTGCCCCAAATAGCCACATGACTTGCTCACTCCCAACAGATCTCTTTCAAATGTTACCTTATCATAGATGCCTTTCCAGACCAACCTATATAACACAGCACATCTCACCTCCCCCACTATCTTTTTTAGCCTCTTTTATTTTTCTTCATAGCATCAGTTGTCACCTGACAATTGCCACCTATGTTTATATTTTTGCCTACCTCTACTAGAACATAAGCTCCATGAAAGCAGAAATTTGTTATGCTCAGCACTGTAACTTCAGTGCCTAGAACAAATACTACCAAATCCATTGTAGCCATCCTATGAATATTTGAAGAATAAAAGATCTTAGTAACACATTATATTTCTGAGAATATTCCTTTCATGAACAATGACAAAAAAATAAGTACCGGTTGTTCCAGGCCCTTTGTTAGCAAGAGGAACCAAAGCTTTAATGATATAGTCTCTGATGTGAAGTTGCCCTGGGTCTACTTGGAAAAATGGGTTATAGAAATAAAGTAATAATTCACAATGTCAGGAGGTGAAGGAAAATGCTACATATAGGCAAGAATGTGCTTTGGTTCAGGATAGAAATTAATTTTCTCCTTCAAGAAATTAGACTGATTCCAGTGCCAGGCCCTGAGCTGGGAGCTGGCTTGATTTGGAAGATTTCTTGATTACAGAGCCATATGAGCTTGCCCCTAAAGGAAAGTAGAATTTAAATGAATCAAGACTAGAGAAATAGCATTCCAGACAGGAAAAGGAAGTGATCCAAGGCATGATAGAAGAAATGTGTATGATATGTCTGGGTAAAAATTAGGAAGCCAGTTTACTGAGGTGTTTTGTATATAGAAATAGGAGATTATAGTCAGAAAGGTAGAGATCATGAAGAAAAAGCTAACGTTGGGGTTTCATTTCTCATCTAATCAGTTACTATTTGAGAGAAAAAGAGTTCTCCTTCATGCTCCCATTGCATCCTGCACTCACCTTAAGCTCTGCATACCCCAACTATCACATTAGAAGTAAGAAGAATTGAGGGTTATATACACATGTAAACCCAAACAATGTCTGACTCTTCCATCAGAAAATAACCTTCCCTAGCATGGGCATCATGTCTATAGTTTGGTTGCTTTGTTTGTTCCTTTGTTTCTTTCCCACTTGTGCCTGACATAGTGACAATACTTTAGTAGATGCTCAGTATGTGTTAGTGGAAGGAAGGAAGGAAGGAAGGAAGGAAGGAAGGAAGGAAGGAAGGAAGGAAGGAAGGAAGGAAGAAGGAAGGAAGGAAGGAAGGAAGGAAGGAAGGACATTGTCATTCAAACTGAAAACTGCTGAAAATCCTTTGCCTGAAGAATACTCTTTTGATTTAAAGTACAGTAATACACACACAGTTAAGCAAAGCAAAAATAAAATTTAGAAACTTTTAAATTCAGCAACAAGAATTGCAGGCTATCTTAGCAGGTAGGTGTAGATGAGTGAGAATTCATTTTCAGCTTAGTCCAGGATGAGTATTTGCAGTACTCATTTCCCTTGCATGCACCACCATGAAATCTGCTCTCAAAGTCTTTGGATGTTTCTAACTAGAAACAATGGCTGTGTTGGTACTGGCCCAGCTATTTCACTGCCTAGCACACTGCCTCCCACACCTTGTCCACAGCAGGTGCTCCGTAAGAGTCATGGGATGAAATGATAGAAGAAATAAGTGAGTCCATGAGTTTGCCTGCCTGACATTTGAGCAGGGTCCCCTACACAAGGGAGGCTGTGATGATTGAAACAACCCAATCATCTCCTCTGGGTGAAGATTTCCTCCAGGCCTTCACTGTAACATCTCCAGGGAGGGACTCTTAGAGCCCAGTTAGCACTAATTGCCAACCTGGGGATGGGGGCAGTGACTTCTGTTTCAGCTCCCTTAGAAGGGGGAGCAAATGGGATTTAGGCAGAAGAGAAACTGGGAAGGGGAATTTCTCAGGTGAGTGTGAGGCAGAAGATGAGGATGGAAATTAACCTAAGTGCCTGCAAGCCAGGAGCCAGGCCATCCCTTATGCTCTGCAAAGTGGAGCTTGGCTGCAAAGCTTGGGAAAGTGTCACCTAACTTTTCTGCTCCCTGGTTATCTCAAGGCTTGTAGACACATTCATCATTTCTTCCCTTCCACCAATGGCCCATTACAGTTCTCTGCAGAGTGATTCATTGTCAGGGTGAAAATCCTAGGGAACTACATTCACACACACAAAAAATCTGTTCTCTGGCTCCAGTCAGTAACTCCCTAGCCCCAGGAGACACATATTTTCCCTCCTATTCTTGTTAAAAGTGACTTGCATGATCATATTCTACATATGTTATTCCAGAGTCTCTGCTGCTGTCCTGAACTTTGGGACTGTTAAACAGTTTTCCCCTCAAATTTTTAGAGTGTTCCTATTTAGCCCTAAATATGCTGCCTGAAGTGCCTACAAAAGTGAAGCGAATATGATGAATGCAACCTCCTAGGGAGAAAAAAATGCTACTGTGCACTTAATCAAATTTTAAAAATGAATAATAAATATATAAACTATTTATAAATTATATATTAAATATATGTATATACATGTATGTATATAAATATGTATATAAATATACATATACTCAATATGTCTTTATATGTATATGTCTACATATATTTATCTTTTAAATTTGACTAAAAATGATATTGCCTAACATAGAAAAGAACGTAGGGTTCGAAGCCAATGGCCAAGAAAGGATTCTTGAGACGCCTTTGATGCAGAGAAGTGGTTTTATTAAAGCATGGGGACAGGACCTGTGGGCAGAAAGAGGTGTTCTGGGGTCATGAGGAGTGGCCAATTTTGTACTTTCAAGATGTGGGGGGAGGTTAGGAAGAGCCTAAGTCTCTAAGGAATTTTGGAAGCAAGGTTTCCAGGACCTCGAGGGGGCTGGCTACTTTTGGGAAAAGATCAGTTTTTACCATCTAATAAAACTTTAGTCGTGAGACCCTTTAGATGTATATAGGTGAGCCATATGCTTGGGGGATGATTGCCAACATGTATCTTGGCAGGTAGAGATAAAGGAAATTTCCAAAGGAATTTTCATATATTAAAGTAGACTTACAGGATCCTGGGGGTCGGGCTAAGATTGCCTTTTCCTTTAGCAAAGTATTAACATTGAGGCAGCTATCTCCCTAGAAGAATGTCACTGTGCCTGTTTCAAGAACTTGTCAGTGGGCCGTAGGCGGTAAGGAGATTTAATAATTTCTCTTCTGCCTTTGTTTCCCATATCATTGCCTAGGTATATTTACATAAATCAATTATACTAGATCAGTAAAAATTTTAAAAACCAGAAAAGAGTAGGGAAAGTAGAAACTTAAGTAGTATAGATAAATCTCTGGTTATTGCCTTCAAAAAGTGTAGTTCCAGGAGAGAGTAGAAGATGAGTGGAGTGAATTTGTCCTTTCCCCAGGCAACCTCAATTACTGTGAGCACTCAGGGTGTGAGCATCTTGTAGCAGTGAATGGAATTCTCATGTTTAAAGGTTTGTGTTTTTCATACAACGTGACATCCTTACACTAATCTTACTTTATCTAGTACTCAAATGAAAAAAAAAATAGTCATCTGAGCCAGTTTTGAAAGAGGGTTGGGCTTCTTGAAATATGGCATGTCGCCCTCACAAAGAGAGGCTTTCTAAGGGATTTTCAAGGGCAATCTTGACTGTGCATAATTTTTGCCTCATATACTGATTTTAGAACCTAATCCCCATTGACTCTACAATACTCTCTAAGCACCATGGCATTCCCGGTAGAAGCCACAAAGATGACTCTTCTTTGTTGGAGATTAAAACTTAAGATATATTTAATGAGTGGGCTCTCTGCTCTTGTGGTAGAGGAAGTAGATGGGCATTCTAAAAGCTCTCTAAGGGAATAATGATTCCTTACCATGAAAATGGTGACCTGGTGCCTTCATCTCCGCTGAGCACAGAAGAGCAGGAAATAGGCTTGCAATATTGCAAAAAGAGTGTATTTCAGACACAGAAAGATTTTCAGATACTGAGATGGTTTCTTGAGAGGGGTTTTATGTGGAAACCTCTTCTTGTGCAGAAACTGTTCTTTTTAATTTCATTCTGTCTGGGGTAGTTTATTACCAGCGTTTCTCAAAGTGTGTTCTAGTGCTGCACAGGACACTAAGAGGGCTTCCTCAAGATAACGATTGTCATCAAATACATTCCAGGTCATTTGAGAAGTGTAGATTTAGACATACGAGAGTAGGTAAATAAATTGCAGACTTGTAATGACCTCCTCAGAGCACCATCTAAAATTTTTCTAGCTTACCATATTCCTACCATCAACAATAACAAATCTTCAGCTATCCTTTAGCAACACCTACAGAAGGACTCTTTTTGAATGTTTTATTAGTCTATAGAGTTTCTAACTAGTCAACAGTAAGGGCAAGAGATCTTTGAAGGAAAGTCATCAGTTCACCTCATTGACCATAGATTAAAGAGAGGCATAAAAGTAGGGCACTTGGGTGGCTCAGTCAGTTAAGCATCTGACTCTTGATTTCAGCTCAAGCCGTGATCTCAGATTTTTGAGATCGAGCCCTATATGGGGCTCCTTGCTCAGTGGAGAGTCTGCTTCAGGATTCTCTTTCCCTCGCCCTCTGCACCACCCCCCTCTCATGCACACTCTCGCTCTCTCTAAAATAAATAAATAAATCTTTAAAAAAAAAAAAGGAGGCACATAAGTAAGTAGGAAAGGAATGAAACCATAGAATGAGGCATTATGTTGTCTGTGTATGACAATTTACTTTAAACTGCATCAGGGCTAACATTGGGTTGCCTGTGGGTGAGATGAACTTTACTGTACACTCTAGGGGTAGTTAGTTGGCATATAAAGCACTCTGTTTAAGAGTCTGTTCTCTTGAGGGGCTTCTTACATGCTCTTCCAATATTATCAAAATTCAGACCAAAGGTTTGTTCTTCTGTGTGAGGGTTATTAGAAAATAATTTTTTACTGATGAAATAAATGCTGGCCAAGATAGGTGGTTAGCTAAGAATATTGTACAGGAACCATCACCCTTGAATGAAAAAGATCTAAGACTGGCCAGTCCAGCAGCCTTATGGAGCTAGAACAAGGCTCTATTTGGCTCCATCTCCACGCTTCACAAAGGCTCTGAGCCCAACTTGACTAGACGGTAGCTGCTTTACCTTGAAGCGTTCTTCCACTGTCCTCAGAGGGAGCTTTCTGTGCAAGATTGTATAGGAGATGCGCAAGCCTGGGTGATGACTTCTCTGAGCTTACAAGAGCAAATGGCAGAAAACGGTTTTTCTGCTCACTTACTAATGTTTGTACTTCAGCTGCATGTTATCCAAGACTTGCTGTCAGTGTTACATCCCATCTGGCTCTAAAAACCAGATACTACCAGTGTTTACAAAAGACCTCGTAACCTTTAAGAAGCCAAATTGGCTTAGGTTAATTTTCAACACCAGGGCTCTGGTATTTGGTATTAAAAAGGAACCCAATAAGAGAAATATTTTTGAGTCAGCCTTCCTGGAATCACTAGAAATATCTAATCATTCAAATCTTTCACAATCCCTTTGACATTAGTACTTTAGCCAATGAACTCTAATCATCTCTATATAGATACTATATAGAGACAGACATTGACCCTTATTTTACAAGGTCTCTTTGGTAATATTATAATGCCAAACGCTGCTGGAAAACATGTTTTACTGTTTGCTTTTAGCCAAAGACATTTGTTTCTACCATCCTGAAGGAATTTTCTAGGAAAATACAGTTCCCAATTAGTGGTCGTTAGGTTGTCTTTTTCACATCTTCAAGCTTCGTGTGGATCATAGAGTTTCTTCTTTCTTGGATATATTTTAAAGATTTAGGCTGAACCTATTTGAGGGAAAGCAGTCCTTTTATGAATGCACCGTTCATGTCTTGATGCATGTGTAAGTGAATGTCTGCTGAGCTCACAGAAATATAAGTATTTGGTGCCATTTTCAAACACAAAGCTTCTTTTTCCAGACGTTGCTACATTTTATTAGTGAATTACAGTTGCCCTTTTAAATGATGGAGGTAGGCTGTTTGAATGTATATTTAATTAGAGAGGAAGTGAACTATTCTTTCAAGTGAGTTATCTGTGAAAGTAGCTTTTTAAACACCCCTTAAGAAGCAAAATAATCTATCACACTTTTATCACCATATGTCTCATGAGTAGGAAATTGGGTCCTGTCCAAGGAGATGCAACATATTTTGATTATAGAAGATATTTTGCTTTGCATGCATACAGGATGGATAGCAGGAATCAAATCTACTATTAATAGGAGTTCCTCCAGAAGCTGTTATGCAAGTAAATCTTTCTCTTCCTTTTAGCTGCTAAAATAGAAGCTTACTGGATTTGTTGTTACTTTCATATGTCATGAAATAAGCCAGAAATTTCTTGCCATATTTGTTTGATAAAGTATGATGAGCATTTGACGAGCTTCAGGAGATGTAGCTCTAAAATATGTGGATCTTCACCAAGTAAGTGAGACTCTGTGGATTATATCTGGTTTCTTTTCTTTATTGATTTCAGTTTCCAGAGCAAAGACACCATTTTCTAGGTGGCAATCAATAATAAGCGGCGGGATGAGGCACCTGGGTGGCTCAGTGGTTGAGAGCATCTGCCTTTGGCTCAGGTCGTGATTATGGGGTCTTGGGATCGAGTCCCACATCAGGGTCCCTCGCAGAGAGCCTGCTTCTCCCTCTGTCTCTGCCTCTCTTTCTGTGTCTCTTGTGAATAAATAAATAAAATATTTAAAATAATAATAATAAGGGGGAGGAGAATGAGCTATTGTGTCTTGTAATTTCATAAATACGCTGATCTTCATCTGCCTTCACCTACCATCAGTGCCTCTCAGGGGGAAAAAGTTTGTCCTTGGAAAAGCAAGTTTCGAAACGGCTGGGAGAACAGAGTGTACAAGTCTACTTTTGTCTCCCAGCTATTTAGTTTCTTCACTTAAATTATATCGGTGCAATTTAGAGCTTATGAAAGTCATGAAATGAGTCACCAGCTTGAGCCAAGAAGAGTGTAGGCTGGCAGCCATGCTGTTGGGTTCCTGAAACAACCATTTTCTGTCCCAGTTCAGCTTTGTCCTGTTGCTCTCAGAAACAATTAAATAGGTCATCTGTTCATGTCTGCACTTGACATGTACATATGCCTATGCTCACATGATGGGGAATCTATCCCAGGCCTCTCTGCAGCATGGTATTGTGGCCGTTTAATCCTAAATCAGGGACACAGCCAAATACGGAATCATTAATGAGATACGGCAGAGATGATTCAGCTTCTCAGAACAGCTTTTAACTCTTTTTTTTTTTTTTAACCTTAAGACCACCCTATGATTCTCCTGCCCCACGTTGCCATCTGGGTCTATCTGTGTGCGCGCCTGTGCCCACCTGTATCTGGGTATATCTTTCTTTCTTCAGCTGTGCCCCATGGCCGGGAAGCTGAGCCAGGTTACGCTCAATCCTGGAGCTGGGATTCATCTGCCATAATTTATAGCGTTGGAAAAAAACTGCTGCCTTCCATTAGCTGCTTGGGCAGATGCACGATTGTGCCAGTGGCAGCTGCGTAACAATCTGGGTTTATACTCGGTCACCTTGGAGAATCTTACAGGAATATTGAAAGAAGATGCAGTTAATCCTTGAACAATGCAGGGGTTAGGGGTGCCTACCCCCCACTCAGTCAAAACTCTGTGTATAATTTTTGATTCCCATAAAACTTAACCACTAAGAGACTACTCTTGACCAGAAGCCTTACCAATTACATAAACAATTAACACATATTTTTATGTATTATGTATTATATACTGTGTTCTTACAGTATATAGTATACTGTAAGTATATAGTATATAGCTAGAGAAAAAATGTTATTAAGAAAAATCATAAGAGATGAGGGCCTGAGTGGCCCAGTTGGTTGAGCATCTGACTTTCTGTTTCTGCTCAGGTCATGATCTTGGGATCATGGGATCAAGCCAGCTCTGTGCTCAGTGGGGAGTCCGCTTGGGATTCTCATCCTCCCACCACTCATCCCACCGCCATCGCACTCTCTCTAAAATAAATAAATAAATCTTTTTAAAAAGAAAGAAAATGCATTTACAGTACTGTATTATATTTATTGATAGTAAGTTTACACCATCAGTTTACAAAATGAATTGCCTGTCGGTACCTACATATTGTCTTACATGATACAAAACACTGTAGATGTTATACATGTTACTAACACTAGACATCAAAAGTGGAAAGATAATGCAAAAAATTCACATTTATATATTTATTTACAGATACAATGATCCAGGCATTGAAAACAAAAAAGCAGCAATATGATTGCCTCATGGTAGCCTAGCCTATATGCTAATGAATAAATTGTTATAAAAATTTTATGGCATATCACATTACAGTCATATTCATAACACAGCACTGGAAGCATTGGTACTTTTTTTTAAAACCGCTTACCTGTGATGATAGGCTGATACACAGTTTCTCCAATTATGAGAGAGAGAGGCATGCTATATGGTAATGTAATTTTTTTGAAAGCAAAGTTATAAAACAGTAAGAAAACTAACATATCATTAATTTTACATTAAATATCACTCATCTTATACCTGCAGAAGGACACCTTATCCACTTCCATACAAGTCTTGCACATGATGTTCTACACAATGGCCACTTAGGCAGTGATCATGATGATGACACAGAAATGTGCCACACAGTTCTTGCCACATAGTTATTAGGTTTTCACATGAAGACACCGACTCACGACAGATAATTTTATTAACTGCACAGCGTGGTGATTATCTACTTTTCACCAAGAGAGGAAATGGATTGTCATAAAGTCTTCATCCTTGTTGTCTGCATGTTCAGTGGGCAGAGGAGAAGGGAGAGAGGAGTTTGGTCTTGTTGTCTCCTGGGTGGCAGAGGTGGAACAGGTGGAGGAATTGGAAGAGGAGGCAGGAGAGGCAGGTATATTCAGTGTAACTTCACAGAAATATATATATATCATCATTTCTATCTTTTTTGCTTTTTCATTTCTCTCAAAATGTTTCCATATGATACCAATCCTTTTCCCACCATTGGCCTTAATTTCAGTGCCAGTATCATAGAAGGGCCCATGTTCTAAAAGAAGTCAAAAGCAGTCTTGAATAACCAGACCCCGCTAGATGATCTTATGTTAATTTGTTTTCTGCCACCGTCTCTTCTACATCTTCTTCGTTATAGTCTGGCACTGGTTCGGAAGCACTCATCTCCATCAAGTCAACTTCTGTTAACTCTGCTGGTGTGATGTCTATTAGCTCTTGAATTTCTCCAAGAGAGCCATATCTTGAAATCCTTTACTTTCTCACTTGTTTTCCCCATTTCCACAATCTCTTTCATGATTTCCTTGCCTGGCTCTGTTGTAAATCATGTGAAGTCATGCCCAACATTTGGACACAGTTTTCTCCAGCAGGAATTTCGTGTTTCAGAAATTGATGGCTTTTGCAGCTTTTTCTATGATAACAATGGCATCTTCAATAATGTAATCTTTCCAGATTTTCATCTCTCATCGGGGTTCTCTTCTATATAGTGTTAATGATCCTTTCCAAAGAGTACTGTGTGTAATGAGCCTTAAAGGCCCTTATGACCCCTTGATCTAGAGGCTGATTATAGAGACATTGTATTTGGGGGCAAGTAGACCACTTTGATGCTGTTGGTGTTGAACCCAAGGGTTCTGAGTGGCCAGGGACATTGTCCAATATCAAAAGAACTTTGAAAGGCAGTCCCTTACTGAGGAGGTACTTCCTGAGCTCAGGAACAAAGCACCGATGGAACCAATCCAGAAAAGGGGTTCTTCTTATCCAGGTCTTCTTGTTGTGCAACTAAAAAACTGGCCTTGACCCCTCTCTCAGTGTTTTCTGCCTTGTAAGCATTTATTCATTTTTCAAACCCAGATTGTCACCTCTACCAGGAGGCCCTCTTCTATTCAGTTTTCTCTCTTGCCCAATATATTTATTCATTCACTGACATATTCAACAAATATTTCTGAGCACCAGTAAGTGCCAGGCACTGAACTAAAGCACAGATCATGCACCAGGGAACACAGCCTATCATCTCCCTGCCCTCATGGCTCACAGTCTCTTGGGGAAGACAGATATTTTATAAAGACCATAAACACACAGATAAGTGTGTAATTACAAGTGGGATGATGGCCATGAAGGAGGTAAAGATGCTCTTGAAGCCTGAAGAACCTGGTGAAGGAACAAGGAAGACACGGTGTTGTGAGTTCTCAGTTTGCACGTGAGTCTTCCAGAAGAGGCAAGGGGCTCCTTGACTCCCGCCCTCATCTCCCTGTCCCCAGCAGCAGTGAGCTCCGTGGAGTCCTGCCCTGCAGGGTTGGGTGAGAGAGGGGACAGGCATGGAGTACGGTGTCTGCAGGTCACCTGACACCTGCCTCCTCCCAACCTAGGTGCTCCTGAAGCAGAATTCATGAGGAACACTGGAAGACACTCATTCTCTGGGATTTGTTTTTGAATTTGTCAAGACAGTTGCTCTTCATATTATAGCCTTCTTACAAAGGTGGGGTTTTTTTCAACTAAGTACTTCAAATTCTTGAACTTAAAGGTGCTTTGTAAACTCAATTATGAATGAAATCACAAAGATATCTTGCAGCTTTTAAATAAAATGATTTGCCCTTCCTTTAGTTGTTTTTCAATTTCTGTAGGGCATAGAAATATAGCATCCTACTGTACTCACTTAAGACAAAACCTTGTTATAGTAGTTTTTGTCTCTTCTTTTTGTTTTAAATCTAAAGGGCATAGTTCCTTTGAATAAAAAAATAACATCATTACTTAGAGATTTAGAATTATAGTTTCCTCTAATTATTTAGAGGGAACTATCCAAATTACAGTTATTCATATGGATTCACTCTCAGAAACTTTATTACTCTATACATTGTAGTCAGTAAAGCATAATTTTTAAATAAAATTCAGGTGAAAAATAGCCCAAGATGTTAAAGATCTTTTACATTGCATAAAGTATTTGTAGTTCATATTAGGGAGTCTCATTTATATTTTTGAATTTTTGGTCTATTCTTTTATAATTATTAATTATAATAGGTATTAAAATGTTCATAGGAAATATTTCCAATTGTAATATGGAAAGTTGCATATAGTTTTCTTGTTAAACATTTTTTAAAAGAAAAAACAAGACCACCCAATATGTTAAAGTCTATTCTAAGTAGACTTCCCTTAGAGAGAAAGAATCTCACGCAGACTACCTCTTGAGCACAGAGCCTCATATTGGGGCTTGATTCATGACCCTAAGGTCATGACCGGTACTGAAACCAAGAATCAGACATTTAACCAACTGAGCCATCTAGGTGGCCCAAGAGTCGATCTTAAATGTTGTCATCATATACACAAAAAATTGTAATTATGTGAAGTGACAGAGGCTTTAACCAACTCCATTGTGGGTGGTAGTCATGTCACAATATATATATGTATATGAAGTTATGTGCACTTTCAGCTTACACAATGTTATATATCAATTTTATCTCAATAAAGCAGGGAATAGGGATGCCTGGGTGGCTCAGTGGTTGAGCATCTGCCTTTGGCTCAAGTCATGATCCCAAGATCCTATGTCAGTCTCTCTGCGCAGAATCTGCTTCTCTCTCTGCCTATGTCTCTGCCTCTCTCTATGTGCCTCACATGAATAAATAAGTAAAAAATTTTTTAAAAAGCAGGGAATAAACAAATAAACAGAACTATGTTTAAATACATATTATCATATACACATAAGGTAATGCAAAATACTTTTCACAGTAGTCCATTACAACATATTAGTAATAAACAAATTTTTTCTATTACTTATAAATCACAGAAAGTCTTTGCAAATTAATATAGACAATTTCATAAACAAGTGCTTTCTCAGTTTAATGAATAATTAATGAATAATTCTAAAGATTTTTTTTTTTTTTTGAGAGAATGAGAGCGTGGAGGAGGAGGAGCAAAGGAAGAAAGAGAAAATCTTAAACGGTCTCTATGCTCAGTGCAGAGCGCAATGCAGGGCTCAGTCACAACCCTGAGATCATGATCTAAGCTGAAACCAAGAGTCAGTCATTTAACTGAGCCACCCAGGTACTCCTGAATAATTTGATTCAAAAGAAAAAAAAAAAAAAAAAAAAAAAACCTTGCTTACTGGCTTAATTTGAGAAGTGCTAAGAAAATCTTCAAATAGTCTCCCTCACTGGCACCAAATTTTACCATTAGCATTTAATTTCTTTTATGCTAAGATTTTGCTTCTCCTGGTGGGCTTTGTTTTTTATTGTTAAAGCTGTTTAAATGAGTTCTATTTCACAGAGGACAATAATTAAATTCTCCACAATGCCTTAGTAAGTTTGATCCTATCAAGCTGCTTTGCTCTCTGGAAGCCAGTTGCCTGGGGGAACAGACATTCTGAAAGGGACCAGAAACTAAGAAACAGGGTGGCTGTAGGGCCGGCCCAGAACGAGGAGTAATGGTCACTGATCCTAAACAATTATCAGAGGTTTCTGGGTGGCAGACGTGGGACAAGCCAGAGGTGTCAGCCTGAGGGCTTTCTCTGATGAATTCAGCTCACTGATCAAAGGGTTTACGTTGGTCTGATCTATTCATTCCGTCAATGAGAACTTGAGAATGAAAGAGATGGTTAAATGCCAACTGCAGTGAAATTTTTTAAAAATTAATTTGTCCTTCACTATTGTGTGTTTCAGAGACTGGAGCACAAGGAAGTGTTAGTGGGCTTGTTGTTCCTGGTTTTCCCGTTCATTCCAGCCAGCAATCTCTTCTTCAGGGTGGGTTTTGTGGTGGCCGAGAGAGTCCTTTACATGCCTAGGTAATTATTGCTCGTGATTTCCTCTTTCCGAGACCTGCCCTCCCGCACCAACATTGATAGCTCCGGAGGGACGGTCCTTTGCGTGTGTCACAATCAGGCCCTTGTGGCCCTCAGGCGTTTATTAGCTTTAACAACAGCCGCAGAGCAGCTGGGGAGAGTTCAAGCTCACACGTGTTCACGCTCATTTCCAGGGGTTTACCTCCAGCTGGAGGCTTGACGGTTAAATGTATTGAGTGTATTCGGGATTTTAGCGGCAACCCCTTACACCAATATCTGTGTTCTGTTGAATGTAATGGTAGCAATTTTCCAGAAATATTTGATTTGCATAAAATTATTAATTATGTTAAGTGGCATGGTTGTAATTAACTTCTTCCTTTTTTCTTTCCCTTTTTTTTTTCTCCTAACCTTAAAAATAACTTTTTAGTTTTTTAGTCTTGATTCTTTTTTTTTTTTTTTTTTTTTTTTTAGTCTTGATTCTAATACCTACAGTGTTATATTAGTCTCAGGCGCACAAAGTAGTGAGTCAGCACTTCCATACCTTACCCGGTGCTCATCACAAGTGCCCTCCCTCATCCCCATCACCTATTTAACCCACCCCCCACCCACCTACCTCCCCTCTGATAACCATCAGTTCATTCTCTATTGTTGAGTGTCTGTTTCTTCATTTGTCTCTCTCTTTTTTCCTTTGCTTATTTGTTTTGTTTCTCAAATTTCACAAATGAGTGAAATCGTATGGTATTTGTCTTTCCCTGATTGAGTTATTTCACTTAGTATTATACCCTCTAGCTCCAACCATGTTGTTGCAAATGGCAAGATTTCAGTCTTTTTTATAAATATATATATTTATCCGTTCATCTATCAATGGACACTTGTGCTGCTTCCATAATTTGGCTATTGTAAATAATGCTATGTGAAATAAGGCAATCAGAGAAAGACAAATACTGTATGATTTCACTCATACGTGGAATTTAAGAAACAAAACAGATAAAATTAGGGGAAGGAAAAAAAGAGCTAGAGACAGAGAGAAAGAGGGGAGCAAACCATAAGAGACTCTTAATGATAGAGAACAGAGAGGTGATGAAGGGAGGTGGTTGGGGAATGGGTGATAAATATTAAAGAGGGCATTTGTTGTGACAAGCATTGGGTGTTATATGTAAGTGATCAATCACTAAATTCTACTCCTAACACCATATTACACCATATGTTAACTAACTAGAATTTAAATTTAAAAAATGCTTTTACAAATATAAGGGTGCATGTATCCCTTTGAATTAGTGTTTTCATATTTTGCAGATTAATACCAGTAGTGTGATTACTAGATCGTAAGGTAGCTCTATTTTTAACTTTTTGAGGAAACTCCATACTTTTTTTCACAATGGCTGCACCATTTGCATTCCCATCAACAGTGCAAGAGGGTTCCTTTTTCCACACAACCTCACCACTTGTTTCTTATTTTTTATTTTAACCATTCTGAGAGGTGAGGTGAATATCCCATTGTAATTTTGATTTATATTTCCCTGATAATGAGTGATATTGAGCATCTTTTCATGTGTCTGTTGGCCATCTGGATGTCTTCTTTGGAGAAATGTCTATTCAAATCTTCTGCCCATTTTTTAATTGGATCATTTATTTTGAGGGTGTTGAGTTGTATAGGTTCTTTATATATTTTTGGATGCTAAACCCTTATTAGATATATCACTTGTAAATATCTTCTCCCATTCCATAGGTTGTCTCTTAGTTTTGTTGTTTCCTTTGCCTTGCAGAAGCTTTTTATTTTGATGAAGGCCCAATAGTTTAGCTTTGCTTTTGTCTCCCGTGCCTCAGGAGACATATCTTGAAGGAAGTTGCTACAGCCAATGAAAAGATCTTGCTGTCTTCTAGGATTTTCATGGTTTCAGGTCTCACATTTAGGTCTTTAGTGCACTTTGTGTTTATTTTTGTGTATGGTATAACAAAATGATCCAATTTCATTCTCCTGCAAATAGCTGGCCAGTTTTCCCAATGACATTTGTCAGACGGTTCTTTTCCCAGTGGATATTCTTTCCTGCTTTGTCAAAGACTAATTGACCATAGAGTTGTGGGCTTATTTCTGGGTTTTCTATTCTGTTCCATTGATCTATGTGTCTATTTTTGTGCCAATACCATACTATTTTGATTATTACAGCTGTGTAATATAATTTGAAGTCTGGAATTGTGACACCTCCAGCTTTGCTTTGCTTTTTCAAAATTGCTTTGGCTATTCAAGACATTTCCTTTTTATTTGATTAAAAAAAAAAAAACAGGAAAAAAAGCTAAGAGAATGGTATGCTAAAAAAAATGCTTAAAATGGGAACTATGTAACAGGATATGTTAATTAGCATGACTGTAGTAACCATTTCACTGTGCAACAGGAATTATATATATTGAATATTGAATCCCTATATATATCAAATCATGTTGTCTGCCTTTAAATGTATGTAATTTTATTTTAAAATATATAAATAAATGGAATTTTTTAAATTTTTAAATAACTATAATAAATAAATATAAGAATGAGAACCATCTCAAGAAATATATCTTTCAGAAAAAAGTGGCTTAAAAAATATAAGAGTATTCAGGCATGTAAGACGACATAATGCCACTTAGCTTCAGAGCTATTCGAACTATGCTAAGTCTTGTCCGTTCTCTTGTCTTATTCAAATATAGGCATTCCAAGGCAATGTTTTTTTTTTTCTGGTTTCCTGGAAATGATTCTGAATCAAGGAATAAAGTGTTCTGCCAATTATCAGTCATGTGTCCAAGAGAAAGACATTAAGTTTCTTTGAGCTAGGTTTTCTCATTTTTTAGAATCCAGGCATTTGATTAAACATTCTCTGAAATTATATCATTTTAGAAATGATGTATAACAATGACCATTTCCTGAAAGTCAGTGATTGTAAACCAAAAAATTATAAAGAAATTATTTTTTATGACTTTGAGCTAGCAATAAAAGTGATCAAAATTACACATTTTACTTAGAAATTATTTTCAAAATTGTCTATCCCCCAAGAACCAAGTACTTAATAGGTTTCTTGAGACATTTCAAAGTCTTATTTTCAATTCACTGAAGTAGTCAGTTCATTATGTGCCTTATAAGGCTTCAGCACAATTTGAGAAGCAGTTTATTGTGTAATAAATACTTTTCAATAAGATTAAAAATAGGTCAATAATCCTGGGTATTCTGTATGCAGCCTCTCTCACTCCATTCTGACTTCAGAAGTGCCCAAATAATCACCTGCCTCCTAATTGCACGTGGAAATCTGTATAAAGGGAATGGGAATGATTATTTAGTATTGGCTACCTGCTTTAGCACCGTAGAGTTTACGGTCAGAATTTCATCAGCCAAATATATGGGAATAATCTTTTATTCTGATAACAAGTGCCAGTTTTATGGATGCCTTTTTGAATAGGAAGGCATGTTTATGGCTTAAATTGATCCATTACAAATTTCTTGCCCTCGTATTTTCATCTAGAAGGAGACATATAATTTGATGGCTCCTTTTTTCACGTTTCAGTCGTATTTCAAATGTCTAAAATTTATTACAGTTGAAGAAGTTAAGATAGTTAATGAGAGATGTCAAAATAAGTAATAGATTCTGATCTTTCATTCATAAGCCAGAATAAGATAATTTATTCACTTTAGTACAAAAGTATAAATCCCAAGCTAATAGAAAATGTGAATGGGCTGGAGTAGAGGAGAAGTAGACAGAATTGGCAAAGGCAGAAATAATATGTGAGATAGAACTTATTAGAATAATTGAGAATACAGATGAAGAAATTGGATTGGGGAAAGGAAAAACGAAAAATTGCTATAAATTTAGAAAGAGATGTTCTTTATACTGCACAATCCCTAAACTTATATAGATACTTGAGACATGTGAAATTTGAAGAATGACCTTCTGTTATTTTCTATTTTGAGTAAAAACTTCCAATCATATCTGTCAATATAAAGTGAAAAATTTTAACCAAATAAGAATCTTGATAAAAATGAAGCTCCATATTTATTTTTGAGATGCAGTGTGAAGAATGTGACATACAATATGTGGGATTCATTCTGATGCACTATCACGTGAATCTTCGATGCTTCAGAGTCTCTGGAAGAGAGATTCTTAATTGGGACTGAATCTCAATGCCAATGTTACATCATCAGCAAAGGTATTTTTTGTTTTCAGAACTTAGCAAATATAATCAAAAGAACACTGAATTAGCTGTTAACCTTGAAAAAGCATTGAAATTTGCCAAATTACCACTTTCTGATCTGTAAAATGAGAGGGTTGACCTTCTTCTATGACTTCCAATGTTGGTTGAAGGAACATTGTGGACCATTGGTCCATGACTGATCAGTGGCCACGTGGAAATTAATGGAAGACAGTGTAGTGAGTTTTTCATAAAGCTAGGTCTGTGCAGTTTTTAAATTCTGAAGTTATGTCTCTTCTACTTTATTGCTGTTAGAACATCTTTTCATTTATGAAATGATAATAAAGGCAGATGGTAGTTGTATTTATTAATATCCTTATTTTTTGAAAATTACATTAATAATTATTACTATTCTTACTTAACAACCTCCTAATAGTACTCCTAGTCTTTTTTAAAAACCTTTTTTTTTTAAATTCTAGCTCCACAAAGTTACACAATTTCTAGGATTTCATCTACCTCTAGAGTTCAATTGGTTTGTGATTCAAAGTAATGTAGAGAATAGGTACATGCTGGGCAAGGCTGAACCATCTGATGGCATAGAAGTCATTCCAGATTTTAAAAAGTCTAGATCAAAAAAATAATAGAGAGCCCAGAAACCAGTCACAGCCTTGATGCTTTGTTTGGCATTCTTATAGAACTACTAAACCAGAGAAGCAGCAAAACAAGTTTGGTTCGTCAAAAAAACATTCTACTAAAACACTAGCAAATAAATCAGGATACAATTTCACAGTGCTGAAATGCAGTGGACCTGTGTATGCCTGACTACATACGTAGATATCTGACGGCTCCTGGTCCTGAATCTATTTGTCCTGCATTCCTGTCGTGGCTACTTGAAGCACAAAAATAAGTCTCTATCTTCATAGCAGGAGAATTATTTGATAAGAATGGCAAGAGGAAAAGAAAAAAAAAATTTAAATCAAGTATAGAATTCTGCTGCAGGTTAGGATATAGAAAGTCACAAGAGACTGTCAACTGTGCCCTAACATAAAAAGAAAGAAAGAAAAAGAAAAAACAGGCTAGGTAAGCCACAAAATCCATAGCTTTTTCAAACCAGTCAGGGCACTGAGGATGCAAAGAAACCTAAGCAACCTAAGCTCCAGAAAGTAAAAATCTCTTCATAATCAAGAAAAGCCCCAAGGCTGGTCTACCTAGTCCCTGGTGGTACAGTAAAGGAGAAGAAAGCATCTGCCATTGACCGAGGGTAAGGAGAAATCAGCTAACATTGTAATGAATATTTAACAGCTAATTGTAGGCTGGCATTGCAGATGATCATTCCAAGAAGCCCAAGCCACAGATAAATCTTTAGCCGCTCCCCAGTTCTTTGCCATCAGTCTTCACCTGATTGTTGAGAAAGAACAGAGAGCTGAGGAAAATCGGTTGGGGATATTCCGTGTGGAGCAGGAGAGCTGACAGGAGCTCCTCCCTGCCCTCCTCTCACAGGCACTTCAGACTTTAAGATGGTAAGAGCCAGAGTGAGGCAGGAGAGCAAAGAAGAATCCCCACAAGCATTTCCAACAGAATGGGATCTCCCAGGTGCAGAAAACCTGGGGTAGGCCTCAAGAGCAAAACAGACTCCCAACTGTGTCAAGAGCTGACATCCAGGCTGTAGGGCAGAGAGACCTCCTACATTTTAAAAAGTGGGCTGTTTGCACGAAAAGCACAATGATAATTCTGGAATTTCATGAGAGCTCACACCCAAAGTTTGCCCAAAGAGAGTCCTGATTCTACTCTCAAAACATTTGCAACTGTGATGAATTGAATCAAACTAAAGCTAGAGAAAACCTAGACTCAGATTAATGACAGATCCGATTGACTCAGTTCCTCAATGAGCAGCCTGATTGATACAAGGACTGTGGTTTCAGTGGAGGTAAGTACTTCTTACCTCTGTTTCTACTATTCTATTACACAGAATATCTAACATAAAACTAAAAATTATGGGACACACGAAAAAGCAAGAACCATAGCCCGTGGTCAAAGAGAAAACAATCAATAGAAGCATAAAAAGAGGTGAAACCATGAAGAAAATAAATATGTGAGCCACAGGGTGAGAAAACATAGTGGCTATTCCATTTTACATTCCACAGAGTGGGTTGCCTGGGTGGCTCAGTCAGTTAAGCATCTGACTCTTGATTACAGCTCAGGTCATGATTTCAGAGATAGGGGTGGAGCCCCCACAGAGCCCCACATCAGGCTCTGTGCTCAGAGGAGAGTCTGTTCTCTCCCTCTCGCTCTGGCCTTCCTCCTGCTCGTACTCTCTCTAAAATAAATAAATAAATCTTTAAAAAAAAAAATTCACAAAGGTCCACATCCTCACCAACACTGGCCATTTTCTTTTTTTTTTTTAATGGTAGCCATCCTAATGGGTATTAAGCAGTACAATTGTTATTTTCATAATAATTTTATTGAGATATAATTCACCCATTTATGGTACGCAGAGCAATGATTTGCGGTGTAGTCACAGAATTGTGCATCATCACTATCTACTTCTAGAACATTTTTATCACTGCAAAAAAAAATTCCACAGCCCTAGCAGTCATTTCCTATTTACCTCAACCACCTTCAGCCCTAGGGAACCATTAATCTGCTTTCTGTCTCTAAGAGTTTTGCCTATTTTGGACATTCCATATAAATGGAATCATATAAAATGTCTTATAACTGGCGTCTTTCACTTAGTATAATGTCTCCAAGTTTCCCTTACGTTGTAATATGTAGCAATACGTAATTCCCCTTTATTGCTGAATAATATTCCATTGTATGAATATATCACATCTGTCAGTTAATGAACACTTGAGTTTTCTCCACTTTGGAGATAGTGCATATACCACTAGTATGAGCATTCCTGGACAAGTTTTTTACATACACACATGTTTTCATTTCTCTTGGATGGTTAGTTACTCCACAGTAGAATTTCTAGGTCATATATTAACTGTGTTTAACCTTTTGAGGAACTGAACTGGAGCAATTTTGGTCCTTTCTAGTGCCCTACTGTTCTTTAAAAATTAATACACTTCAGGTAAACTGGATTGCTGACAATCATCTGCTTCCTACTTACAATACATAAATACTTCACTAATTCTCCACCTCAGAAAATAAATGTCCAACAGCAAAGTTAAGATAGTATTAATGATGGTTCATTTTATGTGTGGACTTGAATGGACCAAGGGATGCCCAGATATCTGGTTAAACATTGTTTCTGGATATGTATGTTAGGGTATTTCCAGAGGAGATTGGCATTGGAATTGGCAGACTGAGTTAAGCAAAGTGTCATCCCCAATGTGGGTATTATCTAATCAGTTGAGGGCCTAATGGAACAAAAAGATAGAGGAAGGCTGAATTCTCACTGTGCCTGACTGTTGAGCTGAGACATAACTCTCCTCTGCACACAGACTGAGGCTTGTACCCATCAGGTCCCCTGGTTCCCAGGCCTTCAGGTTTGGACTAGAACTCTAACATCAGTGTGCCTGGGTTCCAGCTTACAAGTGGCAAGTCACTGGGACTTCTCAACCTCCATAATCATGTGAGCCAGTTCCTTATAAAAAATTTTTCTCTTTTCATATACCTATATTCATATCCGTATCTATCTACATATCTATCTATCCTGTGGCTCTGTTTCTTTGAAGAACCCTGACCAATACAAGTGTTTATACTGTATATTATTATCACCATTTATTGAGTATTACCTATACTCCACGTGTTGTCATTAGCTCAACAGCCAAACTAGTTAATTACTATTATTACCCCCACTTGCTCAGTGAGGAAATTGAGATCTAGAATAGTGCTGCCCAATAGAGAAAACGTGAGCCACGCTCATAATTACATGCGTAATTTAAAATTTTCTGGTAGTCACATTTTTAAAAAAGACAAGTGAAATTAATTTTAGTATATATTTTATTTAACCCAATGTAACCAAAATATCATTTCAACATGGAATCAACATTTTTTAAAAGCTGTTAATCATAATCTTATATATCAATCTTTTTCTCATACCATGTCTTTAAAATACAATGTTGTATTTTATACTTACAACATGTCTCAATTCAGAATCACAGTTCGAGCACTCGATATATACAAGTGGCTAGTATACTAGACAGATCTAGAGACTTAAATAATTTGTCTTTCTCACATAAAAGCCTGAACTCTTGTTCACGAATAGGCTGTATTGCTTCTCATGCCTAGAGATGTCACATAATTTTCAGAGCTGTTAGAAAATCAATGACATGAAAGCAGAGATCTCATATTAAAAGGTAAATTAGAACCTAGCAGTTTCTTGGAAGGTAAAATGAATGACCTTGCTCTCCAGGTTGCTTTGTGAATATGCTCAGGCTAGTGGAGGAAAAATATATATGTATAGCTATATGTCTATATTAAATATAAAGAAGCTCTTCAGACCCAGCCTATAGGACAGGAAGCTAGGAAACTGATAGATGGTTTGAAGACTTTTAAATCTGAAAAGCTCTGGATTGCAGTTATAGACAGTCTTCTGGTAATGTTCCCATTCATTAGATCTTTGGATAAAGAAATCCATAAGGCTCACAGAAGCCGGCAGCTTCCAGGTCAAGTCTGACACAAGGATTCTCTCCTGCACAGAAGTCACAGACCCCCAAGCCTTGGATGCTGCAGCCTCGAACACTGCCTGGCATTCTAGGGCTTTGCTCTAACCATCTCAGACGAGTATCGATGACCCCAAAACAAGAGCTTATCATCTAGTAATTTGTCAAGTGCACATACATGTGAGAACTCAACAGATCAGAATCTAGCAAGTTTGGGATATTTTTGGTCTATACCTTATTAAAATTTAAGTAAATTTAAAGTAAACTTCAGTATATCTGAAACATACTTTTAGAATTTCTTTTTTTTAAAGATTCTATTTATTTATTCATGCAGAAACACAGGCAGAGGCAGAGGGAGAAGCAGGCTCCATGCAGGGAGCCTGAAGTCGGACTCGATCCCAGGTCTCTAGGATCCTGCCCTGGGCTGAAGGCGGCACTAAATCCCTGAGCCACGCGGGTTGCCCCTACTTTTAAAATTTTATGTTGCTTTGCCCAGCTTTTTAAAAAGTCCTAAGTCATGGAGGGTGAGGTCAATCCTTCAACAAAAGCCTGGAAGTTTGTAGAGAATTTGAAGCATGGTTTTAATGATAAGGAAGGACAAACAGGAGGAGGAGGGCAAAATAAGAGGAAAAAGGAAGAAGATTGTGACAATACTTCCAAATAGTTTTTCTTCCTATGAAATAGTTACACATCAGAGAAAGAACTTTGATAAAGCCTGAGATTAAAATATTGAGGATTAAGAGAGCTAAAACTTCATTCTTTGAATAGTATCTTCAAGTTATAAGTATCATGTGTGATTTGCTTTCATGCTAAAATGTTTTATTTTTTATATTTTATTTTTTGCTAAAATGTTTTAAAATTAGATAATGTATAAATCTTCACATTAAAACATGCATCTATAATGTGTAGTATTTGGTAAATGGGATAAATATTTGATGAATAATTTTTTTAGAGACAGAAATATGACCCGTACTTGGAATTTAACCTTAAACACCTCCTTTATACTTTCTGCATATGAAAAGCAACATACCTATTTATAATTGTACATTAAATCAGTATTTCTCTTTTCTTCCCTTTCTTTCTGTCCTCCTTTCTTTTTTTTTTTCTTTTATCAGCAAGCTTGGTACATACAGTTCTTCATAAACTATAAGAAGGTTTTGGGGACAGTACTAGACCAACTGGTTCAATGCAAGAAAAATAATCAAGATAAGCATGTCCTGCTGTACCAGAGCTCTCCAGACTGTAGCCTTCAATTAAGAAACTTAATTAAGAAACTTCTATGCCCCAGTGGATCCTTATACTAGATTGTATTACTATTTTTATACACACTTCAGAGATTTGGAGAAAAAGAACTGTTTCCCCAGAGCACAGTTACTATGTGATTAATTAATATTTGTGACCCTGTATCTTATTTGTTTCCTTGTCTTTATACCTGGTATTCATTTCCTAGGGCTGCCACAACAAATTACCACAAATTGGGTGGCCTAAAACTTACAGGAACTTATGGTCTCATAGTTCTGGAGGTCAGAATTCCAAAATCAAGGTGTTGGCAAGGCCATGTTCCCGCCAAAGTCTCTGGGAAAGAACCCTTCCTTGCCTCTTTCAGCTTCTAGTGGCTCCAGATGTGTGACTGCCTACCACCAACCGGGGCCTCTGTCTGCACGGCATCTTCCCTTTACGTTTCAACTCTGTGTGTCTCTTATAAGGACACTTGGCATTGGATTTAGGACCCACCCAGATAATCCAGCATGATCTCTTCTCAAGATCCTTAAGTTAAATACATTTGCAAAGACCCTTTGTCCAAATAAGGTTACACTCAAAGGATACATGGATGTACCTTTTTGGGGGCCACTATTCACCGCCCCCCAGCAAATCTCAAGTTGCTCAAAATATAAACTCACATCTTCAGTGGTACCTAGCCTAGGAAATGACTTGCCACTTCAGTTCTAAATAAATATTTGAGAAAGAACGAGTGAATGAAAAAATAGATACACAGGGGCGTTTTTAAATTAGAAGAACCTTGGTTCTGTTTTTAAGGGAGGAATTTCCTTTTTCCTCTACCCATTTTATGGTTCACCAGCTGGAGCCCTGTAAATTATATTGACAAAAGGCAGATTCAGAGGAGAAAAACAAGTTTATTAATATGTGCGTGGTGCCCACCTGAGGAACACAAAGGGATGAGTAATTCGAAGAGACTGTTAGAACTTAGCTTATGTAGCGTCTCAGCAAAGGACAATAATTTTGCAAAGAAGTGACAAGACAAAAGAAAAGGACTCTGAGCTTGGAGGAGCACAAACTGCCAGAGGGCAAATGCATAGGGAAACTAGCGGTGGAGAGGGCTGGTTAGTAAGGTTTGAGGTGGAGGTTCCTCTGGCGCCACCTCCAGGCCAATAAGGATCTAGATCAGGATTGTCTCTTGATTAACCTCTGTCCCTCCGGGTAGGGGGTGGGGAGGGCGGGGGCACCTTAATAAATTTATGTTCTGCAAATAGGGGGAGGGCAGGGAGCTTGCCTTGCATCTGCTTCTTCTCTATTGCCTTCAGCTCAAAATAATCCTTATGCCAACCCGGGATATTTTAGGGTGGCTGATTCCTCTACCCTTCATGTTGTTAACAAAATTATAAAAATTTGCAGACCACGTTAGTCACACTTTTGTCTGATGAGCAATTTTTCTCTCGGTGTCTGGTGGTGGTACTCCACAAGCCTTCCCCTTCACACTGCACTGAACCCTGAGACGTAACAGGCCCAGATGGGAGGCCCAGATGGGAGGCCCAGTGTGGGAACCCTTCTGCCCAGAGGTTGAATTTCCTTTCCACCTCTGACTGTTTTCTGAAAACAGTTGTGACCTGCACATGTGGAAGAGCCACTTCGTAGAACCGTTCTGTTTTAGAATGGAGCCCACACGACCCAAACCAGATCAGTTGCTTTGGGTTTTTCAAAATGTTATTTTTCAAAGTTCAAAAGATATGTTTACCTAAAGCTTTGAATTTTTTTTTTAACACAAGCATGGTAGGACTGTGTCTGTCCCCTATCATTACTGTCACTTAAAAGTACTCTCAGCAGGTTGCTATGAACTTACTGACGTGTTGAATAGGCACAGTTTCATTCTTGGTCATAGAAAAGAGGTTCCCTTTGCAACGTGTGACTGAAATAAGAGATGAATCCATAGTAAACAGTAAAATAATTGTTTCAAAATTTGAAAATCATCATCGTTGTAAATTGATGTGAATTGGAATGAGAAACAGCATTTTGTCTGTCATTTACAAGCTATGAGGGCTGGTTTGCCAAAGTACTTTCTTTATGCAATGATTAAAGTTTAAAAAGTTCCAACAGTGTTTTTTTTTTTTTTTTTTTTTTTTTTTTTTTTTTTTTACACACAGAGAGAGAGAGAGAGAGAGAGGCAGAGACACAGGCAGAGGGAGAAGCAGACTCCACACAGGGAACCTGATGTGGGACTCGATCCGGGGACTCCAGGATCACACCCTGGGCCAAAGGCAGGTGCTAAACCGCTGAGTCACCATGGCTGCCCTAAAAAGTTCCAACAGTTTTGTTTTTGTTTTTTTAAGTTCTAACAGTTTTAAAGCTTCACTAAACATTGTTGATTTGCATTCCCTGATACATTTCCTTTGGTCATGCATCAGAACATGTAACTGAGGTGTGAGTGTCTGATACAAGCACTGGGTGCTGAGCAGTCTGTCAAAACAATGATGTTTGTAATTGGAGATGCTATCAGCCTGTGAATGAGAGACTGTCTCTAGGTGAGGGCTTACTCCGTTCTCTGAGCCAGCAGTGGTAGTCCTTCAACAGGCCTTGAGAAGGCATCTTAAGTGCCTCTTCTTTGTACTGAGCTAAACTTGGGTTCGGTTTTTGGTTCTCAAGGTCATGGTTTTGTCAAGTATCAGTAGTTTGCAGTGGCTCTTTCATAAAGGTCTCTAGTCAGCAGCCCAGATTTTCCACAGAGCCAGCTGGCCTCTGCTTGCATCTTCCTGAAGCCCAGAAGAGCACATGGTCTCTCATCCCTTAATTTACCACTCTCAGGAAAAGGACTTGCCCTGCCCAGATCAATGGAGTGAAGTCTCCTCACCTGGCACAGTCCTGGCTGTTGTAGTCTGCATTAAAGCAAATGAAACAAAATGAAAATAAACTTTTGTAGTGGAGAAGCACCTTAATCTCAGAGATATGTATATCAGGTTCTTAAGAAATGTGATAACTCGCCAAGAAATTTTCAAACTCAAGTAGAGTCATTTTATATGGGTTCTCACTAATTTGAACTTTATTTCAATAGAGGGACTTTGGAAAAAAATTATCTTGACTTTATGTTATCCAGATGCCTGTGGCAGAGGCATTAATTGGAAGAGAATAATGTTCCCAGAGGAGGGGGGTGTGTGCTATAGCAGAACTGCAAGTCAGATCACCCGGTTGGACTCCACTTGACATTACTGGATGGTACAGGGTGAGGTGAGGGGCATTCAAAGTTCTCAGTCCAACTATTTTTGCCTAGTGGTAAGTAGAGTGTTGACTCCCTTTGGTCAACATTGAACCCTAAAGTTTTGGGGCGCTGGATCATTCAGCTTATAGGTTTTGAAGCCCTGGAGTTGGAAGTCACTCGGATTGACTTCCTGATGCTCCAAAGCCAGAAGTCTTGAATATTTCTATCTTTCCTTTCCACCTTGATACCAAAGTTCAGACATCTAGATAGGTGAACAGAAGGAAAAGTGTAGAGATGCATTTGAAAGGAGGTATGTATGTTTAGAAGTAAAAATATTTAGCTGTTCTCTTTAACCACATTAGCCTTGCTCAGTAGACTGCAGTTCTTTGAGGGCCAGGTCTTTGCTTTATTCATAAAATGTGTCCTTAAAAATATACCTGCCCTACGACCCAGCAATTGCACTGTTGGGGATTTACCCCAAAGATACAAATGCAATGAAACGCTGGGACACCTGCACCCCGATGTTTCTAGCAGCAATGGCCACGATAGCCAAACTGTGGAAGGAGCCTCGGTGTCCAACGAAAGATGAATGGATAAAGAAGATGTGGTTTATGTATACAATGGAATATTACTCAGCTATTAGAAATGACAAATACCCACCATTTGCTTCAACGTGGATGGAACTGGAGGGTATTATGCTGAGTGAAGTAAGTCAGTCAGAGAAGGACAAACATTATATGTTCTCATTCATTTGGGGAATATAAATAATAGTGAAAGGGAAAATAAGGGAAGGGAGAAGAAATGTGTGGGAAATATCAGAAAGGGAGACAGAACATAAAGACTGCTAACTCTGGGAAACGAACTAGGGGTGGTAGAAGGGGAGGAGGGCGGGGGGTGGGAGTGAATGGGTGACGGGCACTGGGTGTTATTCTGTATGTTAGTAAATTGAACACCAATAAAAAAAAAAAAAAAAAAAAAAAAAAAAAAAAATGTGTCCTTAGGATATAGCATGTTAATGGGCACATAATAGAGAACGACTGAATGAATGAATGAATAACTGAATAGTCTATATTCAAATAGATAGATGGATACATACATGTATTCACACATACACACATACACATTCCCACATGTACAGTGTCTTATTATTTTTATCTAAGATTTCTTTACTGAAAAAAAAAGAAAAAAAAAAGATTTCTTTACTGTAGCTTACTTCATCCTCAAACTATTCCGTAATGATTTGTAGCTTTCCTCCTTGCAAAGAATCAGATTGTTGCTAAACTGTACCTGGTAATGTGCACAGAAATCAGTCCCATTCTTCTGAGTCCAGTTGGCAAGCAGGAAGCATCTCTGTAGACACACACAGATGATGCAAGGGACCACATCATCAATGATGTCCACCAAGCCAACTTCAACATGCCGAAGTCCCACTCAGATGACGTGTGAACTCTTGTGTCTGTCAGGAACGTTGGGCCAGAGTCAGGAAGAGAATCACATCAATACAATTTGTCTGTGATGAGTTCCAAGCCCTGCCACTCGGGAGTCGGCCCGTAGTAGATTTTCCTTCAGTGTGAGGACTCTGGCTGAAGTGCAGACTACTAGGAAGCATATACCTGGAGATCAAGACCAGTGCCCCTTCGTGACCGGTATCCTTCTCAGAGTCCCTGGGGAGCTCTCAGGGACTATCTCCACAAAGCCCTGGTGTGACCTGCTGCCCCACAGAGTCCAAACTGGAGTGCATGGTGTCAGTAGTGCTATACAAGGCCAGTGATGTGTGGAAGCAGGGGTCAGAGGGTTCAGTCAGGATCTGAGAACATGCTGGTGGGACTTGGCATGATGCCTGAGGTGCTGAAATCCAGGGCAGTTAGAATAGGGGAGACGAGACTTTCAAGCTGTTCTGTGACCATGAAGAGCTAGTAAACATGCTGGTGTAGTAGCCCTTTAGAGAATTAACTTGTGTTTCTCAAGGGAAGCATGAGCCATTTTTGAAAGTTAGTTTTATGAGATGGAATACTCAAGGAGGCTCCATCACACCCCCAAAGTACTCCTGCTTCTCACTCTGTTTCCCAGCATGGGCTGCTGCCCTTTGTGCATGGATTGAGCAAGCTCTGCACTCAACTGGATCAATGCAGGGCCACCACGCTGTTGCTTTTCTCTTGGAAAACTGTGGAGTAGAATGTAATTTGGCTGTCAATAAAGTGTCTCTTCAGGTACAATTAAATGGATAAAAATTATCTCCTCCCATTTATTTCTTTGTTTACATATCGACTTCCAAACAAATGAGGTAACATGGGTGTGGTAATATTTATTAATCAAGAAAGTCTCTAAGTGGAAGATATAATTTATTTGAGGTCTTTAGTTTTTTCAAATGATATTATATGAACATGGGCTGGTTCTAATGTGAATGTAGAAGAGAAGGCTCATGGGAAGGTTTTCCATCTGTGAATTCAGATGGAAACAGTATTAATGATGATCTGGACTGTAAAATCAGCTATAAGCAAAAAAAGAAACTGATAAGCCTAATTTGGTTGTTCAGTCAAGCAATTGGCAAAGATGTTCGCACAGAAAGAAGAAATAAAAATGCAGTACATTTTTAAAAGAAGATTCCTGTGATCTGTAGTCTAGTTGCTTTACAAGGAAGTAAAAACCGTTTTCATGTCCTGATAAGTTTTTGTCTTATCTATGTGGTAGAAGTTGTTTCTAAATATAACAATGTTAATTCATAGTCTTATAGTAAAGTATAAGACTTTACTCCTTGGGCTCCCATCATGCTCCAAAGGTTTCTGCTTCACCCTTTCTCCAGCTCCAGGGACCTTCAGCTGGCTTCTGCTTGTATCTCAACATCATTTTTAATGACCCCAATTCCAGCAGTCTGCCAGTATAAACCCACTCCAGTCATTTATTCCTGCTAAATTAGCTGTCTATCTTCATTAAGACTGAATTGGCCAATTCTATCTGCCTTGTTTCTCTTGCTTCCCTTCTCAGCTAGTACCCAGTGGTTGGTCATTTTAGGTGTGTACCCATATCCCAGCTGTCACCCTTTTCCTCTCTCCCTTGATTTTTCTTGTGCTGAATTAGCTAACCCTTGACCTTGAGAAGAATCCTCTCCATACTCCTTAGATACAGGCTGTGTGTGGTGACTTCTTTCTAAAGGATACTGTAGGGAGAGGGAAAGAAGATGAGCTGTGCAATGGAGAAACCTGACCAACACTACTTCAGCTGCTGAACAAGGTCAGCATCAACATTCATAAATTATTTGCTGATAGTCCATACTCTTGATACAATGTAATAAAAAATAGTGCTTTACCTGTGTGGTCTTTCTCCCCAAACCCCATAACCCCAGTCTTACCACAAGAAAAACAAGACACATTCCAGTAGTGGGGTGTCCTACCAAACCAAACAAAACAAAACAAAACAAAGAATCCTCTGATCTATGTTCCTTCTCCTACTAAAAAACCACAAGGTTTGCTACCTGATGTCTTAAAAATGGGCTGCTACCCAACTTTGGTCTCTTTGTCCTCAGCTGAATTGTGATGAAAGTTACTCACCTCTGACTGATGGCTTATAATATGTCCCTGTTTCCTAGTTCTCATTGCACAGTTCTCATCCCCCAGCACCTCCCTCTGCGGATAACCTTGATTCCTCCCACAGTTTGGTTATAGAGCATTAAATGAAATGAAGCATGTATGGTATCTATGATCTGTGAGTAGAGTTCACAAGTGCCAGCCTCACTCTGCTGGCAAGATGGTGGTCATATGGGATGAGTATCCATAGCATATTCTCCAATTCACAAGCTCTGCACTCTCTTCCTCCTTCCTTACTGCCTTAGAGAAAGAGTTGTGACTGCTATGCACTGTGCGATGTCATTGGATTATTTCTGAAAAGGCAGTTTTTTATCACTCACACAATAAGTGACAAAATTAATTCGTAAGTGCAAATTTTTTAAATTTTAATTCAGTCTAGGTAACATACAGTATTATGTTAGCTTTAGGTGTACAGTATATTGATTCAACCCTTCTGTATATCACCTGGTGCTCATCATACCAAGTACATTCCTTAATTCCCATCACCTATTTAACCCATCCACCCACCCCACTCCCCTCTGATAACCATCAGTTTGTTCTTTAGCGTTAAGTCTGGGGGGAAAAAAATCTGTTTCTTGGTTTGTTTCTCTCTCTGTCTCTTTTTTCCTTTGCTCATTTGTTTTAGTTTCTTAAATTCCACATATGAATGAAATCATATGGTATTTGTCTTTCTCTGACTTATTTTGCTTAGTATTATACTCTCTAGCTACATCCATGTTGTTGAAAATGGCAAGATTTCAGTCTTTTTATGGCTGAATGATATTCCATTGTGTGTGTGTGTGTGTGTGTGTGTGTGTGTGTGTGTATTACATCTGCTTTATCAATTCATCTGTCAGTGGACACTTGAGCTGCTTTCAAAATTTGGCTATTATAAATAATGCTGCAATAAACATAGGAGTGAATGTATTCCTTTGAATTGGTGTTTCTGTATTTTGAGAGTAAATACCCAGTAATGTGTTTATTAGATCATAGGGTAGTTCTATTTTTAACTTTTTGAGGAAACTCCATACTGTTTTCCACAATGGCTACACCAGTTTGCATTCCCACCAATAGTGCAAGAGGATTCCTTTTCTCCACATCCTCACCAACTCTTGCTGTTTCTTTCTTTTTTTTTTTTTAACCATTCTGATGGGTGTGAGCTGATATCTCGTTGTAGTTTGAATTTTCAGTTCCATGATGATGAATGATGTTGAACATCTTTTCATTTCTGTTAGCCATATGGATAACTTCTTTGGATAAATGTCTGTTCCTGTCTCCTGCCCAGTTCTTAACTGGATGATTTGGGTTTGGGGTGTTGAGTTTGAGAAGTTCTTTATAGATTTTGGATACTAACACTTTGTCAGATATGTCATGTGCAAATATCTTCTCCCATTCATAGGTTGCCTTTTAGTTTTATTGATTGTTTCCTTTGCTGTACAGAGCTTTTTATTTTAATGTACTCCCAGTAGTTTATTTTTGCTTTTATTTCCCTTGCCTCAGGAAACATGTCTAGAGAAATGTTGCTATGGCCAATGCCAGAGATCTTACTGTCTGTGCTTTCTTCTAGGATCTTTATGGTTTCGTGTCTTAAATTTAGGTGTTAATCTACTTTTGAGTCTATTATTGTGTATGGTGTGAGAAAGTCATCCAGTTTAGTTATTTTGCACGTGGCTGTCCAGTTTTCCCAACACCATTTGTTGAAGAGACTTTTTCCCATTGGGTATTTTTTCCTGGTTTGTCAAAGACTAACTGATCATATAACTGTGGATTTATTTCTGGGTTGTCTATCCTATTTCATTGATTTCTGCATCTATTTTTGTGCCAGGAGCATCCTGCTTTGATTACTGCAGCTTTGTAATATAACTTGAAGTCTAGAATTGTAATACCTCCAGCTATGCTCTTCTTTTTTAAAAATTGCTTTGGCTATTCAGTTATAAGTGCAAATTTTAAAGAATAAAATGATATTGGTAATTCCAGTCACAAGTGTCTCATTAGCTCAGCCCAGTCATGCCAGTCTCACCATCAGTCTCACTCACCAGCTGCCATTGAAGAGATGTTGATTCAACAGACTTTAGACAAGAAAAAAAGTAGGATCCCTGGGTGGCTCAGTGGTTTAGAGCCTGCCTTTGGCCCAGGGCCTGATCCTGGAGACCAGGGATTGAGTCCTACATCAGGCTCCCTGCATGGAGCCTGTTTCTCCCTCTGCCTGTGTCTCTGCCTCTCTCTCTCTCTCTCTCTGTGTGTGTGTGTGTGTGTGTGTCTCAGGAATAAATAAATAAAATCTTTTTAAAAAAAATTTTTAGCTGAGTGAAGTAAGTCAGTCGGAGAAGGACAAACATTATATGTTCTCATTCATGTGGGGAATATAAATAATAGTGAAAGGGAATATAAGGGAAGGGAGAAGAAATGTGTGGGAAATATCAGAAAGGGAGACAGAACGTAAAGACTGCTAACTCTGGGAAACGAACTAGGGGTTGTGGAAGGGGAGGAGGGCGGGGGGTGGAAATGAATGGGTGACGGGCACTGGGGGTTATTCTGTATGTTAGTAAATTGAACACCAATAAAAAATAAATTTAAAAAATTTTTTAAAGGCAAGAAAAAAACAGTTCTTAAAGTCTGAACCTTTCTATGTCAAACTGCTCTGCCAAGTCAATTATTATTAGTATTATTTACATAATCCCATGGGAACATTTGTCAGTCGACACTACAGTGGGTGTGTATTAGTGGCAAGTACCAAAAGCTGACTTTGAATAATCTAAATAAGAAGAATATATTGCATAATGGGAAAAGCTTACAGAATTCAGGAATATTGAGGAAGCTGGCTTGTAACAGACAAGAGATGGGAGACTATGGGCTGAATCATGTCCCCCTAAATTCACCTCAGAATGCGATTGGTTTGGCGCCTTTAAAGGGACAATTATGTCAAAACAAAGCAACATTATAGGGAGCTGGTTCTAATCCAATTTGACTAGTGTCCTAAGAAGAAGAGATTGGGACACACAGAGGAATGCATGCACTGAGGAAAGATCATGTCAGGACCTAGTGTGGAGGCAGCTATCTGCAAGCCTAGGAGAGAGACTGCAGAGGAAGCCAAACCTACCAACATTTTGACCATGACTTCTAATCTCCAAAACCATAAGAAAATAAATTTCTGTTGTTTAAATCACCCAATCTGTGGCATTTGCTATGGCAGCCTAGGAAACAAATACAGGGGCTTGACAGTTAGCTCTGAGAATCATCAGTGGAACAAACGAGTTAATTCCTACCATTCTTTTCTCTCCTCACATCAAAGAGCCCATAGAGAGAATCCCAATAGTGACCTTAAATTCAAGTCATGTAGCTTCTTTCCCCAGGTTAGCAAAATGACTGACTTGTTCAAAGGAAACTCCAAAGAGGACTCCTTTGTACTCCACGATAAAGAGCAGAGAACCTTAAGTGTCACCAAGACTGCACACAGTAGGCAAAGAGGGAATCCCCCATTGGGAAATCCAGGTGTGGCTAAGAAGGGGAACAGATTCTGGGATACTCAAAAAATAACAAATATCTTTGTATTCTGCTTCTGATTTGATTGGATTTGATTTTTGAGAGAGAGAGAGAGAGGTTGTGCACATGCACACATGCACGTGCATGTGGGGAGCAGCGGAAGGCAGAGGGAGAGGAAGGGAGAGAGAGAATCTTAAGCAGATTCCATGCTCAGCATGGAACTCAAGGCGGGGCTTTATCTTGCGACCCCAAGATCATGACCTGAGCTGAAATCAAGAGTAGGATGCTTAACTGACTGAAACACCCAGGCACCCCTCTGATAAACCATTTTAAAATAAACCATCTGATTTTCAAACTTGACTATTTTATTTTTTTGAAAAAAATTAAAATTCCTTTGGCACACATGGATTCTATTTTTTTAATACTCAGAGTGATACCGTGTAGGGGGTCTATTAAATTACCCTTTGCTTCTCTTAGATTGCACTCCATCTCCATCATACCTGTCTACCATCAGCTTCATTACCACACATCACTCTTATGGGACTGAGCCCTTAACCTGTAGAATCTACTATCTCCAGTAGGTAGTGGCAGAATGGAGTTAAATTGTAGGACACCCAGCTAGTGTCCAGGAATTGCTTGGTGGTATAGGGAAAAACCCACATGTCTTGGAACCGGTGTTGGAATTACATTATTAACCATTCTGGCTTTCATTTCTTCATTTGTAAATTGGGTGGTATGAGGATGGAATGAGACAAAACATGTAAACAGCAGAAAGTGTATGGCACATGATAAAGCAATGCAAGCAATTAGTATCATTACTGTGACCTCAGGACTGAGACTCAGAGACAATGAGACCCTGTCCTGCCTTAGAGGACAAACCCCCAAACACAGAGACATCAGCACAGCCACTGCACTGTACTAAGCTGGGCCTCCAAGGAAGCTTCTCTTTGGGACCTGCACTAAGCTTCAAAGAGATGAGTAAATCCCTAATTAACCAGAGTGGGCAAAACTCAAGAGTTGGCCATACCGGCATATGTCAGTGATTTCATTTACTTGCATGTCAAACATCTAACTGCTAATTTCAACATGACCTGCTTTAGAAAATCAGTAGAATTATCAACAGTTTTGGGTGAAGATGATGTTTCAATAAAGGCCTTGCTTCAGTTTTCTCCTCAGTTCCAAACTAAACCGACTTGACCTTTCCTAGGACATATGGCCTCACCAAGGTCCTCTCTAATTATGTGGAGTAGTTATGCTCGACAGAACCAGAAGCAGCTGTACAGAATACCTTATAATAGGCCTTCATCTTGGAGAAACTCCAAATTCTGGTCAAGTTCCAGTCTCTCAAATGAGCTTCTTTTGTACAAAAGAGATCCTACTGTCTAATGCATGTTCAGAATGACAGTTCCCCCAGCAGTTACCATGGGTAAGAACCTTTCATATGAGAAGCACAAGAACCCAGCACTGTGTTTCATGACATTGCTAATGAGGGCTTCCATTTATTGGGATGCTGGGCCCAGTGGTTTACACATTCTAACTCAGTCTTTAAAATCCCATTTTACACTGAGGAATCTGAGGCTCCAGTGAGAGCAAGTAATCTACACAAATTAAATTGGCACAGCAAATAATAGGAGAGCCAGGATTTGAGTGCATTTTTGACTGAAATGCCAAAGAATACACAAACTTTTGTATTTATGGTTTCCAACCTAAATTAGACCCGTGTGAGCAAAGAGAAATGTTCATAATCATGCTGCAAGGAATTTTTTAAATTCCTATTTGCAAGAACCACTCTGATATTCTAACCTGGCGACAGTGATGATGACACATCTTCACCTGGGTATAGTTACAGCCCATGCTACCTTACACTTGGTTCAGATTAAAACAGTTATTGAAATAACTTCCAAACTGATCAGTTTTTCCTCCAGATTCTTCAGTATATCAAGAAAGACATAAAATGAAATATCTTTTCTTTAAGGTCCAGTCAGTGGATTCTCTGAAACTTGCTTAGCAGTGTCCACAGACCACGGGTTAAGAATCCACGGCATCAATCAGGAGAGACCAGGATTAGGGCCATATGCATTGCCACATAAAACAACTGGCTGTCCACCCACTGGGAGAAAGCTGATGAGCTTAGCTCACCATAATTTAAGGACCAAAAATGAACACTTCAGAGGAGGGGAAGCAAACTATAGCCTTTAGATCAGATCTGGTCCTCCACCAGAATTTATGTGAGTTTTATGGGACTCAGCCACACCCATTTGTTTTTGTCTTCTCTATGGCTGCTTTCATGCCACAATGGCAGAGTGGAGCAACAGAGAGCATATGGCCTGCAGAGCCAAAAATATTCACTCTAACCTTTTACAGAAAGTTTTCCAATCCCTGGCTGAAATTATCTTCTCCCTCCACAGGAAGCACGTTCTTCTGTACTATTCAACTCTAAATTCCTGAGCCACAGAGAGCAGTAGACCCCTTCCTGCAGTGAACATAAACTCTGAGTGTGAAATCCTAAAGCTGCTGGTTTCCCTGTAGTGATTTTTGGTTTCAGATCACATGTTGGCTCAACCTCAGGACTGATTTTGAGAATGGACAGGAAATAAACATAATGGCTAAGAGGTTGACGTTTTGTCCAGATTCCCACTCAGCCACTTCCTACCTTTGTGATCTTGGAAAAGTAGCTTAACCTCAGGGCACCCAGGTGGTTCAGTTGGTTATGCATCTGACTCTTGATTTCTTGATTTCGTTGAGGTCATGATCTCAGGGTCTTGAGATCAAGCCCTGGGTGGGGCTTCATGCTCAGCAGGGAGTCTGCTTGAGATTCTTTCTTCTTCTGCACCTCCTCCTGCTCTTGTGCTCTCTTTCTCTCTCTCTCTCTCTCTAATAAATAAATAAAATCTTTAAAAATAACTTAACCTCTCTGTGTTTCTAATTCTTCATCTTAAAATGGAGATGACAATAATACTCCCTGCTTGATAGGCGATAGAATAAAATGAGTGAATCCACACAAATGTTATATTAAGCCTAGAGTTTAATTTATAATAAATATCTTAGAAGAACTAGCTCTTATAACTATGGATATTGTTGAAATACCCACATGTTGAAACTAGGAGTCAGGTCAAAGGAGGGCGCAAAATTTAAAGAGAAATGAACTGTCCCTTTTTCCCCCTCTTGGCCACTAGCTGAACATTACTTTTTTTTGTTTAATTTCATTTAGTTTCTTGCCTGGAATTTGAAGATGTCCTCCTGCTCTGCCGCCCAGTAATGTCAAAAGAATAAGTTAATATTCTTAAAACTTAAAAATACAATTGACAGAACTTGTTTTTCTGCCACTTTCACAGTTCTACAGCGAAGTGGTGTAAGAAATGGGACTTAAGATTCTAAACTGAAGGGAGGGCTTTAATTATAATCTTGGCTTGCTGTAATTATAATAACGATTTTGGATCCACTAAAATAATTTATGACATTACATTCACTTGTGGAGAAAATACACCAATAAAACCCTTAGAAGAGGGTGCCTGGGTGGCTTAGCTGCTTAAGTGTCTGCCTTCAGTTTGGATCATGATCCCGGCATCCTAGAATCAAGTCCCACATCGGATTCCCTGCTCCTTGGAGAGCCTGCTCCTCCCTCTCCCTCTGCCTACCACTCCCCTTGCTCTCTCTCTCTCTCTCTCTCTCAAATAAAGAAATAAATAAATAATGTTTTTAAAAATAAGATTAAATTAAAAAGACCCTTAGAAGTACTAACCCAGGGCACCAAGAAGACAAACACAGAAGCCTGACTCTGGCAAGAAAAGGAATCTCAGAAGTTACAGATACAAAGAATGCTTCCCATTTATCCCATTTTTATTTTCTTATTGCTCATTGTAAAAGGAAAGACAGGAAAAGAGTAGCGGGAAATATGACGGGGGAGCTTACAGTAGAATACAATAAGAAAGCAGTGTGTTCTTGGGATTTTAGTTACCTCACCCAGCCCTGCTTGGCTATTATGAATATTATTACTTCCTCTGGCAGTCACAGAATAATGCTCTGGTCTTCTCACACTTCCTCAGGCCCATTTGCGTATTCCTCATTTGAAACATAAATTAGAGTAACTATGCTAACCAGCTGAGAAATAAAGGATCAATAGAAACAGAAATGCTTAAATGCATTAAGATGGAGATCTTCTAGCCTAAGATGTCTCTCTAACCTACATCTTACCAAGCACCCTTACGTTTAGATAGAATTTTTTTCTAGGTAGAAATCAGAATTTTTTCTAAACCATTACTACCACTACCATGCAGATCCAGATCCAGATCCAGATCCAGATCCAGCTCCAGTGAGTAAATTCCTAATTCATTCCAGGAACCATAACATATTCATGTATGTCAAAAACCGGTGAAACTGCCATTTGTAAGTTCAGGATTGGCCACTCTCGGGACGCTCTGTTTTCCCCAGCACTGGTCTCTCCCTTCCATATTTCCTTCCAGTTCCCACTTCTCTGAGATTTTCTCAAGCTCCCAGTTAGTGTATTCTAACTGCAGCAGCCTGGGCTGAGTCCTTAGGTATAAACAAGCCCTTTTGTATAAAAATTTCAACCAATTTCCAATAAAAGTTTACATTGCCCCAATACATTTCCCCAACAGGCTCCAATACTTGGTATGAAATTTCCCTGTCCGTCTTATCTTTAAATTAAGTATTTAAAATAAGTATTATTTCCCAGGGCTTGCAGTAAAATTACCCTAAACATGCTAGCTAGAAATCACAGAAATGTTTTCTCTTCCTGTTTTGGATGCCAGCAGTCTGAAATCAAGGCATCAGCAGGATTGATTCCTTCTGCAGACTCTGGTGGACAATCGATTCCATGCCTTTTACTAGCTTCTGGTGGCCGCTGGGATCCTTGGCACTCATTGTTTTGTGTCTGCGTCACTCCATTTCACCTCCAGCTACACATAGCCTCCTCTGTCTCTTCTTTTATTCTTTTAAGGACACCGTCATTGGATCAGGACTCACTCCTATAATCCAGAGCTTTATCTCAAGATAATTTAATTACATCTACAAAGACTTTTTTTTTCCAAATAAGGTCACATTCCCCACAAGCATATCTTTTGGCGGGCCACCAACAAACCCACTAAAATATGAAATGACACCAGGTTCTCTTAGAGAGCTACACCTGTCCAGAAACTAGACTGTCAGCAGTACCTTCTTCCTCTAGCTATTACCAGCTTCCCGGCTGGATTCTCACCTCCAATCTAATCAACAAGAGGTCCAGGCAATTTTATCCCAAACAGATCTCAGCCCATCTTTTTAAATGTTTTTTTGTTGTTGCTTCCTTTTCAAGTGAGGGAGCAGGGACTGAACAAAAGCAGCAAGCTGTAACCTCAGTTTTGACACTTACCAGCTGTGTGACCTTAGGCAAGTTACTCAATTTCTCTGTTCATTAGCTTCCCATCCATAATTTGTGATAAGATTATAAAGACTAAAGGTATAAATATATGTAAAGGGCTTGGAAGAGCATCTGGCACACAGTAGGCATTCGCAAATGTAGAGGCCATTCTAAGTCAGATAGCCACAATCTCTTCAAATGAACGGCCTAGTCCTTGTCATTTTTATTTTCAAATTACTTTTCACCAATTTTAAAGTCCAAGAAGTCCAAGTTTAGGTTTATTATTTTTTCAAGTTTAGGTTTAATAAAATGTAACAAAACAGAAATACTGATATGACCCTTTTGAAAAAAATATCAACAAAATCATTTTTAGAATTCCAAAACTTTCTGTCGTGTTAACTGTTGCGTTTTAGCTCAAGAACTATAGTGCAACCACTCTGGAAAACTGTGTGGAGGTGCCTCAAAGAGTTAAAAATAGACCTGCCCTAACCCAGCAATTACACTGTTGGGGATTTACCCCAAAGATACAGATGCAGTGAAACACCAGGACACCTGCACCCCAATGTTTATAGCACCAATGTCCACAATAGCCAAACTGTGGAAGAAGCCTCGGTGTCCATCGGAAGATGAATGGATAAAGAAGATGTGGTTTATGTATACAATGGAATATTCCTCAGCCATTAGAAATGACAAATACCCACCATTTGCTTCAACGTGGATGGAACTGGAGGGTATTATGCTGAGTAAAATGAGTCAATCGGAGAAGGACAAACATTATATGTTCTCATTCATTTGGGGAATATAAATAATAGTGAAAGGGAATAGAAGGGAAGGGAGAAGAAATGTGTGGGAAATATCAGAAAGGGAGACAGAACATAAAGACTCCTAACTCTGGGAAACGAACTAGGGGTGGTGGAAGGGGAGGAGGGCGGGGGGTGGGGGTGAATGGGTGACGGGCACTGAGGGGGGCACTTGACGGGATGAGCACTGGGTGTTATTCTGTATGTTGGCAAATTGAACACCAATAAAAAATAAATTTATTATTGAAAAAAATAAAAAGATTTTAAAATGGGGGAAAAAGAAAGAACTATAGTGTTGGAAAAAAAAAAAAAAAAGAAAGAAAGAACTATAGTGTTGGGATCCCTGGATGGCTCAGCAGTTTGGCACCTGCCTTCAGCCCAAGATGTGGTCCTGGAGACCCCAGATCGAGTCCCACGTCAGGCTCCCTGCATGGAGCCTGCTTCTCCCTCTGCCTGTGTCTCTGCCTCTCTCTCTCTCTCTCTCTGTCTCTCATGAATAAATAAATAAAATCTTAAAAAAAAAAAGAACTATAAAGTGAACTAACAAATCAAACTTCCAAATTGAATGAGATGCCAAAAAGAAGTTTAGAAGATGAAAAATTCATGTCCTTATTAAAGTTTGATATGGCTCATTAACAAAAATGAACTCTAAAAATAATAGTGTTCATTTCTCCCTTGTCTTTTATACATAAAAATTAAAAGAAAGAACAAACAATGTTCTATCAGTGCCACGAAAGGTGGAAGTAAATAAGAATACCAATTAGTTGAGAATACTCTTCATTGAAAAATGTTTCTTAGGTAAAAATCAGGGATTTGGGGAGATGCAGTAATGCTCTTCCGTTCTCAGGAAGTTGCATTAAAAAAGGGACAGGAAGGGAGTGGGGAGGGAAGAAACGATGGAGAATACAAGATGTCCTCTAAGGAATCATCTATCACTAAGTCTTGTCATTTCTGCTTCCCAAACATTTCCTGAATCCTTTGTCTTCTCTCTATACCCAGAGCTGTGGTCCTGGCTCTTAGCTTGCTCTCTCCTCCCTAACTACAACAACTCCCAGAGAAATCGTTCCAAAATGTTAAACTGTTGGTCTCACATCTTTGTTTAGAACATTCCACTCACTCCCATTGTGCTTCACATAAAGCCCAAAGTCTCTGATGTGACCCCCCAAGCCCCTCGAGGTCCCCCCTCCCAGACTCAGCCTTCTAGGATCCAGCCACCCTGAATTTCCCACAGTCTCTCAAAAGCCCCATGCTCTCTTTTCTCTAGACCCTCTGTTTAGGGATTCTGCTCCTCCCTGGGTCCCCACTCTGCACTAGAAGCTAGTTTTGTTTGTTTTTTTATAAGATTTTATTTATTTATTCATGAGAGACACACACAGGGAGAGAGGCAGAGACACGGGCAGAGGGAGAAGCAGGCTCCCCTTGGGGAGCCCTAGGTGGGACTCCATCCCAGGACCCCGGGATCACGACCTCAGTGGAGGGCAGAAGCTCAACCACTGAGCCACCCTGGCATCCCCTAGAAGCTAGTTTCTATCTTTCTCAAAGACTCAGCTTAGCAGTCACTGCCCTCTGCGAGATCTCCTTGGCCCCCATGTTTGGAATAAGCCTCCTTTTCTCTGCTCCCTTGGCATCTGACCCCCACTGTGACAAACACATTTTGTAATTTGCCTGTATTCCCTGTCCTCCTGTAGGCTCCTCGAGGACAGGGGTGCTGACAGTCCCCAGCACCCAGCTTGGCATACAGTAGGCCCCACATACATATTGAATCACTCAGATTTTCAAATGCTTGAAAACTAATGTGTCCAGAACCTTTTCACTCCTGGAATGTCCTCCCTCTTAATAATTCTGCTCTGGTCTGTACAGATCCTCACCTTTCCTTTCCTTCTGCTCCCATGGAACTCTATCGTTTGCCCTGTTGCCCGGGCCAGGCCTGTGCTAACTATCTCAAACAAGCCCAACTTTATTATCCACCATTATTGGGTTATTAAGGAACTTTCCGGGTCCTGGAGCACACCCCTAGGCCTGGAATGTGTTTTCCTTCCAAAAGGCACCGCTGGGAACTGTGCACCCAAAGGAGGGAGCGGTGACTCTGCAGGGTGGGAGGCAGCCAGAGGCAGGCTCACCCACAAACCAGCTGAAGGGTTTCCCACATTGAAGGAGATGAAAGAATAAAGGGGTGCAAAAGAAAGAACAAAGGGGAAGAAGGCAGGGAGTAAAGGGGACCGCACATGATGTCTCATTCCGTGTTTTGCAGAGAAAGCTGTGGTTACCAGTTCTCCTCCCATGAAAACCATTTCATCTTGTTGCTGTTGTTCTTTCTCGCGCTGACGAAGATCCCCTGCATCAGTTTCCTCACCTGTCCACGGTTGAGAAGGCGATCCTTCCAGGTGGCTCCCCCGGCAGGTGCGCAGGTGCGTGCCTGTAGTAACCCTCCAGGGGTCTCGCCTCACCGCCTGGAGCCCGCGTCCTCGTCCTCTCACCCTGCACCCCTGCCCCCTCCCCTGGGAAGCCAGACTGGCCTGCTAGTTGGGAGTTACCAGGCTCCCCGGCTGTCCCGTTTGCCCTCTGGTCTGAAATGCACCCCCACCCTCCCCTCGCTGTGCTCAGAGACGCCTCAGGTGAGAAGACCCAATGGGACTCCAGGTGTGTCTCCAGCTCCAGGTGTGTCTCGGCACACACAGCCCTTGACGTTCACCCGCTGTTCCTCCTCAGGCAGCATGCTTGCCCAGATGCGCACACCTGCCTCCCTCACCGCTTGCCATGAACCAGTAGCTCAGATCATTCATGAATTGTCAAGGCCCTAATTTAGGTAGGGGAGAAAAAAACCCACATTTCAAATACAGGCTCATGAGTAAAACGTAAAGGAAATTGATAACATCCTTAAACACTACCCTCTTCTGCTTTCTAAAAATGTAGTGATGTCAAGTCTGGAGTTCAAACCCTGCCAAGGTTCACTACAACTAGGCCAATGTCCTGAAGGACCAGGGTCGGCACCGGGAAGCAGGCTCTCACTACAGAAGCACCCTCAGGTAAGCACCCCATGTATGTTGTCCGCTGCTGTGCTTCTCGGGCCTTGTCGTTCACCTGCCCTCCCAGCATGTGGGGTCCTGGCCTCCCCATCTTGCAGTCCAGTGCTCAAGTCTGCTGTGAATGTGGTCATTGTGCTGCTTCTAGTTCTTGGTGGTTTCCTTCCAACGTTCCCATTGCTGCCCACTCCTAATGAAGTGACCTTCAGTGGAATACATACACGTGCAGGCAAGCAGGTATCGGTTGTCAAGAATACACTCACAAATGCTCTGAGCAGGTATTCCCATAAATTATTCGTGGAAAATCTAGCCCTCTCAGTACTTGAGGAAGACTTTTATGGCGTTATTTGAAAGCAATTAAGATGCCCTACCATGTCATGTTAGATTAAGAGTAAAATGAGAAGGCACTTTATTGCCATGTTTGGAATTTAAGGCTTTTTAGAACATGTATGTATTTATATTTTCACCAGGCCAAGAGTTCTTTTTTTTTTTTTTTAAGATTTTATTTATTTATTCCTGAGAGACACAGAGAGAGAGGCAGAGACACAGGCAGAGGGAGAAGCAGGATCCATGCAGGGAGCCCAATGTGGGACTCCATCCCAGGACTCCAGGATCAGGCCCTGGGCCAAAGGCAGATGCTCAACCGCTGAGCCACCCAGGTGTTCCCAAAGAGTTCTGATGCTCTCCTCACACCTTTCACTGGGATGCAGTAAATCAAATACACTTATAGCTGTGGCTTTACTTCATTCTTAGAAAAAAGCCCATTGCTGTAGGGCTCTCTAACCCTCTGTCTCTCAATGATGACTTTTAATGGTGGCCATCTCCCAAGATTCCAAGTTAAGGATATATTTGACCTTGCACATGTGGAAACTCGACAAATAAAATCCATGAAGAGTACAATTAAGCTGAATTCTCCCATCTACTACATACCATGATACTCATAGAAGGCTTTTCAGCAGGATTCTAGACCACACAGATTGGCCACAGTAGAGTGACTTCTGTAATTCAGTTACACTCTCACCAATGCCTGAAGCACATATACCACTAGGTGTATATAAATATTCTATTATATATTTATTATATATTATTATTCTATTATAATATATATCATATATATTATATAATATAAATTAAATATTATGATATTATTCTATTATATATGTTATATATATTATATATATATATAATATAAGTTAAATATTATGATATTGAGGCTCTATTTTCCAAAGTTCTTACCAGGATGTTCTCAAAGCTTGGTTTTAAAAGTTATCATTCTTAAAGTCACTGGAATTTTTTTTTAATTATTCTCTGGGACAGTGTTCTGCACCAGTGAATTATTCATCAATTATTTAATATTCAGCATGACCAAGGCACCTGTGTGGCTCAGTGGTTGAGCTTCTGTCTTCAGCTCAGGTCATAATCCTGGGGTCCTGGGATTGAGTCCCGCATTGGGCTCCCCTCAGGGAGCCTGCTTCTCCCTCTGCCTATGTCTCTGCCTCTCTCTGTGTGCCTCTCATGGCTAAATAAATAAACTCTTTAAAAAAAAAAATTCAGCCTGACCAACAACATAAAACAGTACACAAAAAGTCACCACCATGAGTTTCCCTAAGGATCACAAGAAGCAGAAGTTCCAAAAGGAAAGTCAAAAGGGCCTCATATTTTTATTGAGGCATAGAAGAAATGTGAAAAGATTTATTAAGCAGTCCTATTCTTTTGCTCGGAGGTGGTTTACCAAAAGGTTGCAGCTATGTCTTACATTGATAGAATTATGTTTATTCTTATCTTCTTAAAATGCTGTGATTTAGCAATCAGAAAATATCATTTAAACTTTAAGGGTATATTTTGGTTGAACAATGAACAAACATTTAACAATTTTCCATAGTCTTCTTGTGGGGAGAAAATGAGCATGCGAAGTTTACCTGAAAAAAATATAGGATGAAAGGACATGCCTTAGGATTTTTATTTCTCTTTCTTAAAACCTATTTTCTGCCAGAAAAAGTAGACTTAAAGTCACTTAGACATAAAGCGTGACTCACAGGTGGTTGATTTTAAATGATGATAGTAAGCAGTTGGACACTTTACTTTGAGCTTATCTACAATAAAACAATAAAAATAAATGTTGTATTAACTGTGAGAAGCAAGTCTCCTAAGAGATGAAAACGAAACAATTAAAGCTACAGATAGATCCCACAGTGATTGATGAAATATTTTATCCTCTCAGACCATGCTCAAAACTCTGGTTGGTTCAAAAATACTCTCCTTATTATCTGAAGGCTCCTCTTGTGAATGTTTGACAGATGTTGGCATCTTTTGAAATTATTACATAATTTACATAAGTGTTGCTGAGGGAGGACTTCCTTTCCCCTCCAAGTGCCTATCCCAACTCCCCACTTCATGGTATTTAATATTTTCCATATCTGCCCACAGCAAGCAAGAGAATAATAAGGAAATGCAAGGTTAAAGTATCTGAAGTCACTTCCAACAGTCATCTGAACGGCTGTAATGATTTATTCTTAAATAATTAACCTTGCAGATTCCAAGAGCAATAAATAGCAAAGCTAGTCATCCAAATTGCATCCTATTGTGAGCTAACCACTTTTGGCTAGCTTGTATTTCTCAAACTAGCCTAATATTAAACTGAGAATTATATATAACATGACCATTCTGCTTCTTTTAAATTTTTATTTTATTTTTACACTGTTGCGGAACTACCTCTGATCCCTTCCCTCTGGGCATGGGCTATTTAAATATATTGGTATAGTATGGGGAAACTTCTGGAAAAATACTACTTTTAAAGTTATAGTTTCATGTGTGGGAAATATCAGAAAGGGAGACAGAACATGAGAGACTCCTAACTCTGGGAAACGAACTAGGGGTGGTAGAAGGGGAGGAGGGCGGGGGGTGGGAGTGAATGGGTGATGGGCACTGGGGGTTATTCTGTATGTTGGTAAATTGAACACCAATAAAAAATAAATTTAAAAAAATAAAGTTATAGTTTCAGTTTAAAACCTGAAAAAAGGGATCCCCGGGTGGTGCAGTGGTTTGGTGCCTGCCTTTGGCCTAGGGCGCGATCCTGGAGACCCAGGATCGATTCCCACGTCGGGCTCCCGGTGCATGGAGCCTGCTTCTCTCTGCCTGTGTCTCTGCCTCTCTTTCTCTCTCTGTGACTATCATAAACAAATAAAAATTAAAAATATATATATATAAAACCTGAAAAAAAAATAAGTCATGACACTCAGTGCAAACATGAATGTTAGTTTTGCTCTGGGGGATCCCTGGGTGGCGCAGTGGTTTAGCGCCTGCCTTTGGCCCAGGACGCGATCCTGGAGACCTGGGATCGAATCCCACGTCGGGCTTCCAGTGCATGGAGCCTGCTTCTCCCTCTGCCTATGTCTCTGCCTCTCTCTCTCTGTGACTATAATTAAAAAAAAAAAAAAAAAAAAAAAAAGCCTGAAACTAGTTTTGCTCTGCTGGGAGGGGTAGCTCTCGTGTTTATACCTATCCCAGGTTCTATCAAGTTTGGGATTCTACATGCTGGAGACCCAGAATACCACTGGTAGATCTGCCATATGCCTCCAAAAGGTTTCTGACCATTGAGCTACCCAGGGGAAAGTTTCTGTCATCCCACCTCACGTGATGGGAGCATAAACGCCAGAGACCGCCCAGTATCTCAGCTCTTCCTGCACAAACACCGACACAAAGTGCCCCATCCAGTAAATCCAAAAGGAAACACAGTGACCCAGTCTGGATAAGGTGCGGAAAATGCCCCTTTATGAGCTTCTAACTGACCAACAGTAGGTTAATTGTAAAAGTTAAAGTGGAGAATCATAAAACAATATTTAACTTTAAACATTTTATTTTAACCTAAAACATGCATGTGTACATTTACCCATATTTTAAAGTCCGGCCAAGAACCCAATCAGCATCAACACCTAATTATGCAGCGGTTCTAGATTTTTGTAGCCACTTCACGTGTTTAGTCTTCCCAGAGCACGTCTGTCTTTGGTTTTCATAAAAATGACAGCTTCTTTCATACTCGGATTTTATCCATTTATTGGATGCTTTACTAAATTATACAATTACAATAAAAAATGCAACTGAATACACTTAGGAATAAACACTAAGTGACTCGGAGCGATCATCACCTCAGCTAGTGGGAGCAGAAGCATGCAGAAACGTGGGGCTCCCTTCCCCAATTGCTTATCAGGGCCTCACTCAGTGAATTCACAAAAGGATTGGAGAATGGCTGCTGACCTGGTGACTCCCAAGAGGAGATTATTTAAGGTGCAATATATCTAAACTGCTAAAAACTATAGTTTCTACTATTATTCAGACTTACTGGATGAGAATTATGGGTTCTTTCCAGCTGGCTCTCAAAACTTGGCACCTAGGAACTCAAAATAAGGTTTGCTACTGCCTAGGGAGTCAGGCTGGCGTCTCCCATGTCATGAGAATATTATCCCACATTTCTCCAAACATGCATTCACCTACCAATTCTTCCTGTCACTCCACTCCCATGATGTCCCTGTGGGCTGGGAAATTTCCTGATGCGCCCCAGGTGTTTGGATATCAGTGCAAGATTTAATCCAGAGAAGAGGGCTGAGATCCCCACTCACCCAGACATCTGCTTTCTTCTTCACTTATACAATTTTGACACAAAATGACCAGAAAATTAAGATTGGTTTTCTCCTCCAATATTTTGGTCAGTCAGAAGGTACACTTCCATGCTCTGGGGGGGACTCAGCCTTGGAACACTTAGAATGGCCTTGGATGCTCCTAATATGCCTGTTACTGACATTTTAAGCAGAACTTCTGAAAGGAAAGAAAATTGTACAAACGGGATTATAATTCCCCATCATGTTGTTTAACATTCTTATGACTAAAGGGGAAGGACTATGCCTTTACTAAGTCTGTACAAAACACGAAAACAAAAACTCATCCTTCTTTTTAAATTGCTTAAACATGGTAAACGAAAGGACTGAACTGGTTTTTGTTAAAATTGGTTTAATCATAGAGACTTTTTATAATAATGCCCGTTGATATAGTACTTAATCATCCTTCCTTGGAACTGCTCGAGAAAATGATGTAAGACTTGGAGGTGTATCTTCAATTAGGAAAAAAACAATTGTTTCAAAGAGAAACAAGTAGATGAATAGCGAAGAAACATCATTAGAGCTGTCCTGAAATACAAGAAAAGCTAACTGCAGGTGCAAATTAACCTACTTTTTGAGGCTATCCTAAGTGTATTCAATAAGATTATTGTATTACATTTCTTATGAAAAGTGTGTTCAATAAAACATGTGGGGTTTGAAAATTGTAAAACTTAGGACCCATGAAGTAGGAAAACATACCACCTTATTTACACAGCTAATTTTAAATGAACTTTAAAATAACTCTCATAACTACAGATGGCCTAAGATGCCAACTGGCATATGTTTCTGGAAGGAATAAAGTTCCAACACCACTTGTTGCTTGGATTTAATACATGAAGTGTCTTCCTTTGGAGGGAGTTATTAATATATTGGTGCTCACATTTAGAGATCTGAATTTCCTTTATGTTATCTCACTTGGAAGCTTGGCACTATTTTTGTATCTGCTGATAAAATTACATTCTCACTATACATGTCGTATAAGTTTGGTATAGTATTAAGTTTGTTGTGTTGAGTGTGGTAGTCTTGGTCATTAAATTTAAGAAGTATTATTTTTTTCAAATAAGCTGGAGTTCTTTTAGTCACGTAGTGGTCACATGCATAGATACATCTTATAATGGAAACCCTATAATCTTTCATTCAAAACAGCTCTAAATGTGCATAGATGTTGATCTACTCATAATTTTATTTATAATAGCTTTGTGTGTGCTTTGCCCTTAGGCTATCATGCTGCTCATGTTTATGTAAAATTAGTTTTCCTGAACTGGTTTTAAAAGAACAAGGCACAGTCCAGGGTAGCTTTTCTAACTGCATGGAGCTGTCTGTGGCTTTTGTGTAGGATCCTAAGATTTCCTGCTTCCTCTCCTTTGCTCTGGATCTTCTCTTTCCACGGCCATGTTATGACAAGCTTTGACTCTACTCCCAACATTTTCTCCTCAAGGTGGGGCCGTGTCCTGGGAGGGTTAGTTGTGGGGGCTCTTGGGGCATCACCGCTGCAGCCTCTTTTTTACTTGTACCTGACTGGAATTCTGTTTGATGTTGAGTCCCACCAAGTGGTGTGGAAAAAAATATCTGGCTTGGTGTCTGTGATCTTCACAGACTTGTTTTGGGTGATGAAGGGTTGGTACTCTTTGGAAGGCACTCCCAACAAAGAACATGCCTGCCCTCGTCCTTCACACCCATTAGTACAGTGTGGTGGAAACAAATGGATGCCAGAAGATGGGAGTCTTCACTATGCTAGTGATGAGGAAATAACAGAGGATACTTTAACTGAAGGGAGCAAGCCCAGTGCCTTTTTTTTTTTTTTTTTTTTTTTTTTTTTGATGAGAAAGCCATGGGAGAATGGAGAGCTGGATGTTTCAGCCTGCCATGGATTTGTGAGGCTTGTGGAGGCAACTGGGTCAACTCAGAGGCTCTGCAGCTAAGTGTACTCCCTCCACCTCTACATGAAAGGCCTACAGACACTAAATTAAGCTTATTATTAAAAAGAGTAGGTTCAGAAAAGAAACAACCACATTTGTTAGAATAAAGCAAGTGTGGCCATGACAACTTGCACACAAATGATTTCAGTGGTTCCTCAATAGCCTAGTGAAATGTGTCCTTGGCTCTGCTTTTTACAGGGAAAGAAACTAAGGCACAGACACAGATCCAACTCACACAAAGAGTCACAGGCACAAAGGAGCCCAGGGCTTTTGATTCCCAAACCAGTACTCTTTCCATTTCACCAAAGCAGCTTCCCATCCATCCTGCTCCCAGAACAAGAAAAAGTTTAGTTAATAGTCACCATATTCTGTTTATAGGAACAGAGAAGTATGGTAGTGTTTTGTTTTGTTTTACATGAGAGAGAGAAAGCATGCAAGCAGCAGGGAGTGGCAAAGGAAGAGGGAGAAGCAGACTCCCCACTGAGCAAGGAGCCCCCATGAGGGGCTCAGTCTCAAGACCCTGGGATCATGAGCTGAGCTGAAGGCAGATGAGCCACCCAGGTGTCCATGGTAGTGCTTTTTAAAAAGAATGTTATTAGCTTAATTTTCTACTTTCCGGCTCTTACAAGGTTAAGCCTCAACTATCAGCTATTTAGAGGACTCATTTCCTGACTCTTCAGCCTCGGTTTTACTTTAAATCCTGTTGGCAAATAAACAGAAGAGAAATTGTCTGGATCACCCTTGTCATACCAAGAGCTGAGTTTAGGTTAGGTTGATTGATCATTACTTTCTGGGGATAAAGGAGGAACCCAGCACAGAGCAGCGGTAAGACTGACCTTAAGTACAGGGCCATGTCCTGAAATTGAGTTTATGTGGGATCATTTTTGTCCTGGAAAATCAAGAGTTTATGGGTGGTTTTTTAAAATATTTTTCTCTTTGACCTATTTTTCTCAACAGAAAATAGAAAGTAAATATCTGACTTAAGCGTACTTAATCTTCAATAAATAAAATCTGGGAATGGAAATCAGGCGAGTAAATCTGGGTGTTCCCACACAGAAAGGAAATTACAAACTAGAGCACATGATGCAATTTTACTGGAACCGTGGAATTACTTACAAATCATTTGAACAATGAAAAATTGATGACATAACTCTTTAACAGACTGTGCAAACTATAAAGGCAATTCTTGGAATAAAAAGTAAATCTCATCTTTTAGTTGTATAAGTTTCACCAATTGCTAATCTCCATACAGCCGGGTATATAATCCTTTCTCTTTTTGTGAGATTCAAGCCTATAAAACTTTGGTCAAAGATTGAGCTTAAGAATAGTTGAGCATATTTTAATTTATTTAACATTATATTTTTATATAACACCTGGTGAACTAAGTCTTGTTCATTTACTGTATGTTGTTGATTTTAAGAGGCTTTCAATTATGCCATAGTTTTTAGAGACGTTCATTTTGTATGAAAGGAAGCAAATTTTTCCAGTTAAAGAAGTAATCTTATTGACGCAGTTTATTTAGAAATATTTCACTCTGTTTAAGTATATCTTGCTGAAATATTATATAGTTAAATGGGTTGGTCAAGCGGAAAAAAGCAGCAATTATTTCACATTGATATCAACTGGTAGCAGCATATTTATATACAGCATATGCTATGTGACTGTTGAAGCAAATGACCATATTTCGAAGGGTTCTAGTCACTGTTGTATTAAAAACTGAGTCATTGCTCACGTGATGTGGGAAAAAAAATATTTTTATCAGAAATCTCTGCCTCTTAACATCTTAAAAACACAAGTGCCTGGGTGGCTTAGTGGTTGAGCATCTGCCTTTGGCTCAGGGTGTGATCCTGGGGTCCCCGGATAGAGTCCCAGCAGAGAGCCTGCTTCTCCCTCTGCCTACATCTCTGCCTCTCTCTCTGTGTCTCTCATGAATAAATAAATAAAATCTTTAAAAAAAAACAAACAAACAAGTGCTTCTGAGATACTGTCATTTTGTTCGTATGCTTATTATAATTTTTCAGTTTCTCCTAGATTCTGTTTCCTCGACTGTGAAGTATCGAAAAATTGTTTTTCTTGAAAAAATTGGGAAAATTAAATGAGATAATAAATGGAAAAGTACTCTGTAAGCTGCAAAGTATAAGACAAATGTAAATGTCATTATCACTATTTTAGGTCATTTGGACTTATTTTATTTTATTCTTGAATTCCATTTTTACCCTAAGCAAATATAATGGCTAGGAGTAAAGAAAATTATTTTCTTGCCTACCTCCTTAACTACTTCTGCTTAATGAATTACTGGTAGATGCAAAGTAGATCTTCTTAAATATGCTGTGTTTATTAAACATTTAAGTTTTTCAATACCTGAATAAAAATTCTCAATAAATTAGAGAATTTCCATGACAACAAATTTTTTTCTATGTCTTCCTTTTCTGTGCAGGTCTCTGTACCTATATTTGTCTATCTATCTATTTAATTATTGAGAAGGAGAGAGGGGAGGTAGAGAGTGTGCATGCACGCATGTGAGCAGTGGGAGGGGGCAAAGGGAGATGGAGAGAGAGAATCTTTTTTTTAATTCAATTTGCCAACATATAGTATCACACCCAGTGCTCATCCTATCAAGCGCCCTCCTTAGTGCCCATCACCCAGTTACCCCATCCTCTTATCCTCCTCCCCTTCCGCAATCCTTTGTTTGTTTCCCAGAGTCAGGAGTCTCTCATGGTTTGTCTCCTTTAGAGAGAGAGTGTCTTAAGCAGGCTCCACACTCATCACAGCCAACTCAACACTTGATCTCAGAACTCGGAGATCATGACCTGAGCTGAAATCAAGAGTTGGGAGCCTAACTGACTGAGCCACTTAGGCACCCCTATATTTGTCTTGAAATGAAACAATAAAGTTTATTACTTGAGTATACTATATATGCTTTTATAATAAAATTTTAAAATTCATCTCATAAGAAAAAATGGTTTTAAAAAGTGGTGAGAGCAGCCAAATGCAGTGTCTGTTCACACTAGGACTAAAAAATCACTAGTCATTTCCAACTTAGTGAAGTACTTATTTTTATAACCAGAGGACTCTGTGGGTTACTTTTGATGGGGTAAGGGAAAACTATGAACAGAACTCGCATAACATACCTGTAGAAATCAGTCAAGATATGTTTATGTTTATTCTGACAATGCAGAAATACAGACGACTCTTAAATTATTCATCTTCCAATGGAAATAATCCCCACTTGATTTTTCTGAAGATCTCAAGCAGCAATATAATTCAAACACATATTTAATTAAAGAGAAAAAACACAAAGTACACTTTATAATTGCATAGGTCTGCAGAAAATAGGAAAACACCCTTTACAAAACTAAATTTATAAAAAAAAATCAAAAGTGATATCTCTTATCTGGTTGTTGAAGAATATTTTAAATAAAATTCAGCTTTGTTTCATATATCATGCAGTGCCCACCTGTCATTGGGTGAAGCCACAGAAATTTTTACCAATCAGATACCTAGAGAGAAAGAGAGAATGTTACTTGCAGATCCTTGTTATTACCAGAAACAAAAAATGTCTGCACATTATCCAGATGGAAGACTGCAGCATGGTAATAGAATCAGTAAATTACAATAAATGCCACCAAGCCAATTCTAGGGAAGCTGTTTGGTGAGACATGATGCTCTCAGAGATAGCATTCGGGATTTGCTGTCCTTCAGTACTGCTCACAGCTTGCCTGGGAATAAAGGAGGCCCCAGAACTGCCTACCAATTAAAAGTGTGCAAATGGGGCGCCTGGGTGGCCCAGTCAGGTGAGCATCCAACTCTTGATTTCCGCTGGAGCCATGGTGTTGGGGGGCGGGATCTCAAGACCATGACATGGAGCCCAGGGTGGGGCTCACACTCATTGTGGAGTCTCTCTCCCTCTGCCCCTCTCCCTCTCTAAAATAAATAAATCCAAATAAATAAATAAATAAATCTTTTTTAAAAATAAATAAATAAAGGTGTGCACAAAGGAGTAGCAGGACACCCTGCAGCACAGCGTGTTTCCTCTGCTCAGCTGCCTCCAATCACATCTCACCAAACAGCTTCCCAAGCTCTTGTGTGGGTGCTGTAAGCTATTGCAACATGTCTCCTTTGGCCTTTCAATAGGAGCTCCTTCTGCTCCAGAATTCAACAGATCTTCTTACATAAGGGCAGAACAGGGGGCACGACTAGGCCATTTGATTGTCAAAAGATTTGACAAGCACAGATCCTGTTTTTATTGCAGGGACATTATCTGGGCTTTTCTACATTGAAGCTGGCTCCACCGTTTTGTTTCTTGGGTGACAGAGATGGAAAGAGCCTATTAAATTGACAAATATGTCCACTCTAAATGTAGCAGAAACATCTAAATTACATAGCTGTGATCATTTGGTTTCTTTATCGTTTAGGAAATAAGCAATTCCCTTGCTTTTTACATCAGCACAAATTTTCTTTATTTGCTTTGAACTTTAGGAGGACTGGCCCTTTTTTTTAAAGTAATTGTGCATTATTTAATATTTTTATTTTTATGGTTTTTGCCAGGATTTTCATGCTGTGAACTACACCAGATAAGATAGAAACTCATGGCAGAAGGAAAGGGAAAGAGACAAATGGTGGATGCAGATGAAGAACCATCTTAGGGAAATGATTTTTTTTATGTGCATAAATTTTATGTCTTTCCCTCTTCATAATGCTAGCTTTACTGATGCCCTGATCCAAAGACATTTATGTAACTCTCTCATGTACAAACCAAAGAATTCCCACCATCTTGTGTAAATAAAGGGCACTATATGGACAGATTGTCCGCAATTCCTGCAAGCCAGAAACTCAGCACTTCATGAGAATTTTCCACCAAAAGAACTTGCAAGCAACTGTTTAAGTCATAAGAGATTGCAGTTGTTTAATAATGCTAGCTTTGTATATTTCTAGACCTTGCAATACTTAGAGGTTATATTTATACTACCATGTGTCAAATCTATGCTTTCCTGCCAAATCTGCATACCTCCAACAGCAAAATTTTATAAAACTTTAAATTGCCTTTTTTCTTGTTTTTTTTTATTTTTATTTTTTTACAAAATAGAAGTTGGTCATGATGGAATGACTGGTATAGCCATACCCTCTCAAAAGAGAAAGAAAGATTCAGGTGCTTTATTTTGGTTATAGAATACCTGGATTTTAAAAAAAGAGAAAGAGCAAATTTTTTCAAATTTAAAGGTGTTTGATAATCGTAGCTTAGTATTTACACTACTTCAAGTTGTATCCACACCTTGCAAGTGTGCTGACCAGAAACACAGCAGAAGCAAAGATGTACTATCAGAGGGGCTCTTCAGCTACATCTACAGCACAACCAGGCTCTGTTCAATCTCAGGAATGTTCTAAGCAAATGGAGTCTACCATTGATCAGATAGCCTTCTGATTCCTAGAAATCCTTCCCTTCCCAACTCAAGTTGTGGCACCATGGCCTTTTCCTAGAACTTATTAGGGCTCTCAAGCTTTGGAAATATGTAACATTTATCTGAATGTATTCTGTCCCTTGCCACTCAAGAAAAGTATTTATCAGAGTGCCCTCCTAGAAATGCACGTTCTGAGTTGCCAATTCAGTATGGGCAGAGGGGAGTCCAATGGCCAAATTCCTAAGCAAACTTAGGAAATGCTTAGTTAAGCAAAGATAAACAGGCTCCCTTGTTATGAGATTCAGTAATATATTAACTCTTTAAGAAGGAAGTCTGGGGGATACCTGGGTGGCTCAGTGGTTGAGCATCTGCTCAGGGAGAGCCTGGGGTCCTGGGATCAAGTCCCTCATTGGACTCCCCGCAGGGAGCCTGCTTCTCCCTCTGCCTATGTCTCTGCCTCTCTCTGTGTGTCTCTCATGAACAAATAAAATCTTAATTTAAAAAAAAATAGAAGAAGAAGGCAATCTGGTATTTAGAATTTCCCAAGAAACTCTTTTGGCCGAATTTTCCCAAGATAAAGCATTCCATAGACACTTTTGGGGGAAAACTGGTCTAGAAAAAGAAAAAAAAACTTTAAAGAATTGTAACCAAAATAGCATGACTACAGTTTTTACTAGAAATAGGAGACAAATTGATATTTACCTGCAGTTAGTAATGGTAAACTTCGAGCTTATGAATACCTCCTAGGCATATAGGGATATTTGCTTTTCACTCACAGCTTTCTTAAGGGGTAATAATACAATCAGGGTCATTAAAGACTGGGTGACAAGTGGAGTTCTACATATTGTATTCCTGTTAGATTAACACTAGTATTGGACATGATGGCAAAGGCGGCAGTGATTTGGAAGGGGGGTAATGATTTTGGACAAGTAGTGGTGGGAATGGGGGTTGAACTTCTGAATTTAAAAGTCATGTTGGAAACAATACAAAAGGCAAAACAAAAGAAAAATGGTTGTAATAAGAGAAAGTAGTGATGTGTTCATCTCTGCTTGTTAGGACATTAACGATTAACAGACATACATACTGAAATACTTTCCATTTTATAAACTTCTGCTTGTCCACTTTTCTACATCTTAAGGTACCCATCGTGTTTCCTTGTTTGAATAAATCAAATGAAGTCATCAAAGTTTGGTTGTTGCATATCATACTATCGTAACATCCCATTTTATCTACAAAGATGAAAAACTAAACGTTATGCTTTTCTTTAAAGATAATGCAAAACCCAAGGACAAGCCATAAGTGTAACCACCACACTCTACTGCCTCCCCGTGGCCACTGCAGGGCAGAAATACTGCAGGCAATTCTCTATTAACAATGTGGGCTTTGCACTCTGGAAAACTGTGTGGAGGTTCCTCAAAGAGTTAAAAATAGACCTGCCCTACGACCCTGTAATTGCACTGCTGGGAATTTACCCCAAAGATACAGATGCAATGAAACGCCGGGACACCTGCACCCCGATGTTTATAGCAGCAATGTCCACAATAGCCAAACTGTGGAAGGAGCCTCGGTGTCCATCGAAAGATGAATGGATAAAGAAGATGTGGTTTATGTATACAGTGGAATATTCCTCAGCCATTAGAAATGACAAATACCCACCATTTGCTTCAACGTGGATGGAACTGGAGGGTATTATGCTGAGTGAAGTAAGTCAATCCGAGAAGGACAAACAGTGTATGTTCTCATTCATTTGGGGAATATAAATAATAGTGAAAGGGAATATAAGGGAAGGGAGAAGAAATGAGTGGGAAATATCAGAAAGGGAGACAGAACATAAAGACTCAGAACTCTGGGAAACGAACTAGGGGTGGTGGAAGGGGAGGAGGGCGGGGGGTGGGGGTGAATGGGTGACGGGCACTGAGGGGGGCACTTGACGGGATGAGCACTGGGTGTTATTCTGTATGTTGGTAAATCGAACACCAATAAAAAATAAATGTATTAAAAAAAAAAAACAATGTGGGCTTTGAAAGAAATGTTGAGGCTTTGCCCAGCCTAAAACCTCTAAACAAGACATTGTTGTTCCAGAACACCCCACTGCCATGGGAATATATTACAGCATTAGGAATACATTTTATTTGTATCCTTGGAACCATATGGCAGGCCAGCTTTGGGCCTTTTCACAGCACTAGACCACACTGAGTATTATCTAAATAGGCTTCTTCCATGACCATTGCACTAAACCTTGAAACCAATGCATTATGATTCTGTGCAGCACAGCTCCAGTGTGAGGGATTGATACGGAATACCTCTCCATGCTGGCACCCTTAATTCATATGAATTCCTGCTTGTTATGCTTGGAAACTAAAATGTAAAAAAGTTGTATGTCCCGAAAGTAGACAAAATGAGGATAAGCATTTTATGGGTGAGCGCAAGTCCCTAAAGGACCAGAATATTGTGATAGAATATTTAAGTTGGGGGTGCCTAAGTATCCCGTAAGTGCTTAGGTAACGTTGATAGTTACTACTGAAACTGAAAATAAAAAGAATTTCCTATGCATATCATCCCTACCTCCATTCCTAATACTACTCTCAGCCACATCCTAAGTGGTTGTTAGAATAAACTTTACAAATCATACTCACTAAATTATAGGAAAGGTTATTTTGATAATAGCACATATTTAATGGGCAGTTTTTACTCTGATTCTTTAGAAAATTGAATCTAAAGAAAATAAAGAGACAAGACGTAACCATTTATTTTAAAAGCAGTTACCTTTCAAATACATTTAAGTATTGGGGATAGACTTTTTCTTATGGCTTTCAACCAGATATGCCACCTCTTTTTCATTCCTGTAGTATCAGGATTACAATTCAAGCCTTTCCGACTTGCTACTGAAGAGCCATCGACTTCATAATGCCAGGATCACTTGTCCATGAATAGGAAATACAACTCTATCCAAACACATGTGATGGTGTGGAGAAACCACTAGTAATTTCATGTTCCACACAGTCAGGGTTTTTTGAACAAAAATTACTGGCAAACTGGCTTAAAGGATGACTGACTAGTAATCATGCCTTGAAAGTTAGATATAGTGAAGCTGTTGGTAGATTTACAGGTTTATCTCCCCTGATGCTATTTATTTATATCTCCAAAGGTAATAAAATACTGATCTATACATTTATACTCCATTAAAAAAGTTAAGTTCCTCCCCCTATCTCTGGAGAGAAGGAGGCTCTTGTGCAGCAGTTCCTATATAAGCTCCCACTATCATAATTTCAGTGGTCCTCCAGGGTATTACGGACACTCCATACATGCAGGGTGACATCTGCCCTCATCACACTGCCCTGGAAGGGCAATGGCACACAGGAAACCAACACTGAGATGTTCAGTAAGTAAATAATGTCTGTCTCCTCCAGAAACCTCATGTTTGCTGTCAGGAGAAAATAAATACATACAGATATTAAAAATATCATATAGAACATTATATAAAGAAATTAATTTAGGGACTTTTTGAAAAGTGAGCACTCTTTTGGTTCATTTAGAATGTGCTTTCATTTGCATTTTAATTTACTTACACTCACCTTTTTATATAAAACTGAGTTATCAGTAAAAATGGTGACAGTGCTTATCTGTTCTCTATTTGGGAGCTATTTCTACATAACAGAATTCTAATTGTTAAAATGGTGCTGTGAGTGTTTCTATAATCCCTGCCCCACTAAAATATGTCCATTCAAAGTGTGGTTTCTGCCAAACTTACCATGGAAGAGCTGTTAACACATCTCTAGCTGGGAATCTCCTGGTTTGCAAGGGAGTATTTTTCTCCTCATCCTTTCTTTGTCGTGACAGCTGCAACAGCCACTGTTGGGGCCTGAGACAAATCTGCTCAGGAAGCACCGTGGGTGAGAGCAAGGCTGCGAGGAACCTCCTGTTTTTGTTTTCATCCTCCTAGAGAAATAAGGATGTTATCACTTTCTCCCCTTGCAAAAACACTTCTAACAGAAGCTAGACTACTTTGTCAATAATCCAAACTTCCAGGAGTCTCCCCTATCAGGTCAACTATTTTTCCCACTCCTCAGTTCTGTAGACTTTCCTGGATGCTTTTGAAATCCAGTCCCTATAAGTCTATATCTTGAGTGATGACTTGAAACAACTCATGAATCAGGATGTGGGGTCAGGAAGGGATGATTCACATAAAAGAATCGGATAAATGAAGCATATTCACTGGACATCACCTCTCACCTCTTTCACATACTATCTTACTCTAGAATACCAGGCATAAAACCTACGTCTACCTCAATCAACTTCCTTTACCTCCTCAGCTACCTATCTTAAACTAGTCTGGATTCAATCTTATCCTGTGCTACAGGTTGAGGTTTTGTATCTAAGACTTTTGAGAAGATCAAAAGACTTTCTAAACTAGACATGTTCTAGGTAGGCCAGGAAAAGAAACATATAATTTTAAATTAATAACAATGAGAAAAAAAAAGAGGCAACACTCTGAGTTTCCTCTGTTTCACACCTGCCCTTGTGAGGAGTTGCTTGCCCATTAGGCTCTCTCTCCTTGTGATAATGCCCCATGATATTTTGGCAGCCATCTTAGGCAGGTCTTATGAACCCCCTATTCATCACCTCAAACAGGGCCCAGCCGGAGAGGTGCCTTCTGCTGCACCACCTACCTGCTGAGCAAATGTGACAGAGCTCCCTATAACTCACCCTTCCTGCTCCCCTCCTTCTCCAAGTGAAAAGAGCAACAATACTGGACAATCAGAAGTCCATTTATAAGGTGCTCTTACTTCCCCTGTGAAAACTGAGTGTTTGGTAGGACAGGGATCATCACTGTCATTTTTTAAAAAGAAGATGGGCTGGGGCACCTGGGTGGCTCAGTGGTTGACCATCTGCCTTCAGCTCAGGGCATGATCCCAGGGTCCTAGGATCGAGTCCCACATTGGGTTCCCCGCAGGGAGCTGCCTCCTCCCTCTGCCTGTCTCTGCCTCTCTCTCTCTGTGTCTCTCATGAATAAATAAGTAAAATCTTTAAAAGAAGAAGAAAGAAGAAGAAGAAGAAGAAGAAGAAGAAGAAGAAGAAGAAGAAGAAGAAGAAGGAAGAAGAAGAAGAAGGAAGAAGAAGAAGAAGGAAGAAGAAGAAGAAGGAAGAAGAAGAAGAAGAAGAGAAGAAGAAGAAGAAGAAGAAGAAGAAGAAGAAGAAGAAGAAGAAGAAGAAGAAGAAGAAGAAGAAGAGAAGAAGAAGAAGGAGAAGAAGAAGGAGGAGAAGAAGGAGGAGAAGAAGGAGGAGAAGAAGGAGGAGAAGAAGGAGGAGAAGAAGGAGGAGAAGAAGGAGAAGAAGAAGGAGGAAGAAGAAGGAGAAGAGAAGAGAAGGAGAAGAAGGAGAAGGAGAAGAAGAAGGAGAAGAAAGAAGAAGAAGAAGAAGAAGAAGAAGAGAAGAAGAAGAAGAAGAAAGAAGAAGAAGAAGAAGAAGAAGAAGAAGAAGAAGAAGAAGAAGAAGAAGAAGAAGAAGAAGAAGAAGAAGAAGAAGAAGAAGAAGAAGAAGAGAAGAAGAAGAAGAAGAAGAAGAAGAAGAAGAAAAGGCTGGAGAAAGGCATCCATGTCCCCCAACTGCAGCTCATCACCTTGGGGAATGGACAACTTCTTCAACACTCAGTTATCATGTTTGTAAAAGTATTGATTAGCTACTCGTATCGATTGCTCTAGTTCTAAGAATCTGTGGTTATGTAAGTCCAAGATTCTTGATACTTAAACCCAAGTGTCAACTAAGGAAGCCCAGAGAAGAAGCATTTCCATTTTAACCATTCCTTCCAGAGACAATTCCCCCAACCTTTGTGAGAATCTGTTAGTGATATTTTAGGTGGAAATTTTAGGTCAGGTGGGAAACTGGCTGGTCAGTAGGGAAAGAGCAATGCTTTTAGCATTTATTGAGTCTTGTCAAGGGCAGACCCTCTGCCAAGAACAGAACCCATGTTAGCTTATTAAACCTTTTGAAACACTGGAGAGGTAGAGGTTAACCTTCATTTTACAGATTAGGGCCCTGAGACTCACAGAGGTAATGTAGCTAACCCAAGTCACCCAGCCTGTGAGTGGAACACCCAGAATTTGAGTAGCAGTTGGTCTGTCCCTCTAGCTAAAAACACACATTAAACTCCGTGGTCAAAATTGCCTCTTCTCATTAGGGCTCCAGGTTCCCTACTTTTCTTTAGGCAGAGCAGCCTGGCTTTTACCTGCTTTTCTATTAGGCTTCTGGATATGATTCCTTTAAAAATAGTTTCCATAGCTGAAATGTTTTTTAGAATCACTGGCCCACATCATTCAAGGACACCTCTGCATTTCCAAGCCTTCCGTGGCAGGCTTAGTTTCATGGGCTGTTCCCTGAGGCCCAAAAAACCTTCTCCATCCCGAGCTCTTCCCCCTAGGATTTGTCCTCATGTATATGCCAGAGGATGAGAAAGTGTGAAAAGGACTTCTCTGTCCTCAAAACCTAGATTAATTTCTTCTGGCTCCTCAAAGGGTTTCCTCAAATTAAATCTGGGGAAAATATAATAAAAGTCACCATATCCTACCATATGAATATTACTTTTAAAAATAGATTTTCAACCTGAGCAGACTAATAACCAGCAAAGAAATTGAAGCAGTCATCAAAAACCTCCCAAGAAATAAGAGTCCAGGGCTCAGTGGCTTCCCAGGGGAATTCTATCAAACATTTAAAGAAGAAATAATACCAATTTCTACTGAAACTGTTTCAAAAGATAGAAATGGAAAGAAAACTTCCAAATGTGTTCTGAAGCCAGCATGACCTTGATCCCAAAACCAGATAAAGACCCCATCTAAAAGGAGAATTAAAGACCAATATCCCTGATGAACATGTCAAAATTCTCACCAAGATACTAGCCAATAGGATCCAACAGTACATTAAAGGATTATTCACCACGACCAAGTGGGATTTATTCCTGAGATGCAAGGGTGGTTCAACATTCATAAATCAATCAACGTGATATACCACATTAAGAAAAGAAAAAGACAACCATATGATCCTCTCAATTGATGAAAAAAAAGTATTTGACAAAATGTAGCATCCTTTCTTGATTAAAACTCATCAAAGTGTAGGGATAAAGGGAACATACCTCAATATCATAAAAGCCATGTATGAAAAGCCAACACCAAATCATTCTCAATGAGGAAAAACTGAGAGCTTTTCTCCTAAGGTCAGGAATACACCAGGGATGTCCATTCTCACCACTGTTGTTCAACATAGTACTACAAGTCCTAGCTTCAGCTATCAGACAACAAAAAGAAATAAAAGCATTCAAATTCTCAAAGAAGAAGTCAAACTCTCACTCTTTCAGATGACATGATACTGTGTATGGAGAATCCAAAAGACTCCACCTCAAAATTGCTAGAACTCATCTAGCAATTCAGGAATGTGGCAGGATACAAAATCAACGCACATAAATCAATTGCATTTTGACACACTAAGGAGAGTGAAGAAAGAGAAAGCAAAATTAGGAAATCAATCCCATTTACAACTGCACCAAAAACCATAAGATACCTAGGAATAAACCTAACAAAAAAGGTAAAGGAACTGCACTTTAAAAACTACAGAGCACTTATGAAAGAAATTGAGGAAGACACAAAGAGATGGAAAAACATTCCATTCTCATGGATTGGAAGAATAAATATTGTCTATGTTACCCAGAGCAATTTACACATTCAATGCAATCCCTATCAAAATACCATGGACTTCTTTTGCAGAATTGGAACAAATAATTCTAAGATTTGTATGGAACCAGAAAAGACCCTAAATATTCCGAAGAATGTTGAAAAGAAAATCAAAGTTGGAGGCATCACAATGCCTGACTTCAAGCTGTATTACAAAGCTGTGATCATCAAAACAGCACAAAAACAGACAGACAGATCAAGGGAATGGAATAGAGAACCCAGAAACAGACCCTCAACTCTTTGGTCGACTCATCTCCAACAAAGCAGGAAAGAATATCCAATGGAAAAAAGTCTCTTCAACAAATGGTATTGGGAAAATTAGACAGCCACATGCAGAAGAATGAAATTGGGCCATTCTCTTACACCATACAGAAAGATAAACTCAAAATGGATGAAAGACCTAAACGTGAGACAGGAAAAACCATCAAAATCCTAAAGAAGAAAGCAGGCACCAACCTCTTTGACCTTGGCCAGAGCAACTTCTTGCAAGACACATCTCTAAAGGCAAGTGAAGGATCTCTGCGTGACTCAATGGTTTAGTGCCTGCCTTTGGCCCAGGGCGTGATCCTGGAGTCCCAGGATCGAGTCCCACATCAGGCTCCAGGAGGGAGCCTGCTTCTCCCTCTGCCTCTCTCTCTCTCTCTTTCTCATGAATAAATAAATAAAATCTTTAAAAAAAATACAGGCAAGGGAAACAAAAGCAAAAATGAACTATTGGAACTTCAAGATAAAATGTTTCTGCACAGCAAAGGAAGCAGTCAACAAAACTGAAAGGCATTGTACAGAATGGGAGAAGATAGTTGCAAATGATATATCAGATAAAGGGCTAGTCTCCAAGATCTATAAAGAACTTATCAAACTCAATACCCAAAACCCAAAGAATCCAGTCAAGAAATGGGCAGAAGACATAAACAGACATTTCGTCAAAGACCTACACATGGCCAATAGGCACATGAAGAAAATGCTCCACATCTGTTGTCATCAGGGAAATACAAGTCAAAACCACAATAATGTACCAGTTTATACTGGTGAGAATGACTAAAATTAACAAGACAGGAAAAAACAAATGTTGGCGAGGATGTGAAGAAAGGGGATCCTTCTTACATTGCTGATGGGAGTTCAAGTTGGTGCAACCACTCTGGAAAACAGTGCGGAGGTTACTCACAAAGTAGAGTAGAGCTACTCTATGACCCAACAATTGCACTTCTGGGTATTTACCCCAAGATACAGATGTAGTGAAATGATGGGACACTTGCACCTTCATAGCAGCAATGTCCACAGTAGCCAAACTTTATGTGGAAGGAGCCAAGATGTACTTCAACAAATGAATGGATAAAGAAGATGTGATATATATATATATACACACATATATATATACACACACACACACACACACAATGGAATATTACTCAGCCACCATTTACATATATGTGGATGGAACTGGAGGGTATTATGCTGAGTGAAATAAATCAATCAGAGAAAGACAATTATCATATGGTTTCATTCATATGTGGAATATAAGAAATAGAGAAAGGGACCATAAGGGAAGGAGGGGAAACTGAATGGGGAAAAATTCAAAAGAAAACAAATTATGAGAGACTTTTGACTCTGGGAAACAAACAGAATGTTGCTGAAGGGGAGATGGGTGAGGGGATGGGGTAACTGGGTGATGGGCATTAAGGAGGGCACATGATATGATGAGCACTGGGTGTTACACTATATGTTGGCAAATTGAATTTAAATAAAAAAATAAAAATAGTTTTTCAGTGTCAAGGTGTGCCTTGCTTTCAAAAGCCTTGATATACATAATTACAAACTAAGAAAGTGACTAATTAGGGATTGACTTTCTTTCTTTAAAGGAATTCTCTGATATACTTGAAATGGTTTCAGATTTCCCATTTACATGCAGCTTTTCAGAAGCATATCTAATAGTTAATAAGGTGAGGATTGGTACAAACTTCCTTTTTCTCAAACTCCTAAGGGAAAGGTTTTGTTGAGTGTACAAAATTATTCTAGCAACCACCTCATGCCCTTCTGATATGCTGACCTCAGTTAGCCCAAGAACAGGACTTAGAACAGGCTTCTTACCTGACTGTGCAGGGGAAAAACAGGACTGGCCGTGCTCCAGAGAGCAGCTCCCCAGCGCAGACCCAAGGGCAAAGTAGCAGAAGGGAGGACAGGGTGCTCCTTCCTTGTGGTGTTATGATGTGAACTAGGCATTTATAGCTGTAGTTAGAAATGAGAAAGTGTCTCATCAATGAAAAGGAAAGCTACATGTTACATAAAAAATAGAAAACTAAAGAAGAGGCAAAAAAGACCAACTGGACTTTATTAAAATTTAAAACTTGTGCTCTGTGAAAGACAGTGTCAAGAGAATGAACAGAGAAGCCACAGATGGGGAGAAAACATTTGCAAAAGGCGCATCTGATAAAGGATTGTTACCCAAAATAGACAAGCAACCCTTAAAACTCAACAGTAAGGAAACAACCCAATTAAAAGATCAGCCAAAGACCTTAACAGACACCTCATCAAAGAAAATATACAGATGGCAAATGAGCAAACAGAAAGATGCTCCATATCACGTCAGCAGAGCAATGCAAACTAAGCCAACGAGACACCATCGCACACTTACTAGAGCCCCAAATCTGAACACTGACAATATCAAATGCTGTCAAGGATGTGGAGCAACAGGAACTCTCCTACATTTCTGGTAGGAATGAAAAGTGATACAGCCACTTTGGAAAATAGTTTGGCAGTTTTTACAAAACTAAATAAACGTTAACTATGTGATCCAGCAATTGCCCTCCTTCGTGTTTACCCAAAGGAGTTGAAAACTGGCGCGCATATGCTGCCTATGGGTGTTTACAGCAGCTTTATTCATAACCGCCAAACATGGAAGCAACCAAGACTTTTCTCAATAGGTAACGGATAAATAAACTACATTTGATGCTACATCAGATAATGGAACATTATTCAGAGCTAAAAAGAAGCAAGCTTTATCAAACCCTGAAAAGACATAAAGGAAACTTAGATGCATATTTTAGTGAAAGAATCAATCTGAAAATGCTGCATACTGTATGATTCCAACTATAGGACATTCTGGAAAAGGCAGAACTATGGAGAAAGTGGATATCGTGAGGGTGGTGCTGTCAGAGATGAATAGGCCAAGCACAGAGGATTTTTAGGGCAGTGAAAATACTCTATGATACCACAATGATGGAATTTTTGACAAATTACACATATGTCAAAACCCATAGAATATATAACAGCAAGAATGAATTGTAAGGTAAAATGTGGACTTTGGGTGATAATGATAGGTCAATGTAGGTTTGTTTCTGGTTAAAAAAAAAAAAAAAAAAAAAGGACCGGGCAGCCCACGGGGCTCAGCAGTTTAGCACTGCCTGATCCTGGAGACCCAAGGATAGAGTCCCACATCGGGCTCCCTGCATGGAGCCTGCTTCTCCCTCTGCCTGTGTCTTTGCCTCTGTGTGTGTGTGTGTGTGTGTGTGTGTGTGTGTGTGTGTGTCTCATGAATTAATAAGTAAAATCTTTAAAAAATAAATAAAGTCTTAGGGGGAAGAAGACAAAGGAAATTCATAGAAGGGTGTTGTGATTAACCTAAAGGACTGACTTAACTCTCATGATTATTGTATGGCTTATGGGTGCCAAAAAGATATGATATTTCTATGCTTTTATTAGGGATATTTATAAATAATTTAAAATATTCTGGTGCCCAGATAGTCATCAATCATTACAAGTGAAATACAAAGTCAGTTGAAACCAAAATGAAAGTCTAATGTTGTAACTGAAACATACTATCCTTTCTATGGTTATTATTAGCAAAATTAGATTTATTCTGATATTAAATTTAGTTTTACGCAGACACAGAAGAAACAAATGTCTCCAGATAAATGTCCATGGTGTTACTCCAGCAGGAGTTCCAGACATTCTGAGAGCTGCCACAGTGAAACCCCAGCGGTATGCGCTGCCTCACAAAGACCATTAGGGAGAAAGCTGGAATGATATTATCACTGTACTGATGTACAGCAGCAATTACACTTGGAATATATATAGCAAACATTGCAGGACCCAGGTAGCAATACGACTTGCTTGGTAAACAGTAAATAGAGTAATGGTAAATGGTAAATATCAGAGAGTAACATTATGAACCCAGAGCAGAAGCTTTTTTATGCAATTACTTCCTGGGCTTAAGCACAAGCCTTCAGTTTTTTACTAGCAAATGACCAAATCCAAGCCTACGACTGGAAACATTTTAAAGCAGCTTCTAATGTCAAAGCAATCAATATCTTTGGATGTGAATAGGAAAATAATACATAAGGTTCATCTGTGTCTGAAATTCTGCCTACAAAAGCCCGAGCAATATTTATGCAGCACATCTTATATGTTCTAAACCGAAAAATAACCAACAAATTGATTAATGCATGACTTAGTAAAAACCATATCAAGGGAGATAGTTCACATACAGAGGAGTAACATTGGCACTTTATGAAACAATGGAAGCAGTTTAAAATAATAAAAACACAGGAGCCTCGGTATATTTTCTTAAAGTTTGCATTTAGTAAAAAAATATCTCGTTCCCTTGGTGTGTAATTCTACAAGTTTTAGCAAACAGAGAGATTTGTGAAACCAACACAACAACCCAGATACAGAACAATTCCATCACTAGATGAAAGATCCCTTCATCCTGCCCTTTTCTAGTTAAATTCTGCCCCCACTTCTAACCCTTGCCAACCACTCATATATACTGTCTCTATAGGGTTTTTTTGGAAGTGGGGGGTTGTGTTCCTATTTTCTTTTATTCTCCCCCTCTGCCCCAAGGACACCCCTAATAATGTTTAAGTGTGTGTTTAGATATGCATGTATCCTTGAAATCTATATAGAGTTTTGTGCAAGTGTGATTTTTATTTATTTTATGTTCTTAAAGGGTACAATTCAGTGGTTTTTAGTATATTCACAAAATTGTGCAATTATCCCCAATATCTAATTAGAACATTTCATCATCTTCCCCCAAAATCCTGGACCCATTAACAGCCACTTCCCATAGTCCCCTCTACCCAGTTTCTAGCATCCAATAATCTACTTTCTGCCTCTAGCCTTTGTCCATTCTGAACATTTCCTATAAATGGAATCATACAGTATGTGTCTGGTTTTCTTTCACTCAACATGATGTTTTCTAAGTTCACCCATATTGTAGCATGGATTACTACTTCACTCCTTTTGACTGATTGATTCATGAGAGAGAGGGAGGCAGAGGGAGAGACAGGCTCCCTGCTTCTCAGGGCGCCCGATGCGGGGCTCGATCCCAAGACCCTGGGATCACGACCTGAGCCAAAGACAGGCACTCAACTGACTAAGCCACCCAGGAGCCCCTATTTCATTTCTTTTTATGAACAAATTCTATTCCACTGTATGGCCATACCATGTTTTTTAGCCATTAATCTATGAATAGATATTGGGCTATTTCCACTTTGGGGCTATCATGAATAATGATGGACAAGCACAATAATGATGTACAACACTCATGTACACGTTTTTGTGTGGACATGTGTTTTCATTTCTTTGGGGTAATTACCTAGGAATGGAATTGCGGGGGCGTATGGTAACTTTAGAGTTAACTTTTTGAGGAGATACCAAACTGTTTTCCAAAGTGACTGCACCATTTTACATTTTCACCAGTATTGGATGACAGTAGCAACCTCTCCATATTCTCTTTAACACTTGCTAGTTGCCCAGCTTTTTCATTTCAGCTCTCCTAGCGATTGTGAAGTAGTATATTACTGTGGTTGCTATTGGCATTTCCCTAATAGGTAATGATGGTGGTCATCTCTTCAAGTGCTTATTTGCCATCCATATTTCTTCTCTAGTGAAGTGTCTGTTCACATCTGTTGCCCCTTTTTTAATTGGTTTATTTATGTTTCTATTATTGTGCTTTAAGAGTTCTTTATGTGTTCTAGATTCAAGTTCCTTATCAGATACCTGATTTGCAAATATTTCCTCCCACAGAAACATTCTGTCGGTTGTCATTTCACTTTCTTAATGATGTTCTCTGAAGCAGAAGAGCTTGAAATTTTGAGGAAACCCAATTTTTTCAAATTTTCCTTTTACAGGTTACACTTAAAAGTGTTGTATCTAAGAATGTTTTGCCTAGCACCTAATGAGGAAGACTTTTCCATGTATTTTCTGCTAAATCTTTTCTAGTTTTACATTTTCTGCTTAGATCTTGATCCATTCTCAGTTCATTTCCATCTAAGGAGTGAGGTTTAGGTTGACTTTTTTAGCCTTTTACTTATTGACGCCCAATTGTTCCAACACTTGTTGTTGTAAAGGTATCCTTAATCCACTGAATTGCCTTTGCACTTGTGTTAAAAATCAGTTGGCTTTTATGTGTGATTCTACTTCTGGACTCTATTCTGCTTATTGATCTAAACGTTTATCTTTATACAATACCAAACAGTCTTGATTACTGGAACTTTCTATTAAGTCTCAAAATCTACTAGTTAAGTCCTTCAAAGATTGTTTTGGCCATTCTACATACTTGCATTCTTATGTATGTTTTACAGTCAATTTGCCAATTTCTACAAAAACCTCCTGAGATTTTTGATTGGGGTTTCATTGACTCTATAGATCAATTTGGGGATAATGGTGTATTAACAATATGAGTTTTCCAACTCATTGAATGTGATTTATTTAGCACTACAAAGTTCTCTCAGAAATGTATTATAGTTTCGACAGAGAGGTATTATGATTTTGTTAAAATTTCCCCTAAATAGTTTTATGCTTATTTGAGACCACCGTAAATGGTATCTTTTAAATTTCATTTTCTAATTGCTTATTGCTAGTATGTAAGAAGACGATTAATCTTTGTATGTTGATCTTTTATCTGGCAAGCTAGCTAAATTGACTTACTAGTTTTAATAAGCTTTATTACTTTTTTTTGGTAGAGTACTTGGGGCTTTCTGCATAGATAATAATGTCTCCTGTGAATAATGACCATTTACTTCTTCTTGTCCTCTCTGCATGCCTTTATTTCTTTTTCTTTCTTCTACTGACTAGGACCTCCAGTACAATGTTGACTTAAAGTGACAAAAATAAACATTCTTGCCTTGTTCCTGACTTTGGCCTTTGACCATCAAGTATAATTTTAGTTGTAGGTTTTCTGCTGATATACATTGTTTTTAATGCTCTGCTTCCAATCATGGACTGGTTTAGCATAAATATTTGCCTACATTTTGAAGTAGTCTAGACTTGGGACTAACTTCCCATCATGCCCAGGTCAAGTCACTCTTACCAGGGAACTGGCTTTGAATATGCAGAAACAAAACAACTTCCTGCTGCAGTTCAGAAGCAGTCGCCTCAAAGAACTAGTGAATACACAGCATTTCAGAGGAGCAAAATAGAGAGTTGGAACTAAAATTACTATCTACTCTCGTCAGACCCTGTGTGACGCCTCTTATGTGAGTCATCTCCGCTTCTGCTCTTCTTATCTCTACAGAGTCAGAATTTTTAAATAATTCTATTCCTCCATCTTCAGCAGGGGAACAGCAAAGTGCCATGAGGCAACCAAAGCTTTTCTAATCTCACTGTGCAGGATGGACTCCCAGGCTGCCTTTCACTCTTGTTGCAATGACCCAAATATGATACTCCAGGCTGGTTATCCAAGCCAGAGGAAAACAACTGATTTCCTCCCTTTCTGAGACTTTTGACCTGAAAAAAAAAAAGTTTCATTTGTTACCACCACATGATACAAATTTATATTTATATTCTCCAGGAAGACATATATAGCGTGTATATAGTCTACTCACAAGATTCCCCCTAAACCAGATGCTAGATTTCCATTGTATTTCCCAGGGATGCACTTGTGTACATATAATATAACAAACAATGTATAATTTTTGAGGGGAGAAAAGGCCCTAGGGTGTTTCTACCCAATCTAATCATTTTCAGGTGAGGAGCTGGAGCTCAAGGAGATTAAGTAGCCTTTCCAGGTTTGCACAGCTAGTTAGCAACAAACCCTGGACTAGAATTGTTCTAAAAATTCACATGACTGGCATTTTCACCAGGACAAGCATAAGTACTAAGTCCTCTTACATCATAATTAACTAGTCTATCATAGTTTTTCACTGGCCACTCAAATTTCTCAGTTCCAAATATGTTGGCATCTAATCTAGTTATTCAGAATTATTATTAAGTTATATTTTAGGCATACCCCTTTTCTCTTAAATGCATAAAAGATGAAGAAGATACTGTGACAAATTTTTTGGAGAAAATGGAAAGGTAGTCATGTAGAACAACAGATTTTTTTGAAAGGTATTGTGACATTTTGAACATATAGGCTACATGGAATATAATCCAACTTTCTTCTCTCTGTACATAAGCATTCATTCAGACTGGATGATGAAGCCATAGAGAAATGGGTGCTCTAACAAGACTCTCTCATTCAGACTTTTGATAATATGTCTCAAATTTCAGTTATTTTAGAAGTGGTCACAATGTTTAGCTTTACATATAATTCAGTCTGTTAGGGGGGAAAAAAAGAAGAAACCATACCTTTTGCATTTGAAAGAGAAGAGAGACAATGTTTGGGAATACAAAAATAATAATAAAGAAAAAAAAGATTCCCACCAAAGAATAGAAATTAAGAAGCCCACCCAGCAGGTCAGATTCATACTGTAGTTAACAGGGCGTTTACTGCCACCAAGTGGTTTGTTAAATCCATTTAACTCTGTAACTGTGGTTTCTTAAATTCTCCCCAAATATCAATGTTTTCAAAGCATCTGTTTTCAGTTTAAATGAAAATATGAAGCCTCAGACAGAGACAACTGAAAACTTTTTCTAAATTGGAAAACTAACAAGTCCTTAATTGCCAAAAGAAAATTTGTTGAATATTTGCATTTGCTAAACTTCTATCGTTGAAACAGCCAGAAAGCAGGTGAGGCAAATGCATTTACTCAACACATGCGTAGGCTGATATGAGTCGCTGCTGATAAGCAAAGAGAAAATTCTTTGAAACAACCAATGCTTAATGAGAAAATTTACATTCTTTGAATGGGGTCTAGGTTCTAATAAACATTATGATGAAGTTGGTTCTGGTCCCATGCACCCACCCCCCCACTCCCCACCACCCCACCCCCCCGCAACCCTCCACTTTTGTGGAGATTTCTCAAGACCCTTTAGGGAGTAAGGCTTACAAAAGTGTAGGAGAATTTATGCATGTCATGATGCCTATTTGCATACCACAGAAACTTGCTCAAAAGTGGACATTCCAAACAAAGCTCTTATAAAATGAGCTTTCTTCCCATCACCATGCCCAAATGTCAACAGCCAGCTGACACCAGGGCCAAGTACAGCACTGGGTGTACATTTTGCAGAGTAAATACTAAAGGTGAATATTTAAGGAAGAACTAACTCCAGCCTCCTCACATCACCATGGCAACCAGAGGTATCTTGTTCCAGCAAGTCAGCCAGCCACTGTGATCTTTAGCCTTGGCTCACAGTATCCTAGGGAGTCTTCTCTAATCTCTTTTTTAGCTTTTAGCATCTTGTTCAATGTAGCCTGATGTCAAGCACTAATCGATGGGGCAAATGCTGACTAAGCATCACTTACTGATGCAGTGTTTCTCGATGAGACAAAAAAACACCTACATCAAAATCACTAGGGGTGCTTATTAAGAATGCCAATTCTAGCCCACCCTAGGCCTACTGAAACTCTTCTGGACTCTGCAGCTTAGTAACCGCTGCACGTGATCCTTATGCCCTCAAATTTGGGGATTACTGACCGAGGGGAAAAGTCATAAAGTAGTGGTTCCCAAACTTTGCTACACAATAGGATAATCTAGAGATCCCTTTAAAAATATCAGTGCTTATCTCTGACCTCCAGATATACCAAGTAATTGGTAGGGCTGTGATTTGGTCATTAAGAGCTTTAAAAGCTCTCCAGGTGATTCTCATATATAAGAACACTGGGGATCTGTCAGGGAGGATTGTAGGTCATCAACTGGTAATTACTTAACAGACAAGGAAATAGAAGATGCCAAATGGTAATAATATTGTCTAATCCTGAGTTGTTTTCACTCTAAACTGCTTATGTCATTTCACCAGGAGCCCCTGATAGTTCCAACACCTTTAACAGAAGTTTTGAGACTTTTAGCGTGTTGCCCTTGGTTTCATGTGGTTTTCAAAAAAGATCTGGGGCATACTTCTCTGAGACTCATGTGAGCTAGCACAGGCCCGTGGCTAACTGAACCACTTGTAAACTGAGGTGGTATCTACCCATGCAGCTGTTCAACCATTTTGACTTTAGCCATTCACTTGACAAATATTGGCTAATTAATTCAGACTTTGGGGCAGCCCCAGTGGCGCACAGGTTTAGCGCCGCCTGCAGCCCAGGGCGTGATCCTGGAGACCCTGGATAGAGTCCCACGTCGGGCTCCCTGCGTGGAGCCTGCTTCTCCCTCTGCCTGTGTCTCTGCCTCTCATTCTCTCTCTGTGTCTCTATGAATGAATAAATAAAATCTAAAATAAAAAAAATTCAGGCTTTGCTCACTGATATGAAAAAACAAGCTGTGGACTTGATAACCTATATCACGGGATTCAGGGGCTATCTCTCCGGGGATATTATTTTACTAATTTTTCTCTTTTCAAATTAATCTGTCAACTCAGCCAAAATGTTGAACAGAATAATCCTATGTATGTATGACTTAGATCCATAATTGTCTTCTGGTCTCCCAAAACTACTTATTACACAGTCAGAATAAATGCCTTGGGGGTGTTTTAACAGTGCCTCCTGCCTTCTCAGGGTACTCTGTACCGTCAGGTGGCTAAGCTGTTTGCATTCTTAAGAAACTGCAGAGTGCTCATCTGAACTATCCTGCACATCTCCCCCCTCCTTTTAACATTTAAGGAACTCCAAAAAAACTCTCCTGGGAAGCTTGCCTAGTCTCCTAAAATGGATATTTCAAATGGCTCCTATTATTTCTTACCTAAATACTCACCTTTAGTAATTACTCTTCAAAATGCACACCCAGTCCTGTAGCTGGGCTTCATGTCAGCTGAGTGGATTCTGAACTAATAGTCTGCCTTGTAGGTCTACTCACCTCGACTTTTGTGTAAAGGAGTCTTCTTCTCAGGGTAGTGTTACACTATTTGTTACTGACGTTATTTAACAGGGCAGCACTATTATGATTCGTGTTTAGTGGTGATTATTGTATCAAAAACCTATTATGGTGCCAGATATGATGAAAAAATCATTCTGATGCCTAACCTAAATGTTTTCTGTAGAACAGTTTGAACTCTGAAAGGCTATTACCTATTTGAGTTTTCAAAACATATTATATGCTCCTTAATTTTAGAAAATAAAGGGGAAAAAGGGGGAAGATAGTTTTAAGTGGTTTCTTTTAAAAATTACATGAGATAGTGATAGCCAAATAAAAATTGTGCCTTCTGTGTGCCAGCACTTATCTGATCACTTAAAATCATCTAATTACTCAAGTTTGTTATTCTAATATTATTATAAGAGGGTCAAAGTAATAAGAGCCACATTCCACCCTCTGTGCAGATGAGCACTGATCACAGCCAAGCACAGAAAAGTGTAAGCAAGAGACGGGAAGGAGGGGGAGGTGAGGGGACCTGGCGGTGGGACTGGCTAACTAGAGTCAGGGTTGCAATTTTTTTTTAAGATTTTATTTATTTATTCATGAGAAATACATGAGAGAGGCAAGAGACATAGGCAGAGGGAGAAGCAGGCTTCTGTGGGGAGCCCGATGCGGGACTTGATCCCAGGACCTGGGATTACACCCTGAGCAAAAGGCAGATGTCTGCTCAACCACTGAGCCACCCAGGTGCCCAGCAATTTTTTTTAATATTTCTCTATTTGGGGTGCCTGCATGGCTTAGTTGGTTAGGTGTCTGTCTTCAGCTTAGGTTGTGATCCCAGGGTCCTGGGATCAAGCCCACATGGGGCTCCCTGCTCAGCAGGGAGTCTGCTTCTCCCTCTGCCTTCCCTCCATTAGTGCTCTCTCTCTTTGTGTCTGTATCTCTCTTGCTTTCTCTCTAGCTCTCTATCTCTATCTCAAATAGAAAACAAGTCTTTTTTAAAAAAAGATTATTTTAGAGAGGGAGAGAGAGTTGGAGGATGGGTAGAAGGAGAAGAAGAGGGAGAGAATCTCAGCAGACTCCCCATTGAGTACAGGGGTGGGGGTGAGGGCTTGATCCCACAACCCCAAGATCATGACCTGACTCGAAATCAAGAGTCAGATGCTCAACTGACTGAGCCACCCATGAGCCCCTGCATTTTTTAATCCTGGTGTTTGGGTATGTGGGGCTTTGGTGCAGGCAATGGTTAAGAGCATGGAGTTGGAGCCAGACACACCCAGGATCCAACCCATGCCCAATCACTAAGGAGCTAGGTGACCATGGGAAAATTCTATGATACCCTTAAGTCTCATTTTTGTTTTGTTTTTAATTGTTAAGAAGTCAAGAGTCAAGCTAACACTCACATATTTGTTTCCTAAGGCTGCCATAACAAAATACCACAACCTGGGTGACTTCACAGAAATGTATCTTCTCACTGATCTGGAGGCTTGGAGTTCAAGATCGAGAAGTCTTCTGAGTGGGTTTCTCCTGAGGCCTCTCTGCTGGGCTTGCAGGTGGCCACTTTCTTACTGTGCCCACACATGGTCCTCCCTCTGTGCGTGTGCTCCCTAGTGTCTCTCTGTGTGTCCAAATTTCCTCTCCCTATAAGGAGTCCAGGTGTGTTGCATTAGGGCCCACCCTAAGAGCCTTATTTTACCTTAATCACCTCTTGAAGACCCTCTCTCCAAATACAGTAACATTCTGAGGTATTGGGGATAAAGGCTTCAACATATAAATTTGGGGGAGGGACGCCTGGGTGGCTCAGTGGTTGAGCGTTGGCCTTCACGCTCAGGGCGTGATCCTGGAGTCCCGGGATCGAGTCCACATCGGGCTCCCTGCGTGGAGCCTGCTTCTCCCTCTGCCTATGTCTTTGCCTCTCAATCTGTGTCTCTTATGAATAAATAAATAAAATCTTTAAAAAATAAAAAATAATTTGGCGAAATACACTTCAGCCCATAACAGTCTGTTTCATAATAGTGAGAATTTAAAGAAATAATGCATATAGGGGCAGCCCGGGTGGCTCAGCAGTTTAGCGCCACCTTCAGCCCAGGGCGTGATCCTGGAGACCTGGGATCGAGTCCTGTGTCGGACTCCCTGCACGGAGCTTGCGTCTCCCTCTCTCTCTCTCTCAATGTGTGTCTCGCATGAACAAATAAAATATTTTTTAAAATGCATATAAATCACTTAGCAAGATACCTGGACATAAATAAGGAAACGTCTGGGACGACGGAAGACATAAATGTCTTCACCTGGTGGTGTTACATAGGTCAGAACTCACTGAATTGCTCGCTTAAAATGGACATTTCATTACTTGTATATTATACCCCAATAAAGCTAATTTTAAAATATTAAACTGCTACCTATTAACTTCTCTACCTCAATGATGTGCCTTGAAAATATTTTAAAACATCATTCAAAGTATAACAAACCTGTTAGCCTGAACCCTTGGTGACTACCCCCAAAAGAGTCGCAGGCCAAAGTAGAATTATCCTAGAGTCTGGAGCTAAAAAAAAAGAAGTTCTATGCTTGAAGTGTTTGCATCTGTCAATACTTCCCATAAAACTAAATTACCCAATGAGGCATTCTTCCTGGGAATATGTCATCTCCTCAAGGGAATTTTAGAACTATAGTTTTCCATAATGGGAGCTGAGTTCCCAGCATGTAACTGATGTTAATGGAAGACCTCAAGTATTTAAATTCACCGACTGTCTTAAGTGCCAGTTACTCTACTGGAGTTGATATAAAGAGACTTAAGAAGCTCCATTTGAAATGAAAGTGAAAAATATTGAAATTTTCCCCTGCAGATTTTGAATAGCATCCAAGTTAAATTATCATGAAGACAACAACAACATGTCCTAAGGGACTTAATTTTCAGCCTTGGCTTCCTAGTCTACATTTATCCTTGGGACATGGGGAGAATTTCTGAGCTAATGTTGGTAAAGACTTATGAAACTTCAGAGGTGGAGTTCTGCTAACCATAAAATCAGTAGTAAAATGACCAAGATTCTTTAAAATCTTCCTTTAAAAAACATGTCTTTGGTGAAGAATTGCTTTAGGGTATAATTTGGTGTGGAAACACACACACATATATATACTTACAAACATAATAGACTTCTACAGTGCTTTGCACATGGCCAAAAGGTGTTTGTTGTCCAAATGAATAAATATGTTGTTTGACGAGATGAATGAATCAACAAGACAGCAGGATTAAAACAAGCACAGATGCCCTTTTATTATAAACATGCAACTCTAAAACCCGGAATTGGCTAAATCACTATAAGCAGGGAATACCCTCCCATGGGCAACCATTGAGACCCACATCACACACAGGGCCTAGCAAATTACACACAGCGATAAATGTTTGCAAGCTGAATCATTAAATGTAAGGTCAGTGTGGAAAATATTTTTTTCAGTGTCTGTGATAGAAAACTGCCTTCTACTTGAAATCACCTTGTGATAAGCTACTTCTGGCATGGAGGAACTAAAACTTATGTAGTCAAATTAGTTTTCCCTCTACAGAACTGCATCCTGCAGAGACAGGAGCCAGAGGGGTTCTGTAGCAGGAGCTCTTTTGGTGATTCATGGAGCAGTGCTGCTGAGAATTCAGCCTGCAGACAGGTTGTCTGGGGGGCCTGTTAAATACAGTGTCTGATTTAGTAGGTCTGGGTGCAGTAGGTCTGCACATCTAACAAACTCTCAGGTGATGCCCAGATGGGGTCCATGGAACACACTTGGGGCAACAGGGTTTTAGAGGAAGAGGGAGATTCCTGAATCAACAAGCAGACTAAGCAGGTACAGGTGATGGGAAACACTGGAGAACACGGGTTATATGACCACACATGAGTCACTTAACTTTTCTGATTCCAAATTGTTTCATGAGGAAAATGGGTGATGATGATCATGATGATGATAGGATGATAACACATCATGGACACCTCCTGAGAATTAATGAATAATTTAATTTAAAAACATAGGCACATGCTCCATACATAGCCTTTGCTCTGCAAACGCTCACTAATCACTGGACAAGTGCAGGTCACATGGTCTTTGTAGGTCAGAGGAATCCATCCCTCATCCCTCTTTGTGCCAGGACAGTACTTTCCTACTGAACAGGTGCTCAGGCAGTGCTTTCTCAGTCTAGTTAGTAAGCAGAACAATTCATTCCTGTAGAGACACTGACACCTGGACGGTGCTCCCTGTGGTACCAACAGGAGAGAATCATCATCGAGAAAGTAGTCACTTTGGGGGAAGTCACACTTGGGGGAACTTCCAGGCTCCTCTGAGCTGGCAGTGGAATACAGAACCAGCCCCTCCATAAAAGTACCTGTTAGTATAGCTGATCTTTCATATCCTTCAGTATAAACTGTGTCCAAAATCACCCCTTTGATACAAAGCTGGGCCTATCTCGGAGGGTGACTCAGCTGCTCTGGGGCACAGCCTGCAGGGGTGTGATTAGTGCCACAGAGACCCAGGTCATCCTCCTGATTCTCTGACTCCAGCCTGGAGCCGCCTATATTGCCCTGAATGATGCTCTGCTGAAGGTCAGGTGAAAGTCTTGTGAAAACTTGTGGAGTACAGAACAAAACTCCCAAGCAGCACAGCAGGAATGCAGGTAGAGGACCCTGAGAATTCACCCAACACTTCATCTCAATCTTAACATCTCATTCTGGGGAGCAGTCAGACATGAAATCTGTTAGCACCTTCAGAAAGCATGGTTTCATCAACTTTCAGGAAATATCCTGAATAAATCTTCGCTAAAACAAAAATATCTTTAAAAATCTTCTCAAAGTATTAAAGCAAAGGGTTAATAAAGATATTCCCTCCCCCATGTCCACCCTATAATCTGTAGGTCCCAGGAGAGAAATGAAGAAGCCATCCTTTTACTAAAGGATTTTATTGTCAACCTAGATGGTCATTGTTCCCATTCCATTTCACAGAATAGCTTAAAATTTACTTCAATTTTATAAATTATATTTATAGATTTTCATGATATAGGCTTTAATTCATTGCTCATGTTTTGCCAATTTTCTTCTTGACAAATATTATAAGTCTGGATTTCTCTGTAATTCACGATTCCAGGATCATTCACTATTTGTCAGGATATATTCTCTATCATCTTGGGATAGAATATGTCAGAAAAACAATAAGACTGTTTATAAGTGTTACCACTTTTTACTCTCCAACTTTTGTTGGGGAATTGGTTATGGTATAAAATGTCTGAATTTGGGGGTGCCTGGATGGATCAGTTGGTTAAGCAACTACCTTCAGCTCAAGTCATGATCCTAGGGTCCTGAGATTGAGCCCCAAATCAGGCTCCCTGCTTAGCAGGAGGGTCTGTGTCTCCTTCTCCCTCTGCCCCTACACTCATGCTTTCTTTCTCATACTTTCTCTCTCAAAATAAAATAAAATAAAATAAAATAAAATAAAATAAAATAAAATAAAATAAATAAAATAAAGTCTGAATTTAGTATAAGCTCAATTACTGCTAAGCTGACACAGCCTGCATCTTGATACCTTCAGAAGACCATGAATTGTTGGGAGGATGTTTCTAGTGGCAAGAAACAGATTATCTTGAACCCTTTCCCTTTTTTTTTTTTTTTAGTTGTTTATAATAATTTAACACTATTTTTACATGACCTGGACCCACACCCTTCTGTAGAGATTTTGAGACTTTTTTTAAAGTAAGTTGTCTTTTCAAGACCCTGGCTGGCTCAGTCGATGGAGCATGCAATTCTTGACCTCAGGGTTGTGTGTATGATCCCCACATTGGGTGTAGATATCTCTTAAAAATAAAACCTTAAAAAAAGAGAGAGAGAGAGAGAGCAAAGGGGAAAAAAAAAAGTATTTTTCCCTAAATTGCTGACATAGCTCTATGGAGACACAGAAGTGCCCTTAACACACAAGTTTCTTATGTTTTCGCCAGATAGAATGTTTTTAAATTCAAATCCATTGTCTTTGCCAAATGTCCTACAGCTTATATATAATCGCTTCCATCTAATTAATCAATTGGCTCATATCAAATAAATGATTCTATGCTGCAAGTCAGCTACCTAGAGGTACAATTTGCATTTAATTAATCATGGAGGATTCACCAGAAAGCAAATAGATTTTTTTCCAGCTTTACTGAGATATGATGGACATATAACATTGTATAAGTTTAGGGGCAGCTCCAGTGGTGCAGCGGTTTAGCACCGCCTGCAGCCCAGGGCGTGATCCTGGAAACCCGGGATCAAGTCCCACATCAGGCTCTCTGCATGGAGCCTGCTTCTCCCTCTGCCTGTGTCTCTGCCCCTCTCTCTCTGTCTCTATGAATAAAATAAATAAAATCTTTAAAAAAAAACACATTGTATAAGTTTAAAGTGTGCAATGTATTGATTTGATACACTTATATATTACGAAATGATTACCACCATAGTGTTAGCTAACACTGCCATCATATCATATAATTACCACTTCTTTTCTGTGGTGAGAACATTTAAGACTTATTCTCTTTAAAAAGTTTCAAGGATGTAATATATTTTTGTTAACTATATTCACAATGCTGTGCATTAGATCTCCAGAAGTTATTCATCTTCTAACTGGAAGACCAACATCTCCCCATTTCTCCATAGCACCCCCAGCTCTTGGTGTCCACCTTCTACTCTCAGTTTCTAGATCAACTTTTAGATTCCACATATAAGTGATAGCACACAGTATTTTCTCTGTCTCATTTATTGCCCTTTGCATAATGCCATCGAGTTCCATCTGTGTTGTCACAAGTGGCAGGATGTCCTTCATTCCCATAGATGAATCATATTCCATCATATATAAATGTATGTATATATACACACACACGCATATGACGTATATATCCCATCTTCTTTATTTATTGATGGACACTTAGGTTGTTTTCATATCTTGGCTATTGTGAATAATGCTGCAGTGAACATGGGAGTACAGGTATCTCCTCAAGATCCTAATTCATTTCATTTGGATATATACCCAGAAGTAAGATTGCTGGGTCATACAGGGTTCTAGCAAATAGATTTTTTAGTGAATTTTTCCATTGCTGTAATGATGAATTAATCCTTGTTTATTTATTTTTTTCCTTGTTTAAATAAATACTGTAAAATAGTATTTAAAATAAATAGCCATGCTGTATGGTATATACTGTCAGTCCTCACCATCCTGCTTGTGTGTTGAAGCAGAAACAGGTTTTCTAAAGAAAATATGAAATCTATTCAGGCACGTTGCTCAGCCCTCCTAGCTTTGGCTCCTTCATTGTCACAAGGGAACCTTCCTTCTACCTCATCTGGCTGGTCGTCAAGCATGTAGAATTCCCGTTAACTTGCAACCAAGCACAGATCCCCATATATTCTAACCAGAGAATTGAACCCTGGAACTCTCTGCTGCCCAATTCTCACACATGTCCAGTCTTAAGAAATAAAGAATATGAAGACTATGAAGACTACACTGTCCACCTTTCCTGCACGTGTTCTAAATCTTACTCTTTTTTCAAGACAGATGGCTAGCAAACTACAGATAGGAACTCTCTGCTTCTGTCCTTCATAGATCTGCTTTTACTGGACTCTGCCCCTTTTGGATTGTGAGGTTCTGAGGCTTATCTTCTAGCTGAGATTCTCAGTTTCTTTAAGATAAGGTCTAAGTCCTCTTTGGATACCAAATCCTCTTACTAGGGCTTAGCATAGCACATTACATAAACCAAGGGCTCCATGCAGCATCTCAGTTTGATTCATTTTGCATTTCAGTTCTCTGTGGTGTGATATGAAGAGCACTTGACTATGAGCTGAGAGACCCAGGTTCTAGACCTCACCCTCCAGGATCCAGCAGCATGGGCTTGGATGAGGACTTGCCTGTCCTCTCCTAGATCTATTTCCATATCTGAAAAAAGGACATTATACTAAATGAACTTTAATGTCTTTTTTAGTTTAATATTTTTAGCATCTCCAACATTAACTACTGTTCAATACTTTAATAATTTAAATACATGTTGCAATTAGTATCATAATTTCTCTACAAATAGCAATGTTAATATTATTGCTTGAAAAAGCAGTTTACCTTCTTAATAAAACTGGGTAGTTTCAATTGTATCTGTTTTGTAGAGGACAGGGCTGAATTTTAGTTTGAAATATCAGTGATTCAAAATTAATGAGCTCCAAGTTCATGAAAAGTTTCCATTTGAAAACAATTGAGATGTTTAATGACCTTGAAATTGACTTTAGTCCATTTTTTTCTGTGTTTCTACATTCATTCTTCCTCTTGACAATTTTATATTAGCAATGGAAGTTAAAAATTGGCCAAAACTGCCCTTTTTTGCCTCATTTATGTTTAAGCAACAACAAGTGCCCTATTTTTTTAACCAATAATAAGATAGATTCTATCTGAATAAACCACAGCGGTAGGGACACCTGGGTGGCTCAGCGGCTGAGCGTCTGCCTTGAGCTCAGAGCCTGATCCAAGGGTCTGGGAATTGAGTCCTGCATCGGGCTCCCTGTGAGGAGCCTTCTTCTCCCTCTGCCTATGTCTCTGCCTTTCTCTCTGTGTCTGTCATGAATACATAAATAAAATCTTAAAAAAAAAAAAAAAGAAACACAAGGGTAAACTGTTGACTTTTGCATTTCACATAGTTGATATTATGAACAATTTTAAAGAAAGCATATTAATACGACTAAATCTGTTCCTAAATCCAAAGCCCACACCTCCTTTGCCAGTTTTTCATACCTTGAATGTGGCTCTAGAATGCTATGAGATTTGTGAATATAGTTGAAAGACTGAAAAGTTCTCACCTCCATAGACGATTTATTCTGGCATCAAAGACAAAGAGCAGTCCTCCTCCTCCCCAACTTTCAATATTTTATATTCATATGTTGACTTCTGTAGAATGCTGTAGGTACACTCACCAGGCACAGAGACGCTACTAAAGAAAACCTGATCTGACTCATTCTTTGGTGGAAAAGAAACTCATTTCATAGTGATACCACTTTGTTGAGCACCCCAGCTTTTCAGGCACCTGCAGTAGGTTAGAGCCTTCTTTCCCAACCAGCCCCTCTGTGGGCCCTCCATTCCTCTTTCACCTGAGAGCCTGTTATGTCTATGAGCAGAGTTGTCACTTCTTGTATGATCTCTTTTTTAAGCTAAATACCCCATTTCTTTTTATCTCTCCCTCATTCCCCCTAGTTTCCCTACATTTCTCCTGCTCACACTGTTTGGTTACTTCTAGATTGTCCATTTCTCCATTATAATAAGGCATCCTGAATGACACTATTTTCTCAAGCTCTGGTTCAGTAAATTCAGGATGAAAGTAAAATATTTACTTCCCTGGCTCTGGACCCTGTATTATTATTCCAAAACCCCAAAATGGCTTTTGGAAGGTTTTGTGGCTCACTTTGTAGACACAGTCAACTGCAACCTCTGGTGATTTTTTTTTCCACAAACTTTTGCTAAACCAAGTCTCACCTCTCTGGCAGTTGTGTAGCCAATTTCTTAAACCAATGTTGAGGGATTCCTATTTATCTATATTTTACTCATCTTCTTGACATTAGTCTGAAATTTTAAACTTTGAGGGACTTTTTGTTCTCTTTTTTTTTTTCCTGATATTCATTGTACAAAAATCCTTTCTAGCTATTTTAATTGGGAAAATTTGATGCGATATTTTCTGATTATTTAAGCCATTGATAAAGCTGCTGAAGAGAGTAATACCAGATAAATCAGTATCCCTTTACCAAGTTCATCTCTATCTTAATCAAGATTCTTGGTATAATTTTTCAACCAGCTAAGAATTTGCCTAAGTAATTATCATCCAGCTCACATTTCTTTCTGTCTACAAGGTTATCAATGATACTTTGTCAAATACTGTGCCAAAAGTATTCCTCTGGTCGAGGCTAATGAACTCTATCAAAATGAGTCTGAAATGCCCTATTCTTATTGTTTCTACTGACTGCCATTTCTTGTCCCCAGTGACAGCAAAATTATGGGTGTCAGAATCCCTCCCAGTATTTTGTCTGTGACTGATATTAAGTTCACTAGTCTGTTATTTCTAGATCCATTTTTTTCCAAATTTTTTAAATTAGAAAAAATATTAGCCAAGAATTATGCTACACTATAACAACATATTATCTAATACCCATGTACCACATTTCAAATATCTTACCACATTTAAATCTCACTAACATGCTTAGAAAGTCAATGTCGGGATCCCTGGGTGGCGCAGTGGTTTGGCGCCTGCCTTTGGCCCAGGGCGCGATCCTGGAAACCCCGGATCGAATCCCACGTCAGGCTCCCGGTGCATGGAGCCTGCTTCTCCCTCTGCCTATGTCTCTGCCTCTCTCTCTCTCTCTCTCTCTATGTGACTATCATAAATAAATAAAATTAAAAAAAAAAAAAATTTAGAAAGTCAATGTCAATAAGGGTTGAGGATACATGGAGGGAAACATCCCAAAGACAACAGAACAGATAACAAAGACAAAGTGGATTTTGAAGGAAGAAGCAAGGGGATCGTTGGGTACGAAGCATGGGAGTGGAACTTTGCAGAGTATTCTGGCCAAAGTAGAGAATCTGAGATGGAAATATTTAAAGATTGATTGATTACAGAGAGAGAGAGAGAGAGAGAGAGAGAGAGAGAGAGAGAGAAATCATGAGTGGGGGAGGGGCACAGAGAGAGGAAAGAATCTCAAGCAGACTCCCCACTGAGCACAAAGCTGGACACAGGGCTCCATCCCAGGACCCTGAGATCATGACCTTAGCTGAAACCAAGAATCAGACATTCAACCAACTAAGCCACTGAGATGCCCTGAGATGGGAATATTTATAAAACAAGGTAAGAAGCTGAACAGAAATTTTTTTTAAGATTTTATTTATTTATTCATGAGAGACAGAGAGAGAGAGAGAGAAGCAGAGACACAGGCAGAGGGAGAATCAGGATCCATGCAGGGAGCCCAGTGTGGAACTCGATCGTGGACTCTAGGATCACACCCTGGGCCAAAGGGAGGTGCTCAACCGCTGAGCCACCCAGATGTCCCAGCTGAACAGAAATTATACAGAAAATGGGTGGTAAACAACACTGGAGTCCAGATTTGACACTGATAGATAATAGGGGGCAAAAGTAGGTTTTGGGGAGAAGAATTATGTAAAGAATCAGGAACTGTTAAATACATTCCGGACATAGGAGCTATGTGTTTGAATTTAGGACAGGGTAGTTATGAATAAAATCTGTTGTAGACGAAGATTACACTTCACTTGAGGATAGTTTGAGAATGAGAGGTGGAAGGAAAAGAGAATTCAAAAATTAAGAACTCTGGGACACAGGAACGCCTGGGTGGCTCACCAGTTGAATGTCTGCCATTGGCTCAGGGCGTGATCTCCGAGCCCAGGGATCGAGTCCTGCATCAGGCTCCCTGCATGGAGCCTGCATCTCCTTCTGCCTGTGTCTCCGTCTTTCTCTCTCTCTCTCTCTCTCTCTCTCTCTCCCTCTCTCTCCCCCTCCCTCTCTCTGTGTCTCTCATGAATAAATGAACAAAATCTTAAAAAAAAAAAAAAAAAAGAACTCTAGGACACAATAGCCAAAGGACTAGGAAGACACATAGCCACTCAGAGTCATGGGAAAGCCAGGAAAAAACAAGATTTTAGGAGGAAAGGAAATGAGATTAGCTTTGAACCTTGGTTGTTTTTTTTTTCAATTACATAGTGGTATAAAAAATATAATTGCAAGCTTGGAAAAAAGAAAACAAAATAAAAACTCATCTGATCTGCCACCTAAACACATAATTATTATCATTTTGGTATATTTCCTGCAGGAACTTTGTAGATGGTTGAGCTCACATGCTGTTTCATTTATTACTTTATCTATAATATTACACTTATTTTCCATGTGGCTAGATGGAACTAAACTAATTTAATAGCTTTTTAGTATTTATCAAATTAATTTATCATAAGTTACTTAATTCTTTTGCTATTGGTCATTAAATTCTTTTCAATTTGAGAAGAGGAGAGCAAGGAACATCCTTATGCTTCTGGCTTTTTAAAAAATATATCTTGAATTAATTCTTATGTTGGATTCCTAGGAGTAGACTTCCTGGATCAACATATAAGTATACTTCATTATTCCTAAAACATTTATTAATTTGCTTCCCAAAGAGAGTAACAGTTGCCACTTCCATCAGCAGTGTTCAACATTTAAGTCTTGAATGTTAATGAGATGTTTACATTGTAATGGCATATGGACTGTTGAGAGTGAGAGACACTGAAGTTGAAAATATAGATTTAGAACTTTTTCAAGTATAGATAATAAATAAAATCTAACAGACCACTTCTCTAGGGGAGTGAATAACAATGGAGAATTTGGGAAGATGAACCTTAAAGCAATTTCTAACTTCTCATTTTACAGATGAGGTGCTCAGAATGAAATGGCTTGTCTAAGGTCATACGTATAACAGATAATGAGGAGACAGGAAGGTCATGAAAGAGAACCATAAAAGTGCATTGCCACAGAATTAAGGAGTAAAACTTGGTCCAACAGGAGGTGATAGCACCACTGTGTCCAAAAACAACAGAAAAAAGAAGAAAGCGAGAGAGAGAGAGAGAGAGAGACATAAACTCTTGGATTTGGAAAAGGAGTGGCCTCTGGCTTACTAGTTCTCCTCCGATTATCCTTTAGCAAAGAGAACTGGATGTTACCCAGCTCTACAGAAAGACTCTTAAACATTTACAAGCACATAAACATTACAAATTGTCTAGTTCTGCCCCCAGGTAACAGTCACCGGCAATAAAAGAGGAAAAAATCAGCATTTTTTATGACTCTGGCCACCTATAATTTATTACTAGCCTTAGGCTTGTGAACTATTAAAAAAAAAAAAAGGCTAGTTAACTTAATAGTACATCCAATCATGGGACCCCTGGGTGGCTCAGCGGTTGAGCATCTGCCTTTGGCTCAGGGTGTGATCTCGGTCCCGGATCATGTCCCATATCCGGCTACCTAGAGGGAGCCTGCTTCTCCCTCTGCCTAGGTCTCTGCCTTTCTTTCTGGGTCTCTTAAGAATAAATTTTAAAATATTTTTAAAAAATAGTTCATCCAATCAGATATTTTCCTTTCATGCATTTTGGTAGATGACTTCACCCAGCAGAACAGTAAAAAGAAAATTGGACCAATAAAATCTTAGTTTGCAGTATAGACATAAAGGATCCAGTGTCAATTTCTCTTCTACCAGTATGATCCTTTAGATATTTTCAGACATTTAGGACCCTCTAGGAAAGGGCAAGTCAAAATAAATTGCATTTTGTCTTCAGGATTCCAGGCACAGGAAGAAATTAGCATTCCCAGGAGTGTAGAAAATGAAAGCAAACATGTCTGAGATGAGTAGGGTCTAGGAAGCTGCAGTTACCTACCACATGGTTCTCTTTCATGTCTCTTGTCACTCCAACCCCCCAATTTCATGGGCCCCTGACAGTGCTAAACGTCTATGTTTATGGCTCAGGGCTCATGTCACACTTTTCATTAACTTCTACAATTCTTGGCATTTCCTCTTTAAAGTGATATTTCTCTCGCGCTTAGATTGTCACTGTGTTGTGTTGTTCACACTCTGCTGGGTGCTGAGAAAACCTCAGATTAGAAAAAAAAAAAACATTTGCTGGGTGGGTGGGTGGGGAGAATGCCAGATTAAATTATTCATTTCAACTGTATGTGCAAGATAAACGAGTGAGCAAATACTGAAAAATGTTTCTCATAAAATGCCCATGTTGATGACAGAGGGGGGAAGGGGAATCTGTTTTGTAGAGAGCATAAAAGAAGAAGTATCTCTGCTTTATCTTTTAAATTACATTTAATTTAATATTAATTTAATTTCTAATTTTTTGGTGTGTTTTACTTCTTTTTTAAGATTTTATTTATTTATTCATGAGAGATACAGAGAGATAGGCAGAGACACAGGCAGAGAGAAGCAGGCTCCCTGTGGGGATCCCAGGACCCAGAGATCACAACCTAAGCCAAAGGCAGCTGCTCAACCACTGAGCCACCCAGTGCCCCTTTTGGTGTGTTTTGAATTGCATGTTTCTTAGAAAAATAATCAGAATAAAAAAAATAATAATAATAATCAGAATAACCCCAAATTCCTGTTGGTCCTCAACTTCCTAGAGATGCAGTAACCTAGAAAGTCAACGGACTGTTAGAGAGAGAACTCGGGATCCTACGTGCTTACATCAGGGTCTAGAGAGAAAGGATTTCCAGAATCCTTGCGGAATCATGACGACGATGTCAGGACACTGGGCAAGTTTCCAGTGGTGGCAGCCCACAAACCTGTCTCCCTTCATCAGCTGCTTCCCTCGTTGGGATTATCACACCCTGCCAATCTATAGAGTGGGTATGCATTATTACTCACCCTCTATTGAACAAATGCCCATTTCTCCTCCAGACTCTTGCGATCTGAGTCACCAGGAAAGTTTTCCAACTCTATCAGTTGTGCCAGGAGGAAAAATAACTTTCACAAATCCTTTATCTCCTTCAGAACTTTTATGGATCACTTTTTTTCCTCAAGAGGGAAAGCATGCCAGGCTGGGTGATTATAACCCCCGAGAAGGGAGTGTTTCCTATGTTCTGTTTCCTCCCCTTGGCTCACTTCAAAGGTTTCTGATCCACAGAGAGGAGTATCCACAGAATGCTGCCCCTCTGCTTGCAGGGCTGATTGTGTGAGGCTGTGACTAGTTGGAGACTCTGGGGTACAGCAGACAGTGTGGCTGTCAGGACTGTTCTCCAGATCATATGCATTTTTAATTAAAGATGTGTTATATACTTCATGTTCTCTTCCTCCTGAATTCATAATGTCAGTAGAGAACCCGAATGGCCAGGCTTAATTCAGAACCCTCTAATTTGACGAATTAAATGGAAGATGACCTGCTGGATTGATGACTTAGCAATTATTTGATTCTTCAAATACTTAAAAATCGGACTACTTACGCTTCTTAAAAATAATGCATTGCCTTTTCAGAGAATACAAAAATAGACATGTTAAATATAAGATACACAGAAGGTATTTCCCTCCTACAGTGGCTCCTTTTCATATTTTATAAGCAGAACTTTAATCACTGAAATTTATAATCATGAGAGAGCAAGGAGACAAAGTTGACACCTGAGAATACTTCCATCGAACCAGAATTTTGAGACTAAAGAGAGCATCTGGGGACGTCTCAGTGGTTAAGTGGTTGTGTCTGCCTTTGGCACAGGGCATGATCCTGGGGCCTAGGATTGAGTCCCACATTGGGGTCGCTGCAGGGAGCCTGCTTCTCCCTCTGCCTATGTCTCTGCCTCTCTCTGTGTGTCTCTCATGAATAAATAAATAAAATCTTTCAAAAAATAAAATACTGAGATCATCTGTTCTTATCACAAAAATGATCAGTTAGGATTTTTTGTTACCATTTAGGACTTCAGAATTGAAATCCGGCTCAGAAATAGAGAAACATGAGCAAAATACTTTAGGTGAAAAAACATGATGTCTTTGTCTATTTAATTAGCAAGAAAGTAGGGGAAGGTAAAACTCCAGTAATTAGACATGGAAAATTGTTTAGTGTTATATTTTGCTTCTGAAAGTTTCAATGTGAGGAAATCAATTTTAATATATCTTTTCAGGAAACAGAGTTTAGTCAAAATGACGGTTTCGAAATCTAAAGGTATCTGCAGATTTTTTTTTTTTTTTTTTTTTAGATTTTTTTTTTTAAGCACACTTTATCTGTGTTGGTAGAGTTAGTGATAATAGGTGTAGTAAGGCAGGATGACATTTGGATCATGACAGGGCTGGATGCGATTTCTAACACATTTTTATTCACAAGCTAAAGGTGTTATTTCTGAGAGAATGTTAATTTAATTATCACTCTGCATTCCCTTTTCATTTTTCTAGTCGAACACTCAGTTGTAGCAAGTTGGCATAAAGTTATGAAAAATATCCACACTCAGAGCATCTTTTAAAAAAAATCATTGTTGGCTTTATGTTGGATCACTTGCTATGTCTGACCTTCAGAGCTGAGCTATGAAATCATGGAATTATTTGATCATGGTTGAACCTCAGTAGTTTTAATTAATCCAATACCAGCAGCTATCACATAGAAATGAAAAAAAATATGATGACATGATCTAAGTTGTGGAAAATGTATCATCCGAAATCTAAAAGCTTATAAATGTTTGTAATAGCATATTTAACCAGTGGATGTGGGTGGGACATGGCTCAGTATGAGAAGCAGCACCCACACAGGACTTAATTTTCTTTTGAAAAAAAAATTAAGATAGACCTCTCCAGGGCACCTGACTTGGTGCATGGTGTAAGTGTAAGGGGTATCAATAGTGGTCTCTGGCAGCCCCAGGACATGGTATGGGGCTGTGGCTTCCTGGCCCGGCTCTGCCACTACTGCCTGACTGTCCTGCCTCAGGGTAATAATGTGAGACCCCGAGAGCAGAGCAATGTGAATGGGATTGCCAGGCACCTGGTTAAATCAAAGCTATTAAACATGCCTCACTTTAATGGTCTCGAAACTTCCCCTCAAAAGTGAATTAATGAAGAGGGAAACCCTGAGGATGTGGTTAAAAACGACTATGAAAGTTAATAATAGGCTGCTGTTGATCCCAGCAGGACTGTGACCAGAAATGAATTAGCAGTAGGGGACATGTTCTCTGATATGCGAGGGTCTGCACTAAAGAGCCAAATGAGGAGTGAAAGAGATTTAGTGTTCTCAAATGCTTGTTTAGGCTCTGTTCAAAAGCCCTGAAGAACAGTGTAGGTCTTGGAAATAAACATGATGACTTGGTAGACAATAAGCTTGCTTTGTTGTCGTTTGTGTGGTCCACACAGTGAGTCTGGGGCATCTCATGCAAAAAAATGCCCAACCAAGGACTCACACATCCTAATCGCTACAAGCAGGTAATTTAAGACAAATGAAGAGCACCTGCTTCATTTAATGGAGAGTCATTTTCTGCTCATTGTGTCTATGAAAGGAATGTGGGTCTTGAGATGTCAGATCTTCCAGTTTTTCAAGATAAATCAAAAGGCTGGAATTTCATGTAAAATTTCTCAATGGTTGCAACTAATTAAAAAAATGTTCCTTGTTCTGTGGGCCAAACTGACATGCTGTTTTTAGCTGTGTGCACTCTCCGGCCTAGGCGGTGTGGGCATGATTCTGTTCTCCGTAGAGAGACGGAACAGCAATCCCTATTCTACAAACTGGAAAGGTGACGAGCCTGGAGCATACAGATGTGCCAAAAGTTCTGCAGAGGGGCAACGAGGAATGGCCCAGAGAAGAAGTGGTATTGATCTAGGCCCTGCCAGAGCACAGGTAGGATTTAGAGGTGACTCAGTGAGGGGGCCGCATCCTGCCCAGAAGAGGAACGCACAGGCCGATTATGGATTATCAGAGTAGCAGTTAGCTCAGTGCGCTGCCAGCCTTCTGCTGTGGAGATGCCCCAGGAAAGAACCTGTGTGAGCATCCACACACATGCAAAACCGTCCCCGATGAATGGTGCAGTGTAGATGAAAAGAAATCATGAAAATTTGCAGCTATTAAAAAGCAGCTTTAGATTTTGCTGATCCTTATAAACCCTAGTGGAGCTGCCACTACTCCAAAAGTAGTCACCCATTTTCATCTGGGGAGTCACTGTACTAAAAATAAAAGCCCCTCACGAATCTTAAAGAGTAGCCTTTTCAATCAAATATATCAAGCTCTTTTCTATCCTTTTTTTCTTTAAGATTTTTATTTATTTATTCATGAGAGACACACACACACACGGGGGTGGGGGGCGGGGGGTGGGCAGAGACACAGGCAGAGGGAGAAGCAGGCTCCACTCAGGGAGCCCAACGTGGGACCCGATCCCAGGACTCCAGGATCACACCCTGGGATGAAGGCAGGTGCTAAACTGCTGAGCCACTCAGGGATCCCCATGGAAAGTGAGATTCTAACTGTTCTGTTGAGATTAGATAATGCTGAGCAGGTCTATCAAGAAAACAACGGTAACCCTAATTATGCCCTCGCAGGGCTTGACAGGAAGCTCGCATTATTGTTGTTGTTTTAATAAAATCCTTTTCTTAATTTTTTTTTAAATTTTAAGTAGTCTTCATGCCCAGCGTGAGGCTTGAACTCTTAACCCTGAGATTGAGAGTCCCATTCTCTACCAACTGAGCCAGCCAGGTGCCCCCAAGAAGTTCACATTGTTGACATCACATACCTTGGAACTGTGACTTCTCTAAATCTTCAAGTTCAGCTCAGTAAAATGTGCCCAAGTCTTATAATCATATCTCTAAGGAAAATGCTGCAGGATATGGGGAGTTGTCTTGATGGTTTAGGAAGTGGTGGTTTGTTTTAGCACCATTTATCCAAATTTTTATTTTTTTATTTTTATTTTTTATCCAAATTTTTAAATCCACCATCTTGCAATGCACCTCAACAGGGCTGCAGAGCCTGCATTTAAATCTAGTCACCGTACTTGACCCTAGTTTTCCACAAATGATGCAAACCTTCAGCACTTTTTTCTCTTCTCTTATTTAATGTATCTTACAGAAGCAATATGATAATTAATAGAGTGCTTTTGCATGGCAGGCATTCTACAACAACATTGTATCTCATTAATGTAAAATATATTGGGCTGGAATTCTACTTTTTTATGATCTGTGCAGAGCTCCATATATTGTTGGCACATAATGAATATTTATTAATAATGAAAATAAAGATGTTGAATTTAATGCAAGAACGTTATTTCAGTCTCATTAACCAATAGACTGGCTGCCTGCAGTAAAATTGAGCTTTAATTATTTTTTCAACATGACAAGTTCAAAGACATTTTTTTCTGATAAATTTGAAGCTTGTCTATTTTCTAGAACATAAATTATATTATGAATTAATTTTAAAATGACCTGCCCAAGAATCTGCTTTTAGTATTGCATATAAAGTTACTAGATATTCTTACCTACTCGCCTATTAACAACGTAATACAAATTAGGAGTTGAAGGGTAGGATAATGTTCATCAGATACTTGAAGACATTTATTGTGGCTAGAAAAATTTATTTTGTGTTGCTTTAGATAGACTGAGTATCAACTGAAACTGAATAGTAGATACCAGAGAGATAAAAAATTCAATTTAGGGCAGCCCTGGTGGCTCAGTGGTTTAGCGCTGCCTTCGGCCCTGGGCGTGAACCTAGGATCGAGTCCCGTGTCGGGGTCTCTGCTTGGAGCCTGCTTCTCACTCTTCCTGTGTCTCTCCCTCTCTCTCTCTGTCTCTCATGAATAAATACAATCTTAAAAAAAAAAATTCAGTCTAAGATAAAGAGACTTTCTAATCTTCCTAGACTTTCTGTCACTAATGATGCTTTCTTCCTTACAAAGTATTAGGCATCTTGTCATAAAGATAGTTACATATAGGCCAGATAACTGGATCCATGATATAATAAAAGATGTTATTAAATTGGATGTTGAACTGGTTAAGCAATTATTCTAAGATTCTATGATAATGAAAAGTTTTTCTAGGGCAAAGTTTTCACAACATTGGATTTGGCAATGACTTCTTGAATATGACATTGAAGACACAGACAAAAAAAACCCAGACATATTGGACTTATGAAAATTAAAACACTTTGTGCATCAAAAGATACTATCAACAGAGTAAAAGAGCAACCCATAGAATGGAAGAAAATATTTGCAAATCATGTAGCTGGCAAGGGATTAATACCCAAAATATAGAGAAAGCTCCTAGAACTCAAAATGAGAAAGAAACAACCTGAGTCAAAATTGGGCGAAGGACCTGAATAGGCATTTCTCTGTAGAAGATACACAAGTGGCCAGTAAGCACATGAAAAAATGTTCAGTATCACTAATCATTAGGGAAATGCAAATCAAAACCACAATGAGATACCATCTCACACCCATTAGTAAGGCTGCTATTAAAAAAAAAAAAAAAGGAAATGACAAGTGTTGCTGAGGATAGAAAAACTGGAAATTTTGTGCACTGTTTGATGGAATGAATGTAAAATGGTGTGGCTGCTATGGAAAACAGTATGGCAGTCCTCAAAAAAATTGAAAATAGAACTAACTACCACATGATCAAGCAGTTCCACTTCTAGGTATATACTCAAAAGAATTGGAAGCAGGGTCTCAAATAGATATTTGTATACCTATGTTCCCTATGTTCATAGCAGCATTATTCATGCTAGTTAATAGATAGAAGCAATCCAAATGTTAGATGACTAAATACACAAAATGTGAGATATCCATACAACGGAATATTCATCTCCCTTAAAAGAGAAGGACATTCTGACACATGATACAACATAGATGAACCTTGAGGACATTATGTTAAGTGAAATAAACCAGTCACAAAAAGACAAATACTGTATGGTTCCTTCATATGAGGTAAATACTATGAAAATTAATGAAAGAGAATCTTGTTTAAAATGAGGTTAGGAGGCCAGCAGCAGGGGTTCTCAAGCCTTTCACACCTTGTTAATTGCAGACCCAACAGGGAAAGACCTACCTTGCATAGCCTTCCTTTGTTCTCAAGCTTGCCTGTGGTCTTGCCGTTCTGTGCTATTCCCAAACAAATCTATTTTTGCTGGCAAAATAACCAGCAGTTTTATTTGTTAAAGTTAACATTATAGTAGTCAAATTCGCAAATGCAGAAAGTAAAATGGTGGTTGCAAGGGGCTAAAAGAGGGGGAAATGGAAATTAATATTTAATGGGTACAGAGTTTTAGGGGCACCTGGGTGGCTCGGTCTGTTGAACTTCCAACTCTTGGTTTCAGTTCAGGTCATGATCTCATGGGTCATGGGATCAAGCCCCAAGTCAGGCTCAGCACTCAATGGGGAGTCTACTGGAAGAGTCTCTCCCTCTGCCTCTCCCCCACTGCTGCGTGCATGGGCACACACTCTCTCTAAAAAAATAAATATTTTTTAAATGGGCACAGGGTGTTAATTTTGCAAGACTAAAAGAATTCTGGAGATGGATGGAGATGATGGTTGTATAACCATATGAATGTACTTCATACCAGTAACTGTTCACACACAAAAAATGGTTATGATAACAAATTTTACTCTATGTGTATTTTACCATCATAAAAAAAATGGAAGAAACCAAGTCTTTCTTACCAACTGTATCATAAACCATTTTTAGAACAGCTGAAAAGCACAGCCTTCTTGCAGGTCAAGGCCAGCAAGAAATGATGCACTCTAATCGAAATCACCTGGATGCCGTGCAGGCGTCCTTAGTCTCTCCAAGTGCACAGGATTATCTCTGCAGGGAAATTACACATTCCAGGTTTCTTCACTTTAGAATCAACAACTTGTGCTGTGCTTGGCATTTTGCAAAATAAGAGTGTCTGGTTTTCTATTATTTGGGAATAATAGAAAAATAATAGTGATCATTATTGTATTAACCCTTTAAATGTTTGTGAAGAGTGTAGTTTCACAACCCTGTAGTGTTAACGATGGGTCTCATTTCCTAACCTGAAAATACTGCTTATTGATTTAAAGCTTTAAAGTAGCCATGGAACTAAATCTAGATCAAGCACAGGCCTAGCTGAACATGGGTGGAGTCCAACATATCAGGATAGAAGAAATAATCCACTTCCACATGGACTGGGTTTTCCCTTTGTTTTTCTCTTTCTGTGTTTCTTCTCTCTTAAATGATTAAGAACCTATATCCTCAGGCACCTAGGTGGCTCAGTCAGTTGAGCGTCTGCCTTCAGGCTCAGGTCATGAACCCAGGGTCCTGGAATCAACCCCCATCTCGGGCTCCCTGCTCAGGAGGGAGCCTGCTTCTCTGCCTACCCCTCCCTTGTCTCATGTTCTCTCTCTCTCTCTCTCTCTCTCTCCCTCTCTCTCTCTCAAAAATAAATAAAATCTTAAAAAAAAAAAAACCTATATCCTCATTGAATTACTCGAAGACCCAAAACATAGATGTTTAAAAGTGAAAATAGCAGTTTGTGCTCTGCCTATGTCATCCGGATATTAAGCATCCTGCATCCCTTGTTCTTCAGAGGGAAAAAAAGTAGTGTATTAATGCTGCACAATGATTTTATATCAATCACAAATAGAACATATGGATCAGGAAATATTACACAGCAACTGTAAACTATGTGAACAGAGTCTGACTAGAATTTAGTTGGCTTATTTTTCTCACACTTTTACTCAAATATAAAAACTAAAGAGGGGCAGCCCAGGTGGCTCAGCGGTTTAAGGCCACCTTCAGCCCAGGGTGCGATCCTGGAGTCCTGGGATCGAGTCCCACATCAGGCTCCCCACACGGAGCCTGCTTCTCCTTCTGCTTGTGTCTCTGCCTCTCTCTCTCTCTCTGTGTCTCTCATGAATAAATAAGTAAAATCTTAAAAAAAAATAGTTACTTTAAATACTATTTTCTTTTAAATACGATCTTCCCCTTAGATAGTTTTTCCCTGTTTCTTATATCTCTCTTTTCTTTTCCCTTCCTTTCTTTCTTTTACTGGTAAATAAGCTTGCTTTCCTCACCACCACCACCACCCCTTTTCTTTCAAGGGGAAAACTACCCTTGATCAATCCACCAGCCAAAAAGGACTGGAAAATATTTTGGATCTCTCCAATAAAGAAAATGTTCACTATCTTCTGTTCACTTTTCTCCACTCTGACTCAGTTCTCAGTGCTGGTCCACTCCTTGCCATCCTGTGACCCCATTAATGGGCAGGAAACTTCTGTTCAGGGCTTCCTAAGTAGTGGGTCTGCAGTGATCCACTTGATCCTAGATCCACATGCCTTGCCACAGAGAAAACTAGAACAAGCAGGAGTCAGCGCTTTTACTGGTCTAGCCTCTTGCTTATCCTTTCAAAATAAATGTTTCAAGTCCTGATCGTTTCTTTCCTTTGGACTTGCTGCCTTAGTTGGCTACACCAGCTCCCTCCAAGTCAGCTGAACTCTTAAAAATTAAGCAAAACGGATGTGGCTAAGAGCTGAGAAGATGGTGAGTTGGAAGCATCAGGAATGAGTCTGGACAACCGCACTGGAGGAACCTGTCTGGTGGGACAGTGCTGGTGCCCCTGCAAGAACAAAGAGTGGTGGAGGCCTGGATTCCACATCAGCGAAGGCGCAACCAGTGACACTGTCACTCCGAAATCAGAGTGGCACACTTGGGGACATACGCTAATAACTCTGGTGCTGAGAGACTTGGTTTCTGTGGCAAAAATATAAAAGATAAAAAAGCAAAAATATAAAAGATTTTATAAAAAAAATATAAAAGGAGGATAGGACCTACTATTTTATCCATTTATGTTTGGTTTCATGTCAGCTTTTATTTATACCTCTCGCTACACTGGCAACCTGGGGGTCTAATACTATTTTTAACCTTTAATTTCAAAAATACAAAAGATTGGCTGCTACTGAGGCAGAGCATCTATTCTTGAAGGAGTGAGATATTTCAAAGTGTGCAAACGCTCCAGGGTAAGCCAGCTGGGGAATGCTACCAAGAAGAGGCTCATTTGATTCTCAAAAGAGGTGCAATATTTGGGATGGACATACACTAAAAAATAATCCTTCTTTATCTGAAATCAAAATTAATGGTATGTCCTGCTTTTCATTTGTTTGTTTGTTGTACATCTGGCAATCCTCCTTCAGCTGGGAACACTCACCCATATGTTTGTCATCTTTGTCCCATGCCATTAAATGATTGGATGCAGAACAGTCATGTCAGTATGTGTTACATTCCTGCTGGAAACCTGAGCCTGAGGATGACAGGAAGGAAGGAAGTTACAACACCCCATTCTGGTGAAGTTAGTAGCCAGCGCTTTGCACTTGGTGAATGTCCCAGAAATGTCTGTTGATGCTTGAGGGCATGAACGATGCTCTGCAGCTTTCACAGGATTGCTATGACAGAGTAAGTAGGAAACAATAGTTACAGATCACAGTGACTTCAGATTGTCCTTCGGGAGCTAGATGACGTGTGATAGAGTTTTTATTGGAGAAAAAAAAAAGATACCCTACAGAGAGCTAAGAATTTCACTTTGAGGGAAATAAATCTGATTGAACTAAAGAATCTTAACAGTTTGGCATGTGTCCCATTGCAATTGAATGGATTAAAAGCTGCAGTGCTGGCCCAGCAGTCTTTTTTATTTTTCCTATGTGAATGAAATTTGCCACTTTTTCCTAGGTGGTCTCCAAATGGAGGGGTTTGGGATTAAGGGGGAAAGTGCTGATCAGAGTATTTATCAGGCAATGAGGCTTTCATCAGGCTTTGAGCGGGGCCATGAGCTGGGGTTCAGCCTCAACAATGTTGGCACCATACAGCTCTTCACCGGTCCTCTTGAACATAGGTTCAACTCCAGTAAATTCAACTGTCGTTAATAAATGAGGAGACTGGGGTCGACAGAGACCCTTTAGACTGCCTGCCCTTCAGAAGCCTGTGGAGCACTAGATTCCATGCGCCCTGCCCGCTCCGGGACACCACCACCAACTCCCCCTTCATCCCTGACATCATCACCATCCTGTTTTACTCTCTTCAGGAGGAATCCATCAGCACACAAACATGCTGCTATTTCTCCCATCCTCAAAACAAAACCTTGGCCTACACTTCCCCTACCAGCTACTGCTCTCTTTTTTTTTTTTTTTTTCACCGAAACTCCTAAAAAGGTTTTTCTAAACTGTCTCCAATTCCTCATAGCCTATTCTCTCTTAAACCTGCTCTAATCAGACTTTCCATTCACCCACCCTCAGTCCCCTGATACTGTTCTTACTCAGTTCACCAACAACTCCATGTACTAAATTCAATGTCAATTCCCAGTCTACAATGTAATAGATTCAACAGCAGTATTTGGAGTACTTTCCTGACTTCCAAGACTACATGCTTTCTTGGATTTCTTTCTTATTTGTCAGGTTTTGGCTAAAATAATGGTGTACAACAAATAATCCCCAAATCCCAGTGACTTGCTAAAGCCACCTTTTCATTTCTCATATATTTGAAGATGCACTGTGTGGTTCAGCTGATCTAGGTGGAGCTCAGCTGGACCACTCAGAACTGCAGGCTTCTGGTTCTGCTCTATAGGCCATTTTTTTTTCCTTTTTTTTTTTAATTTATTTTTTATTGGTGTTCAATTTACTAACATACAGAATAACCCCCAGTGCCGTCACCCATTCACTCCCACCCCCCGCCCTCCTCCCCTTCCACCACCCCTAGTTCGTTTCCCAGAGTTAGCAGTCTTTACGTTCTGTCTCCCTTTCTGATATTTCCCACACATTTCTTCTCCCTTCCCTTATATTCCTTTGCACAGCAAAGGATACAGTCAACAAAACTAAAAGACAACCTATAGGCCATTTTTTAAATTTAAATTCAATTAGCCAACATATAGTACACACATTAGTTTCAGAAGCAGTGTTCAATAATTAATCAGTCGCATATAACAACCAGTGCTCATCATATCACATGCCCTCCTTAATGCCCATCACCCAGTTACCCCATCTCTCCACCTACCTCTCCTCCAGCAACCCTCTGTTCTCTATAGTCAGGAGTCTCTCATGGTTTGTCTCCCTATCTGATTTCTTCCCGTTCAGTTTTCCCTCCCTTCCCTTGTGATCCTCTGCACTATTTCTTATATTTCACATATGAGTGAAACCATATGATAATTGTCTTTCTCCAATTGACTTTTTTCACTTAGTACAATACCCTCCAGTTCCATCCATGGTGATGTAAATGGTAGGTATTCATCCTTTCATGGCTGAGTAACATTCCATTGCATATATAGACCACATCTTCTTTCTCCATTCATCTGTCAAAGGATGTCCCAGCTCCTTCCACAGTTTGGCTATTGTGGACATTGCTGCTATGAACACTGGGGTGCTGATGCCCCTTCATTTCATTACATATGTATCTTGGGGTAAATACCCAGTAGTGCAATTACTGGATCATAGAATAGCACTATTTTTAATTTTGTAAGGAACCTCCACACTCTCCTTTTTTCGAGAGTGGTTGCACCAACTTGCATTCCCACCAATAGTGGGAGAGGGTTCCCATTTTCCACATCCTTGCCAACATTTGTTATTTCCTGTATTGTTAATTTTAGCCATTCTTGCCAGTATAAACTGGTACATCACTGTGGTTTTGATTTGTATTTCCCTGATGACAAATGATGTGGAGCATTTTTTTCATGTGCCTATTGGCCATGTGTAGGTCTTCTTTGGAGAAATGTCTGTCGTGTCTTCTGCCCATTTCTTGACTGGTTTCTTTGGTTTTGGGGTGCTGAGTTTGATAAGTTCTTTATAGATCTTGAATACTAGCCCTTTATCTGATATGTCATTTGCAAATACCTTCTCCCATTCTGTACATTGCCTTTTAGTTTTGTTGACTGTTTTCTTTGCTGTGCAGAAGCTTTTTATCCTTTAGGTCCCAATAGTTCCCAATAGTTCATTTTTGCTTTTGTTTCACTTGCTTTTGGAGATGTGTCTTGCAAGAAGTTGCTGTGGCCAAGGTCAAAGAGGTTGCTGCCTGCATTCTTCTCTAGGATTTTAATGGTTTTTCCTGTCTCATGTTTAGGTCTTTCATCCATTTTGAGTTTATCTTTCTGTATGGTGTAAGAGAATGGTCCAGTTTCATTCTTCTGCATGTGGCTGTCCAATTTTCCCAACACCATTTGTTGAAGAGACTTTTTTCCATTGGATATTCTTTCCTGCTTTGTCAAAGATAAGTTGACCATAGAGTTGAGGGTCTTTTTCTGGGTTCTCTATTCTGTTCCCTTGATCTGTGTGTGTCAGTTTTTGTGCTGTCTTGATGATCACAGCTTTGTAATACAGCTTGAAGTCAGGCATTGTGATGCCTCCAATTTTGGTTTTCTTTTCAACATTCTTCTGAATATTTGGGGTCTTTTCTGGTTCCATACAAATCTTAGAATTATTTGTTCCAATTCTGTGAAGGAAGTCCATGGTACTTTGATAGGGATTGCATTGAATGTGTAAATTGCTCTGGGTAGCATAGACAATATTTATTCTTCCAATCCATGAGCATGGAATGTTTTTCCATCTCTTTGTGTCTTCCTCAATTTCTTTCATAAGTGCTCTGTAGTTTTTAAAGTGCAAGTCCTTTACCTCTTTTGTTAGGTTTATTCCTAGGTATCTTATGGTTTTTGATGCAGTTGTAAATGGGATCGATTCCCTAATTTTCTTTCTTCAGTCTCCTTAGTGTGTCGAAATGCAATTGATTTCTGTGCATTGATTTTGTATCCTGTCACGTAGCTGAATTGCTATAGGCAATTTTTTAAGCTTACTTTACTCTGTAATGTTTTTGAAATTTATCTATTTGGTTGCAGGAATGAGCAATTCAGTGATTCTGAATTGATCATTTTAAAAAATATGTATATTTTAGTTTTGTCCCCTGAAAGGGTCTAAGAACAATGATTATCCTGGTAGAAACGAGTAAAAATAGTGCCCAGATCTTGATTTGTCTTTTTTTTTTTTTTTGTAGGCTCCACCCCCAGCATGAAGCCCAACACAGAGCATGAATTCATGATCCTGAGATTAAGACCTGAGCCAAGTTGGACACAACCAACTGAGCCACCAGGCACCCCAAGATCTTGATCTCTAAGTACCATTCCCACTAAAAGGAATCAAATCTCCATGGACAAATGACTAATTGCAAGATTGGTCCACAGAAAATAGAAAGTGATTCTTCAATACTGTATACCAGAAAGCAAGAAAATGCTTAAATATTGATGAATACACGTTAAAAGGGCATAACAGCTCATTTAAAAGGGTTCTCATTTGCCCAATTAATTCACTGAATAGTAAAAAAACAAACAAATAAATAAAAAGAACCCAGGCAGCCCCAGTGGCCCAGTGGTTTAGTGCTGCTTTCAGCCCAGGGTGTGATCCTGGAGACCCAGGATCGAGTCCCACGTCGGGCTCCCTGCATGGAGCCTGCTTCTCCCTCTGCCTATGTCTTTGCCTCTCTCTCTCTCTCTCTCTCTCTCTCTCTGTGTGTGTGTGTGTGTCTCATGAATGAATGAATGAATAAATAAATAAATAAATAAATAAATAAATAAATAAATAAAACCCACACATCAACAAAGAGAATGGGGTGGTGTGAAGAGACAGCACTTCTTTACAGACCAACACCTGCCCAAAAAAAAAAAAAAAAAGTAAAATGATAAAATTCAAAAATCACTACCTTGCAGTCTCCAATGTAATCATAATTTAGGCAAAAATCACCAATAGGCAAAGATTGCTTAAACCATTTTGCAGAATAAAATATTCACGTGGTCTCCAAGTATTATTTCACAGATGATTACATATAAATTTCTTATTACTATTAATTTCAAAGGATAAAGAGTATATTTACTATGAAGATATCTCTCAGGCACCATTTTAATCAAGTAATCAAATGCAGGATTACCAATAATGAGACAAACTGACAGGAAGTGCTTCTTGACATAACAGCATATTCCTACGCTGTCACATCACCTATGACACACATCACCTGTACAGTATTCTTGTTTAAAAATATTTAACCTGGGGGTCCCTGGGTGGCTTGGCGGTTTGGTGCCTGCCTTTGGCCCAGGGCGTGATCCTGGAGTCCCCAGATCGAATCCTGCATCGGGCTCCCAGCATAGAGCCTGCTTCTCCCTTTGCCTGTGTCTCTGCCTCTCTCTCTCTCTGTCTATCATGAATAAATAAATAAATAATCTTGTAAAAAAATTTTTTTAACCTGTGAGGCACCTGGATGGCTCAGTCAATTAAGCATCCGACTCTTGATTTTGGCTCAAGTCATGATCTCAGGGCCAGGATATTGAGCCTCATGTCTGGCTCCACACTCAGCAGAGTCTGCTTGGCCCTTTTCCTCTGCTCCTCCCCTTACTTGGGTTCTCTCTCTCTCTCTCTCTAAAAAAAAAATAATAAATACATACATACATAAATACATAATATTTTAAAAACATACATATATTCAACCTGAATTCTAAATGCAAGGAAAAAATACAAAAGCCCAAACTGTGGGACATTCTATAGGAGAATTGACTTAAATTTGCCAAATGTCTGTGTCATGAAAAATTTTAAAAAAAGAAAAAAGATTGAGGGAATGTTCCAGATCAGTAATTCTCAAAATGTGACCTGTGGATGTCTGGGGGTCTACAAGACTAAGGAGTCTACAAAGTCAAAATTATTTTATAATAGTAATCAATTATTTGCCTTTTTCACTGTACTGAGATTTACAGGGATGGTATAAAAGTAATAATGGTTAAAATTACTGACACCTTAGCAGGAATCATGGACATGGCACCAGGTACTTGAAATTAAAAAAAAAAAAAAAAAAAAAGCCATTTTCATTTAAGAATATCCTTGAAGCAATCGATATTCTTTCTTTTTTTTTTTTTTTTTTTAAAGCAGGCTCCATGCCCAATACGGAGCCCAATGCAGGGCTTGAACTCACTACTCTGATATCAAGACCTGAGCTGAGATCAAGAGTCGGATGCTCAATGAACTGAGCCACCCAGGCACCATTCAAAATTCTTAATTTTATGAAATTTCAACTCTGAATACACATCCTTTTACTATCCCGTGTGCCAAATGGGAACAACACTTCCAAAGTACTTCTGTGAACCCAAGAGCAATGATTGTCTCAAGGTAAGGTCCTTGTGTACCTGTCTGAACCACAAGCTGAACTAGTCACTATTTTTTCATGGACACAATTTCTATGTGACAGAACTACTAACAGAGTTCGTAGTTTTGCAGACTTGGGTACTTAACACATAGTTTCCCAAAAATAGATCATCATCACTTCAAGGAAATCATTAATGGCATTTGTTGCCAATGATAAAATTCCAGCTTAGAAGTAAAAGAATTTTAGAAAAATTATATTCATCTCAGCATTCATTTGTACTCACCATCAGTTTTTCAATGCTCACAGACTTTTTTGGTGAGATTGGTGGTATCAACGTATGTGATTTTTTTTTTTTAAGATTTTATCTTTAGGGATCCCTGGGTGGCGCAGCGGTTTGGCGCCTGCCTTTGGCCCAGGGCACGATCCTGGAGACCCGGGATCGAATCCCACATCGGGCTCCCGGTGCTTGGAGCCTGCTTCTCCCTCTGCCTGTGTCTCTGCCTCTCTCTCTCTCTCCGTGTGACTATCATGAATAAATAAATTTAAAAAGAAAAAAAAATTTAAAAAAAAAAAGATTTTATCTTTAAATCATCTCTACTCTCAACGTGGGGCTCAAACTCACAATCTGGAGATCAAGAGTTACATGATCTGGGCCATAGTAACTTCTTGCAAGATACATCCACGAAGGCAAAAGAAACAAAAGCAAAAATGAACTATTGGGACTTCATCAAGATAAGAAGCTTTTGCACAGCAAAGGATACAGTCAACAAAACTCAAAGACAACCTACAGAATGGGAGAAGATATTTGCAAATGACATATCAGATAAAGGGCTAGTTTCCAAGATCTATAAAGAACTTATTAAACTCAACACCAAAGAAACAAACAATCCAATCATGAAATGGGCAAAAGACATGAACAGAAATCTCACAGAGGAAGACATAGACATGGCCAACATGCATATGAGAAAATGCTCTGCATCACTTGCCATCAGGGAAATACAAATCAAAACTACAATGAGATACCACCTCACACCAGTGAGAATGGGGAAAATTAACAAGGCAGGAAACAACAAATGTTGGAGAGGATGCGGAGAAAAGGGAACCCTCTTACACTGTTGGTGGGAATGTGAACTGGTGCAGCCACTCTGGAAAACTGTGTGGAGGTTCCTCAAACAGTTAAAAATATACCTGCCCTACGACCCAGCAATTGCACTGTTGGGGATTTACCCCAAAGATACAAATGCAATGAAACGCCGGGACACCTGCACCCCGATGTTTCTAGCAGCAATGGCCACGATAGCCAAACTGTGGAAGGAGCCTCGGTGTCCAACGAAAGATGAATGGATAAAGAAGATGTGGTTTATGTATACAATGGAATATTACTCAGCTATTAGAAATGACAAATACCCACCATTTGCTTCAACGTGGATGGAACTGGAGGGTATTATGCTGAGTGAAGTAAGTCAGTCGGAGAAGGACAAACATTATATGTTCTCATTCATTTGGGGAATATAAATAATAGTGAAAGGGAAAAGAAGGGAAGGGGGAAGAAATGTGTGGGAAATATCAGAAAGGGAGACAGAACGTAAAGACTGCTAACTCTGGGAAACGAACTAGGGGTGGTAGAAGGGGAGGAGGGCGGGGGGTGGGAGTGAATGGGTGACGGGCACTGGGTGTTATTCTGTATGTTAGTAAATTGAACACCAATAAAAAAATAAAAAAATAAAAAAATAAATACCTCTACAGCATCTTGTACCACAAGGGCATGGCATACATCAGCCATTCAATACATATAGAACAAAATTAACTATTAAATTTTTTAAAAAAGAAAAAAAAAAAAAAAAAAACAAGAGTTACATGATCTGCATACTGAGCCAACCAGGTGCTTCAATGTATTTTTTTTTAATATAGAGTGATGAAATGCACTAACATTAGGAAGATCTGTATAACTTAGTGAATTGATATTTTCCAAGTATCCAATGCATGATGTTACAAAACCATGAATGAGTAAATCTTCATTCACAGTGCAAGATACACCAATAGATTCTAATGTAGTAGAGTATGAAAGGTTTATTCATATGGTTTCAGATTCCACATTGTAGCCAACTTTTCAGTAATACTCTTAGTGCAGTGTTAATCCAAGGAAATGAGGAACTAACATTTACCAAGTACTCATTACGTGCCAGACACTGTGCAAGATAGCTTTACCATGTACAACAACAATTTAGATTGTTAACAAGCCTATGACAAGGTTCCACCTCAAAAGCAGAAAGAAACATTATGATGGGTTTATCAGGGGAAGTTTTGTTGTGACTTGGGAAATGCTGTAGATGGAAAGCAAGGGATAGCAAATGGGTATAATAAGGTGTTAAATTAGAAGTTTTGACTGAGGCATGAAGATACAATGAATACCAAATCCTAAGTGTAAGATAGACCATCATAATGTGACAACTTCAAAATATTGAGAGTGGATTGATTGATTGATAGAGGACCCACAATATATTTCTTTGAACAAAAGAGTTAATATGCTGTGACTTTCTCACTTTATCCAGGAAAGATAGGTGCTCTTCTCACAGTTCAACCATAGGGCTAAAAGCTTCAGCAGGACCACTTGGAGAAACTTTCCTGTGTTCCTTGCAGTTATGGGGGGCCCAGGGGACTGTGCCTGACTCACAAAGGGACAGCAGAAGTGCCTGCAAACAAGAATAGAGGGCTACATCAAAAGGAGCCTGATGTGTCCAAATTTGTCAGGGTGAGGGATGCATGATTACTTCCTATGGACCAGATGTGGACCAGAGAGGGGCGACTTGAAGTTGTTACAACTACTGCCCACGAGGAGGAATCCAACAGTGGAAATCTGTGCAAAATAGACTGTCAGAAAATGGGAGCTGAGGGGAAGAATTGTAGACAAGTAATAGAATGCATTCCCATGTCAAAAGTTTCTAATCAGAGGGTGTACCAAACAAGTACAAAGGTGCTCACAGGAACCAGTTCTAGATGTGTTCCAGGGTCAGAGAATGCAAAGCCTATCTCCAGATAGTACCATTCAAGTAAGAGCTTCCTGCTCCCTTTTCCCTGCTTCCTCCCATGTTCTAGGGAATGGAATTAATGGGGGGGGGGGGGGGCACAGCCTCACCCTCCCAGAAACACAGGTTACAGGCTGTGAGGGTAGGAGGGGAAGAAGGCATATTTAATCCAACATTGAAGTTTTACTTAATACACTGAACTCTACTTTCTAATTTATGAATCATCAGGATTCATAAATCCTTTCAACATATGAGCTTTGGGAAGAAATGCACAGTGAACTCTTGGAAGTTTCCAAATAACACCAAACTCCGCCAAGTAGTGAAGAGCTGCACAGAAACCTGAGGAGAAACCATGGAACAAGTCTGTGAAACACCAGTAAGCTCTGGCCAGGGTGGAGTGAACTTACTCCCTCTGTCGTTTCTCATGTGAACCTGTCAAAATATATCAGCATACTTTTCCTAAGTTTTTTTTTTTTTTCTTAAAAGAGTTTATTTATTTGAGAGAGAGAGAGAGAGCACGAGAGAATACAAGCAGGGGGAGGGGCAGAGGTAGAGGGAGAAGCAGACTCCTCACTGAGCAGGGGACTCGACACAGGGCCCCATCCCAGGACCCTGGGATCATAACCTGAGCCAAAGGGTGATGCTTAACCGACTGATCATCCAGGCGCCCCTCTAATTTGTATGTTAAATTATGCAAAGGCTCCAAGAGGCCTGGTGACACACATAACTTTTATAAATATAAAAGAGCCAAACAATCTACACACAACTGCCAGCCTGCTGAAGACTCCCATCAGATTTAACCACTCTGATTGTTTGAAAATGAGGTCAATGAAACAGAATAGAGAACTCAGAAACAGACCCTCAACTCTATGGTCAACTCCTCTTCAACGAAGCAGGAAAGAATAGCCAATGGAAAAAAGACAGTCTCTTCAAAAATGGTGTTGGGAAAATTGGACAGCCACATGCAAAAGAATGAAACTGGACCAATCTCTTACACCATACACAATGATAAATTCAAAATGGATGAAAGACCTAAATGTGAGACCGGAAACCATCAAAATCCTAGAGAAGAAAACAGACAGCAACCTCTTTGACCTTGGCCACAGCAACATCTTGCAAGACACATATTTAGGGGATCTCTGGGTGGCCCAGTGGTTTAGCACCTGCCTTCAGCCCAGGGCGTGATCCTGAAGTCCTGGGATCGAGTCCCGCATCAGGCTCCCTGCATGGAGCCTGCTTCTCCCTCTGCTTGTGTCTCTGCTTCTCTCTCTCTCTCTCTCTCTCTCTCTTTCTCTCTGTGTCTGTCATGAATATATAAATAAAATCTTTAAAAAAAAAAGACAAATCTCTAAAGGCAAGGGAAACAAAAGCAAAAGTGATCTACTGGGATTTCATCAAATAAAAAGCTTCTGCATAATGAAGAAAATAATCAACAAAACTAAAAGGCAGCCTATGGAATGGGAGAAGATATTTGTGTTTAGAAATTTTAAACATGCAGCTACATAGTCTCTGGGAAAACAGAGTTTACTCCAATCACATTACGAAGGAGCATTTTCTCCAACCATTGTTTTCAGCATTAGAGTTGGAGACCTGTTCACATCACCAAGATGTGATGGGGAGGAAAACACAAACCAGGCAAGGTACAGGCAGAGATTATGGCATGGAGTTAAAAAGGAGTTGGGGGGGGTGGTGCATGGTACGTGGGTGCTTCAGATGGTTAAGTGTCTGCCTTCAGCTCAAGTCATGATCCCAGCAGCAGGGAGTCTGCTTTTTCCCTCTCCCTCTACCTCCCCCCACCACTCATTCTCACTTGCTCTCTCTCTCAAATAAATAAATAAGATCTTTAATTTAAAAAGGGGGGTATGGGGTCTACAGAGAGACTCAGGTTCAGACCCCAGTCTTTCCCTTCTACCTGGCAAGCCCTTAGCCAAATTACTTAACTCCCATCCTGAGAAGAAGCTTGGTGTGGCAGCCAGACCTGCCTAGACCCCATTCCCCACACCACCCCCACCTCCTTGGTTGTGACTCCTGGTAGTGGGACAATATATAGGGATGAGGAAGAACTATTCAAGAAAGATATCCTTGTGTGTGAATGGTGGCTTGGAAAGATGGTGTCACCAATAAAAGCTAAATACAGAAGGAGGAGCAGGTTCACCAGAGAAAATGCTGACTTCTATTTTAGAAATGGTGAGTTTGAGGAAGTTGTGAGGCAAGTGGCAATGCAAAGCCAGTTGCTTATGGGACAGTCCCAAAGCCTGGAGAGGAAGTTGAGGTAGGAAGTCATGGCTATGTAAGTGGTACCTGAATAAGGGAGGGAGAGTTGGAATCCTGTGGAAAACAATCATCAAAAGGCCAAGTTCACAAGTGATGATAGAATCAAATGCAGCAAAATCCAGTATAAACAATATCAGTTGGGTTTTGCCATTAAAAGTCACTGATGACCTTAATGGAAAGAGCTTCCCTGCAGTGGAAAGGGTGGGGCAGAGTCAGCCACCTTCCAAAGTGAAAATCGATGTAAAATGCTACCACTTTTAGTCCTCTCAAAACATGGGTATTATCATCCTCCCTTTGTCCTGAGGCTCAGTGTGGTGATTTGCGGTACCAGGCAATGGCTGAGAACTCAGACTCTAGAATGCTACTCTCTCAGATGGAGTTTCTTGGAACTAGATTCGGAGATGGATATTTGTGTTCAGGCTTTTGGGGAGCATTTTCAAAACCAGAATCTAAGGAAATCAGGGAACCAGATTGGACAGGGGTGATGAAGTAGCTGTAAAGATTTAATCACTCACAGAGGGCTCTTGGTTTGGAAAAGGACTTGAAGTTGCCCCTAAAGCAACTTTGCCCTAAGGCAAAGGGATTTTTTGTTTTGTTTTGTTTTAAAGATTCTATTTATTTATTTTGAGAGACATAGAGAGCATGCGAGGGTGGGAAGTGACAGAGGGAGAGGGAGAGAGGAGCAGATTTCCTGCTGAGCACAGAGAATGCCACAGGGCTTGATCCCAGGACCCTAAGATCATGACTTGAGCCAAAATTAAGAGCCAGACACTCAACGCACTGAGTCACCCAGGCGCCCCGGCAAAGGGGTTTTGACCAGGCTTCTGGCCACATATTGACCAGACACTGGAACAGAGACTGGCAAGATGGTGGAAGAGTGGGAGTCCTCAACTCGTCTGATCCCACAAACTTACATAAGTAACTTTCAAAACATCCTGAACACCTACAAATTCGGTTTTAGGTGTAAAGAGAGAACAGCTGGAATGCTACAGAGAGAAAAGTTTTCGTGTCTAACAAGGTAGGAAGGGAAAAAAAATAAAAAATAAATCAAGTGGGGAGAAGAGCCACAAAAGCCTCCAGGGTGCAAAAGCCCAGCCTTGGACAAGGGGGAGACTAAAAATCTGCGCCTGAGTTTTTCCTGACAGAAAAGGGAAATCGGGCAGAATCACTGGGAGGGGCAGTGAAGCATCAAGATTCCCAAAGACACTGTAAGACTAGGGGACCCCACAGAAAGCTCACTGCAAACCACCCTCCAATGTCGGTAAAGGGCTGGAGGGCCGCAGCCCTCTGGGGCATTTGGGAGAAGCAGGACAGTTACGCAGGCCGACTCTGGAGCTCCCTCTCTTTTATCGTGTTTATGTTTTTTTGGTTGATGTTGGATCTTTATATAAGTATTGCTGATTTATATAAATTTGGGATTGAGCATCTTCTAACATACAGGACAAAATACACTCAGAACCAAGAGGATCGCCCTCTAGGTCCCCTCAGGGAGACTACATTCTCTCTTCACCACCACTTCCTCACCACCATCACCCCCCACCACCCTGCTTTTTTTTCTTTTCTATTTTTTTTTTCTTGTTTTTGGTTTCTGGTTTTTCATTTTTACAATTTTGTTTTAAAATTTGTTTTTCACTTTAGTGGTCCTTTTGTTTTATTTTGTTCTGTTTTTCTTTTTTCTTTCATTTTCTGTTCTCTGATCTCTTCGGAATCATCTAGGGTGTATTTCACTCAGATCATGGTTGATATTTTTGACTCAGCTCACTCATATAGACACTCTGCACTGGACAAAATGACTACAAGAAAAAGTTCACCACAAAAGAAAGAACCAGAAGCAATACTCTCTGCCATAGAGCTACAGAATTTGGATTAAAATATGATGTCAGAAGTACAATTATAAAGTAACTGGTGGCTCTGGAAAAATTAATAAAAGATCTAGAGATTCTCCTCCTGCAGAATTGAGATCTAATCAGGCTGAAATTAAAAATACTTTAACTGAAAAAAAATAAAAAAATAAAAATAAAAATACTTTAATTGGATGCAGTCCAAGCTGGATGCTCTGCTAGGGTTAATGAGGTTGAAGAGAAAGTGAGGGACATGGAAGACAAGTTGATGGGAAGAAAGGAAGCTGAGGAAAAAAAGAGAAAAACAAGAGCCCATGAGGAAAGGCTTAGGGAAATAACGAAAGCTTGAGAAGGAATGATATTCATCTTATTGGGATTCCAGAAGAGGCTGAGAGAGAGGACCACAGAGTATATTTGAACAAATCATAGCTGAGAACTTCTCTAATCTGGAGAAGGAAACAGGCATTCAGATCCAAAAGATAGAGAGGATCCCTAAAAAAATCAACAAAAACCACTCAACACCTTGACATTTAATAGTGAAACTTGCAAATTTCAAAGATAAAGAGAAAATTCTTAAAGCAACTCAAGACAAGAGATTCTTAACTTATATGGGGGGAAATATCAGATTAACAGCAGACCTCTCCACAGAGACCTGGCAGGCCAGAAAGGGCTGGCAGGATATATTCAGGATCCTAAATGAGAAGAACATGCAGCCAAGAATACTTATCCAGCATGGCTCTCATTCAGAATAGAAGGAGAGATAAAGAGCTTCCAGGGTAGACAGAAACTGAAAGAATGTGACCACCAAACCAGCTCTGCAAGAAATATTAAGGGGGACCCTGCAACCAGACACTGGATGTGCTATCTTCAAGAAAGTATGTAACGTTGGGTGATTTGGTCAAGGGCAATTCACAGAGAGAGAGACTCAACTGAGAGCCCTTAGGAGCCAACATTCCCAGCAGCTGGGTAAATAGGTGTCTCACCCATGAACAGGCCCTCACTCTGTTTCTTCATCTATGACAGTTTCTTCATCTCCAAGGTGAGAATAATACTAAATTTACCTTGTAGAGTCATTAACAAGTAAATGAGTTAATAAAACTGCTAGAAAAACACCTGCCACATAGTCAGTACTTCACAAGGGTATGCCATTATTATTACAGGTAGGAAAACCAAGACAACCCAGGTCTTGTCATTTCCTGTGTCATTTCTTCAAAACAGTCAGCCCCTATTTTTATCCTGCTCCCAATCTATGTAGATACATAAGCACTATGTGCTACCTGCTACACATAGCTATTTGGCTCCCTACAAAAGTATGTATTGATTTAATTAATCAAAACAATGATACTTAATAAATAACCTGGAAATCTCAGGGGCTTGCAGCAATATGTTGCTCCCTCACACACCTGTGGGCTCACCTGATAGGGCTAGGCTTAGCTGGGCCTGACTCCTACCCAGCTGTAGGCTGGATCCAGGCCTGCTCTGTGTCTCTAATCTTTCTTAGATTAGCAGTATCCGTGGCATGTCCTTCTCCTGGTTAAAGGCAGGAACTCAGGAGAGCAAGTCCAAACGTAAAAACACATTTCAAAACTTTGCTCATATCTGTTAACATCCCACCAGCTAAAGCAATCCAGGTGGCTAAGTCCAAAGCCCGGCAGGGTTAGGAGAGTGTGCACAGCACCCATTGAGGTTGGAGAAACAGAGGGATTGGAAATCTGCTAAACAATAATGTTCTGTACAACCCCAAAGCAAAGATTCTGTAATAAAAAAGATGCTTGTGACCAGAATAACACACACACACACACACACACACACACACACACAACTTTAATTGAAAGCATTGGTTAAATATTGTTAACACCAATAATATTGATAATCTGGTATGTATGTCCTTCTAGCTTCTAATTCAAACCTCAGTTGTAAAACATAATTATGATACCCCCTGTTATTTAATTCACAGAAATGAGGTATCACCATTCTTATTCCATATCATGCTTCTGAGTGGGGGGCAATGCTTAAGCACCTCTTTTATGATAAATTGGCATTTTTCTGCCATCTAGCATGCTTCTAATTCATTGAGAGTCCCGATATGGGCAATGATTCCCCCCCTCAGGATTGCCATAAAAAGCCAGGATAACACAGAAGTGATGTCTTCAAGTAGACACAGTGGCTGGAAACTAGTGCACTACAGATTTCATAAGCACTAGGTCTTCATCTTAGGACTTCTTCTTATCCTAACAATGTTAAGTATATGGTGAGCCCTCTAAGGTTTCTAGTTGAATTTCCTGAACTCCCTATGTTTTCAAGAAGATCAATTGAATAAAAGATGATAAGCAAATACTGCTGAGATGAGACACAATTCATCCAGTGGCCTCTGCTAAAAATCTACCACAATCTTCATTGCCTGTCTTAGCTACTAACTATCCAGCTCAACACTTTACTGCTTAATTCCAAAATTTTCTATTTAAAACTACCTACAAAGAAGCAGTGAATTTCCTCAGAATAGAACAAAAGAGTGATGGTCCAGCAAACTGCAGCTTCTGAGCCAAAAAAATATATATATATATTTCTTTTTTTTTTAATTTACTTTTAAGTATCCTACATACAACATGGGGCTCAAGACTCACAACCCCGACACCAAGAGTTGCATGTTCTACTGACTTCCAGCCAGACACCATCCCCCCCAAATTTTTATTTCTAATTCATTAAATTCAAGTGAGACAGATGCCAAACTTTTATGATTTCTTAGTTCAATGAAATTAGTTTACACAAAGATGAAATCTTCTTCTCTCTGCTTGCCAGACACAAGGCAGGATTTCTTTGTTCCAATAAAAATGTCATTGCTACCAGGATCCTTAAACTCATTTTGAAATCATTTTGATCTCACGAATTCTTTTTCCTATCTGCTGAATTGATCTTACTAAAGTGATACAACACTTCTGGGGGGTGGAGGGGAAGGAGAAAATCTTAGTGATTAGTGATTTTATTAGTTTGCTAGGTCTCCCATAACACATAACAAAGTACCACAAAGTGAACAGAAATGTATTATCTCATAGTTCTAGGGGCTGAACAGCTGAGATCAAGGTGTCAGCAATGGTATTGCCTTCTGAGGACAGTGAGGAAGAATCTGTCCAATACCTCTTTCTTCTAGTGCTTTCTTTGCCAGCATTTTTGACATTCCTTGTCTTGTGGATGCATCACCCCAAACTCTGGCTTATGGTCATAGGCATTCTCCCTGTGTGTTTGTATCTTTCCTCAAATTTCCTCTTTTTATAAGGATACCAGTCACATTGGATTAGAACCACTCTAACAACCTCATTTTATTTTCATGACCTATGTAAAAACCCTGTCTCCACATATAGTTACACTCTTAAGTACTGGAGGTTAGGACTCCAACATATTAATTTGAGAGGACACAATTCAACATGTAACAGTGGTCTTCCTTGGGTTGGCAAAGATTTATCACAAACTGTAAAAAACAAATTGATAAATTGGTGTCATCAAAGAGAATATTTCTGCTGTTTAAAAAATACTCTTAAGAAAATGAAAAGATGAGTAAGCCATAGAGTGGGGGAAAATATTTGTAAAAACATGTATCTGATAAAGCAATTATGTCTAGAATATAGAAATCTTAATAATAATGATTCAGTAGGAGAGAGGCAGCGCCATGGCGGTCGGCAAGAACAAGCGCCTTACGAAAGGCGGCAAAAAGGGAGCCAAGAAGAAAGTGGTTGATCCATTTTCTAAGAAAGATTGGTATGATGTGAAAGCGCCAGCTATGTTTAATATAAGAAATATTGGAAAAACACTAGTCACAAGAACTCAAGGAACCAAAATTGCGTCTGATGGTCTCAAGGGTCACGTTTTTGAAGTTAGCCTTGCTGATCTGAAGAATGATGAAGTTGCATTTAGGAAATTCAAGCTAATCACTGAGGATGTGCAGGGCAAAAACTGACTAATTTCCATGGCATGGATCTTACCCATGACAAAATGTGCTCCATGGTCAAAAATGGCAGACCATGATTGAAGCTTATGTTGATGTAAAGACTACCGATGGTTATTTGCTTCATCTATTTTGTGTTGGTTTTACTAAAAAACGCAATAATCAGATTCAGAAGACCTCTTACGCTCAGCACCAACAGGTCCGCCAAATCCAGAAAAAGATGATGGAAATCATGACACGAGAGGTGCAGACAAATGACTTGAAAGAAGTGGTCAATAAATTGATTCCAGACAGCATCAGAAAAGATATAGAAAAAGTTTGTCTATTTATCCACTCCATGATGTTTTTGTTAGAAAAGTAAAAATGCTGAAGAAGCCCAAGTTTGAATTGGGAAAACTCATGGAGCTTCATGGTGAAGGTAGTAGTTCTGGAAAAGCTATGGGGGATGAGACCGGTGCTAAAGTTGAACGAGCTGATGGATATGAACCATCAGTCCAAGAATCTGTTTAAAATTCAGACATTTAATGGTGACAAATAAAAACATATTTGTGATGTTTAAAAAAAATAATAATGATTGCGTAGGAAGAATACAACTAATCATAAGAAAACAACCCAGTAAAAAATGGGCTAAAGATTTGGACAGAAACGTTTCCAAAGAAGACATATAAATGGCCAATAAGCATGTAAAAAGACGTTCAATCATTAGTGATCAGAGAAATGCAAATTAAATCCACAGACACTTCCACATACAATGACTAAAATCAAAATGATTGACAATACCAAGTGTCAACAAGGATGTGAAGAAACCAAAACCCTCAGATAGCCACTTAATCTCCAAGGGGGTCTGGAACACAGCCCCAGTAGAGGTTATCGAGCAGCATGAACAAGGAGGGCCTATATATTTACTGATCTTCCCATTTCTGAATCTAAGCAGTGACAGCTTTTATGCACTCAAGTCCTTTTTATTTCAAATCTCTCTTCCTATACTTTCCATAACAAAGCACCCCTTTCTCCTAAATCCAACTGTTCCTTTCCCTTCCCCTTCTGGATTATTCTCCACTACTTAATTTTTAAGAGCCTGTTAATTAATCAGCCATTTCACTGTATAGAAAGTTCTCCATGTTTGATCCAAGGCCCCCTTCTACTCCCTTGGCTTTAGTTACCACCTCTGATCCCTCCTCTGACATTCAGACATATAGAACCAATTGCCTCCTCTGAAGGGAGGACGTGGGAATAAACCCCACGTCCAAATGGAAATCATAATTTGCCCATTCTACTCCTAACCTTGCCCACTCCAGTCTTTCTTAATTGGTACTACCAGTCAAAAATATTTGGGGTCTGTCTACTTCTTTCTGTGTCACCTGAGTGTAGACCACCACCATTGCTTTGCTAGAATATTCTAGTTATCTTCAAATCTGAGGTCTTCTATCTACTTTTGTGCCCAACCTCACTGACCTCACCTATTCACACAACAGGCAGAAAGATTTTTCAAAATGCAAATTTTGATTGTATTACTAACCTGAAAGAGTGAGATCTCCCATTGGCTTTTAGCATACAAATAAAATCATTGATGTCTCCCAAAAGACCCTGAGTGATTTGGTCCTGCCTCAACTATCTCATCCTTACTACACTCCAGCTGCCTGTCCTTACTGCCTCCAATTCATTGCATTTTTCCCTCTCCAGGAGGTTCACAGAAGCTCTTTTCTCTTCTTTCCCCTGGCCCTTTACCTGATAAATTTCTCTTCATCTTCACTTTGGAACATAAAATTTTCTCAGAAAAGCTATTCTGCTCCTAGACCCCTATGGCAACTGTGAATCATATATCCCACTTATAGTCAAATAATTGTGCAATATAAGCTTCTGGAGCCAAATCTGTGTCCTACTGACTACTGAAACCCTAACACCTGGCATAGTGCTTTGCTCTTAATGGGTTTTAATATTGGTAGCTCATGTGTTCTAAGACTATCACCACCACCACCACCACCACCAACACCGCAAAGGAAAACTCTCTGGTAACAGCTATAATGGAGAATGAGTGGAACATAAAATATCCCACTTGAAATTGAATTATTTGGGATCCCTGGGTGGCTCGGTGGTTTGGCGCCTGCCTTTGGCCCGGGGTTGTGATCCTCGAGTACCGGGATCGAGCCCCACGTTAGGCTCCCTGCATAGAGCCTGTTTCTCCCTCTGCCTCTCTTTCTCTCTCTATGTCTATCATGAATAAATAAATAAAATCTTTTAAAAAAAAAGAAATTGAATTATTTACTTGCTCAGCTGCAACTAAAATTTTTTTAAAAGTCAATAATTTGGTCTCCCCTTTCATCTAGTGATGTTTAAATACTTGTTCAATGTTTTATTTGATGGGGTTAGAGAGAAACTGATTTTTTGTTTATTTTTTATTTCTTTATTTCTTGTTTGCAAAATTAAATTCGGTATGCACTTATTACACAGTTTTCCAAACCAGATAACCCAACATTGGTTATCCCCAATAATCAAAACTGCAAGTTCAATTTCATAGTTTTTATCTTCCCCTCAGCAGCTGCTGATGTCAAGTAACACTCTGAGTGGTGTCAGGATTGGTGGCACTTTCACATAAAACAGAATGCTCAGCATCAGTAGATAACAACAAGAAATGTTTATTTCTTCATGACGATGTTGTTTACTTTGGTAGGAACAGAACAAGTTTTCATTTCAAGTTCAATGAGGAAGGATCGCTTCTTGGCCTTTTGGCTAAGGTTAAGTGTCAAGTTCAATGAGAGTTGTACTAGGAAACCTCCATTAGCTGGCACCATATTTCCACTGGAGTCCAGTGAGGTTTTACAGCCTTACCATCAGTGCTCCAGGCCACTCCCCAGCTGATCAGCCCTTTAATGGGATTGTGGTTGGGCACAATCGCCAGATTCTCTGAAGATGGAAACAAGTTAAATAAGCAGATTGTTTACTCTCTCAAGGTGTCTACATCTGACAAGCTTTCACCCTCTTCTTTCAACCAGAGTTTTAAAAATATGGTATAACCTAAACCAGCTGCAACTTCCAAGTGATGCTAGTTCCTTTCCTGCTCCTTCATAGCCTACCTCCTCACGCTAATCCCCCCCCAACCCAGTGGCTGTTGGTTGGTGGGCTGCTATATTACAAGCCACCCTGTAAGCAAAGAATGAACCCCCCCACCCCTGCCACCAAGGTATCTAAATCCTAATCCTCAGAATTTATGAATAGGTAATGTTACATGGCAAGGGGGAATTAGAGTTTCCAATACAATTTATTTTTTTAAAAGATTTTATTTATTTATTCATGAGAGACACAGAGAGAGGGGCAGAGACATAGGCAGAGGGAGAAGCAGGCTCCCTATGGGGAAGCCTGATGTGGGACTTGATCCCAGACTCTGGGATCAGGACCTGAACCAAAGGCAGACGCTCAACCGCTGAGCCACCCAGGTGTCCCTCAGATACAATTTAGTTTGATAAATTAAATTCAGTTGACCTTAAAACAGGGAGTATGGCTGGGTTATCCAGGTGTGCCCAATTTAATCACATTTCCTTGAAAGTGGAAGAAAGCAGCAGGAGAGAAGATCGGAGTGACATGATATGAGAGAGACAGAGCTTTGAAGGTGGAAGAAAGAGCTCATGAGGCAATGAATACAGGCGGCCTCTTGAAGCTGGAAAAGGCAAGGAAGTGGGTTCTTTCCTAGAACTTCCAGAAAGGATTGCTGCCCTGCCACAACCTTGATGTTAACGTGAGACTCATCTGGGACTTCTGACCTCTGGAACTGTAAACTAACAAATCTGTATGCTTTAAGCTATTAAATTGGTGGTGATTTGTTATAGCAGCAATGGAAAACTGAATGGGCAGGCCCTGGTAGAGAGTAGGTACAGGAGAAGTCTCCATTTTAATTAACACTTTGGGCTGCACATCTTAATTTCAAAGTTAAGATCACATTTTGCAGTAAAAAGTGGTTGTGGGGCCTATCATTACCAATGAGTGATGAGAAAATCATTGAGCCTGCTGGGTGTTTTCATCTAAAAACTTCCTCTGGTGGATAAACCTTAAAGAGCAAGTAGAAGGTAAAAATGTGCATTTATATTATATCCTGTAGGTTGTGATGGTTTAATATAGCTCTTCTAATAGTATAACATCTAAACTAAGTATTGTATTTTTACCAGTCTATGGCATCTTTAAATTACTTTTTAATTCCAGTGTAATTAATGTACAGTGTTATATTAGTTACAGGTGTACAATATAGTAATTCAACAGTTCTATACATTACTCAGTGCTCATCAAGATAAGTGTACTCTTATTTTTGTTGTTGTTGTTGTTAAGTGTACTCTTAATCCCATTCACCTATTTTGCCCATCCCTCCATCCATCTCTGGTAACCATCTGTTTGTTGTCCATAGTTAAAGTCTGTTTTTGGTTTGTCTCTCTCTCTCTCTCTCTCTCTCTTTTTTTTTTTTTTAACTTCATTCATCTGTCTGTTTCTTCCACTCATGAGTGAAATCCAATATCTGTATTTCTCTGACATATTTCACTTAGCATTATACTCTCTAGATACATCCATATTGTTACAAACAGCAAGATTTCTTTTTGTGTGTGTGGCTAGTATTTGTGTGTGTGTGTGTGTGTGTGTATGTGTGTAAAACACCTCTTCCTTATCCATCTATTGATGGACACTTGGCTTGCTACCATATTTTAGCTACTATAAGTAATGCTGCAATAAACATAGGGATGTATATATCCTCTTGAATTACTATTTTTGTATTTGGGGGGTAAATACCCAGTATTGCGATTACTGGATCATAGGGTAGTTTTATTTTTAATTTTTTGGGAAGCCTCCATACTTTGTTTTTCACAGTAGCTGCTCCAGTTTGCATGCCTACCAACAGTGCAAAAGAGTTCCTCTTTCTCTCCATATCCTTGTCAACACTTGTTTCTTGTGTTTTTGATGTTAGCCATTCTGACAGGTGTGAAGTGCTATCTCCTGGCAGTTTTTATTTGTATTTCCCTGATGATGAGTGATGTTGAACATCTTTTCATGTGTCTGTTGGCCATCTGGATGTCTTCTTTGGACAAATGTCTGTTCATGTCTTCTTACCATTTTTAATTGGATTATTGGGGGAAGTGTTGTTGAATTGTTTAAGTTCTTTATATATTAAAAAAAAGTCCTTTATATATTTTTGGATACTAACTCCTTGTCAAATATATCATTTACAAATATCTTTGCCCAGTCAGTTCATCTTTTAGTTTTGTCAGTTGTTTCCTTTACTATGCAGAAGCTTTTTATTCTGATGTAGTCCTAATAGTTTATTTTTGCTTTTGTTTCCCTTGTCCCATGAGACCTGTGTAGAAAAAAGTTGCTAGGGCCAGTGTCAGAGACATTACTGCCTGTACTCTCTTCAAGGATTTTTATGGTTTCAGGGCTGACATTTAATTCTTTTTTTTTTTCTTTTTTTTTTTTTTTTATTTTTTATTTTTTTAATTTTTATTTATTCATGATAGGCACACAGTGAGAGAGAGAGAGGCAGAGACACAGGCAGAGGGAGAAGCAGGCTCCATGCACCGGGAGCCTGACGTGGGATTCGATCCCGGATCTCCAGGATCGTGCCCTGGGCCAAAGGCAGGCGCCAAACCGCTACGCCACCCAGGGATCCCTGACATTTAATTCTTTAATCCATTTTGAGTTTGCTTTTGTGTATGGTAGAGAAAGTGATCCAGTTTCATTCTTTTGCACATAGCTGAACAGCTTTCCCAACACCATTTATTGAAGAGATTCTTTTTCCCATTACATATTCTTTCCTGCTTTGTTGAAGATTAATTGCATATAATTGTGGGTTTATTTCTGGGTTTTCCATTCTGTTCTATTGATATGTGTCCATTTTTGTGCCAGCGCCATACTGGTTTGATTACTACAGCTTTGTAGCATATCTTGATTGTAATATTTTAGGTTTGCTTTTTTTTTTTTTTTTCCCCAGGTTGCTTTGGCTGTTCAGGATCTTTTGTGGCTCCATAAAATTTTAGGATTGTTGGTTCTAGTTCTGTAAAAACTGCTGGTGGTATTTTGATAGGGATTGCACTGAATTTGTAGATTGCTTTGTATAGTAGGGACGTTTTAATAATATTTGGTTTTCTAATCATGAACATGGACCGTCTTTCCATTTCTTTGCATCATCTTCAATTTCTTTTATGAAAGTTTTGTAGTTTTCAGAGTACAAGTCTTTCACTTCTTTGGTTATTATTTTTGGTGCAGTTGTAAATGGGATTGTTTTCTTAATTTCTCTTCCTGCTGCTTCATTGTTAGTGTACAGAAATGCAACATTGATTTTTTTGTATCCTGCAACTTTACTGAATTAATCAGTTCTAGCAGTTTTTTGGCTGAGTCTTTTGGGTTTTCTATGTATGTATCAGATTATTTGCAAATAGTGAAAATTTTACTTCTTCCTTCCCAATTTGGATGCTTTTTACTTCTTTTCGTTGTCTGATTGCTATAGCTATGACTTCCAGTACTATGTTTGAATAAAAGTGGTGAGACTGGGCATCTTTGTCTTCTTCCTGTCAGCTTTATTTTTTAGTATGTAAAACTGCAAATCAAAACAATGTATAGACTATATGGGCATAAGACACCATTTGCAACCAAGGCTCAATTCATTTTTCACATATTCACATATTCCCTCAAGTTACACTCCCCCCATGGGTCAGCTCTTCTAACTCATGCAATTGAGACAGTTCTTCAATAGATCAGTCTAATGTGCATAACAAATTTGCATTGCTGTGAAGCTATTTCTCAGTCTCTTTCAAAAGTATTCATAAGCCTGAATATGCCCCTCTGCCCTTAGGCTCTATTTTTACCATCTCATGTTTATATTCAACTTGAAAATCTGATTTTCAGAGATGCCTGAGTTTAGAATTGACTATGAGATTTAAACACAAGAACAGTATTGCTTGTGTAATATAATAATATATGCATTTGCCTCCCTAGCTCTTTTGTTGAGCCGTCACTTGGTGATGGTTATTTGGTGACACTGTTAATTTTATTCTGTAATGCAGAGAACCACTAAATTAGAGTAACGGATTATACTGTCAATCAGGTTTGACAAAAACTCTAGGAGATTTTGTAATAGAATAAAATCAACACAGTCAAGCTGTGCTAACTGTGATTAGCAATATTCTTTAATTATTAAAGAGCTAAATTTTTTAAATGCTGTAAAGTGCATTTCTTCATGCTGGATCTTTATTCCAGAGCATGCTTTTATAAGATTACAAATGTCCTCAGGGTAATTTTTTTTGTTGTTTTTTGTTTTTTCCCTCAGGGTAATATTTAACTTAAAATACTTTATAGCAAAGTATAAGAATGGAGTTTGGGGTGCTTGTGTGGTTCAGTCAGTTGAAAGCCAACTCTTGATTTCAGCTCAGGTTGTGGTCTCAGGGTTGTCAGCTTGAGCCCCATATCAGGCTTCATGCTCAGCAGGGAATCTCCTTGAGATTATCTCTCTCAAAAAAAAAAAAATTCTCTCTCTCCCTCTCACTCTCCCTCTATACCCCCACTTGATCTCTCTCTCTCTAAAATAAATAATATTTAAATTAAAAGATATAAGAATGGAGTTTAAAAACATTTGATTATATATATATGTATGTATATATATATAAATGTATATGTATAAACAGTTGCCCTTAAACAACACGGGCTTTGAACTGTACAGATCTATTGACATCTGGATTTTTTTCAATAAATGCAACACTCCCAGTGAATTTTCTATTATGATGATCTACATAATAGGTCTACATAATAGATTACACTAGCTTACTTTATTGAAAGAATCATTATGGGACGCCTGGGTGGCTCAGTGGTTGGGCATCTGCCTTCGGCTCAGGGTGTGATCCCGGAGTCCCAGGATGGAGTCCCACATTGGGCTGCCAGCATGGAGCCTGTGTCTCCTGCCTCTGCCTATGTCTCTGCCTCTCTCTTTGTCTCTCATGAATGAATAAATAAATAAATAAATAAATAATAAATAAATAAATACCTTTTAAAAAATCATTATGTAATACATAAAACATACAATATATGTGTTAATCAACTGTTTATGCTATCAGTAAGGCTTCTAGTCAACATTAAGCTATTAGTAGTTAAGTGTTGGGGAGTCAAAATTACATGTACATTACCGAGTGTGTGGGAGCCAACACCCCAACCCCTGTATTGTTCAAGGGTCAACACGTATGTATATAAGCAAATACATTTTACATACAGAGAAAGAGACAGAAAAGACAAGAGACGGAGTGGGGGACCAGCGGTCCCTACTAAGGACTACTTAGGACTGCCTACTAAGACCAGTCCTAAATGCTTACCCAAAGCTCAGTTTGTCCACCTCCCCAGGAGAGACCACACCCTGACCCTCAGTCTCCAGCCCACACCCAGAAATGGCATAAAATCCTCCTGAAAAAGACAATTGTAGGTTCTTGACTCCTTTATTATAAAATGTTCTCTCTCCTCTTAGTCTCTGGAATCTTAGTCCCTCTTCTACTATTTACTTTTACGGTTTTTCTGATGCATTAGAAAATAATATTCTAAGTTTATTTGGATTTTGTAGTTATCCTTAGTGGAAGAATTTTCCTGCCATGAACTCTATCATATCCAGAAGCAGATACCTTATTTTTGTCCGTTTGATCTGACTTCGACTGAAAGAAATGAAGTCTCCTACTACTGTTTGTCCATTTCCCATTATGCCTCCTATGATTACTGTTTTTAGCAACATTTCTGCTACATTATTTAATACACAGATATCCATAGCCATTAGTTTAGTTTGTGTGCATTAGCAAGATAACATGCCTTTTTACTGTTTTTTGACTTGACTTCTACTTTCTGTCCTATCCTATTGCAACCACCATTTCCTTTCTGTTTTGCTCTTTTCTATGTCTTTTTTCATCTTTTGATTTTGAACTTTTCTAAATAGGTTTATTTTCAAGGTTACTTTTATATATAGCCTAGGAATTGGGTTTGTCGCCTAGATTTGTGACTCAATCTGCGAATCAATTTTTTTCCTCTACTAGGTAAGCTTATTTACATTTCTTGCTATGGTTAATTTTAGTTTTATAATATCATTTATGTAACATATTAAAAGCCTCTTCTGTGTGATTCTTATTTAGTGGCTATATAATTATGTCTTTAATACCTTTATTATTTTTTCTTTAGAATCATATCTATAATTTTCCTAATATAAATAGCACTGAAATTAACTCATATTTTCTGCTTCCCCCTCATTCTTTCCCCTCCTTCAAATAATTTTAGTGAATATTGTCTCTAGTATTGACTTTTTTATTGTTAAATATGTTATACTTCTAAAATGAGTTTTCAATTTTAAATGTCTCTTAGTTTCTAGGTATTATAGATGAAACAACCAGTAAGCATATTCTTTTATTTTCTCTCCCTCTGATTTTTTTTTCATTTTTAAGGTTTATCTTCTTTTAAGTTGTCAGATCATATATCACTTATATTCTTTTCCATCATCCTTATTTTTACATTATTTTTATTTTTTTTTTTTTTTTTTTTTATTTTTTTTTTTTTTTTTTTTTTTTTTTTTACATTATTTTTAATGTTCTATCTCCAGGTAGATACATATGCAGTCAGTGAGAAGTCTTTTTACTGAGACTGGTCATTCCTTGACTGGTTTCCTCTAGTAGCTTCTGTAAGAAGAGTACACATGAACACCATTCCCTGAATTCTGCAATGTTCTAAGCAATTTTTTTTCTACATCAAGAATAGTGCCATTTATTTTTCTCAATCTTTTTAATTTAGTTTTTAAAAGATTTTATTTATTTATTCATAAGAGACGCAGAGACATAGGTAGAGGAAGACACAGGCATCCCTGCAGGGAGCCTAATGCAGGACTTGATCCTACAACCCCGGAATCATGACCTGACCCAAAGGCATACACGCAACCACTGAGCCACCCAGGTGCCCCTGTTTCTTAAATTCCCCATGAGTGAAATCACATGGTCTTTCTCTGACTGATCTATTTCACATAGCATAATACACTCTGGTTCCATCCATGTTGTTGCAAATGCCAAGATTTCATCCCTTTTGATGGCTGAGTGATATTCCACTGTATATATACTGCATATTCTTTATCCATTCATCAGTCAATGGGTATTTGGGCTTTTCCATAATTTGGCTATTGTTGATAGTGTTGTTATAAACATTAGGGTGCAGGTGCCCCTTCAAATTAGCATTTTTTAATCCTTTGGATAAATACCAAATAATATAATTGCAGGATCATAGGATAGTTCCATTTTTCACAGTTTTGAGGCACTTCCGTACTGTTTTCCAGAGTGACTGCACTAGTAACTCCAACCAAAATTGCCAAAGCATTTCCCTTTCTCTGATCCTTGCCAGCATCAATTGTTTTATATGTTGTTAATTTGAGCCATTCTGACAGGTGTCAGGTGGTGTCTCATCATGGCTTTGATTTGTATTTCCCTGATGATCAGTGATGTTTAGCATTTTTCATGTGTCTGATAGCCATCTGGATATCTTCTTTGGAAAAGTGTCTAGTCATGTCTTCTGCCCATTTCTTAACTGGATGATTTGGGTATGGGGTGTTGAGTGTGATACGTTCTTTATAGATTTTGGATACTAACCCTTTATCAGATATGTCCCATTCCATCAGTTGCCTTTTAGCTTTGTCGATTGTTTCCTTTGCTGTGCCAAAGCTTTTATCCTGATGAAGTCCCAATAGCTCATTTTGCTTTTGTTTCCCTTGCCTCTGGAGACATGTCTAGTAAGAAGTTGCTGTGGCCAAGGTCAAAGAGGTTGCTGCTTGCTTTGTCCTCTAAGATTTTGATGGTTTCCTGTCTTCTATCCATTTTGAATTTATCTTTGTATATGGTGTAAGAAAGTGGTTCAGTTTTATTCTTCTCCATGTGGCTGTCCTGTTTTCCCAACACCATTTGTTGAAGAGACAGTTCCTTTTTCCATTGGTTATTCTTTCCTGCTTTGTCAAAGATTAATTACTCATACAATTGTGTGTCCATTTCTGGTTTCTCTATTCTATTCCCTTGATCTATGTGTCTGTTTTTGTGCCAGTACCATACTGTTTTGATTATTACAGCTTAGTAATACAGCTTGAGGTCCAGAATTGTGATGCTCCCACTTTGTTTTTCTCTTTCAACATTACTTTGGCCATTTGGGTTCTTTCTGGTCCATACAAATTTTAGAACTGTTTGTTCTAGCTCTGTGAAAAATGCTGGTGGTATTTTCATAGGGATTTCATTAAGTGTTTAAGTTGCTTTAGAAATCATAGACATTTTAACAATATTTGCTCTTCTAATCCGAGAGCATGGAATGCTTTCTCCATTTATTTGTGTCTTCTTCAATCCCTTTCATAAATGTTCTATAGTTCTCAGCATATAGATCATTTACCTCTTTGGTTAGGTTTATTTCTAGGTATCTTATGATTTTTCGTGTAATTACAAATGGGATCAATTCCTTTTTCTCTTTCTGCTGCTTCATTATTAGTGTATAGAAATACAACAAATTTCTGTATGTTGATTTTTATATCCCACCCCATTGCTGAATTCATGTATGAGTTCTAGCAATTTTTTGGTTAAGTTTTCTACATAGAGTATCAGGTTATCTGTGAAGAATGAAAGTTGGACTTCTTCTTTGCCAATTTGGTGCTTTTATTTATTTTTGTTGTATGATTGCTGATACTAGGACTTCAGTACTATGTCGAACAATAGTGGTGAGAGCAAACATTCCTGTTGTGTTCCTGACCTTAAGAGAAAAGCTCTGTTTTTCCCCATTGAGGATGATATTAGCTGTAGGTCTTTCATATATGGTGGCCTTTATTATGTTGAGCTATATTCTTCTATCCCTTTCTTGAGGATTTTTATCAAGAAAAGATGTCGTATTTTGTCAAATGTTTTTTCTGCATCTGAGAGGATCATATTGTTTTTATCCTTCCTTTTATTAGTGTGGTGTATCACATTGATCGATTTGTGGATTTTTTTTAATTTACTTATTCATGAGACAGAGAGAGAGAGAGGCAGGGACATAGGCAGAGGGAGAAGCAGGACTCCATGCAGGGAGCCCAACTTGGGACTCCATCCGAGGACTCCAGGATCATGCCCTGGGCCAAAGGCAGGCACTAAACCACTGAGCAACCCAGGGATCCTCCAATTTGTGGATATTAAACCACTCATGCAGTCCAGGAATAAATCCCACTTGATCATGCTGAATAATCCTTGTAATGTTTTGATTTGCTAGTATCTTGTTGAGAATTTTTGTGTCCATGTTTATCAGGGATATTAGCTGTAATTCTCCTTTTTAGCGGGGTTTTTGTCTGGCTTTGGAATCAAGGTAATGCTGGTTTCATAAGAATGAGTTTGTGGGTGACGGGCACTGGGTATTATTCTGTACGTTAGTAAACTGAACACCAATAAAAAAATAAAAAAAATAAAAAAAAAAAAGAATGAGTTTGGAAGTTTTCCTTCCATATCTGTCTTTTGGAACAGCTTCAGAAGAACAGATATTAATTCTTCAATTGTTGGTAGACTTCCCCTGGGAAGCCATCTGGCCCTGGACTCTTGTGGGAGATTTTTGATTGCTGATTCAATTTCTCTGCTAATTAGGAGTCTGTTCAAATTTTCTATTTCTTCCTGTTACAGTTCAGGAAGTTTATATGTTTCTAGGAATTTGTCTATTTCTTACAGATTGCCCAGGTTTTTGGCACATAATTCCTCATAATATTCTTATAATTGTCTGTATTTCTGTGGTGTTGGTTCTGATCTCTCCTCTTCGTGATTTTTTTTTTCATTTGGGTCCTTTCTCTTTCCTTTTAGGTAAGTCTGGCTAGGGATTTATCAATTTTGTTAATTCTTTCAAAGAACCAACTCCTAGTTTCATCGATCTGTTCTACTGCTTTAATTTCTAAGTCATTTATTTCTGTTGTAATCTTAATTATTTCCCTTCCCAGTTAGCATGTTAAATATGTCACTCTTTTCTGGCTTACAAGGTCTCTGTGAACAAGGTCTGCTGCTAATCTGTGTCCTAGATGCAAGTAGCATCTAGAAGTTGGAAAAGGGAATTTGGTGAATTTTCCCCTAGAGATTACCAAAAGAGAATCCAGACCTGCTGACACCTTGATTTTAGGCCAGTGAGACCTGTGTTGGACTTCTAAACTTGAAAATCATGAGACAATAAATGTGTATTGTTTTAAGCCACTAGTTTTAGGGAATTTTTTATAGTAGCCATAGGAAACTAACCCACTATGTAATTATTTTATTAGTATACTTTATTCCTTCATTAGGATGTAAGGTACTATCTAGTGTCCTTTCTTTTCAAGCAGAAAAACTTTTTTTAGAACTTATTATGAGGGCATACCTGCTAGCAATAAATTCTCTTAGTCTTTTTGAAAACCTGGGTATGTCTTCATTTCACCTTAATTTTTGGATGGTTTTGCTGGATGTATAATTTTTGGTTGACTTTTTTACTTTTAACACTTTGAGGGAGGAGGAGTTAAGATGGCAGTAGAATAGGGAGACCTCATCCTTGCCTCATCCCTTGAACACAACTAGGTAAATATCAAATCATTTTGAACCCCCAAGAAATTGATCTGAGGACTGAGGGAGCAAAAATGCACAACTAGGGGTGAAAACTGCCACATAGTGGAAGGTAGGAGCTGCAGAGAGGTGGATTTGGGGGATAGAAGAGCTGTGGATGCTGCAGTGGGAAGAGGGGCCTTGATCACAGAAAGAGGAATGAGAGAGAAAGAGTGAGAAACTGCACACAAGGAATTGCACAAGGAACACTTTTCCCCAAAACCATAGCCAAGGGAAAAGAGTAGAGCTGAATACCACAAGTTTTTATAAACAGTGGAGCACAGATTCTGAAGGTTCATCAGTCCAGGCCATCGCCAGTGTTGCACATAGTGGGCTTAGTGGTGCTTCAATGGGAAAGGAGGGTGTAGACCTGGGAGCAAGCAGTGTGATCTGAGGATCCCCTGGGTCACACAAGGAGAAGCAGTTTTCCTGCTTGGACAGAAACATGCAAAAGAACAAAACTGGTCCACTTTCTTCTACCATACACAAAATAAACTCAATGTGGTTGAAAGATGTAAATGAGACAGGAAACCATCAAAGTCCTAAAGAACACAGGCAGTAACCTCTTTGACCTTGGCTGCAGCAACTTCTTACTAGACACAGCTCGAGAGGCAAAAGAAACAAAAGCAAAAATGAACTATTGGGACTTCATCAGGATAAAAGCCTTGGCACAGCAAAGGAAATGATCAACAAAACTAAAAAGCAACTGATGCAAAGGGAGAAGATATTTGTGTATAACATCTGATGAAAGGCTAGTATCCAAAATCTGTAAAGAACTTACACACTCAACACCCAAAACCCAAATCATCCAATTAAGAAATGGGCAGAAGACATGAATAGACACTTTTCCAAACAAGATATCCAGATGGCTATCAGACACATGAAAAATGCTAAACATCACTCATCATCAGGGAAATACAAATCAAACCACAAAGAGATACCACCTGATACCTGTCAGAATGACTAAAATTAACAGCACACGAAACTACAAAGCTTGGTAAGGAAGTGGAGAAAGGGGAATCCTCTTGCACTGTTGGTAGGAATACAAACTGATGCAGTCACTCTGGAGAACAGTGTGGAGGTTCCCCAAAATAGTTAAAAATAAAACTACCCTACAACCCAGCAATTGCACTACTGAGTATTTACACAAAGTCTACAAAAATACAAATTCAAAAGGTTATATGTACTCTGATGTTTATAACAACATTATCAATAATAGCTTAAATATAGAAAAACTCCAAATATCTATCAACTACTGAATGGGTAAAGATGTAGTGAATATACCATGGAATATTATCCATCAAAATGAATGAAATCTTGCCATTTGCATTGATATGGATAGAGCTAGAGTATTTTATGCTAAGCAATGCTAAGCAAAGTAAGTCAGTCAGAGAAAGACAAGTGCCATATGATTTCATTCAAATGTGGAATTTAAGAAACCAAACAGATGAACATAAGGGAAGGGAAGGAAAAATAAAAGAAGATATAAAAATGGAGGCAAGCCGTAAGACATTTTAACTATAGAGAACAAACAGGGTTGCTGGAGGGGTGATGGGTGGAAGGATGGGCTAAATGGGTGATGGGCATTAAGGAGGGCCCTTGTTGGGATAAGCGTTTATATGTAAGTGATAAATCACTAAATTTATACTCCTGAAAACAATATTACACTATATGCTAACTAATATTTAAATAAAAATTTGAAAGAAAACCATTTTGAATATGTCATCCCACTGCCGCCTCACCTTCGTTGTTTCTGATGAAGTCAGCCGTTAATCTTATGGGGATCTTTGTGGTGAATTGTGATTTCTCTCTTGCTATGTCCAAAAATTTGTTTTTCTCTTTTGGCAGTTTGAATATGATGTGTATACGTGAATATGTCTAAATTTATCCTACCTAGAGTTTGTTGAGCTGCTTGGTTTTGCAGATAAATGTTTTAATCAGATGTGGGATGTAGGGGATCCCTGGGTGGCTCAGAGGTTTAGCACCTGCCTTCAGCCCAGGGTGTGATCCTGGAGTCCCGGGATTGCATCCCACATCAGGCTCCCTGCGTGGAGCCTGCTTCTCCCTCTTGCTTGTGTCTCTGCCTTTCTCTCTTTCTGTGTCTCTCATGAATAAATACAATCTTTAAAAACAATAATAATAAATAATCTTTTTAAATGTGGATATATTCAGTTATTACTGCTTCAAATATTTTTTCTGCCCCTTATTCTTCTTTTTTTCTTCCTTTAAATATGGCACCACTGTATATGCCCCTCTGTGCTTCCCCTGGTTCACTATCTAAATTCATTTTGCACTCCTTTCATTGCTTTACACAATGATGTGCTTACCTTCACACAGAAGGTGATCACTTCATTTCTAAAGAGTGTCCTTTGGTTGCTGCTTTTGATATTTAGTACTCTGGATACCTCTGGGCACCTTCCACCTTTCCTTTGTCTTTGCCAGCACTTGGAACCTATTCAGTCTCGTCCTGTCCAAAGTAGGTCTCATTCAGAATGAGATCCTGCTGATTTGGAAAGTTCCTATTGCTGATGATTTCCGGGAACTGTTGCTGCTACATCCCTCTGTGTTGTGCCCTTATTCTCATTTCTGCCTCTGCCTAGGCTTCCAAAAAATTCTGCTGACCTCAGCTGCTTTAGAAAACATTTCTATTCGATTTGGAATTAGTGAATTTTCTGTTTCCTAGTTTTATGAAAATTGAGTTTGTAGCTTTAAAAATCTGTTTTATTCCGGGGCACCTGGGTGGCTCAGTGGTTGAACATCGGCTTTTGGCTCAGGTCTCGATCCTGGGGTCGGGGGATTGAGTCCCACAAGCAGTCCCAGAAGGAGCCTGCTTCTCCCTCTGCCTATGTCTCTGCCTCATTCTCTCTCTCTCTCTCTCTGTCTCTCTGACTCTCATGAATAAATAAATAAAATCTTTTTAAAAATCTGTTTTTTCTTATGGCTTTCAAAAGAAAACACAGGAAGATTTATAATTAAACTACCACCATATTTATACCAAATGTCCTTAAAATGTGTGTAAAAATTTCTAGCATATTTTCAAAACTTATGTACAGTGTTCAGAAGAAGGACAAAAACAGAACAAAAACAAACCTGGCCCTGAGTTTCAGTCAGATATTGTGACTGTTGTTTTGTTCATTTCACTGTATGACTTTTAAGGAGGTTGAGGATCAGAATAATGTTATAGGAAGTTGGTCACAAGTCTAAGGGGACTTAGGAATTCTAAGGAATTTTGAACATGATTGGGGAAAATGGCTAAGCAGGACCAACATCATTATGAGAGTCATAATCTTTCAGTGGTTATCTTCAATTAATCTTGGGGAAAGGAGTCAAAGATGTAAAGAAAGAGAGAGGACAATGGACTTTGCACAGGGAATAGAAGATGCAAATGGAAACAGTACTTGTGGCTAATGAGTAGGACCAGAAAATATAGTGATTTCTTTCTCTGATTAGACAAGCGGGCACACAAAAGTGGACAGATGGTTTTGCAAAATTCTTGTACAATTAATGTACAGTGTTATATTCATTTCAGGTGTACAACACAATGATTCAACAATTCTGTACATTACTCAATACTCACCATAAAAAGTGTATGCTTAATCTCATTCATCTATTCAGCCATCCCCCCACCCCATCTCCCATCTGGTAACCATCAGTTTGTTTTATGATTTTTCAGAGTCTGTTTTTTGTTTATCTCTTTTTCTCTTGTTTGTTTTGTTCCTTAAATTCCACATATGAGTGAATCATATGGTACTTAGCCTTATCTGACTAACTTATTTTGCTCAACATTATACTAGTTGCAAATGGCAAGATTTCATTTTTTATGGTTGAATAATATTCCACTGTATATATGTATATATACACCACCTCCTCATTATCTCTTTATCTAGTGATGGACACTTGGGTTGCTTCCATATCTTGGCTATTGTATTCTTGTAATAAACATAGGAGTGCATATATCTTTTTAAATTAGTGTTTTTGTATTCTTTGGGTGAATTCCTAGTAGAGGAACAAATGGATCATATGTTGATTCTATTTTTAATTCGAGGAAACTCCATACTGTTTCCCACAGTGACTGCACCAGTTTGCATTTTCTCTGGCAGTACATAAGGGGTCCTTTTTCTCCATATCCTTACCAAAACTTGCTGTTTCTTAGGGTTTTTTTATTTTAGCCTTTCTGACAGGTAACATCTCACTGTGGTTTTGATTTGCATTTTCCTGATGATGATTGATGTTGAATATCTTTTCACGTGTCTGTTAGCCAACTGGATGTCTTCTTTGGAGAAATATCAATTCATGTCTTTTGCCCACTTTTAATTGGATAATCTGTTATTTAGATGTTGAATTGTAGAAGTTCTTAATATATTTTGGATACTACACACTTTGGATATCATTTGCAAGTATTTTCTCACATTCAGAACCATCTTTTGTCTTATTAATGGTTTCCTATGCTGTGCCACAAAAAAAAAAAAAAAAGCTTTTTATTTTGATGTAGTCCCCACAGTTTTTGTTTTTGTTTCCCTTGCCTCAGAAGGCCTATGTAGAAAAATGTTTCTACTGCAGATGTCAAAGACATTACTGCTTGTGCTCTCTTCTAGGTTTCAGGTCTCACATTGAGGTCTTTAATCCATTCTGAGTTTATCTTTGTGTATGGCATAAGAAAGTGGTCCAGTTCCATTCTTTTGAATGTAGCTGTCCAATTACCCCCACACCACTTGTTGGAGACTATACCTCTTTCCATTGCCTATTCTTGCCTCCTTTGATGTAGATTAATTGACCATATAATCATAGGTTTATTTCTGGGCTCCGGTCTCTGTTCTATTGATCAATGTATTTGTTTTTTGTGCCAGTACCATACTGTTTTGATTACTACAGCTTGTGGTATATTTGAAATCTGGAATTTGAAATCTAGCTTTTTTTTTTTTCTCAAGATTACTTTGGCCATTTGGGGTCTTCTGTGGTTTCATACCAATTGTAGAATTTTTTATTCTAGCTCTGTGAAAATGTTGTTGCTATTTTGATAAAGATTGCATTGAATCTGTAGATGACTTTGGGTAGTTGTGGACATCTTAACAATATTCTCCCAATTTAGGAGTATGGAATATCTTTCCACTTTGTGTCATCTTCAATCTTTTTCATTAATGCTTTATAGTTTTGGCAGTACAGGTCTTTCACCTTCTTGGTTAAGTTTATTCCTAAGTATTTTATTCTTTTTGGTGAAATTATAAATGAGACTATTTTCTTAACGAAGGATTAGAAAGAGAAATTATTAGTACATATATAAATGCATGGGTTTCTATAAATTGATTTTTGTGTCCTATGACCTTATTGAATTCATTTATCAGTTCTAGTAGACTTTCAATGGCATTTCAGGGTTTTCTATATGTAGTCTCATGTCATTGGCAAATAATGAAGGTTTTACTTCTTCCTTACCAAATTGGATACCTTTTATTTCTCTTTCTTGTGTGATTGCTGTGGCTAGGACTTCCAGTACTATGTTGAATAAAAGTGGTGAGAGTGGACATCCTTGTCTTGTGTTCTGCCATTGAGTATAATGTTAGCTGAGGGTTTTTCATATATGGCTGTTATTATTATTTTGAGGTATGTTCCCTCTAAACTTACTTTCAGGGTTTTTTTTTTTATCATGAATGGATGTTGTACTCTGGCAAATGCTTTTTATGCATCTATTGAAATGATCATATAGTTCTTATTCATTCTTTTGTCCATGTGCTGTATCATGTTGACTGACTTCAGATATTGAACAACACCTGTATCTCATGAATAAATCCCAACTGACCATGGTGAATGATTTTTTTAATGTACTGTTGGATTTGGTTTGCTAATATTTTGTTGAGGATTTTTTAAATCTACATTCCTCAGAAATATTGGCCTATAGTTTTTTTGTTATTGTTTTGTTTTTTGTAGTATCTTTATCTGGTTTTAGTATCAAGTGATGCTGGCCATATAGAATGAATTTGGAGGTTTTCTTTCCTCTTCTGTTTTTGGAATAGTCTGAAAAGAATGAATATTTTTTAAAGATTTTATTTATGTATTTATGAGAGACACAGAGAGAGGCAGAGACATAGACAAAGGGAGAAGCAGGCGCCATGCAGGGAGCCCAATGTGGGACTCGACCCCGGGAACTTCAGGATCATGACCTGAGCTGAAGTCAGATGCTCAACCACTAAGCCACCCAGGCATCCCTGAAAAGAATGAATATTAATTCTCCTTTAAATATTTGGTATAATTCACCTGTGAAGCCATCTGATTCTGACTTTTTGTTTGTTAAGAATTTTTGGACTACTGATTAAACATCATTGCTGTTAATCTATTCAAGTTTTCTATTTCTTCCTGATTCAGTTTAGGAGGTTATGTTTCTAGGAATTTATCTATTTCTTCTAGGTTGTCCACTTCATTGGCATATAATTTTTCATGATATTCTACAATCTTTTGTATTTCTGTGATGTTGGTTGTTGTTACTCCTCTTTTATTTCTGATTTTGAGCCTTTCTCTCTCTTTCTCTCTCATGAATTGGGCTAAAGTTTTATCAATTCTGTTGATTTTTTTTTTAATATTTATTTATTTATTTATTTGAGAGAGCAGGGTGGGAGGGACAGAGGGAGAGGCAGAAAGAGAATCTCAAGCAGACTTCCTCACTGAGCACAGAACCTGACGCAGGGGTCTATCTCATGATCCTGAGATGATGATCGAAACCAAGAGTTGGATGTTCAACTGACTGAGCAACCCAGGCACTTCAGTTCTGTTGATCTTTTCAAAGAACCAACTCCTGGTTTTATTCACCTGTTTTGTTGTTTTTTAATTTATATTTTATTTATTTCTGCTTTAATCTTATTTCCTTCCTTCTACTAGTTTGGGGTTCTGTTTTTTCTTTTTTTTTTTTTTTTTTTTTTTTTTTTTTTTACAGCTCCTTTAGGTGTAAGTTTAATTTGTTTGGAATTTTTCTTGATTCTTGAGGTAGGCCTGTATTGCTATAAACCTCCTGTTAAAATTAATTAATTAATTAATTAATTAATTAATTAAACCTCCCTGTTAGAACCACTTTTGCTGTAACCCAAAGATTTTTGGACCATTGTGTTTTCATTTTCCTATGTCTCTCTGTATTCTTTTCTTTTTGACTTTTTGGTTTACCTATTTACTGTTTAATAGCATATTATTTAACCTTAATGTATTTGTGTTTTTTCTAGACCTTTTCTTCTAGTTGGTTTCTAGTTTCATAGTATTGTGGTCGGAAAAAGATGCATGCTATGACTTCAGTCTTTTTTCTTTTTTTAAGACTTTATTTATTTATTCATGAGAGACACAGAGAGAGAGAGGCAGAGACACAGGCAGAGAGAGAAGCAGGCTCCACGCAGGGAGCCCAATGTGGGACTCGATCCCAGGACCCCAGGATCATGCCCTGGGCCAAAGGCAGGCACTAAACCACTGAGCCACCCAGGGATCCCCTGACTTCAGTCTTTTTTTATTTTTTTATTTTTTATTTTTTTATTTTTTTATTTTATTTATTTATTTTTTTTTTACTTCAGTCTTTTTTTAATGTGTTGAAACTTGTTTTGTGCCCTAACTTCTATTCTGGAGAATGTTCCATGTACATCTGAAAAGAATGTACGTCCTGCAGTTTTAGGATGGAATGTTCTGAATATACCTGTTGGATCCATCTGATCTGATGTATCCTACAAAAGTACTCTTTTTGTCATTGATTTCTACTTGGATGATCTGGGGTGTTAAAAATCCCTTACTGTGCTGTAGGAAGTGACCTGGAGCCACTTTGGAGAACTCCTACAGATGACAGGTTATAGGGGGCTGCTCTACAGGAGAGTATGGGTGCAGGTACATTGTTAGCAAGTTAGGTGGGAGTGTGCTCTGGTTCCCACAGATGTCTGTGTATCCGTGCTGGGGGGCAGAGGAAGGAAATCGTGCCTGCCAGCTCTTTTGTTCTTGGAGAAATCTCCTAAATTTCTCTGCCTCTCCAGCACACATTTTGAGATGAATAAACAAATCTCCTTCCTAAGGAGTGTTTCAAACTGCTGTTTCTATGCTATATCTCAGTGAGGTTGTTATGCTGTCTTTTCAAGGTCAGGTACTCCGTTTCCTATTGCCCTCTTGTTCTCCTAAAGCCAAGGCACTGGTTTTGTTTTTGTTTTTGTTTTTTTGGGTTTTTTTGTTTATTGTTTTTTTAAGTTTCTTGCATTGTGCCTATTGATTGTAAGAATTCTCCAAGTTAAGCCCCTCTGTTTTTCAAAGCCAGATGTCATGGAAATTTGTCTTCCCAGTGTGGGTCGCTGGTGCCTGGCCTGGTCTGCTCCTCTTTCTCCTCTGTGCTTATGGTGTCCCTCCCTCCTGCAGACAGTGGTTCCTGACCATGCCTCTGCCCTTCCCACCATTTTTAAAGTAGCTTCTTCTCTACAATTAGCAGCGGAGAGTCTGTTTTGTCTCAGGGTCATTTTCTGGGCTACTTATACTGATGTGGGTACTAAATAGTTGTATCCGTGAGAGTGGAGCTCAGGATCTTCCTATTCCATCATCTTTTGTCTGATTTAAGGTCTATTTTGTCTGATAGAAGTATTGCTACCCCACCTACTACACTGAATTCTTTTAACAGATACTCCTGTGAACACACATACCTGGGAGTTGAAAACATTAAGCTTTAAAATGTTTAACAAAAAAAAATAATAATAATAATAAAATGTTTAACAAGGGGATCCCTGGGTGGCTCGGCGGTTCAGCACCTGCCTTTAGTCCAGGGCGTGATCCTGGGGTCGTGGGATCAAGTCCCACATCGGGCTCCCTGCATGGAGCCTGCTTCTCCCTCTGCCTGTGCCTCTGCCTCTCTCTCTTTCTGTGTGTCTCTCATGAATAAATAAATATTTTTTAAAAACGTTTAGCAAACTTACATGTTCATAGCAACCGTTACTATGATGTTTAATGACTTGGTTTATTTTCTATAATCTCTTGAAAAGAATCAATTTGATAAATGCTCAATGGCTTTGATAAATGCCAAAACCATATCTAGGTAAGCACCTGAATAATGACAGCCAGTCTTTAGGTAGTGGGCCTGAGTTCCTCAATTGTATAAAATAGTAGGTAGATATCCTTTAAAAAATATATATTTATTTATTTATTTATGAGAGACACGCCCTGGGCCAAAGGCAGGCGCTAAACCGCCGAGCCACCCAGGGATCCCCAGATACCCTATTTTTAATGACCTCCCTTTTGTTTAACTATTCAATCTTTTTTCATTTTTTGGTTTAAAATAGTCACTAAAAATTGAATAGTGTTCTAGAATTTCCTCATACTATGGAAATTTTCACTCCTGGTTTGAAGATAAGATAATGTTCTTGTATCTTTAAAAATATATTGTTTTTTGGGCAGCCCAGGTTGCTCAGTCGTTTAGCGCCTTCTTCCTACCCAGGACCTGATCCTGGGTATTCAGGGTCGAGTCCCATGTCAGGCTCCCTGCAGGGAGCCTGCTTCTCCCTCTGCCTGTGTCTTCTCTCTCCCTCTCTCTCTCTCTTTCCGCTTTCTCTCTGTGTGTGTCTCTCATGAATAAATAAATGAAATCTTTAAATAAGAAATATATCGTTTTTTAACCTTTAAAAATTAAATGTTTTTGTAAAGACCAAATTCTACATATTAAGATATAAAATAAAGCTTACTAACATTTTTCAGGGAATTGACAGCAATGTTATAAATGATCATTATATGGGAAGTATCAGAGAGCTGTTTCAATATTTCAAATATCTATTTCATAAAAATTTCATGGTGTTAGAGTAGGAACAATATAACAAAGCATTCCATGGCCAAATCAATTTAGGAAGTGCTAGATTAATCTGTTAAATAATGTCTTTCTGGGAAGATTCCTTAGTGAGTTTAATATGCTTGTAATCATTATGAAATTGCAGCGATGACTCTCTCAATGTGGCATGTCTGAGCAATTCTGCTTCACCTAATGTGTTTTTGTAAATGTTTTCAAGGACAGGATGACAAATGCATTTCACCTAACATGTTGCCTCAGTCAGTTGTGCCTGGTTGCTCAGAGCTCTGGTGACAGGACTCTAAAGCCCAGTTGAGTTCAACAAAAAAAGATATGCTATTTCTTTAGCCATTAGTCTTCTAGGTATATGGAGAAACTGGTAGCATACTACTATGCGCTTGATATATTTCTTCTAGATATTGAGAATAGTTTTCTCTATCTCATAATTCTTATATAATAGTATAAATTATCTTCTCATACTTACTATGCTGAACTAAGTAATGACTTGTAAATTTCCTTACTTATTTCAAGAAATTCCCTAAGATTTTCAAAAAGTATTTTACTATAAGTCCTAGCCACAGCAATCAGACAAGAAACAGAAAAGTAATTTTTTTAAAAAGGTAATTAAAATGTTACCAAAGATTACATTTAATGTTTACCAAACACTTAAAGAAGAATTAATACCTATTCTTCTGGGCAGCCCGGGTGGCTCAGCGGTTTAGCGCTGCCTTCAACCCAGGGCCTGATCCTGGAGACCCAGGATCGAGTCCCACATTGGGCTCCCTGCATGGAGCCTGCTTCTCCCTCTGCCTGTGTCTCTGCCTCTCTCTCTCTCTCTCTCTCTCTCTCTCTCTGTGTGTCTCGAATGAATGAATAAATAAATAAAAATAATAATACCCATTCTTCTCAAACTATTCCAAAAATAGAAAAGGAAGGAAAGCTTCCAAATTCATTCCTGATACCAAAGTCACATAAAGACACTAAAACAACAACAACAAAAAACCTCAGGCCAATATCTCTGATGAACATAAATATAAAAATCCTCAACAAAATATTAGCACACCACATCCAATAATACATTTTAAAAAATCATTCACCAAGGTCAAATGGCAATCAAAATAGTTCAATATTCACAAATCAATCACATGATATACCTACATCAGTAAGAAAAAGGATAAAAACCATATGACTATCTCAATAGATTCAGTAAGCATTTGACAAAATACAACATCCATTATGATAAAGACTCTTAACAACGTAGGTTTAGAGGGAACATACCTCAACATAATAAAGTCCATAGGTTATGTTGTTTAAGATTTTCCTTGCTTCTTGAGGTAAGCCTGTAGTGCTAGAAACTTCTCTCTTCGAACAGCTTTTGCAGCATCCCAAAGGCTTTGGAACATTGTGTTTTCATTTTCATTTGTTTCCATGTACTTTTTAATTTCTTCTTTTATTTCTTGGTTGGCCCATTCATTGTTTGGTAGCATGTTATTTAACCTCCATGTATTTGTGGTCTTTCCAGATATTTTCCTGTGATTTACCTCTAGTTTCATAGTGTTGTGGTCAGAAAAGATGCATGGTATGATTTTTTTTTTATTTCCTTGAATTTGATAAGGTTTCTTTTGTGCACTATTATGTGAGTAGTCTGAAGAATGTTCCATGTGCACTTGAAAAGAATGTGTATTCTGCTATTTTAGGATGGAATGCTGTGACTATATCTGTTAGATCCATCTGTCCCAGTGTGTCATTCAAAGCCATTGTCTTCCTTGTTGATTTTTTTTCTGTTTAGATGATGCTGATGTAATTGGGGTATTAAAGTCCCCTACTATTTTTGTATTGTTATTGATTAGTTCATTGTTTGTTATTAACTATTTCATGTATTTGTGTGCTCTCATGTTGCATGCACAAATATTTACAATTGTTATATCTTCTTGTTGGATTCTCCTCTTTATTATTATATAGTGTCCTTCTTTGTCTCTTGTTACAGTCTTTGTTTCAAAGTCCACTTTGTCTGATATAAGTATTGCTACTCTAGCTGTCTTTTAACAGTCATTCGCATGATTAATGTTTCTCCATTCTCTCACCTTCAATCTTCATGTACCTTTAGTGCTAAAATGAATCTCTTGTAGACAACATATAAGTGAGTTGACTTAGCAGGCTTTTAAAGTTCCAGATTCCTAGTAACATTGGTTTTATAAACTCCTAGATTTCAGCCCCTCTGATTTTTAAAGCCAAAAATTATAGGGATTAGTCTTCCCTGTGTGAGCTCCTTGGTGTGAGGGCCCATTTCTCTGCTCTCTCCACACAAACGCAGCTCCCTCTGACTTTCCAAATCTTTCAGATGCAGTTTCTTCTCTATATTTAGTTGTGGAGTTTGTTCTGCCAATACTTAGATCGCTCCTGGTTTGTTGACTGGGATATGGATGATATCTAGTTGAAAACATGGGGTTAAAAAATTTTTTTTTTTTTTTTAAGAAAACATGGGGTATGATGAGCTCAGAGTCTTCCTATCCTGCCATCTTTCCAAGCTCCCCTGGAACACTTTCTTACATCATACTCAAAGATAAATTCAAAGTAGATTAAAGACCTATATGTGAGACCTGAAAACATAAAAATCCTGAAAGAACACAGGCAATAATTTGTCTGCCATTGGCCTTAGCAACATTTTCTAGATATGTCTCCTAAGGCAAGGGAAACAAAAACAAAATTAAACTATTGGGACCACATCAAAATTAAAAGTTTCTGCACAGCAAAGGAAACCATCAACAAAACTAAAAGACAACCTACTAAGTGGAAGAAGATATTTGCAAATGATATATCCAATAAGGAATTAATATCCAAAAATACATAAAGAACTTATTCACCTCAACACCAAAAAAAAAAAAAAAAAACAATCCAATCCAATTAAAAAATGGACAGAAGACATGTATAGGTATTTCTCTAACAAAGATATACAGATGGCCAACAGACACATGGAAAGATGCTCATCATCACTAATTAGGAAAAAGCAAGTCAAAACCATAACAAAATATCAGAATGGCTAAAATCTAAAACACAAGAAACAACAAATGTTGTTGATGTGGAGAAAAAGGAACCATTGTGCACTGTTGGTGGGAATGCAAGCTAGTGCAGTCACCGTGGAAAACAGAATAGAGGTTCCTCAAAATATTAAAAATGGCATTACCATATGATCCATTCATTCCTCTACTAAGAGTTTACCCAAAGAATATGAAAACATTAATTCAAAAAGATATATGCATCCCTCCCTATGTTATTACAACATTATTTAGAATAGCTAAGATATTGAAGCAACCCAAGTGTTCATCGATGGATGAATGGATGAAGAAGGTGTGGTGTATATATACACGATGGATATTATTCAGCCATAAAAAAGAATGAAATCTTGCCGCTTATAACAACATGGATGGGTCTAGAGGGTGTAACGCTAGGTGAAATAAATCATAGAAAGACAAATACCATATGATTCACTTGTAAGTGGAACTCAAAAAACAAAACAAATGAAGAGGGGGAAAATGTAAAAAAAAACACTCTTAAGAGAACAAACTAGTGGTTACCAGAGGGTAGGTGGGTGAGGGGATGGATAAAATAGGTGGAGAGGATTAAGAGTAAACTTACCTTGATGATAAGATAATGAATAATATATAGAATTGATGAATCACTATACGGTACACCTGAAACTAGTATAACACAGTATGTTAATTATACTGGAATGAATGAATGAGGTGCAAAAGAATTAAATAGACATTTCTCCAAAGAAGGTATACAAATGCCAACAAGTATCTGAAAAGATGGCTATCATCATTGGATAACAACTAGAAAAATGTAAATATCACAATGAGATTCCACCTTACACCTATCAGGATCACCACTATTTAAAAAATATACAAAACAGTGAGAATGTGGAAAAATCAGAACATTTGTGTATTGGTGGTAGGAATATAAGATGGTGCAGCCACTAGGGAAATAGTATGGTGTTCCTCAAAGAATTAAACGTAGACTTACCTGGGTACCTGACTGGCTCAGTGGGTTACGCACCTGTCTTTGGCTCAGGTCATGATCTCAGGATCCTGGGATGGAGCCTCAAGTCAGGCTCCCTGCTCAGGAGGAGTCTGCTTCTCCTTCTCTCTCTCAAAATCTTAAAAAAAAAAAATAGTTACTATATGATCCAACAATCCTACTTCTGTGTATAGATACAAAAGAATTAAAAGCAAGAGCTTGAAAACCTATTTGTATACCCACGCTCATACCAGCATTATTTACAATAGTCAACAGTAGGATGAATAAAGATGTGGTACATATTCACATTGATAGATAAATGAATAGAGAGGATGTGGTGTATATATATATATATAAAGTGGAACATTATTTAGCCTTAAAAGGAAAGAAATCCTGTCTATGCTACAACATGGATAAAAGTTGAGGAGATTTTACTAAGTGAAAAAAAGCCAGTCATGAAAAGAAAGTGAATGATTCCACTTAGATGAGATCTCTAGAACCATCGGCTTATAAAGATAGAGTAGAGCTGTGGTTGCCAGGGGCTAGGAGGAAAGGAATTTAGGGAGTTATTGTTTAGTGGGTATAGAGTTTGAGTTTCGATTTTGCAAAATGTAAAAGTTCTAGAGATCTGTTGTACAATGAGAATATAGTTAACATTACTGTACTGCATGCTTCACATAAAAATAGTTAAGTGAGTGATTTCTTATAATTAAACAGATTGTTGTGGGGGCACCTGGGTGGCTCAGCCAGTTAAGCATCCAACTCTAGAGTTTGACTTAAGTCATGATCTCAGGTTCATGAGATCGAGCCCCACTTCGAGCTCATGGTCAGCATGATCTGATGGCAATTCTCTCCCTCTCCCTTTGCCCTTCCCCCCAACTCATGCTCTCTCTCTCTCTCTCTTTCTCTCTAAAATAAGTAAAGTCTTTCCAAAAAGAGAGAGAAAGATTGTTTATTAAATTAAGGATGGTGAGGGAAAGGCAGGCTCTGAAAGTCCCACGACAAATCAAAGCCACCATACAAGGCTAAGAGCACCAGTCTTGGCTTCATGGGCCTGGATTTCCACAAGCTGGACAACACTGTCAAGTTACCTAACTCTCTGGGCTTCAGGTTAATCATGTGTAAAATGAGGTTATACCAGCATTTATCTTCACTGTTGTTAGGCAGCTTAAGTTAATACATGTAGAAGGTTTAGGAACTTGCCTTGCCATTGTAACAATTTAATAAAGGCTAGATGTTATTCTCCTAGAGCACCAACAACTCAAGAAAATACAGACTGTAGTATCAGATGGGTTGTCCCAAGAATAAATGTATTCTAGGAACGCCTGGATGGCTCAGTGGTTGAGTGTCTGCCTTTGGCTCAGGTCATGATCCCGTGGTCCCGGGGTTGAGTCTCATATCAGGCTCCCTGTATGGAGCCTGCTTCTCCCTCTGCCTATGTCTCTGCCTCTCTCTCTCTGTGTCTCTCATTAATAAATAAAATCTTAAAAAAAAAAAAGAATAAATGTATTCTATATCGATGTATTCTATACATAATGCAAATATAGAAGATTGCTAAACCCATCCAACCATTTCTGAAATGGAATTCATGGGCTTAAGTGATTGATGTGCAGCCTGATAAAACTTAGAGGAAATGTTACAGTCAGAAGATACCACAATTTTCACTATTTGATAAATATATTAAGAAATGTTCTATTTTAAAAACTCAGGGGCTGGGGAAAGGTGTAGGAAAAGTAAAATATCCTTGTATTCTTTGGGGTTCTGTGACTTGGGCCTAAGAATTAAATTGATGTAAGAAGATTAACAGGAGAAAGGCATACAAATTTAATATTTTTATGTTTGTGGAAATCTTTGGAAGGAAAACGATGAACTAAAGAAGGTTTTTAGGGCCTAAAGCCTATGTATCATTTTACACAAAGAACAATAAATTGGGGAGTATATGTCAAAATACGATTAAATGGGCTAGAGGTAATAAATGTTAGAACAGTGGCTAGTTAATATATGGGAGAATTAATGGAAATTAATTTAGAAAAAATAAATTAATTTAGTAGGTTTGTTTATGGAAATCCATTTCACCATTGACTCCCAATCTCTGCTGATAAGAACATTCTTCTCTTTCTTGTATAGGGAGGGTAAGTTTCTCCTGGGGAAATATTGTGTCCTGCTTTTAGGTAGAGAGGTAGGAGGGGCAGAGAGCCTTTTCTACATTTGCCATTTCTCGAGTGCCTTCAGCTCAAAATAATCCATATGCTAAAGTGGCATATTTGGGGGTGGCATGTTCTGAAACCCTTCAGAAGAAATGGTGAGACACTATCAAATAATGGAAAGATCCATATCAAACTCTGTTATTTAATTAATTTAAGCAGTTTGATACCGGTGAAAGGACAGCCAGGTTAATAGGTCAGAAGCACCCTCCCTATGCATACAGCACCACTACCACCCTCCCCCACCCCACCCCAACTTCCTTTCCAAACAGGTCCCAGAATATGTAAGAACATAACAGTTGGTGAAGGTAACATTGCAGATCAGCGAGAAAAGTCATTGAATGTTCCTGGGGCAAATGGCTAATGTTTGAGAAAGAAAAATTAAAAAGAAAAGAAAAAAGAAAAATTAAACTTCTGTATCTCATTAAAGCTCAAACTTCAGCTGGATCAAAGACTTGAGTGTAAAACTATGAAAGCACAGGACCCCTAGAAGGAAATGTAGGTGAGTATTTATCAGATCTTGGGGTGAAATTTTTCCTTCCAAGTATAAAAGCAAACAAAATTAAAGACTGATCTATTTAATCACGCAAAAACAAGTCTGAGAGGACACTGTATACAAACTTTCTGTATGGCAGTTGGGCAATTTGGATCTACAATCACACTTCAAGAAATTCATTCTAACAAAATAGCAAACATATTTGTGTCAAAGATGTTATCTGATGTACTACTTATAATAGTAAAACTTTCCAATTACCCTATATGGCCTAATTAGGGGAATATTTAAGTTGTTGGCCCTCTGGGGTGCCTGGGTGACTCAGTTGAACCCTGGACCACTCTTGATTTTGGCTCAGGTCATGATCTAGTGTGGTGAGATGGAGCCCCCAGTCCAGGTGAGATGGAACCTGCTTAAGATTCTCTCTCTCCCTCTCCCTATGCCTTCCCTCACTTGCTCTCACACTTTCTCCTGTTTTTTTTTTTTTTGTTTTTTTTTTAATAGCAAAAGAAATTGTTGGCTCTCTGTCCTATACCCACTGGGCAAATCAAGAAGGAGGCAATCAAAGAATACTTAAAAATATAACTATAAATAATAGGTTAAAAGAATGTTGTAGATTGTTGCTCTGCATAAGAATTACAAGAGTTAGCTAACAAGGGACACCTGGGTGGGTCAGCGATTGAGCATCTGCCTTTGGCTCACGGCCTGATCCTGGATTCCCAGGATCAAGTCCTGCCTCCGGCTCCTTTCATAGAGCCTGCTTCTCCTCCCTCTGCCTGTGTCTCTGCCTCTCTTTCTGTGTCTCTCATGAATAAATAAATAAAATCTTTAAAACAAAAAGAGTTAGCTAACAAGTATTAGTGTGAATTAGACTTTTTTATGCTTTTAAATACTAAATGACTTTCAACCAATATACATACATTGATTTCATACCAAAAAAAATGAGAATAATAGAATCCTACTGCTTACACAATTTTTACTTTAAAAATCCTCAGGATTTAAAGGCCTAAAAGAAATAAATAGATTACAAAGTTGTGGATTTTTACTAGATGGTGAAATTTTAAGTGCTTTTCATTTTATTCTTAGCACTTTCCTGTATTCTTGAATTTTTAACAGTGAATACGAAGTTCTTTAATAACCAGAAATACTAATTTAAATTAGGTTACTAATGTTAATACAAAGAAATAGAATAGTGTTCTACTGTGAATAATATGAATTTGATTATTTTACATGTAAATCTGATGTGTCTGTTTCCATGCCCCAAGAATGAATATTTCAGGCATTATAACTTTTTCTTGACTTTTAGTAATTCAAATGGAACAGTATAGGCTTCCAAATGATTTAACAATCAGCTAATTATGTGCTATTGGTCTAGATGTCCATTCTGATAGATGGAAAGCCTTTTGGGTTGTTACTCTCTCAACCAAGTATTAAATGAAATTTTTTTATTGAGTCAACTGACTTAACATTAGATTAGTTTCAGGTGCACAATATAATGATTTGATATGTTCATATATTTTGAAATAATCATATCAGTCTAACATTCATCACCATACATAGTTACATTTTTTTTTATAATAGGAACTTTTAAGATCTCCCTTAGCAACTTCGAAATATACAATCCAGTAATATTAACTATAGTCACCATGCTGTACATTGCATCCCCAGGATGTATTATTTATTTTATAGCTGGAAGTGTGAGCTTTTTGACCACCTTTACCATTTCACCCACTCCCCAACCCTGCCTCTGGCAATCATCAATCTGTGCTCTGCATCTATGAGCTTGATTTTGTTGTTTTGTTTGTTTCTACATATCAATGAGATCATACAGTATTTGTCTTCAGTTTATTTCACTTAGCGTGATGCCCCCAAGGTACATCCATGTTGTCACAAATGGCAAGATTTCCTTCTTTTTAGGGCTGAATAATTGGTGTGTGTGTGCATGTGTGTGTGTGTGTGTGTGTGTGTGTATACATATACCACATTTTCTCTAACCATTCATCCATTGATGGACACTTAGGTTATTTCCATGGCTTGGCTATTGTAAATAATGCTTCAGTGAGCATCATGGTGCAGATATCTATTTACTGTTTTCATTTTCTTACATTATTATTCAAGTGTGGAATTGTTGACTCATATTTTTTAAACTATTTTTATTGAAGTATAGTTGACATACCATGTTTCAGGTGTACAACATAGTGATTCGACAATTCTATACATTATGCAATGATCACCATGGTGAGCATAGTGCCATCTGTCACCATACAAAGTTAATTATAATATCATTGATTATATTTCCTATGCCATACTTTTCATCCTTATCACTTATTTATAACCAGAAGTTTGTACCTCTTTTTTCCCCTTCACCTATTTTATCCATACCCTCCCCCTTCCCCTTTAACAACTACCAGTTTGTTCTCTGTATTTGTGAGTCTATGTTTTATTTTTTTTATATTCCACATATACTGAAACAATTTGGTATTTATATTTTTCTTTCTGACATATTTCACTTAGCACATTACCCTCTAGGTCCATCCATATCACAAAGGCAAGATTTCAATTTTTATGACTGCAAGTATTCCAGTGTGTGTGTGTGTGTATCACATCTTTATCCATTCATCTATCAATGGACACATAAGTTGCTTCAATACCATAGCTATTGCAATGCTACAATAAGCATAAGAGTGATCTATCTTTTCAAATTAATGTTTTTATTTTCTTCAGGTCAATACCCAGCAGTGGAATTACTAGATCTATTTTTAATTTTCTAAAGAACTTCCATACTGTTTTCCATAGTGGCTGTATCAATTTGCATTCCCACCAACAGTGCACAAGCATTCCCTTTTCTCCACATCCTTATCAACTTTTGTTTCCTTGTGTTTATTTTAACCCTTATGACAGGTGTTAGCAGATATCTTCTTGTGGTTTTGACTTGCATTTCCCTATTGATTAGTGACCTTGAATATATTTTCTTGTATGTGTTGGCCACCTGTATCTTCTCTGGAAAAATGTCTTCAGATATGCTGCCCATTTTTAAATTGGATTGCTTGTGAGGGTCTTTTTGCTATTAAATTATAGGTGTTCCTCATATATTTTAGATAGAAACCTCTTACCAGATATGATTTGCAAATACTCTCTCCCATTCAGTAGGTTTTCTTATTTTGTTGATGGTTTCCCTTGCTGTGCAGAAGCTTTTCAGAGCGATATATATTATGTTCAAATCTGTAGTCCACTTAAAATCCATTTTTGTGAGTAGTGTAAGACAGGATCCAATTTCATTCTTTTGCATATGGCTGTCCAGTTTTTTCAATACCACTTATTTAAGGGACTGTCCTTTCCCCTTCATATATTCTTGGTTCCTTTGTCATTAATTAATTGACTATATGTCCATGGATTTATGTCTGGGCTCTCTATTCTGTTTTATTAATCTCTGTTTTTATGCCAATACCCCCTACTGCTTTGATTACTATAGCTTTGTGATACAGTTTGAAATTGGGATGCATAATACCTCCAGCTTTATTATCCTTTCTCAAGATTGCTTAGCTATTCAGGGTCCTTTGTGGTTCCATACAAATTTTAGAATTGTTTTTTCTATTTTGGGGGGTGGGAAAATGCCATTGGAATTTTAGTAGGGGTTGTATTGAATCTATAATTGAATTGCTTTGGCAGTATGGACATTTTAACAATATTCTTCTAATTCCTATACATGGTATATTTTTCCATTTATTCGTGTCTTCAGTTTCTTTCACACTGTCTTACAATTTTCAGTGTGTAAGTCTCACTTCCTTGGTTAAGTTTATTTCTAGGTATTTTATTCTTTTTGGTGCAATTACAGATGAAATTATTTTAAACTGTCTTTCTGATAGTTCATTGTTAGTATATAAAAATGCAACTGATTTCTGTGTAATGATTCTGTATCCTGCAACTTTACTGAATTTATTAGTTCCAAAAGTTTTGTGTATATGCGAATGTGGAATCTTTACAGATTTCTCTATATGTCATCTGCAAGCAAAGACAACTTTATTTCTTCCTTTCCAATTTTGATGAGTTTTATTTCTTTTTCTTGCCTATTTGCTCTGGGCTAGGACTTCCAATACTATGTGGAGTATAATTGGTAAGAGTAGGTACCTTGTCTTCTTCCTGACCCTAAAAGAAAAGCTTTCAGCTTTTGATCATTGAGTATAATGGCAATGTGGGCCCATCATATATAGTCTTTATTATGTTGAGGTATGTTCCTCTATACCCACTTTGTTGAACGTTTTTATTATGAACAGAAATTTAATTCTGTCAAATGCTTTTTCTGCTTAAGATGATCGTATGATTTTTATCCTTCATTTTGTTACTGTGGGAAGATACGTTGATTTGTGGATATTGAAATAAATCCCACTTCATCAGAGTGTATGTTCCTTTTAGTATGTTATTGAATTTAGTTTGCTAATATTTTGTTAAGGATTTTTATATCTATGTTCATGAGGGATATTGGCCCATAATTTCCTTTTCTTGTAGAGTCCTTGTCTGGTGTTAGTATCCAGGTAATGCTGACCCCCTAAAAAAAAGTTTGGAAGTGTTCCCTCCTTTTCTATTTTTTGGAAGAGTTTGAGAAGAATTGGTATTAATTCTTCTTTAAATGTTTGGTAGAATTGACCAGTGAAGTCATCTGTTCCTGGACATTTTTTTTTTGAAGGTTTTGATTACCAATTCATATCACCTTACTAGTAATCATTCTATCCATATTTTCCCTTTCTTCTTGATTCAGTCTTGATAGGTTGTAAGTTACTAAAAACTTTATTCATTTCTTCCATATTGTTCAATTTGTAGGCATATAATTGTTCATAACAGTCACATAATCCTTTGTATTTCTGTGGTATCGGTTGTAATATCCCCTCTTTCATTTTGGATTTTGAGTCCTTTGTTTTTATTTGGTGAATCTAGCCAAGTGTACATCTATTTTGTTCATCTTTCTGAAAAACCAACTCCTATTTTCACTGATATTTTCTATCATCTATTTTTTTCTATGTATTTTGATACATTCATCTCTTGGGTTGAACACTTGGGTTGCTTCAATATCTTGGCTATACTAAATAAGGCTGAAGTAAACATAGGGATGCATATATCTTTTTGAATTAGTGTTTTTGTGTTTTTTGGGTAAATATCCAGTAGTGAAATGACTAGATCATATGGTGATTCTATTTTTAAATTTTTTTTAAAGATTTTATTTATCTATTCATGAAAGACAGAGGCGGGGAGGGGCAGAGACTGGTAGAGGGAGAAGCAGGCTCCATGCAGAGAGCCCGACGTGGGACGTGATCCCAGGTCTCCAGGATCACACCGTGGGCGGCGGCGCTAAACCGCTGGGCCACCGGGGCTGCCTTATTTTCAATTTTTTGAGGAACCTCCATAATGTTTTGCACAAGTTTGCACTCCTACCAACAGTGCATGAGGGTTCCTTTATCTCCCCATCATCACCAATACCTGTTGTTTCTTGTGTTGCAGATTTAGCCATTCTGACAGATGTGAGGTAATATTCTCATTGTGGTTTTGATTTGAGTTTCCCTGATGGTAAGTGATAATGAACATTTTTTCATGTGTCTATTGGCCATTTGGATGTCTTCTTTGGAGAAATATCTGTTCACATCTTCTTCCCATTTTTTTAAATGGATTATTTGGTTTTCTGCTGTTGTGTAAGCTCTTTATATATTTTTTGGATATTAACCCCATATCAGATATATCATTTGCGAATCTCTTCCTCCATTCTGTAGATTATCTTTTTGTTTTCTTGATTGTTTCCTTTGCTGTGCAAAAGCTTTCAATTTTGATGTAGCCCCTATAGTTTATTTCTGCTTTTGTTTTCCTAGCCTTGGGAGACATATCTACAAAAATATTGCTACTGAGGATGTCAGAGAAATGACTGACGGTGTTCTTTTCTTGGAGTTTTATACTCTCAGGTCCCACATTGTTATCTTTAATTCTTTTTTATTTGTGTATGCTGTGAGAAAGCAGTCCAATTTCATTCTTTCACATTTAGCTGTCCAGTTTTCCCAACATCATTTCTTGAAGCGATTATCTCTTTTCCATTGCCTATTTTTGCCTCCTTTGTAGTAGATCAATTGACCATGTAATCATGGATTTATTTCTGGGCTCTCTAGTCTGTTCCATTGATCTATGTGCCTATTATTTTTCTGCTAGGACCATACTATTTTGATTACTACAGCTTTGTAGTATAACCTGAAATTTTAGATTGAGATACCTCCAGTTTTGTTCTTTTCAAGACTGCTTTGGCTGTTTGGGGTCTTTTGTGGTTCCATACAAATTTTAGTATTACTTGTTCTAGTTATGTGGAAAAAATTCTATTGGTATTTTGATATGGCTTTCATTAAATGTATTATAGACTGCTTTGAGTAGTATAGACATTTTAACAATATTTGTTCTCCAAGTCCATGATAATTTCTTTCTGCTACTTCATTATTAGTGTATAGAAATGCAATGAATTTCTGTATATTGATTTTTAAATCCTACAACCTTACTGAATTCTTTTAACAGTTCTAGTAGTTTTTTTGTGGAATCTTCAGGGTTGTCTATATAGTCTCATGTCATCTGCAAATAGTAACAATTTTACTTCTTCCTTACCAATTTCGATGTCCTTTATTTTCTTTCCTGTGTGATTGCTGTGGCTAGGACTTTCAATACTATGTTGAATAAAAGTAGGGAAAGTGGGCATTCTTGTCTTGTTCCTGACCTTAGGGGAAAATTCTCAATTTTTCACCATTGAGTATGATGTTAGCTGTAGGTTTTTCATTATGGGCTTTATTACGTTAAGGTGTGTTCCTTCTAAACCTTTTTGTGGAGGATAAATAGATGTTGTACTTTGTCAACTGCTTTTTCTGCATTTACTAAAATGATCATATGGTTTTTATCTTTTCTCTTACTGATATATCACATTGATTAATTTATGAATATTGAACCACCCTTGTATCCCAGGAATAAATTCCACTTGACAGTGGTGAATGATTTTTTAAATGTATTGTTGAAATCAGTTTGCTAATATTTTGTTGAGGATTTTTGCATCTATGTTCATCAGAGATATTGGCCTGTAGTTCTTTTTTGTAGTGTCTTTATCTGGTTTTGGCATCAGGGTAGTGCTGGCCTCATTGAAAGAATTTAGAAGCCTTCCTTCCTCTTCTAATTTTTGGAATAGTTTCAGAAGGTAAGTATTAACTCTTCTTTAAATATTAGTAGAATTCATCTGTGAAGCCATCTGGTCCTGGACTTTTGTTGGGAGTTTTTTTTATTATTGATTTCATTTCATTGCCAGTAATCAGTCTATTCAAATATTCTATTTCTTCCTGGTTCAGTTTTGGAAGGTTATAGGCTTCTAGGAATCTATCCATTTCTTCTAAGTTGTCCAATTTGTTGGTGTAGTTTTTTATAATATTTTCTTACAATCTTTTTTATCTATGTGGTGTTGGTTATTTCTCCTCTTTCATTTCTGATTTTATTTATTTGAATTCTCTCTACCTCTCTCTCTGTCTCCATCTCTCTCTTTTTTATGAGTCTGACAAAAAGTTTATTAAATTAGTTGATCTTTTCACAGAACCAGCTTCTGGCTTCATTGACCTCTTCTATTAGTTTTTTTGTCTATTTCATTTGTGCTCTAATCTTCATTATTTCCTTCCTTCTGTTAGAGACAATTACTTAGGTTCTAACAGAATGCCTGGAGACCAGCAAGGAGGAAGTCATGGCTTGCTATTGGGAAAGTCAGAGAGGCCTGTCCTGGAAGTACTCCAAACCAGGCAGGCCCAAGATGTTTGACAAAATAGGCTAGAAACCTCTGGCCAAATAAAAAAGAAAAAGCTGGGGATCCCTGGGTGGCTCAGCAGTTTAGCGCCTGCCTTTGGCCCAGGGCGTAATCCTGGAGTCCCAGGATCGAGTCCTGCATCGGGCTCCCTGCATGGAGCCTGCTTCTCCCTCTGCCTGTGTTTCTGCCTCTCTCTGTGTGTGTCTCTCTCTGTGTCTCTCATGGATAAATAAATAAAATCTTAAAAAAAAAAAAAAAAGGAAAAAGCTGAAACCCTACTGTCACCTATAACACCCCTCCCCCAAATAATGAATATTCCTCCCCTTTGTTAACGAGTGTCAATAAAAGACAGAAACCAGGGGGTACCTAGGTGGCTAAGTTGGATAAGTGTCTGACTACCTATCTCAGCTCAGGTCTTAATCTCAGGGATGTTGAGTTAAAAAAAAGTGGGGGGAGAGGGAGGAAGGAAGGAAGGAAGGAAGGAAGGAAGGAAGGAAGGAAGGAAGGAAGGAAGGAAGGAAGGAAGGAAGGAAGGAAGGGGAATAGGAATGAAGAATAGCAAAGGAAGGAAGGAAAAGGAAAGAAGAATAGCAAAGGAAGGAAGGATAGAAAAAATAGAAACCTAAACCCAAGGGCTCACATCTGTCTCACACATCTTGAGTGCACTTTTGCTTTAATAAACCTTCCACTTGTGTCACTCATCCATTATGTTGTGTCTGTCCTTGAATTCTTTCTTGTGACAAGACCAAGAGCCATCAGTGACATCTTTGAGATGAGCTGGGCTGAGGCCTCAGGGCCCTGGGGGGTCTTCTCAGTTTACCTGGCACTATCTTTTGGCAATCACATAGGTAATTGTGTTAAGTGACTTTCATCAGTGAGTCTCCAACTTTTGCCTCCTTTGGACTGGAGAGTCGCTTAGTCACTTCTATTCTCTCTGACTTGTCTGAGAACTGGATGGTTTGGTAGCATTTATGAGAGACTGACTTTCAGCTCTGAAGAATAAAGGGACACTTGCTCTTTCTAGTCAAAAGGCACTCTAGGTGACTAAGAGCTTTATGGAAGTGTCAGAGATTATTTCTCAGGAGGTGCAGCATTCCCATAGGGCTTTCCATCTTGCTGGGAATTAAAACCTAGGCTCATCCACAAACACACATATAAGGACTGACCCTCCAGTGCTCTGAGTCACGTGGTTGTCTTAGACTTCCAGTGGGAAAAACTGAAACCTGTAAGAAAGTGATTCATGGTCATTCAGGGAAGTGATCCTCACAAGCAGCACACTGAGATCCATCACACTCCTCCTTGGGTGACTATTATTCCCAGATGATCTCTATCTCTTCAGAAATCTTTCTTTTGGTCCTTCTCTTATGTATTAAACATCTTGTGCTTATTTCTCTCATCTTTTCTTTCTTTTTTTTAAGATATTATTTATTTATTATTTGAGAGAGAGAGAGAGAGATTGCACACACAAGCAGGGGGAGGGACAAAAGGAGAAGGGGAGAATCTCAAGCAGGCTCCACACCCAGGGCAGAGCTAGACATAGGGCTCAGTCTCACAATCTTGAGATCATGACCTGAGCTGAAATCAAGAGTCAGACATTTAACCAACTGAGCCACCCAGGTGCCCCTTCTCATCTTTTCTGATCAACTACAGACTCACCCTTCTCAGCCCATTTGAGTTCACTAACTCTGACAATCACCAGACATGGGATGGCACAAAGCTGATACCAAGCAGATCAAGTTCACTTAGAAAAGTGGCAGAGACTTGTCCTTGTGTTGTGAAATAAACCTTGCAGATACTCCACATCTCCTGGGTCATGGGACACTTTGATGCCCCATAGCCTCAGCTGGCCCATATACCTACTTCAGCACTCTCCTTTGCTGATGGTGAGACACAGATCTGTGGACTGTCTGCCTCCTAGTACAAAATTCCTGCAACCCCCACTGTTGCGTTCACATGGGTCACTGTAAAATAGGCTATAAGCCATTTTACTCCTTAACAAGGGACCCTGCCCAACAAGATTTTTTCATGGGTTTGCTTATTCACCATTTAACTGAATGTCATTCAATCCAAGCAGTTCAAGGATTCAGAGGAAAATGGGACATAGAAGTTAGTTCAATCTGGACTGGCTATAAAGTAGACAAGATCAAAAAGTTCCCGAGAGTCATATAAATGAAAATCTACAGTGACCTCCATCTGTGGCAACTGTTGTTTGCCACCAATTGTTGAGAGGCCTATCAGAACAAGGGGAATAAAAAAAAAAGAAGAAGAAGAACAAGGGGAATGAGATAGATATTCATAGATCTTGAAATCGTGATGATGTCTACTCCTGAGGATTACTTATTGAACATTGTTTTATCATTCCTAGGGTCTTCAGGAATGCCATCATTCCTGTTACTGTGGGTGCCAGGATGAGGCACAGGCCCTGGGACCAGGGCTAGCCAGTTCATTACATGGCATGCTAGCTACTGCCATGATGACAGGGAGCAAATGGACAGCAGGCTGGGGATGCCAATAGTCCACTCAGCATCAGAACTCTCTGGAAGAGTTCCTAATAAAGGTGCTATTGAGATCCTGGGAGAAATCAGCTCTCCTCAAGATAATAGGATTCCAGGCTTCTATAGAGGCTCTAAGGAGAGGGAACAATAGGAGCCCATGTTTAGTTGCTCCTTTTCTCATTATGGGAGTCAACTCTCCTTGAAGACAATGGGAAAGTCTACTTCCACCCCTCAAATTCTCTCCAAGATGTTTCTTTGAGACATCGGGACCAGCTCCCATTAGAAAGCTTAAAAAGAAACATGCTTATCTTCTTTTGTAACACTGCTTGGCCCCATTGTAAACTAGAAGACAGGGAAGTCTGACTAGAGAATGGTAGTCTTAACTATATAATACCATATTAAAACTTGATTTCTTAAAAAAAAAAAAAATCCCATATTGTCAGGTCTTTATGGCCTTATACCAAAACTCCTAACTGTCCATACTCCTTTAGGAGATCCAAGGACACCACTCTCCTCACCCTCTACCCCTCAATCCACCATCAGCTCCCCAACAGCCTCAGGCAGTTCTACTTCTGTCAATCCACCACTTTACCTGTGTTCTGTTCTGTTCTCCCTTCCTTTGTCTCTCTTGTAAACAGCTTGCTATCAAGATTGTGTGTACATGCTTCCCTCTGTTTTTCCTGAATCTCTTGTCTCTTTGCTTCTTTTGTGTGTCAGATCTGAAATATATCTTGAGAAAACTGGATGAATGCTGCCCAATTCTTGGTGTATGTGGAGGCTTCTCCCTCATTCATTTCCCAGGCTAATGGCTATGATAACTGGAGCCAATTGTCTGTGATTAGTCTACCTATGGACGGGGACTGCTGTCAATGTATTCCCATATCTGTCAAAACTCCTTTTGTTTCAGGGAAGCTTTCTGTCTTCTCAGACCCAGCAATGACTGCCTATTTTCAATATTTGTCAGTGAAAAGAAAATGTGCATCTGTTCATCTGTTCAACCAGACGAACTTTAGGTAAGTCTACCTATGTGCACATTGGGGTTCCTTTTCCTTGCTGTCTGGGCTTTTATCTGCCTTCAGCCTTACTGGCTGCACCTTAGCACCTCTGCCTCTGCCTCCCCCTACTTCTGTTTCTGCATTACCATGGGCGTGGCTTGCATAACCAGCTCCAATATCATCCTCAGTGCCTCTGGCACCATTGGTTCCTGCTTCCCTTACCCTCACTGTTAAGGAGCAAAAAGCATCCCAAAACTATTTTTTTTATTTTTTTTTTATTTATTTATGATAGTCACAGAGAGAGAGAGAGAGAGGCAGAGACATAGGCAGAGGGAGAAGCAGGCTCCATGCACCAGGAGCCCAACGTGGGATTTGATCCTGGGTCTCCAGGATCGCACCCTGGGCCAAAGGCAGGCGCCAAACCGCTGCACCACCCAGGAATCCCCATCCCAAAACTATTGGGCTACCTCCTTATGAAGTTCAAACTGAAGCATCTCCCAAATCAGCATGAAGGAGCCCAAGGACTCCCCTGGACTTAAACCACCGATTCCCCACAGTAGTCCCAAGTAAAATTGACATTGGGAACAAATTGATTGACTTTTTAGTGGATACAAGCATAACATTCAAGGTTGTTGGATTAATTAAGGTTGTTTTTAGACTTATCAATATTAAATATAAAACTTCTATTCTTCCAAGGTTTATTACAGATCAAATAAGCTCATGTTATCATGTTAAGCTCCATTGCAATTTGTCAGCAAAAAGATGACTTAAACTGATGGTTAATTTGTCTGTCTCATAAAAGTTTTCATGGGCAATTTTTTTTAAGATTTTATTTATTTATTCATGAGAGACCGAGAGAGAGGCAGAGACATAGGCAGAGGGAGAAGCAGACTCCTCACAGGGAGCCCAATGTGGGACGCGATCCCAGAACTCTGGGATCACACCCTGAGCCAAAGACAGACGCTCACCGGCTGAGCCAACCAGGTGTCCCTCCTGGGCAATTATTAAGAACAAGTAAATTAAACAGATAAAAAAGTTTAGCTAAAACTTTTAAATATCTTTCAAAATATTTGCTAACCTAAAATATTCAAGTTTTGCTAAATTAAATGATAAATTGGGTTAAATTCATTGGCTAAGACTTTTCCAAATAAGAATACTAAAGCATTGATTACTGAATGTAGGTTTTTCTGATTTGGGCTTCTTCTTGCAGAGAAACTGAGGATACCTGGGTCTCTTAATAAATATGTATTATGCTTTATTAAAGTTGTATTGTGAAAAGAAACACGTTTCTAGAAGTTGTGAAATATTTTCATAAATTTCTGATCTAAATAATTCCGCTATAACAGACAGTTCACAGTTACTAGTTTTCACTGGAGGCTAAGTTTTTAAAAGTAAAATTCTTCTAAACGTAATTGAGAGTGATGGAAATGATAAGGGAAGCAACTCTGTATGTAGGAAGTAGGAGATGGGTAAGAAAGGGGTAAGGGATGCAAATAGATTTTTGTTGAGGTAAAAGAAAGTAATTTTGTCCTAAAATGAGAGACAGAAGGCTTAGGACAAAATCTGAAGGAAAAAGAGCTGTAGAAGGTTTATAAATGGAAAACTCTGGGGGAAAAAATTTTATATGTGATCAGGACTAAGATTGGAATGGATAAGTTTTTATAAATATACAGGTATAACATTGAAATTCTGTTTTACTTTCTGTTAAAAATACAAAGTTATCTCGAATTGGTAGTCTGTTTTCGATAAGAAATTATAAACAAGTGTGTGTTTTTTTTCTTTGCCCAGAAAACCAAAGTTTGTTTTTTTGTATTTATCAGGTCTTTGATTACTTAAGAGAATTGAAACTTCTTAGTATTAAAGGAGTCAAGTGTTGCTAACAACTATATAGCCTTCTGTAGAGTCCCTTATGGCCAGCTTGGTTCAGTTAGATAATTAAATATGAAGTTTTGTAATGATCTGTAATCCTATTTAGGCATGTAAAAACTTTCTGAGGTTTTTAACAAATTTCCCAAGATTTGAGTTCTAAATGAGGTCATTTTGACAAATTAAACTCATTTATTTGATACGTTATGTAGGAAGCATTATCCAAAAAAGATGGTTAACCTTTTTAGGTTATATTATAAGAGTACATGTTATAACTGTTCCAGAAAATACATTAAATTCCTTAAGTTTTAATATATCCTGGCATAAGATCATCACTTGACATTCTAATTATTAAAATGTTATATGACAGGATGCCTGGGTGGCTCAGTGGTTGAGCACCTGCCTTCGGCTCGGGGTGTGGTCCCAGGGTCCTGGGATCGAGTCCCGCATCAGGCTCCCTGGAGGGAGCCTGCTTCTCCCTCTGCCTCTGCCTCTGTGTCTCTCATGAATAAATAAGTAAAATCTTTTAAAAGTAAAATTAAAATGTCATATGTCACAGAAGTAACTAGATTTCTTTGTCAACTGTATTATAATGAACTCATCAGATTTTTAACTGTGTTCATTTTTGAGTCTTTTGTCATTTATAGTTATTGTTTTGACGCTCTTGCAGAATGTTTCTCATCTTCAAGGAGATCCATGGAAAGGACATTTGACAAATACAGATTTCTCATATCCTTAAGATCATAAAACTAAACTAGTTAAGAACTTCTGGAACTAATGGAAAAGTTGCATTCAAGCAGAACAAGACTAGTAACGTGGGGACGAATGAATTGAGGAAGATGATTATGGTTTTTATGACTCCAGTTTAAAACATTGCTGGTTCTCTAATGTTTGCTCTTACAGATTTAAGGAAACTTCTTCTCTTAAGAAGAAGATAAATATGATAAAATATAAAATATACCTTTGTGAACAAACTGAAACATTTAAATTTACTCTGTCAAAACCGTCCAGAATTCAGGAACTGTCAGTGAGTATTCTTTCTTTCATGGCAACTGCGGTTGTTTGCATAAGTTCAATAAGAATCTGTTCTCCTTGAAACTGGAGACCAGGGTGGCTGGGTGGCCCAGCAGTTTAGCGCCAACTTCAGCCCAGGGCCTGATCCTGGAGACCCAGGATCGAGTCCCGCATCAGGCTCCCTGCATGGAGCCTGCTTCTCCCTCTGCCTGTGTCTCTGCCTCTCTCTCTCTGTGTCTCATGAATAAATAAATCTTTAACAAATCTTTGGGGGAAAAAAAAAGAAACTGGAGACCATTGGAAACATTGGTTACATTATTTTTTTTTTAATTTTATTTATTTATGATAGGCACACAGAGAGAGAGAGAGAGAGAGGCAGAGACATAGGCAGAGGGAGAAGCAGGCTCCATGCACCGGGAGCCTGACGTGGGATTCGATCCCGGGTCTCCAGGATCGTGCCCTGGGCCAAAGGCAGGCGCTAAACCGCTGCGCCACCCAGGGATCCCCCATTGGTTACATTATTAAGGCTTTGACTGCAATGTCCTGTTTGAGAGAGACACGCATGGGCTCAGATATGACAACACAGCTTTAAGGAATTAAGTTTGACTTGATGGAGTCAATAAAGCCCCTTGGAAATGTTGGCCAGATGCCTTGCTTTCAGAGTTCCCAGCAGCCTTACCAGGTGAGTAAACAATGTCACTTCCTGTCAGGTGCCAAGTTCCTTCCCAGGTATTTGGCGGGACCTTGAGAAGACTTCCCCCAAATCTACAGGTATTGCAGGCTTATCTGATGCCAAGTATTTGGCTGGGCTTCTGGCCTTAAGAGGTTGTTACAAGTTCAATCTGAAATTCCTTAGAGAAGTTCCAGCAAAGCAGATTAAAAGAAAACTTAAATGATCCATCACTATTCTTGCTGAGCTTATGTAAATAATTAGGTCAGGTTTGTTAAAACTGGACTTGTTTTACAAACAAATGAGTCTTGATTCGGCTGTCTCTAAAATGAGGGTCATTTTAGAGAAAGATTATGTTTCAATAACACGTTTTTGTGGATGTTAGATTCGAGTTCTAATGGTCTTAGAGGTTTATTGTTTGCCTATAAAAGTGGGCTGGATCCTGAATTGTTCTGGTTTCCCTGAATATCTGGTGGGGACTCTCCAAACTTTTCCAATTTTCTTTCATTGCCCTGACTTGGAATCATTGAGAACCAAACCTTCCCTTTTTTCCCAAAGCCCTGCAAACTGAAGCTGGACAGTCTGAGGTCAGTTTCAGAGAAATTGCCACAAAACTCATGCATAGACCATCTTAGTTCCTGTTGTCTATGGATCACTCAAAAGGATCAGGGCAGCCCAGGTGGCTCAGCGGTTTAGCGCCACCTTCAGCCCAGGGCATGATCCTGGAGCCCCGGGATCGAGTCCCACATCAGGCTCCCTGCATGGAGCCTGCTTCTCCCTCTGCCTGTGTCTCTGCCTCTCTCTGTCTCTGTGTCTCTCATGAATAAATAAAATATTTAAAAAAAAGGATCATCAGGGGCATTTGAACTACTAAGTAAAAGGACCCATCAGATTTCCATTGTTCGCTCTCCCTCCCACCTCCCCAGTTTGAGGATGCTTCAAGCCTGACATCTAGAAATCTCACTGGCAGCACTTAGAACTCAGATATTAGGTTTGCTCTAACCATTAACCTATGTTTTTCTTTTGTTTCCATAGACGTGCCTCTTATTAATCGATTGCATGCTAAACCAAACAGTCTCTGTGATGGCTAACACCACCCGCTGCACCTGTATTAACTCCTCCTGAGAAGAATCCATATAGATAAAACCACTTGGCTACAGGAGGCCCTTGACTCCATTCCTACAGAAATCAGACTCCACAAGAGCTAACACATCGTGCTGTGTATGGATCTGTTCATCCACAGAAGTTAAAGCCTCCAGTCCAGTAAATCTCCAGATGGTGACCCATAACAACCCCCAAAGATGCCCCAAAACAAATGACTATCAACACCCACCAAACCAAGCCATGACTTCTCTGCCCCACCATCCATTCAGATTTCCTAAAACTTAGATAGCAAGGACTTCTGGAGCCCTGGGGCAGGGTCAATGTCCCATGCCAGCATGAAGTAGTTACAGAAGATGGATCATCACCCATTTTCCCATAAAAGATTTTAAGGGCCCAGAGTCCTTGAGGGGGTGAATGTTAGAGACAGTTAGTTAGGGTCTAACAAAATACTGGAGGCCAGCAAAGAGGAAGTCAGGGCCAACTCTCAGGAAAGCCAGAGGCTTCCTGGCAGCACTCAACAAAGCCACAAGCAGCCGGGTTGGCTAAATTCTGAATCAACACACTATGAGCAGCAAAGCTGAGGGAATAGAGTGGAGAAACAGGGTAGCTAGGGGGAATTAAAAATAAGTGCTGTGAAGTCCGGTGATGCTGGCAAGGATTTTTTTTTTCTTTCTTTTTTTTTTTTTTTTTTGTGTGTGTGTAAGAACAGGGACGCCTGGGTGGCTCAGTGGTTGAGCATCTGCCTTCAGCTCAGGGTGTGATCCTGGAGTCCCGGGATCAAGTCTCACATCGGGCTCCCCAAGGAGCCTGATTCTCCCCCTGCCTATGTCTCTGCCTCTGTCTCTCATGAATAAATAAATAAAATCTTTTAATAATACGTAAAAATTGAAAAATAATTAAATAATAAAAATGTAGGGATACATGAGACATCAGTGATACATTGTGCCCAAAAGACACTACCCAAAAAACAAAAACCATAAGCCCGTACACTTATTATTTCAGGGGACACAGCACAATAGCAAGGTTACTTGTATCATTTGCCTTGAATCAAGAGCTACACCGCACTCATCACTGCCTACCACACCCGTATGTTGCCTCTGAAGACCATGAGGGAGTCCAGATGCCCTTTGGGGGTTTTGAGCAAAACTACACTCTATAGAGGAATATTCTACAGAGGGTAATGACAAAGGTCTATCTCCGTGTTCACTGAGGTGTGTGCTGGTGCTCCAGGGGGCCTGCTGGGTAGCCGTCCTTGGGACTAAGAGGCCGATGATGACCTGTTAGACCTAACATACTCCTGAATCCCTGTGAGAGACTCTTATCACTGAAGGTAACCAGGTAGGTCTTTTATAATCCTAAAAAAACCACTTTGCACCCCGAAAACTGGACTTCTGCTTCAGAAATCCCCACCAAGGCCAGGACAGGAGGAGGCTGGTTTTGGCCTCCCATTGAATCTGTTAGAGCTAATATAGTCTTGCCCCTTCCTGATACACAGGTGGTGGCACAAGCTCTAATTAAAGGTTAGTTGTCGGGGCAGCCCGGGTGGCTCTGCGGTTTAGCACCGGCTTCAGCCCAGGGTGTGATCCTGGAGACCCAGGATCGAGTCCCACATCGGGCTCCCTGCATGGAGCCTGCTTCTCCCTCTCTGTGGGTCTGTGTGTGTGTGTGTGTGTGTATGTGTGTCTGACATGAATAAATAAAATCTTAAAAAAAAAAAGGTGTCCATTAAATGTGAACCCTTTGATCTTCCTAAGTGCCTTTCTATGCATCCCTTTGCTCTAAAAAATCTGCACACTAAGGTCCAGACTTTGCAAGGATAACTGTACAGAGCCTGGATCGTCTTCCACTTGATCCCCGCTGTCAGTAAGTCACCCTGATAAAACTGTGAATTGTATGGAGTCACCTGCTTCATTCCTGGTCTCACAGCACCTTCTCAGTTTGGGGGATTCCTTACTGTCCCCCCCACCCCCACCCCGCTGAACCTTCTAACGGTAGTGACCCGAGTGATCCACAGTCAACACCTTCCCCCCGCAGTATATTTATTACCTACGTCACCATCCCACTGCGGAGGTGGCTGCTGCGTCCGGTGGTCTTCTCCTTGAAGGCCAGGTGCCTGCTACTCGTCTCTGAGCTCTTATTTAGCCTCTGAGAAGCTCTAGGTTCCAAGTTCCTGGGCAAAACCTCAAATACCCATTCATTTGTTCACATTAACCACGCGTGGCCACCAGTTGCAGGGTTATACGAGGAAGACAAATGTGTACAAAACACCATGTAAAACATAGTGTCTGTCCTCAAACTGGCAATCAATGGTGTGAGCAATTCAAGGCAGACCAGAAAAAAAAAATACAAATGCTATGAGAAAGAAGAGTTAGGCGCTAACGGCAAGGCCAGAGGTCACCCCCTGCAAAGGAATTCTAATTTACTGACACGCGTGGGGAGAGACCAGGGCAGTCAGCCGGTCTGGCAATCAGCCGCGAGAGCAGAGCTGCAGAAGTTTCCAGAGAGATTGACTGCCAAGCAAGAGAAATGAGGGTAGTCCTCACTCACTAGGCTTTTGGAATGGGGGTCACTATAATCTAAGCTGAGTGGGGGGGGGGGGCCACGGGTCCACAGCTGAAAGGTGCCCATAAGGCCTTGCTGCTTAGCTCCCAACCGCCCCAGAGCTTCCCCTCACGCCCAGGGAGGTCCTCTGGGGGAAAGTCACTCTTGCCCGAGTTGCTCTTAGCTTCCTGCATATTTCAAATCCTTTGGGGAGCCTCCAATTTCTAGCTCTTGAGAGGCACCCACCTACTGGTGACATCTCTTTTTCAAGTTGGGTGATCTCCAGGGTGAACTTGCACTCCTGCAACCTGCAGGGAGCACATGCCCTGTCACCCGCTCCATCCACCCCTCCTCTCCTCAACACAGCTCTCCTGTCCCTCCACGGCCAGGCCACCGCCTCCTGCCCTGACTGTCCCCTGCCCAGCCCTCCCTCTCTGTGGCACACACCGAAGTCTCTTGGCTGTGGGATCAGCCACGGCTGCCCTGGTGTCTGAGCGGCTGCCAGCTTTTTGTCCATTGATTTTGGTGGCCTCGCTCCCTAGTAGACTGCCCTAGAAGCTTCCAACCCACCTAGCGTCAACACTGGTACATTGATCTTAAAGGGGAGAGTGAAATGGGGTCAGGAAGGATTACTTTTAAAGGCTCATCTGGAATTTTTTTTTTTTTTTTTTTTTTTAGATTTTAGTTTTTAAGAGAGAGCACACGAGCAGGGGGAGGGACAGAGAGAGAGAGAGAAGCAGACTCCCCACTGAGCAGACAGCTGGACTTGGGACTCCATCCTAGGACCCTGAGATCATGACCTGAGCTGAAGGCAGACTCTTGAGGGACCAAGCCATCCAGGCACCCCTAGAATTTTCTTCTTTTTATTTTTTTTATTTTTAAAGATTTTATTTATTCATGATAGACACAGGGCGAGGGGGGGGTAGAGACACAGGCAGAGGGAGAAGCAGGCTCCACGCAGGGAGCCCGACCCAGGCCTCCAGCATCACGCCCCCAGGCCGAAGGCAGTACTAAACCACCGAGCCACACAGGGATCCCCAATTTTCTTCTTAACAGACAAAACACATGCGCACATGTAGTGGTCTCTGATCACATGGCCAAGCTTCCCCTTGGTTTTCTCATGGAGTTCTTAGTTTTCATTCTCCCTTGCTGAAAAGTGGACTGTGATTCACTATATTACTTCAATGACATAATTTAGTTGTTTATTTTAGGAATTTTTGCTGATCTACGATTTACCAGTTTTAGTGTGGTCTTAACTTAGGGATGGGGCAAGGAGCTTACGGTCATGCTAGGTAAGTACATGAGAATCTAAAGGCCAGCACTTACCATCCCACTCAGCTTTTCTGTATTGTTATTCCATTGTATTTATTACTCTTTTATTATTTTTAATTCCAGTATAATTAATGTACAGCTTCAAGTGTACAACACAGTGATTCAACAATTCTATGTGTTACTCAGTGCTCATCAAGACAAGTATACTCTTTTTTTTAAGATTTTTTTAAATTTTTATTTATTCATGAGAGACACAGAGAGAGAGAGAGAGGCAGAGACACAGGCAGAGGAGGAGCAGGCTCCATGCAGGGAGCCCGACATGGGACACGATCCCGGGTCTCCCGGATCATACCCAGGGCTGAAGGCGGCACCAAACCCCTGGGCCATCGGGGCGGCCCCAAGACAAGTATACTCAATCCTTCACCTGTTTCTCTCATCCCCTCATGCACCTTCCCTCCGGTAACCACCAGGTAGTTCACTATACTTAAGAGTCGGGGTTTTTTTTTGTCTTCTTTTCTTTGTGCATTTGTTTCTTAAATTCCACATATGGGCAAAATTATCTGGTATTTGTGTTTCTCTGACTGATTTATTTCACCTAGGAGTATACCCTCTAGCTCCATCCATGTTGTTGCAAATGGCAAGATTTCATTATTTTTTTTAATTTATTTTTTATTGGTGTTCAATTTACTAACATACAGAATAACCCCCAGTGCCCGTCACCCATTCACTCCCACCCCCCGCCCTCCTCCCCTTCCACCACCCCTAGTTCGTTTCCCAGAGTTAGCAGTCTTTACGTTCTGTCTCCCTTTCTGATATTTCCCACACATTTCTTCTCCCTTCCCTTATATTCCCTTTCACTATTATTTATATTCCCCAAATGAATGAGAACATATAATGTTTGTGCTTCTCCGACTGACTTACTTCACTCAGCATAATACCCTCCAGTTCCATCCACGTTGAAGCAAATGGTGGGTATTTGTCATTTCTAATAGCTGAGTAATATTCCATGGTATACATAAACCACATCTTCTTTATCCATTCATCTTTCGTTGGACACCGAGACTCCTTCCACAGTTTGGCTATTGTGGACATTGCTGCTTAAACATCGGGGTGCAGGTGTCCCTGCGTTTCATTGCATCTGTATCTTTGGGGTAAATCCCCAACAGTGCAATTGCTGGGTCGTAGGGCAGGTCTATTTTTAACTCTTTGAGGAACCTCCGCACAGTTTTCCAGAGTGGCTGCACCAGTTCACATTCCCACCAACAGTGCAAGAGGGTTCCCTTTTCTCCGCATCCTCTCCAACATTTGTGGTTTCCTGCCTTGTTAATTTGCTCCATTCTCACCGGTGTGAGGTGGTATCTCATTGTGGTTTTGATTTGTATTTCCCTGATTGCAAGTGATGCAGAGCATTTTCTCATGTGCATGTTGGCCATGTCTATGTCTTCCTCTGTGAGATTTCTCTTCATGTCTTTTGCCCATTTCATGATTGGATTGTTTGTTTCTTTGGTGTTGAGTTTAATAAGTTCTTTATAGATCTTGGAAACTAGCCCTTTATCTGATATGTCATTTGCAAATATCTTCTCCCATTCTGTAGGTTGTCTTTGAGTTTTGTTGACTGTATCCTTTGCTGTGCAAAAGCTTATCTTGATGAAGTCCCAATAGTTCATTTTTGCTTTTGTTTCTTTTGCCTTCGTGGATGTATCTTGCAAGAAGTTACTGTGGCCGAGTTCAAAAAGGGTGTTGCCTGTGTTCTTCTCTAGGATTTTGATGGAATCTTGTCTCACATTTAGATCTTTCATCCATTTTGAGTTTATCTTTGTGTATGGTGAAAGAGAGTGGTCTAGTTTCATTCTTCTGCATGTGGATGTCCAATTTTCCCAGCACCATTTATTGAAGAGACTGTCTTTCTTCCAATGGATAGTCTTTCCTCCTTTATCGAATATTAGTTGACCATAAAGTTCAGGGTCCACTTCTGGGTTCTCTATTCTGTTCCACTGATCTATGTGTCTGTTTTTGTGCCAGTACCACACTGTCTTGATGACCACAGCTTTGTAGTACAACCTGAAATCTGGCATTGTGATGCCCCCAGATATGGTTTTCTTTTTTAAAATTCCCCTGGCTATTCGGGGTCTTTTCTGATTCCACACAAATCTTAAAATAATTTGTTCTAACTCTCTGAAAAAAGTCCATGGTATTTTGATAGGGATTGCATTAAACGTGTATATTGCCCTGGGTAACATTTTCACAATATTAATTCTGCCAATCCATGAGCATGGAATATTTTTCCATCTCTTTGTGTCTTCCTCAATTTCTTTCAGAAGTGTTCTACAGTTTTTAGGGTATAGATCCTTTACATCTTTGGTTAGGTTTATTCCTAGGTATCTTATGCTTTTGGGTGCAATTGTAAATGGGATTGACTCCTTAATTTCTCTTTCTTCTGTCATTGTGTATAGAAATGCCACTGACTTCTGGGCATTGATTTTCTATCCTGCCATGCTGCCAAATTGCTGTATGAGTTCTAGCAATCTTGGGGTGGAGACTTTTGGGTTTTCTATGTAGAGTATCATGTCATCGGCGAAGAGGGAGAGTTTGACTTCTTCTTTGCCAATTTGAATGCCTTTAATGTCTTTTTGTTGTCTGATTGCTGAGGCTAGGACTTCCAGTACTATGTTGAACAGCAGTGGTGAGAGTGGACATCCCTGTCTTGTTCCTGATCTTAGGGGAAAGGCTCCCAGTGCTTCCCCATTGAGAATGATATTTGCTGTGGGCTTTTCATAAATGGCTTTTAAGATGTCGAGGAATGTTCCCTCTATCCCTACACTCTGAAGAGTTTTGATCAGAAATGGATGCTGTATTTTGTCAAATGCTATCTCTGCATCCAATGGGAGGATCATATGGTTCTTGGTTTTTCTCTTGCTGATATGATGAATCACATTGATTGTTTTACGGGTGTTGAACCAGCCTTGTGTCCCAGGGATAAATCCTACTTGGTCATGGTGAATAATTTTCTTAATGTACTGTTGGATCCTATTGGCCAGTATCTTGTTGAGAATTTTTGCATCCATGTTCATCAGGTATATTGGTCTGTAATTCTGCTTTTTGGTGGGGTCTTTGTCTGGTTTTGGAATTAAGGTGATACTGGCCTCATAGAACGAATTTGGAAGTACTCCATCTCTTTCTATCTTTCCAAACAGCTTTAGGAGAATAGGTATGGTTTCTTCTTTAAACGTTTGATAAAATTCCCCTGGGAAGCCATCTGGCCCTGGACTCTTGTGTCTTGGGAGGTTTTTGATGACTGCTTCAATTTCCTCCCTGGTTATTGGGCTGTTCAGGTTTTCTATTTCTTCCTGTTCCAGTTTTGGTAGTTTGTGGCTTTCCAGGAATGCGTCCATTTCTTCTAGATTGCCTAATTTATTGGCGTATAGCTGTTCATAATATGTTTTTAAAATCGTTTGTATTTCCTTGGTGTTGGTAGTGATCTCTCCTTTCTCATTCATGATTTTATTAATTTGAGTCTTCTCTCTCTTCTTTTTAATAAGGCTGGCTAATGGTTTATCTATCTTATTAATTCTTTCAAAGAACCAACTCCTGGTTCCGTTGATCTGTTCCACAGTTCTTCTGGTCTCGATTTCGTTGAGTTCTGCTCGAATCTTTATTAACTCCCTTCTTCTCTTGGGTGTAGGATCTATTTGCTGTTTTTTCTCTAGCTCCTTTATGTGTAAGGTTAGCTTTTGTATTTGAGTTCTTTCCAGTTTTTGAATGGATGCTTGTATTGCGATGTATTTCCCCCTTAGGACTGCTTTTGCTGCATCCCAAAGATTTTGAACGGTTGTATCTTCATTCTCATTAGTTTCCATGAATCTTTTTAATTCTTCCTTAATTTCCTGGTTGACCCTTTCATCTTTTAGCAGGATGGTCCTTAACCTCCACGTGTTTGAGGTCCTTCCAAACTTCTTGTTGTGATTTAGTTCTAATTTCAAGGCATTATCGTCTGAGAATATGCAGGGGACGATCCCAATCTTTTGGTATCGGTTCAGACCCGATTTGTGACCCAATATGTGGTCTATTCTGGAGAAAGTTCCATGTGCGCTTGAGAAGAATGTGTATTCAGTTGAGTTTGGATGTAAAGTTCTGTAGATATCTGTGAAATCCATCTGGTCCAGTGTATCATTTAAACCTCTCGTTTCTTTGGAGATGTTGTGCTTAGAAGACCTATCGAGTATAGAAAGAGCTAGATTGAAGTCACCAAGTATAAGTGTATTATTATCTAAGTATTTCTTCACTTTGGTCAATAATTGATTTATATATTTGGCAGCTCCCACATTCGGGGCATATATATTGAGGATTGTTAAGTCCTCTTGTTGAATAGATCCTTTAAGTATGATATAGTGTCCCTCTTCATCTCTCACTACAGTCTTTGGGGTAAATTTTAGTTTATCTGATATAAGGATGGCTACCCCTGCTTTCTTTTGAGGACCATTCGAATGGTAAAGGGTTCTCCAACCTTTTATTTTCAGGCTGTAGGTGTCCTTCTGTCTAAAATGAGTCTCTTGTAGACAGCAAATAGATGGGTCCTGCTTTTTTATCCAGTCTGAAACCCTGCGCCTTTTGATGGGGTCATTAAGCCCGTTCACATTCAGAGTTACTATTGAGAGATATGAGTTTAGTGTCATCATGATATCTATTCAGTCCTTGTTTTTGTGGAATGTTCCACTGAACTTCTTAAAAGGGAATTTTAAGAGTCCCCCTTAAAATTTCTTGCAGAGCTGGTTTGGAGGTCACATATTCTTTTAGTTGCTGCCTGTCTTGGAAGCTCTTTATCTCTCCTTCCATTTTGAATGAGAGCCTTGCTGGATAAAGTATTCTTGGTTGCATGTTCTTCTCATTTAGGACCCTGAATATATCCTGCCAGCCCTTTCTGGCCTGCCAGGTCTCTGTGGAGAGGTCTGCTGTTACCCTAATACTCCTCCCCATAAAAGTCAGGGATTTCTTGTCTCTTGCTGCTTTAAGGGTCTTCTCTTTATCTTTGGAATTTGCAAGCTTCACTATTAAATGCCGAGGTGTTGAACGGTTTTTATTGATTTTAGGGGGGGATCTCTCTATTTCCTGGATCTGAATGCCTGTTTCCCTTCCCAGATTAGGAAAATTTTCAGCTAGAATTTGTTCAAATACATATTCTGGCCCTCTGTCCCTTTCGGCGCCCTCGGGAACACCAATTAAACGTAGGTTTTTCTTCCTCAGGCTGTCGTTTATTTCCCTTAATCTATCTTCATGGTCTTTTAATTGTTTGTCTCTTTTTTCCTCAGTTTCCCTCTTTGCTATCAACTTGTCTTCTATGTCACTCACTCGTTCTTCCACCTCGTTAACCCTCGTCGTTAGGACTTCTAGTTTGGATTGCATCTCATTCAATTGATTTTTAATTTCCGCCTGATTAGCTATAAATTCTGCAGTCATGAAGTCTCTTGAGTCCTTTATGCTTTTTTCTAGAGCCACCAGTAGCTGTATAATAGTGCTTCTGAATTGGCTTTCTGACATTGAATTGTAATCCAGATTTTGTAACTCTGTGGGAGAGAGGACTGTTTCTGATTCTTTCTTTTGAGGTGAGGTTTTCCTTCTAGTCATTTGGCCAAAAGCAAGTTGTATTGGGAAAAGGAGAAAAAGAGAGGAGAGAAAGAAGGAAAGAAAAGAGAAAGAGAAAAAAAAGGAAGAAAAAAAACGAAAAGAAAAAAAAGAAGAAAAAGAGAAAGAAAAAGAAAGGAGAAAAAAAGGGGGTGGGGGAAGGAAACAAATCAAAAAGCAAAAAAAAAAAAAAAAAAAAAAACCCACCGGGGAGTATCTTCTGATTCTGTGTTCTTTAAGTCCCTTGACTTCCCCTGGAAGTTGTCCGTCTAGCTGGTGTTCTGGGGGAGGGGCCTCTTGTGCTGATTTTCAGGTGTTAGCAGTTGGGGGAGCTGCTGTGCCCCTGCCAGGTGCAGGGCTCAGTGGGGGTTGTTTACCCCGTGAGGCCGCAGGAGGAACAGCCCCAGTGGCGGGGCAGCTCTGGAAACCTGGATTCAGCTCCGGCAGGAACTCCGTCTGCAGGGCCTGGAGGCTCCGGGCGGGGCCGCTGATCGGCTTAGCTGGGGCAGGAGCGTCCTCGCTGTCCTGGGCCCTCCCGGCCTCTGCCTGTCCCGGGGGAGGGGGGATCCTGGGCTGTGTCCCGGCGCCCTGTGCTCCGGAGCCTGCGCTGGTGGATTCGCGCTCCCGCCCCACAGCCCCCTCCGCGGAGCCGCCCCCGAGCCCCCCCCCGCAGCCCCTCCGAGCCCCTCCGAGCCCCTCCGAGCTGCTCCCACCCCGCAGCCCCCTCCGCGGAGCCGCCCCCGAGCCGCCCCGAGCTGCTCCGGGCCCCGCCGGGTCCCGCCGTGCGCGCTGCAGCCCTTAGGGAGCTCGGCGCACTCTCCCGGGGCGCAGGTGTCTGTTACTGTCCCGGGAGCCCGAGGGCATCCCCGCCCTCCTGGGTCCTGCTCCACCTCCCTGCGAGCCCCTTTCCGCCCGGGAAGGTCGGTGCAGCTCCTGCGTCTCCGGGACGGGGCTCTCCTGTCCTGGGGACACTCGCCCCGGCCTCAGCCCGGCTCCTCGCGGGCCCCTCCCCCTCGGAGGCCTTTGTTTCTTTATTTCTTTTTCCCCGTCTCCTACCTTGATAGAAGCGCGAACTCTTCTCACTGTAGTATTCCAGCTGGTCTCTCTTTAAATCTCAGGCCAAATTAATAGATTTTCAGGATAATTTGAAGGTTTTCTAGGTAATTTGGTGGAGACAGGTGATTTGGGGACCCTACTCTTCCGCCATCGTGCCCCTCCCCTCCAAGATTTCATTATTTTTATGGCTGAGTAATATTCCAGTGTGTGTGTGTGTGTGTGTGTGTGTGTGTGTGTGTGTTTGACCTCTTCTTTATCCCTTCATCTAGTGATGGACACATGGGTTGCTTCCATATCTTGGCTATTGTAAATACTGGTGCAATAAACATAGGAGTCCATGTGTCTTTTCAAATTAGTGTTTTCATATTAATTGGGCAAATACCCACCAGTGGAATTACTGGACCGTATGGTAATTTTATTTTCAATTTTTTTGAGGAACCTCCATGCTGCTTTTCACAGTGGCTACACCTATTTGCTTCCTCACTAGTACAGGAAGGTTCCTTTATCTCCATATCCTCACCAACACTAGTTGTTTCTTCTGTTTTTTATTTTAGCCAGTCTTGATAGGTGTGAAGTAACATCTCATTGTGGTTTTGATTTGCATTTCTCTAATGATGAGTGATGTTAAGCATCTTTTCATGTGTCTGTTGGCCATCTGGATGTCTCTCTGGAGAAATGTCTGATCATGTCTTTTTCCCATTTTTTAATTGGATTATTTGTTCTTTGGGTGTTGAGTGTCTAAGTTTTATATATATACATATATATATACATATATATTTATGTGTGTGTGTATATATATATATATACACACACACATAAATATATATATGGATACTAACCCTTGTCAGATATGCCATTTATAAATCTCTTCTCCCATTCACTAGACTGTCTTTTGGTTTTGTTGCTTGTTTCCTTTGCTATGCAGAAGTTTATTTTGATATAGTCTCAATAGTTTATTTTTGCTTTTATTTTCCTTGCCATAGGAGACCTATCTAGAAAAATGTTGTTACAGCTAATGTCAGAGAAATTACTGCCTGTGCTCTCTTCTAGGAGTTTTATGATTTTAGGTCTTACATTTATGTCTTCAGTCCATTTTGAGTCTATCTTATGTATGGTATAAGAAAATGGCCCAGGGCAGCCCTGGCAGCTCAGCGGTTTAGCGCCGCCTACAGGCCAGGGTGTGATCCTGGAGACCCGGGATCAAATCCCACGTCGGGCTCCCTGCATGGCGCCTGCTTCCCCCTATGCCTGTGTCTCTGCCTCTCTCTCTCCTCTCTGTGTATTCTCATGAATAAATAAAATCTTAAAAAAAAAAAAAAAAGAAAATGACCCAGTTCCATTCTTTTGCATTTAGCTGTCTAGTTTCCTCAATCTCATTTCCCATTGCATACTCTTGCCTCCTTTGTAGTAGAGCAATTTACCATATAATCATGGGTTTATTTCTGGAATTTCTATTCTGTTCTAGTGATCTATGTGTCTATTTTTGTGCTAGTATCATACTGTTTAAATTAGTATAGCTTTGCAGTATATCTTGAAGTCTAGGATTGTGATAACTCTAGTTTTGTAATCCTTTTTTCAAAACTGCTTTGGCTATTAGGCGTTGCTTCTGTTTCCATACAGATTTTATTTTATTATTTTTTAAATATCTTATTTATTTATTCATGAGAGACACAGAAAGAAAGAGGCAGAGACACAGGCAGAGGGAGAAGCAGGCTCCATGCAGGAAGCCTGATGCAGACTCAATCCCGGGACTCCAGGACCATGCCCTGCATTGAAGCCAGGCGCTAAACTGCTGAGCCACCCAGGGATCCCTCCATACAAATTTTAGAATTGTTTGTTCCACCACTGTGAAAAATGCTATTGGTATTTTGTTAGATATTGCATTCAATCTCTGTAGTTTATTTTGAGCAGTATCGATATTTTAATATTTGTTCTCCAATCCATGAGCACGGATATCTTTTCATTTGTGTTATCTTCCATTTCTTTCACTAATGTTTTATACTTTTCAGAGTACAGGTCTTTCACTTCCTTAATTAAGTTTATTCCTAGGTATTTTACTTTTTTGGGTGCAATTGTAAATGGGATTCTTTTCTTACTTTATTTTTCAGTATTTCATTATTAGTACATATAAATGCAACAAATTTCTGTATATTGATTCTGAATTCTGCAACCTTACTGAATCCATTTATCAGTTCTCTAGTAGTTTTTTGGTTGAAGTCTTTAGGGTTTTCTATATATAGTTTCCTGTCACCTGCAAACAGTGAAAGTTTTACTTCCTTCTTACCAATTTGGATGTCTTTTATTCTTTTTTCTTGCATGATTGCTATGGCTAGAACTTCTCGTACTATATTGAGTAAAAGTGATGAGAGTGGACATTGTTGTCTTGTTCCTGACCTTAGGGGAAAAGCTCTGTTTTTCACCATTGAATATGATATTAGCTATGGGTTTTTCATATATAGTCTTTATTATATTGAGCTACAAACTTTGTTGAGGGTTATTTTCATGAATGGATGTTGTACTTTGTCAAATACATTTTCAGCATCTAATGAAAAAATCATATGGTTTTTATCCTTTCTCTTGTTGGATACAATGTATCATGTTGATAGATTTGCAAATACTGAATTATACTTGCATCCCAGGAATAAATCTCACTTGATCATGGTAAATAACTTTTTTAATATATTGTTGGGTTTAGTGTGCTAATACTTTGTTGAGGATTTTTGCATCTGTGTTCATCAGAGATATTAGCCTGCAGTTCTCCTTTTTCGTAGAGTCTTTTTCTGGTTTTGGTATCAGAGTAATGCTGGCCTCATAGAATGAATTTAGAAGGGGATCCCTGGGTGGCGCAGTGGTTTGGCGCCTGCCTTTGGCCCAGGGTGTGATCCTGGAGATCCAGGATTGAATCCCATGTCGGGCTCCCAGTGCATGGAGGCTGCTTCTCCCTCTGCCTGTGTCTCTGCCTCTCTCTCTTTTTCTGTGTGACTATCATAAATAAAGAAAGAAAGAAAGAAAAAAAGAATTTAGAAGCTGTCCTTCTTCTTCTATTTTTTTAAATAGTTTGAGAAGAATAGGTATTAACTCTTTTTTAAATGTTTGATAGCATTCACCTGTGAAGCCATCTGGTCCTGGGCTGTTGTTTCTTGGGAATTTTTTTTATTATTCAATTTCATTTCTGGTAACCAGTATGCTGAAATATTCTATTTCTTGCTGGTTCAGTTTTGGGAGGTTATATGTTTCTAGGAATTTATTCATTTCTTCTAGGCCGTCCAATTTGTTGGCCTAGAGGTTTTTTATAATATTCTAAGTGTTCATTTTTCTGTGCTGTTGGTTGATATTTCTCCTCTTTTATTTCTGATTTTGAGTCTTCTCTCTTCTCTCTCTCTTTCTCTCTCTCTGGATGAGTCTGGATGAAGGTTTTTCAATTTTGTTGGTCTTTCCAAAGAACTAGTTCCTAGTTCCATTGGTCTGTTCCTTTGTTTGTTGTTAAGTTTCTATTTCATTTATTTCTACCTTAATCTATTATTTCCTTACTTTTGCTGGTTTGGGGATTTGTTTGTCCTTTTTCTTGCTCCTTCAGGTTAAGGTTAGGTTGTTTGAGATTTTTCTTGTTTCTTGAGGTAGTACTGCCATTGTTATAATCTTCTTAGAACAGCTTTTGAAAAAAGAAAAAAAGAATAGCTTTTGCTGCATCCCAATAATTTTGGACCACTGTGTTTTCATTTTCGTGTGTTTACATGTATTTTTTATTTCTTCTTTGATTTATTGACTGACCCATTCATTGTTTACTAGCATGTTATTTAATCTCCATGTATTTGTGTTTTTTCCAGATTTTTTCTTGTGGTTGATTTCCAGTTTTATAGCATTGTCTTCAGAAGAGATGCATGGTATGACTTCTTTTTGAATTTGTTGAGACTTGCTTTGTGGCCTAACATGTGATGCATCATGGAGGATGTCCCATGTGCACTTGAAAAGAATGTGTACTCTGCCGTTTTAGGATGGAATGTTCTGAATACTAAATCCTTTTTGTCTAATGTGTCCTTCAAAGCCAGTTTTCTTTTTGATTTTCTGTTTGGATAATCTGTCCATTGATATAAGTGGGGTATTAAAATCCCTACTATTATTGTATTCCTATCAATTACTTCTTTTGTTCATAGCAGCTTTATATATTTGGGAGCTCCAATGTTGGGTGCAAAGTATTTACAACTTTCATGGGATCCCTGGGGGGCTCAGCAGTTTAGCTCCTGCCTTCGGCCCAGGGCGTGATCCTGGAGTCCCGGGATCAAGACCCACATCGGGCTCCCTGCATGGAGCCTGCTTCTCCCTCTGCCTGTGTTTCTGCCTCTCTCTGTCTCTCTGTGTCTCTCATGAATAAATAAATAAATAATCTTTTTTTTAAAAAAAAGGTATTTACAACTCTTATATCTTCTTGTTGGATTGTTCCCTTTATGATTAAGTAGGGTCCTTCTTTGTCTCTTGTAACAGTCTTTGTTTTAAAGTCTATTTTGTCCAGTATAAGTATTGCTACCCCAGCTTTCTTTTCACTTCCATTTGCATGACAGTTTTCCATCCCTTCACTTTCAGTCTCCATGTGTCTTTAGGTCTGAAATGAGTCTCTTCTAAACAGCATAGAGATGGGTCTTGCTTTTCTTTATCCATTCAGTCACCCTGTGTGACTTTTGACTGGAGAAATTAATCCATTTACATTCAAAGGAATTATTGATAGGTATGTACTTATTGTATTTTGTTACTTTACAGTTGTTTTTGTTCCATTCTTCTCTTGCTTTCTCTTTGGCTTTTTTTAATGTAATATTTGGATTCCTTTCTCTATTTTTTTGCATATCTATTGCTGGTTTTTGATTTGTGGTTTCCATTAGCATTATATATAACATACATCTAGCTATATTAAGTGACCACCAACTTAAGTCTGAACCCATTCTAAAAGCACTAAAGTTTTATTATCTCCCCCACATTTTAGGTATACCATGTCATACTTTACATCCTTTTATTTTATGAATCCTTTTTATGATATACTTAATTTTACTGCTCTTCTGCTTTCTATTTTCCTACTCCTGCATATGGTCTTTCCTTTCCTGAAGAATCCCCTTTAATATTTCTTGTAAGGTTGGTTTAATGATGATGAATTCCCTTGTGTTTTTTTAGGAAACTCTTTCTCTCTCCTTCTATTCTGAATGATAGCCCTTGTTGTATAGAGTATTCTTGGTTGCAGGGTTTTTCTTTCAGCAGTTTGAATAAATCAGGCCACTCTCATCTGACCTGCAAAGTTTCTGCTGAAAAACCAGCTGATAGTCTTATGAAGTTTCCTTTTCTGTAACTCTTTTCTCCTGCAGCTTTTCAAATTTTCTTTATCACTACTTTCTGCCATTTTAATTACTGTATGTCTTGGTGTGAACCTCCTTGGGTTGATTTTGTTGGGTCTGTGTCTCTGGCATCTGAATTTGTTTCCTTCCCCAGATTAGAGAAGTTTCAGCTCTTATTCAAATAAATTTTCTGCCTCCTTTTCGCTCTTCTGATCCCTATAATGGGAATACTATTATGCCTGATGGTGTCACTGAGTTCACTTAATCTAGTCTCATTTTTCTCCTTTTTTTCTTTCTCCTGTTCATTATGATTGCTCTCCATCCATTACTCTGTCCTTCAGATCACTGATCTGTTCTGCTTTCTCTGGTCTTATTCCCACTCGTGTATTTTTCATTTCAGTTATTGAGATCTTCTCTGATTGGTTCTCTTTCATGTTTTCTATCTCTTTGTTGAAGTCCTCACTGAGATTCTCTACTCTTTTCTGAAATCCATGAGTATTTTTATGATTATTAAATTCTCTGTCAGGCATCTTACTTATTTCCATCTGCTTAGCTCTCTTGCTGTGATTTTGTCCTATTCTTTCATTTGGGATATATTCCCATGTCATTTTGTCTAACTCTCTGGATCTGTTTCTGGGTGTTAGTTTGTAAAGTTAATGATATCTCCTACTCTTGAAAGTAATATCCTTATGAAGAAGAGGTCCTGTGGTGCCCTGCAGTGTGGTGTCCCCTGTTCACCATGACCTGGTACTTTAGGGCTGCCTCCTATGGGTGTTATATGCACCCTATTATGGCTGAGCTGCATTTACTTTCAGTCCAGTCATCTGCAATGGCTTTCTTTGCCTGTTGTGGGGAGAGTTTTGGCCCTGTGTTATTAACGGACCAGTCTGGGACTACCCCGAGTTGGGTCAGACCAGGCATTTGCCAGAGCTGTAGTACCATCTAACTCAGGGCACTCTCCCTATGTTGTCTCCTGAGAGATGTTCACTAGTGGGCAGGGCCTGAAGTCAGATGTCTGCCCACAGCCACTGCTACCATCACATTTGGACTGGTATGTGTGGTTTTGTTTTACCCCTCTCCTCAGGGCAGAATTCATTTTAGGTTGGTGCTGGCCCCTATTGGGGATGTTTTCATACTACCAAGCTTATGGCACTGTCTTGGATGGACTTCTGAGTGTAAGTTGGCAGGGTGCACTTGTTAGCAAAGCTAGGTGGAGAGTGTTCATGCTGCACTGGTTCCTACAGGTATGCGTGCATGTTATCTAGACTAGAAACGGTGCCCGGCCACCTCTTTTGTTCTTGAGAAATCTCCTAAAGATCCCTGCCCCTCCAGCACAGGTCCTGAAATTAGTAAATCTATCTTTCTGTACACCCTGGGCATTTTTTTAAACTGCTGCTTCTAAGCCGTATCTCAGTGGGGTTGTTTGCTATCCTCTTAAAGGGTGGGAACTCAACTGAGTCCCAACCTGAGGTCCTCTCGTCCTCTTGCTCTCTGAGCTGAGCCTGCTGATTTTTAAAGTTCCCAATGTTGAGCCCCATTGACTTTGTAAAAACTTGAAGTCCCTCTGGTTTTCAAAGGCAAATGTTCGGGGATTAGCCTTCCCCTTGCAGGGCCCCCATGCTTAGTGCCTGGTGTGGAGGTCTGCCGGTCTCCTCTAGCCATGCCTGAGGTGCCCCTCCCCTCCATGGTCACCTTAGAAGGCAGTGTGGTTTCCAACTGCATCTTACCCTTCCTACCCTCTCTGAAGTGACCTCTCTCTACCCGTAGCAGTGGAGAGTCTCTTCTGCCAGTCGTCAGCTTTTCGCAGTTGTTCACACTGGTGTGGGTTTTATCTAGGCATAGCCACAGGAGTAGGTGAGCTAAGGCTCCTTCTATCCTGCCATCTTCCCTGGGAGTCCCCATTCCTCTCAAATTTGACTTGCCTAATCTCCAACGCCTTTTTAATTTTCCTTCAAGGTCCTGATGTGGCTTACTGACCTTTGCCTTTTCAGAGCTTCTATCCTTCTCACTGGGACACCATGGTTTATGAGATAGATAGGCTTTAGCTCCCAGCCACTCCCCACTCTAGCTGCTCCTGATGAACCCATTACCCTCCCAAGCCAGCAGCTACCTTGCTCTACCTCTCCCCAAATCGAAAACACACTGTTGGATTTTTAACACTTGCTGAAAGTACCTCCACATGTTAGAAAACATTCCACACAGAGGGGTTCAGAATCCTGGGAATCAGTCTGTGTTTTATTTTACAGTACATTCATATAAGTTCCTGCATTTCCAAGGTAACCAGATCACATTCAGGTTAGCACTGCTGGTAACAAAATTATACAACTACCCTGGCTTCAAAAACAAGATAGGATGATACACATTAACATCTCTTTCCCTTTAATACTGCAGAAGACAATACCTCACAAAAATAAAATCACATGCCTTTTACAATCCAGTGTGAAGGCATATTATTTATGTTAAAATAAACCGTTTTGGACATGGGGAGAACAAGAAGAGTTTCAAAGCTTAAGATATCTAAAATGCACCCCCCACCCCGTGCCATCTTTCTCTTCTGCCAGCTGGCACATTCACTATCAATGCCTCAGGGACAGAGGAAAGGGAGGGATCATTTAACTCTGAAACTCATGGCTTCTTAGGCTACTTCTGTAAAAACTACTTAAATAACCTAAACTTCTAAAAAGAGTTAATATTAACAAGGGATAGTGATATAGGAAACACCTGGAGAAAATTTCTCCAGTCACTGAGGGGAACTGTAAGCTGCAGACATTTCACAAAATGGAAAACTGTATCACATCCAGTAATACATCGTTTTGAAAATACACTTTCACCTTACTGTATGAAAACACTATGATCCATATTTCAGTCTTGAATTTGTTCAGAAAAACAGCCATAAGCTCCATCTGCAATATTTCCTGTAGGCATCATTACCATCTAAGAGTGCAGCTGACCAAGAGCCCACCCCGTGAAAAAAGTAACAAGCTGAACTTAGCTAAAATAAAGACTAGAATGAGTTAGGTAGGAGAAAATTCAGACGTGTGAGAAGTAGAAGTTAAATTCATTTGGGTCTTTATCCTAGATAAAAAGATTTTGTTAGAAAATGTTTTGGACCTAGGTCCAACATAGCTTGGAATGGTACGTTAAAAATGCAAGCCCCAAGAGCACGTGCTTAGGCAGCACCTTTCTCAGAGAAGTTCAATGTGCTTTAGTATAATTATCAATTCATTACATAATTAAGTACATGATTCAGAATATACTCGGGCTTACTGTTAATTCCAGTAACTAAAGAGTTCCTGCCACTTGCTGCCAAGAGACCTTGGAGTCTTGCACTTACAAGGTTATAAATGAAATTTATATTCATATTTGCTGACTCCAAAAGAAATACCACCTCTCTTAGGGCTCAAAAATATGATGGAAGAGGGACTAAGACACTTATTAGGAAAGCCACAAAACATCTGATGAAAACCCAGAGCCAGTGCATATTTTCCAACCCCTGAAGCCAGCTCCCTGCAGCAGGAGGAGCGAGGAGAGCAGGGATGTTTTTGAAACCAGAGTGACTTGTAGCTAACTGCCTAACAGTAAATTCACATGGTAAAATGCAGAATAAGTCAACATATAGCCAAAGTTTACATTATATCTAGAAATATGTTTTATGCTTTAAAAAAAATTGCAATGCACTCCAAAAAAATTTTTCAGATAATTCCTGTACAACAGAAGGCACTGTTATCCCATAACCCCATTGATTCTGCATGGCGGAAACCTGAGACGTGCAATTCGATTCAATCCTCTAAAACCACCTTGGTCATTCATCCTTTGGAGAATAGGATTTGTCCTTTTCTGCTCACTGATGATGTCTTCTTTTAATTTCATACATTACAGTAGCTGCTTAGAATCTATTATTTCGGGGTGAGAAAGGTCAAAGGGGAAGAGGGAGTGGATAAAAGTGCTGCCTGATGCCCGAGTTAATGGGCACAGCAGGTGGGTGCTGAAGAGCAGCCCACTCTTTTCCTCCCCGCGACCTTCACATCCCCTTGGTGAAGTAAGTACAATGTGGGATGACATTTGGTAGGCTGACTTCCCTCTTTCAGTTGTTGCCAGGCACAGTCCCAAAGTTAAATGCAGAGAGGACTCCTTTGTTTTCAAACGTGAAACCTCCCTGTTGTTCAATCTTCTTCTTTGCCTCTAGCCAGGGGGGGAAAAGAGTATTTAAGGTGACAAAGTTAGAAATAACCTCAAATGAGCTAGAGTTCTTTATACTTAGCATTGTGAAGGAACATGACTCATGATATTATTCTGCCCAAATGAGCAGTAGACTTGTTTTAATTCTAGTGTAGTTCACAAATAGTGTTATATTCGTTTCAGGTGTACAGTACAGTGATTCAACACTTCCATATATTACTCAATGTTCATCAAGATAAGTGTACTTAATCCCCTTCACCTACTTCCCACATCCCCCACCCAGCTCTCCTCTGGAAACCATATCCATTCTCAATAGTTAAGAGTCTGTTTTTTGTTGGTCTTTTTTTCCCCCCTTTGTTAATTTGTTTCTTAAATTCCACATATAAGTGAAATCATATGGTATTTGTCATACTCTGACTGGCTTATTTTACTTAGCACTTTACTCTCTAGATCCATCCATACTGTGGCACATGACAGGATTTCATTCTTATTTATAGCTGAATAATATTCCATTGTATATATACACATGTCATCTTCTCTATCCATTCATCTATCAATAGACATCTAGGCTGCTCCAACAATTTCGCTACTATAAATAATGCTGCAGTAAACATAGGGATACATACGTCTCTTCAAATTAGTGTTTTTGTATTGTTTGGGTAAATACCAGTAGTACAATCACTGGATCATATGGTAGCTCTATTTGTAGCTTCCTGAGGAACCCCCACACTGTTTGCCACAGTGGCTGCACCAATTTGCATTCCCGTCAACAGTGTACGAATGTTCCTTTTTTCTTCACACCCGCACCTACACTTGTTTCTTATGTTACTGATTTTCCTTTGTTCTGCCAGTCTTCAAGTCATTTTCTGGGTCATTTACTCTGACGTGAGTGTTACCTAATTGTATCAGTAGGATGAGGTGAGCTTGAGGTCTTCCTACTCAGCCATCTTGCCAGCAAGTCCCTGAGCATTAGCCTTTAACAGGGCTATGTGAGTAAGTAGTTAGGTTTACTATCCCAGAAAAACTGCCAAAAAAAAAAAAAAAAAAAAAAAACCCACAAAAACTTTACCTCCCCTAACTCAACTTCCAGTAAAAATAAGCAAAATGAAAACAAGTCTCAAAGTTGTATTTTCATAGATCCAGAGACTGCTGGAAGTGCCCAGAATTCTCATATCCGGGGGACTGATACAGACTGTGCAGGGCTGACAACTGAAGTCTATGCAGAACTTAGGCTCTAAATCACAGGTGCCTGCTCCATGATTTGTTTTCTAGGAGTGACCATAATAATGTCTGCACAAAATAATTTCTCCAGGTCAAAAACTGAAAATCGACAAGAACTCCCAACATGTAAAGCCCAGCAAAAAGAAATGAAGAGTGTTGCATTTCTGGGAAGACAAGCTCCTTGCAAGAACTTGTGAAAGGCCTTTAGTCTATCTGTTTATGGTTAAGACCTTTAGATGGGTGATCAACTGATTAACTCTCCCTCACCAAGACTCATCCCCACCTTTACGTCTTAACTTTGGCTCTAAAATAGAGGGTAAGTACCTAAATAACAGCACCACTAAAAGACACATATTAATGCACAGGATTTTGCAGAGCTAAGTTATCATGAGTGATTAAAAACAATTTTTAAAAATCCTACAATAATAATTCCTTATTATCTTGCAAAGTTGACCTCTAACAATTTTTAAAACAGTCTTTAGGTGCCACAAGGCTGACTACTGGCCCGCTAATGCATGCCCTCTGATCTAGAAATCTGGCTGGCTGACCTGCTACTGTCCTCCGGTGCTCCGCCAGGGTGTACACCTCCTGCAGCGCCCTCCTCTGGTCCTCACTGAGTGGCGCCATGAGTAGTTGGTACCAGGCAGCATCACGATTCTGCACAGCTGTTGCATTTGGGGGCCACGGGGAACAGAAGAGAAGAAAAAGAGAATCTAGTGACAATGATCGTTTCAGAGAACAGAAGTGACATGATCAAAGTCTGCAATCACTTCATCGTACAGGTAGAGACAAAGAGTACGAGACCGTAACAAACACAAAGTGGCAAAACTTATTCCAGCAAAGGATTATTTCTGAGTACCTGACTCAGAAATATCCAACCACGTGGGGCTATCAGAGGAAGGTCAAGACATGGCAAAACTCTGCTCTGCCCAGTCCTCTGCCTCTTTCACCATCTCTTCCCCCCTGCCCCTTAGTTATGTTTTACTAAGTGTGCTCCCTAAATTCCAGATCTTGGCAAATACCTCTACTCAGGTGCTGCCATTTCCCTCCAGATTCTCACAATACCTGCAGCCATAGCATTACTCCCACACCAAGAACTCAAATTGGTACTTTTAGGCAAAACTAACCCCTAAGCTCTCGGGTTTCTCCATTTGGACGGCTAACCACAAACTCAGTACAACTAAAACCAAATTTAACATCTAAACCAATTCTGGGAAGATCCCAAAACAACTTCTAACAGAAGGAAATGAAGATAGAGTTTAGAGAAAACATCTAAAGATTTAAGGAATAAAGACATACTTAGCAGAGCTTGTGTAAAAAATTGATATTCATCCACACTGTTATCAAGGTCAAGTGGAGTGCTGAATCCCTCAAGGGCAGTTTCTTCCAATACTTCTTCATCCCAGTCATCATCCTCCTCCTCCTCATCTTCACCTCTTCCATTATTTGACTGCATCGCTTGGGCGGTTACATTTGTCTCCTCTTCATCACTTGAAATCTCCTCTGTGAATCCATTAATTATTTAAGAGGAATGAAAACACAGAAGGACAAAACATTCTGAAAATGTTAAAACTACCACCTATTTTTACATGAAATTCTAAAACTAAACCTTTATCATAGTTTGCTAAGTTGAAGATGACTTTATACTCTCACTAAAAACAATTTCCAAGTATCCCTAAAATCTAAAGTCTGCTGGACATTACTACTATTTGGCAATGGCTGCCTCATACTCTTTAATATAAAAATGCTATTTAATCAGAGTCCCAAATTTTTTGTCAAAAAAAAAAAAGACAACTGTGCAGTCAATGCATGTGGGTTGTTTTTTATTTTAAGACTTTATTTATTCATGAGAAACAGAGAGAGAGAGAGGGGCAGAGACACAGGCAGAGGGAGAAGCAGGCTCCATGCAGGGAGCCCGATGTGGGACTCCATCCTGGGTCTCCAGGATCATGCCCTGGGCCGAAGGTGGCGCTAAACTGCTGAGCCACCCAGGCTGCCCTGCATGTGTTTTAAATAACAATGACCTCCCACTGATAATTTGGTCTCTTAACAGTTACCTAAGTTGATGATGAACTGCTTAGAAGTGCTCAGATGAGACCATTTCTGCTAAGAGAAACAGAAAACTATAGAAATATAAAGAAAAAATAGTGGATTGAAAAGTTGAAAGCTGAATTATCATCATGGATTCTGTTCCTATTTTCAGTACTGATCTGTTATAAGCAGTTAGCCCAGTACTGTAAATAACCAGAAGATAGTAAACGCATAACAAAATCAACCTAAGAGGGAAAAACCCAAACTAGGCAATAGTATTCCAAAAATAGTTCTATAAAGCATACCACACTGAAGCACCTGAATTAAACTGCAAAGTAGTCTTAGGGATAAGGCAAGAAATCATAGTTTTGATCATACATACATGACAAAGGTACAATTACAAAGACATTAAGAAATACCTTTCCTAATTAATCATTTTATACTTCAGTGGAAATTCAAAAGAAAAATTTGGGAAAGTACTAGAAAATTTTTTCTCAAGTCATATTAGTTGTAGTTTAGGGATCCCTGGGTGGCTCAGTGGTTTAGCGCCTGCCTTCAGCCCAGGGCAGATCCTGGACACCCAGGATCGAGTCCCACATTGGGCTCCCTGCATGGAGCCTGCTTCTCCCTCTGCCTGTGTCTCTGCCTCTGTGTGTGTATGTATGTGTGTGTCTTATGAATAAATAAAATCTTTAAATAAAAATAAACCAACAGTTTTCAGGGGTGCATGGGTGGCTCAGGTCGTGATCACGGGGTCCTGGGATCAAGTGCCACATCAGGTTGCCTAAGAGAGCCTGCTTCCCCCTAAGAGAGGGGTGTCTCTCATGAATAAATAAATAAAATCTTTAAAAAGTAAACTAACAGTTTACAAAACAAAAAATTAGAGAATACTATAACTCTCTGAAAAAAAAAAAAGGAATTCTGTAATTGTTGGCCTACACTTAGGAAAAAAAAAACCCTTCTAATAAACATTACTGCAAAAGTCCTACATAATATTCAGAAAAACAAATTAGAGGTGCGTGGGTGGCTCAGTTGGTTAAGCCCCTGACTTGATTTCGGCTCAGGTCACGATCTCAGGGTCATGAGCCTGACCCTCACATCCAGCTCTGCACTGGGCATGGTTCAGATTCTCCCTATGCCTCTGTTGCACCGCTCTTCCCCCACCTCAGTTCATGTGCATGCACATGTGTGCTCTCCCTCTCTCTCAAAAGAAAATTTAAGAAACAAAAACAAATTAGATCAGAAGATGTGCTCTGGGTTAGCGAAGGGTACCATTCCTTGTACACGAACAAACCAGGATGATGCCAGTTAAATGCAAAATGTTTTAAATCTACATTTGCTAAAACCATAGAATTTAGCATCAAAAATAAAGAAGTATGTTTTCTATAATAAGTTCTGATTTTTCTCCTCTAAAGAAATGTCTGTTTCAAACCCAAAGAGGAAAAATTCCATTTGGAGTTGGTTAATGTTACCTCCTGGGCCCAAGTAAGTAGTTTTCGGCAGTATCCTCAAATAAAATAACTTATATCCTTGACTCTAACAATCTTATTCTGACTTTCCATTAAGCAAATAACCTTTATTTGTGTACTTCATTCTAAATTTATCAATGTATAAACCATAACTATCTCCCAATTACAATTTCTGATTAAGAACCATTAAAGAAAAACATATTGGGCACTCTCTATTAATCTGCTATTGTGACACTTCTGCTCTTAACTAATGGTTCATTTAATTCATGCTGGGGACTCCATTGAGACTGTTGGCACAAACAAGAAAATGAAATACTGGTTGCTAACTTATTGTCAAAATCATTTGATTCTGTTACAAATGTATTTGTATTTCCTAGAGTGTAATGAAATTCATTAAGCTCAAAAATTTAATTTAAATGTCCAAAAATGGTGGAACAAATTATCTTAAGATTTGTGTGGAATCAGAAAAGACCCCGAATAGCCAAGGGAATTTTAAAAAAGCAAACCATAGCTGGGGGCATTACACTGTTAGATTTCAGGTTGTACTACCAAGCTGTGGTCATCAAGACAGTGTGGTACTGGCACAAAAACAGACACATAGATCAATGGAACACAACAGAGCATCCAGAAGTGGACCCTCAACTTTATGGTCAACTAATATTCAACAAAGGAGGAAAGACCATCCACTGGAAAAAAGACAGTCTCTTCAATAAATGGTGTTGGGAAAACTGGACATCCACATGCAGAAGAATGAAACTAGATCATTCTCTTAAACCATACACAAAAATAAACTCAAAATGGATGAAAGATCTAAACGTGAGATGAGATTCCATCAAAATCCTAGAGGAAAACACAGGCAACACCTTTTTTGAACTTGGCCACAGTAACTTCTTGCAAGATACATCCATGAAGGCAAGAGAAACAAAAGCAAAAATGAACTATTGGGGCTTCATCAAGATAAGAAGCTTTTGCACAGCGAAGGATACAGTCAACAAAACTCAAAGACAACCTACAGAATGGGAGAAGATATTTGCAAATGACATATCAGATAAAGGGCTAGTTTCCAAGATCTATAAAGAACCTATTAAACTCAACACCAAAGAAACAAACAATCCAATCATGAATGGGCAAAAGACATGAACAGAAATCTCACAGAGGAAGACATAGACATGGCCAACATGCACATGAGAAAATGCTCTGCCTCACTTGCCATCAGGGAAATACAAATCAAAACCACAGAGAGATACCACCTCACACCAGTTAGAATGGGGAAAATTAACAAGGCGGGAAGCCACAAATGTTGGAGAGGATGCGGAGAAAAGGGAACCCTCCTGCACTGTTGGTGGGAATGTGAACTGGTGCAGCCACTCTGGAAAACTGTGTGGAGGTTCCTCAAAGAGTTAAAAATAGACCTGCCCTACGACCCAACAATTGCACTGCTGGGGATTTACCCCAAAGATACAGATGCAGTGAAACGCCGGGACACCTGCACCCCGATGTTTCTAGCAGCAATGTCCACAATAGCCAAACTGTGGAAGGAGCCTCGGTGTCCATCGAAAGATGAATGGATAAAGAAGATGTGGTCTACGTATACAATGGAATATTACTCAGCCATCAGAAACGACAAATACCCACCATGTGCTTCAATGTGGATGGAACTGGAGGGTATTATGCTGAGTAAAATAAGTCAATCGGAGAAGGACAAACATTATATGGTCTCATTCATTTGGGGAATATAAGAAATAGTGAAAGGGAATAAAGGGGAAAGGAGAAAAAATGAGTGGGAAATATCAGTAAGGGAGACAGAACATGAGAGACTCCTAACTCTGGGAAACAAACAAGGGGTGGTGGAAAGGGAGGTGGGTGGGGGGTGGGGGTGACTGGTTGGCGGGCACTGAGGGGGGCACTTGATGGGATGAGCACTGGGTGTTATGCTATATGTTGGCAAATTGAACTCCAATAAAAAAAAAAGAAAAAGAAAAAATGTCCAAAAATGGGACACGTGGGTGGCTCAGTGGTTGAGCATTTGCCTTTGGCTCAGGGCATGATCCCGGATTCCCAGGATCAAGCCTCACATCCCCAGGATCAAGTCCCACATCCCCAGGATCAAGTCCCACATCGGGCTCCTTGCATGGAGCCTGCTTCTCCTCCCTCTGCCTATGTCTCTGCCTCTCTTTCTGTGTCTCTGATGAATAAATAAATAAAATCTCTTAAAAAAAAAAAAAGAATTTTATTTATTTATTTATTTATTCAGAGAGAGCGAGAGAGAGGCAGAGACACAGGCAGAGGGAGAAGCAGGCTCTATGTAGGAAGCCCGACATGGGACTTGATCCCGGATCTCCAGGATCACACCCCGGGCTGCAGGCAGCGCTAAACCGCTGCGCCACCGGGGCTGCCCCAAATAAATAAAATACTTTTAAAAAGTCAAAAAATGAACAAATCTAAATTTATATCACATGATATGTAAAGCCACCCCAAAATATTTGTTAAATGTGCAACAAGCCAAAGTCTGTAACTGTTTAATGACTTTAAATAGACTAAAATTAAAAAAAAAATCATGCTCAAATCAAAATCAAATTCTAGTATTCATTACAATTAGAAGACCTTACCATTTTCTTCCATATCAGCCTTCTCTGCTTTTGAGCGATCTTCACGGTTCACCAGTTGTCTGGTAGCACAGACCTGCTTCAGGCCAAGGAAAAGGAAAAGAATTGAGGGCACAATCTGTCCCACCACAGCATCTACTGCAGGAGGTCGATTTTGCAACTCCAAAAGGATACTCAGTCCTATTATACACATCTTCCGGTCATGATGCCTACAAAGTACAAAGGAAAAAAAAGTGTTCATGAGAAATGATGACAATTGAAGAAACTACAAGAAAAAATGGCCAAGGTATATTTTAGGGTTCAGTGAATAGAACCATACAGAGATATCCCTTATTTTGTATCATATGAAATCCTTACATAAATCAAGTTTTATAGACCAATTATCATCATCAAAGAGCTACAGAAGTCTGTGATTAATATGGTAAATCTTGTTCTAATATCAATTTATGATTGATATTAGTGCTAGATCTGGGGCTTGGCATAACAAGTTCTATTAAAGCAAGAATACCTATACTTGACAGCATGAAATTCCTACCCCATGGGGAAAAGGAAAAATTTAGACTCTGCCTTCTGCATTAGATTAGTCTATAAGGTTTCTTAGCACATATACTGTACACTAAGCCCAAGTGCCTGTCAAAAGCTCTTCAGAAATTCAGTATGTAATAAGCAGGCTTAACTTGATGGCTCTAGCTAAATCCATCAAATGTTCTCTGCTTTAACACAGGATAAGGGAAATTTGATTCTGAAGGAAAAAAGTTTGACCAGTATACATTATATAATTTTTTCTGTTTAAGTTGTTTATTAAGAACGAGAAGATGACTATATTTGGTATAACCCTCCCAGGAAGACATTGTCAGAGCTGAAATTCTAGCATAACACAATCATGAATAGGTGTTGAGTCTCTTAAGGTGGGCACGTACCTGCTACTTGGCATCTCACTTTGCCTAAGTTCGAAAACCAGGAGTGCTTCACATAAAGACAAACTCTCCCACCAGCACAGCACCTGAGCTAACAATGAATAATCCTTCTCTCTGACCTCACATTTAAGAACAAGCTCCCCTTAGGTGGACAAAGTTCAATATCCTGGGACAACACATCTTTACCGAACTGGCAATTTTCCTTAGAAACTTGACAATTCCCATAAACACTTAATAGTCATGGAACCCAATGGACACTTAATTTTTTTTGCTTAGTAATGCTATCACATAAGTCAAAAACGAGTAGGGACAGGCTATATCTAATTTTCCAAGCCTGCATTCTTTCCAGGTTATACTCCTGAAATACATTCGTAATTCTCTAAAAATTATGTTAACAATACACTAAATATAATTCTTAAAAATGAAAATCATTTTTTAAAGATTTTATTTGGCTGAAAGAGAGCACAAGGAGGAGGGCAGGCAGAGTGAGAAGCAGGCTCCCATTGAACAAGGGACCAGGACCCTGGGATCATGACCTGAGCCAAAGGCAGACACTCAACCTAAGAAGCTACCCAGGTGTCCCGAAAATCATCCTTCTATAAGCTATTATATACCTTTAAAAGTCAACTTTCCAGAAACAGAAATGTAGAGTAAAATCCAAAAGACACATACCCAAGAAAACAATCTGTATCATTCATCCACTGATTTATAAACTGTACAGTTATAGGTCCGGGGTTGTGAGGCAACTGAATTTGTTCTAAAGTATGTAGCAGCAAATCAGGGTTGTAGTACAAGGCAGCAATTGCAACCTGAAGACACATGGTACGGAGCTCACTAGTTTTGACTCCTCGGGTTAATCTCTCCAAAACAAGTTGAACAAAGAGTGGAATGCACTGAAGGAAAAAATGAAAAAGAGAGTCAACCATACACATAAAAACCAGGTACCTTTTATAGAAAGCAGCATATTGGTAGAGAGTGTCATCAATAAGATACTGTTAATGATGATTAAACTTTTGCTTGAATTGTTTTTAGAGTTATTCAACAAATTCATATTCTCATAAAACCTAGAGATCATATGGCCAGAAAGAGGTCCGAGGGCAGCATGAGGGAGTCTCCTCTCTGAGTGCAGATTACGGTTGGTTGAAGACTGTCCCACGAGAGTCCACACTCAAATGATGGCAATAATCCAAATGTAGACTCAGCCACTTCCATGTTTAAGGTAAAATGACAAGGTCGAAATTTCTCTTTGTTAAACTGAACGAGACTGAAAATTATGATGTGATCAAAATTTCTCTTGAGAAAGAAAATTCCTAAGTAAGTCATAGGATGTAATATAAGGCATGGTGACCACACTTTAGAATGCTGTATTGCGTATCTGGCACCTGCTAAGTAGATATTAAAAGTTATCACAAATAAAAATATTTGTGACTATGTATGGTACTGGATGTCAACTAGACTTACTGTGGTCAGTTCACAACATATATAAATATCAAATCATTATGTTATATACCTGAAACTAACCTGCTACTCATCAAAATTATCTCAATAAAATTCCTGTTAGCATAATAAAAGATCGAAGAAAAAATGACTGGACTTCGCATGTGAAAATGAAGGCATCTGATTCCAATTCTACAGTATTGATGCAGTGCTTTCATTACAAGTATTTCCTAATAGTTATTTTCACTGAAAGGGACGGGCTGACATGACCTGCATAAAATTAACTTCCGAGGTTTTAATATAAGCTCATTTTAAAATTAAATTTTAAAAATTAAGGCTTCAGGGAAGAATTGGAAGACTAGGCAAAGCACAGAGGAGTCTGATGGCAGTGAAGACACCCAGTAAGTTACTGGAATGGTGGGTACATGTCATTTATACCTGTCCAAATCCATAAAACAGACCACGCTGAGAGAGACCCCTAGAGTAAACCATGGGCTCTGGGTGAAATGATGCACTGCCAGTGTAGGCACATCATCCACTATAACCACTGTACCACCCTGGTGCAGATGGTGATAACAGAAGACTGTAGGGAAAGGGTATACAGGAAATCTCTGTACCTTCTCCTCAATTCTGCTGTGAATCTGTAACTGCTCTAGAAAATGGTCTATGAGAAAAGTTTTATCTGAGGGGCACTTCAGGGAAGGGGGTGGGAGGATGGGGTAACTGGGTGATGGGCATTAAGGAGAGCATGTGATGGAATGAGCACTGGGCATTGTATGCAACTGATCACTAAATTTTACTCCTGAAACTAATAATGCACTATATTATACACTCTATGTGAACTAACTTGAATATAAATAAAAATTTTGAAAGAACTAAGTTTTGTGTAGAAATTTAAGAGTTGAATTTAATACCTTCTGTAGTCCAAACAATAAATACGTTAGGAGCAGCAGATTTAGCCTTGTTTACAAGGATACATAAAATCAAAACATAACTATACATGGTAGTTTTAAGATTGGTATTTTATAAAGAGATGACTAATTTGACTAACCCTATTGATTTCTTCTCAATTCGGATAAAGAGCATTCAGACAGCACAACGCACAGAGGATATAGGCGACATTAAAAAATATTACTATGGGAAAAGGGGGAACCCTCTTACAATGTTGGTGGGAATGCAAAATTCGTGCAGTCACTGTGGAAAACAACATGAAGGTTCCTCAAAAAGTTAAAAATAGAACCTCCCTATGATCCAGTACTTGCACTACTGGGTATTTATCCAAAAAAGTACAAAAACACTGAAATACACTGAAACACATAAAAAAATGTGAATCTGTAAGTTCATAACTATACTTTAAAAAACAAAAAGAAAAACACCTCCCTGGTCATCTTTGGAGAATGTTAGGAAACAAAATGATTATCTTGAATCATGGTAAATAAATAGTCATACTCTAACTGTTCCTCGGAGTAACCTGATAATAGATGGAAAAAAAAATTTCTCTTCGTATAAATATTTCAGCTAATACATGAAAAGGGAATGACAAGATAATCCCCACCAACAGCACTAACATCCCAAGACGAGAGACAACTGGACATTCTGTGCCTCCTGGTAGAAATACAAACCACCATCTATGAGGTATTCTTGCCAAAAGAATAGCAAATGAATCTAAACAAATTTCTAGACCTAACTCCCATATTACAGGAAATACAGAGGAATGTAATCTCAAGCAACACAGTCCTTCAATTCTACCAGAGTGCACTCTAACTGTAACCTAACCTCCCTAACGGTAAAGGTTCCGTAGTGACCCTAACTTTCTGACAAAGAGATTCTTGAACACCAACTTTCTAATCCTTCTGCAACCCAGTTTTAGGAGTAGAAACCCAGAAATTCTCACTTGTTAACTTCAAATGGGTCCATCCAGCTAAGAGCTAGTTTTCTTTCTTTTTTTTTTTTAATTTTTTATTTTCAGATGTAGAATTTCATAACTCAACACTTAGACACAATACCCAGTGTTCATCACAAAGGCCCTTCTTAATCCTCATCACTTATTTCTCCCATCCCCCACCCACTTCCCCTCTGGTAACCAACCATCAGTTTGTTCTCTACAGTTAAGAGTCTCTTTCTTGGTTTGCCTCTCCTTTATTTTGCACCCTACTTCCATGTTTGTTTGGTTTCTTAAATTCCACATGAGTGAAAACATGGTATTTTTCTTTCTCTGACTTATTTTGCTTAGCATAATACTCTCGAGCTCCACCCGTATCATTGCAAATGCCAAGATTTCATTCTTTTTTATTGCTGAGTAGTAGTCCACCATATATATACCGTATCTTCTTTATCTACTCACCAGTTAATAGACATTTGGGCTCTTTCCATAATTTGGCTATTGTTGATAATGCTGCTATAAACATTGGGATGCATGTATCCCTTTGAAGTAGTATTTTGGTGTAAATACCTAGTAATGTAATTGCTGGATCATAGTTCTGTTTTTAATAAAAGCAATTCTTTTATTCAACTCTTTACTATATATTAGACTCCTCCAAACTGAAATTTCAACATTTTCCACACTCTACAACTTTTCTTACTTTGCTGAGAAGATAAAGCTATTGGATTTAAGCTTCTACACCTCTTCTTTCTACCTCAAGACATCTATCAGCATTATCCAAAGAGCACTTTCACAACAATCAACAGATGTTCCTTGGGTTTGGAAAACAAAAACATTCCAGAGTTAAATTAATTTGAAATACACAGATACTAACATCCTCTTTGACACATTTTCAGATAAAGGCACTAGAAGTCAAGCAATAATGAAATATGTTGAACTTTGTTTTATCCAGTATTTCCCAGACTTACTTGACCACTGAATGCTTTTTGTATTGAACACCTACTAATACCATTAGATGGTTACAGTTTGAGTAATATCACTCTATTCCTATCTACTGGTATCTATAGTCTCTGTATTTGTGGGAAAAGTCATCTTTATGACTTTCTACAGTAAATCTGTGCTCTTGGGCTTTCCCCTGCCCTCCTCATCTAACAATTTGTTTTTTTCAGGTGTTCTCTGCGCAATGTTTTCAATGGTCCCCACTGTAAATCTTGTTCTAGCCTCCTATTCCCAATGCTATTGGCCTTAAGCAAAACCAGTATCCTCAGACTTCAATTAGCTAATAGCTTCCTTGCTCATCTTCATAGCCCAGTACATGCAGTAGACTTGTTTAGATTAAGGTTACTGCTAGCAGGGACGCCTGGGTGGCTTAGTGGTTGGGCATCTGCCTTTGGCTCAGGGCGCGAACCCGGGTCCGGGGATCAAGTCCCACATCAGGCTCTCTGTGAGGAGCCTGCTTCTCCCTCTGCCTGTAACTCTGCCCCTCTCTCTGCCCCTCTCTTTCTGTCTCTCATGAATAAATAAAATCTTAAAAAAAAAAAAAAAAAAGGACACTGCCAGCAGACTCTTCATTCTAAGTCCCTATCTTTGATCAAGTTATTTCTCTGCTCAATAGATTTGCTGTTCAATTGCTCATGGCAAGGGTTAGTAAATATTTAGTAATACTTTCAATTTGGGGTGCCTGGGTAGCTCAGTCAGTAAGCAACCAACTCTTGATTTTGATTCAGGTCATGATCTCAGGGTCATGAGATGGAGCTCCACATCAACTTACACATGCTGGGTGTGGAGCCTGCTTGAGATTCTCTCCCTCTCCCTCTGCCCCTCCTCCTCTTCATGTTTTCTTGCTCTCTAGATAAATAAAAACTGGGGGGATGCCTGGGTGGCTCAGTGGTTGAGTGTCTGCCTCTGGCTCAGGTTGTGATCCCATGTTGGGGGGATTGAGTCGTGCATCAGGCTCCCTGCGAGGAGCCTGCTTCTCCCTCTGCCTATGTCTCTGCTTCTCTCTGGATGTCCCTCATGAATAAATAAATAAAATCTTAAAATATAAATAAATAAATATAAAAATTTTTTTACACTTCTTACTAATGTTTTCAACTTTGCAGGCTACATGGAGTCTGTTACATACTTTTTTTAACATCCTTCAAAAAACATCCCTTCAAAAATGTAAAAACTATTCTTCATTCCTAGGCTATACATACAGTTCACGCTGGATTTGGCTCACGGGCCATACCTTGCCCATTTCTGGCTTACAGGAGAGATTCTAAACTCTTTGGCATGGATTTATTCTATACCTTTCTGGCATTATTAGATTTTATTGCTCAGGACTTTCCAAAAGCCAGTCAACAGAACTAAACCTTTCTCTACTCACACTCAAATCCTGTGTTCTACTACCTCCTTACTTTGTTATCACCTAAAACACTACTCACTGAAGGAGAAAATAAGCTTTCCAAAATACGTCTAAAACTTTATTGATACAAAAAGGAGGCTGAAGGGTCACTTTCAAATATAATGGAGAATTTGGTGGTAAGCATATAAGAGAGGCTGGTGGTTCCTTCTAATTAAAATAAAAAGATAAACCATAAGCTAGCAGTTCACATGAGAAAAAGCAAGGAAAAAGATGGTCATGAAGAGTCCTCCTGGGGTCAGAACAAACTCAAACACAGACTGAAAACTTCAAAACAGCCATTATAAATGTTTAGAGAATAATGGAAATCATTTTTAAAGTAGAGAAAGCTATGATGACCATGTCCATCAAATATAAAATATCTATTAGGGCATACAAATTATAAAAAAGAATCAAATGGAAATTCTAGAGTCAAAAAGTACTATAGGGGTGCCTGGCTGGCTTAGCCAGTAGGGCCTGCAACTCTTAATCTCAGGCTTATGAGTTCAAACTCATGTTGGGTATACAGCCTACCTTAAAAAAAAAAAAAATACTATAAACAAAATGAAAAATTCACTGCAGGGGCTCAACAATAGATCTGAACTGGCAGAAGAGAGAATCAACAAACCTGAAGATAGACTGAAAAAGAATATACAATCCAAAGACCAGAGAGAAGAAGAACGATCAGAGCCTCAGAGAAACGGGGAACACCATTAAGCACACCAACAGATGTGTATAGGAGCATCAGAGGAAGAGAAGAAAGAGCAAGAAGGAAAGATATTTGAAAAAATAATGGCTGGAAACTTTCCAAATGTGACAATAAACAATCCATACATCCAAGAAAGTCAACAAATTCCAAATAAGATAAACACAAACACATTTCATAGTAAAAATGGTAAAAGAGAAAATACAGCAGCACAAGAAAAAACATATATCATTGCCAAGTATAGGGAATGCTAGTAAGATTAATAACGGTTTTCAAATTGCTAAAAGAAAAAACCTGTCAACCAAGATTTTAGTAAAAACTGTCTTTGAAAATTGAAAATAAAAACATTCTCAGAAAACAAAACCAGAGATTTCATTGCTATAGGACCTACCTTATAAGAAATACTAAAGGAATTTCAAACTGAAAGCAAATGACCCAGAAGGCAATTCAACGACAAAGACAGACACAGACACACACGCACGCACACATACATACATACGCAGAGAGAGGGGCAGAGTTACAGGCAGTAAAGGTAATTATGTAATTTTCAAAAATAGAAAAATACTATTTCTTTGACTTTCTTAACTGTCTAAAAAAACAACTGCAATAAAAAAAAAAAAAAGAAAAGAAAAATAATGAAAAAGAAAAAGCAGGGATCCCTGGGTGGCTCAGTGGTTTAGCACCTGCCTTTGGCCCAGGGCATGATCCTGGAGTCCCAGGATCGAGTCCCACATCGGGCTCCCTGCATGGAGCCTGCTTCTCCCTCTGCCTGTGTGTGTCTCTGCCTCTCTCTGTCTCTGTATCTTTCATGAATAAATAAATAAAATCTTCAAAAAAAAAAAAAAGAAAAGAAAAAGCAACTGCATAAAATAACATCTTAAGAGTGTATTGTTGGGACTATAAAATATAGAAATATAATATATTCAACATTAACAATACAAAGGAGATAGAAGCATAAGTAAATGACATCAGATGGGAATTCTAATCCAAAGGAACAAATGAAAAGAATTGAGAAATGGTAGATTAGAAGGCTAATTTGACAAACTCTAAAAATATATACTTGCTTACCTTTCTTAGCTTAACACATAAAATTACAAAAAAAATTATAAACTGTGTATTATTAGGCTTATAACATATATAAAAGTAATATATTTGTTTTATATATATATAACGGTAACAGTACAAACAGTACAAAAAAGGAGAAAGAGGAGATAGGGCTATATAGGAGTAATGTACCTATATCTCATTAAAATTAAGTTAATCTAAATCTGAAGTAAATTCTTTTTATTCTTTTTTAAAGATTTTATTTATTTATTCATCAGACACACACGCACACACACACACACACACACACACACAGAGGCAGAGACACAGGCAGAAGGAGAAGCAGGGTGCTTGCAGGGAGCCCGACACAGGACTCAATTCCGGGTCTCCAGGATCAGGCCCTGGGCTGAAGGCGGCACTAAACTGCTGAGCCACCTGGGCTGCCTATCTGAAGTAGATTCTGATAAAGATGTATTATAGTAAGCCCTAGAACAACCACTAAGTAAATTTTTTAAATAGTGAAAAAAAATATTAAAGAAATTAAAATGTGACATTAGAAAATATTTACTTATTTCAAAAGAAAGCAGTAAAATAAGGGAACAAAAAAATGAGATAAAAAATTTTAAAATGACAGATAAAATCCATGCATAACAACATTAAATAATAATAGATTAATGAAAAAGGAGAGAATGTCCAATTTGAAAAAAAAAAAGATTCAACTATATGCTATCTACAGGAAACATGCTTTAGATTTAAAAATATAAACAGCTTGGGACACCTGGGTAGCTCAGTCAGTTGGGCATCCAATTCTTGATATCACTCAGATGGTGGTCTCATGGATGTGGGAACAAACCCAATGTCAGGCCCCACACTCAGCATGGAATCCACTTGAGATTTTCCCTCTCTCCTTCTCCCTCTGCCCCTCCCTGCTGCACACACTCTGTCAAATAAATCTTTTTTTAAAAAGGGGAAAAAAGACAAAAATACAAATACCTTGAAAGTAAAAACATGAAAAAAGATACCATCCAAACAGCAACCATATGAAAGCCAGAGTAGATACACAAATAGGCAATATAGACATTAAAACAAAAATATGTCCACACAAAAATCTGCATACAAATATTCATAACATTATTCATAATAGCCAAAAAGAGGAAATAGTCAGGGGCACCTGGCTGATTTCATTGGCAGAGCATGCCACTCTTGATTCCAGAGTCATGAGTTCAAGCTCCACGTTGGGCAAGGAGCTTACTTAAAAAAAAAAAAAAGGAAAAGAAAAAGAAATAATCCAAACATCTATCAACTTATGAATAGCTAAAATAAATGTGATCTATCCACACAATGGAATATTTAGCAATAAAAAGAAATGAAGTAATAGTATACATGCTACCACATGGATGAACCTTTAAAACATCATGCTAGGGATGCCTGGGTGGCTCAGCAGTTGAGAGCAACTGCCTTCAGCTCAGGGCGTGATCTCAGAGTCCAGGGTTTGAGTCCTGCATCAGGCTCCCTGCAAGGAGTCTGCTTCTCCCTCTGCCTATGTCTCTGCCTGTCTCTCTCTCTGTGTGTCTCATGAATAAATAAATAATCTTTAAAAAAAAAAAAAAAGCATCATACTAAGAAAACTCATTCACAATGGACCACATGATTCCATTTATATAAAATGTCCAGAATAGGCAAATCTCTAAAATAAGAAAGTAGATTAATGGTTGCCTAGGCTGGGGGGTGAGTTTTAAGGGGAAATAAATAATTACTAATGGGTATAGAGTTCTTTGGGCCGTAGGGAGGGAATGTTCTAATACTGACTGTAGGAATAGTTGCATGATTCTGTGAATATATTAAAATCCAGTGAAGTATATACACTTAAAGGAGTGAATTATATGGTATGTGAATTATAGCTCAATAAAGCTGTTACCAAAAAATACATGGAGCAAAAGTTACAGAATTGAAAGAAAAAAAGACAACACAATTTTACTTGAACATTTTTCCTCAGTTACTATCATACCGGTATTATATCAAATTAATCTTTGTTGAAAATTTACCGTGCTTTTAAATCAGTAAAACAAACTTTCTCTTTTTGCACAGTATCTTCAATTATGGTTAAAAGACAACATCTGAGAATATAACAATAGAATCCACAAAAACAAAAGGAAAATGCAAATCTCTGGAAAACCAAGTGACTAGAATTTACATATTTATCTCCTTCATGATTTGCTTGATAGCCTCTTAAATTAGTATATATTTTCCTGTTTATTTCTTTCTCAGCTAGAATGCAAATTGCATGGGTATCTTTCTTTGTCATTTCAATAGGATTGAAGCAAGCACAAACAAAAAGCTACCTTTTTAATTTTCCATCATAATATAAATGTCATTCAAGCATGTAAATTTTCAATATAAGCATCAAGTACAGACTTTCTATACATGTATTACCTGATCAATTCCCTTTCCTTTGCATTGAAGAATGATGACTTCAAGAAGTTTGGCTGCATGACATTCTGCATCTTCTCCTGCATCGCCACAGAGTACCTACAATAATTACAATTTAGCTCAGCAGTGAATGAGACTGCATAGCATTTCACTGAGTCCACATGAAGCAAATATCTCAGGAAAATTTAGGCATTAGAATCATGGGGTTGGGATCCCTGGGTGGCGCAGCGGTTTAGCGCCTGCCTTTGGCCCAGGGCGCGATCCTGGAGACGTGGGATCGAATCCCACATCAGGCTCTCGGTGCATGGAGCCTGCTTCTCCCTCTGCCTATGTCTCTGCCTCTCTCTCTCTGTGTGACTATCATAAATAAATAAAAATTTTTTAAAAAAAGATTTAAAAAAAAAATCATGGGGTTTTGGGGTGCCTAGGTGGCTCAGTCAGTTGAGCATCTGCCTTTGGCTCAGGTCATGATCCCAGGGTTCTGGGATGGAGCCCCAATGGCAGGCTCCCTGCACAGCAGGGAGTCTGCTTCTCTCTCTCTCTCTCTCTCTCTCTCTCTCTCTCTCCTTCTGCCCCTCCCCCTGCTAATGCTTTCTCTTTCTCTCAAATAAATAAAATCTTAAAAAAAAAAAAAAAATCAGGGACACCTGGGTGGCTCAGCAGTTGAGTGTCTACCTTCAGCTCAGGGCGTGATCCTAGAGTCCCGAGATGAAGTCCCACATTGGGATCCTTGCCTGGAGCCTGCTTCTCCTGTCTCTGCCTCTCTTTCTGCCTCTCCCTGTGTCTCTCATGAATAAGTAATTAAAATCTTTAAAAAAAAAAAAATCATAGCTTTGCAAGTTTACCTTGCCCACCCAAAGAAGGAAGGTCAATATAAACTCTATCTATCTTCTTTATCTACTCTAATTCCTTATAAGGAGTAATAATTCACCTATATAAATTTGGATTAATAAAGTAAGCTATAGGAGTTAACTCTCCAGATAAATGAAGCCTCCCTTTAAAGGCAACAAAGCACTCAAGAAATAAAATGAAGCCAAAGAGTGTATTTTTTACAAAGTTTAAAACGAAAAAAATAAAAAATAAAAAAATAAAGGCAACAAAGCAAGAAAGTGAAATCAAAAGAAATTTTTAAAACCTTCTGTTTAGACCAGCAGATTCGACCCTCCATCCCACCCTACCTGCCATGACCTTCCTCACCTCTCTTTACGCTCCATCTTTGCAGTGCTCAAGAGAAGGTTCCTGGGATCGGCTAGTAGCCGTGACAAAGCGTACAACCTGAGCTAGTGAGGCAGATCGGGCTGGTACCTCCACCCGAGTTTTCCTGCTTTTTGTGCCTCACGCAGATAGAGGTGCCTCTGCTGCCCTGGAAGACCTGGGACGCAGCGGCCTGCCTGCCCAGCGTCCACCTCCTCACGGATCCACACATGGTTCAGGGGCAGAAGCAGAACTACCACTGTGTGTTTCCCGGTGTGTCCGAGGAAAAATGGTTGTGCCTCCTGCCGCTTCTAGGGGCCCTAGCAGGAGCTCAGGAAGCCTGGGTAGCTCGGGGAGGGGCAGGCCAGCCCTGGGCCTGGGATGCCCCGGAGAGAGAAGAGAAGAGGAAGGGATGCCGGGCTGCAGCACAGCCCCTCGTCACTGCTGCTCCTTATTTTTACTTGTCTTGCCTTGTCCTGTATTTATCACAGTTTCTGTTGAACAGCTTTTAAGTATTTGGGGAGTTTCTCTCGCCGTCCTCCCCTCCTGGTTCTCTGCCCCCACCTGTCCCGCTGCAGTCCCTTCAGTGTTCTGTGACTTTAAGAGAGGAGGGGGGGAGGGGTCTCAGATTTTATTTGTTCGTTTGTTTTTTTCTCCTTAGCAGTAGGACTTGATATTTTCAATTTTGGAAGAACTAAAAAGATAAATAAACTGTGTTTTTTTTTGTCGGTGTTTTGTTTTTGTAAAAAAAAAATAAAATAAAAGAAAACCTTCTGTTTAAACAATGAAACAAACCCTGTAGTTTTCTGTTTGAGTTCATTTTTTCTTAATAATAACCATAATTTAATTTCATATACCTTTTAATTTCTCCATATGGACTTTTAACTATATTTTCCATGGGTGTTATAACCATTTAGGACTATAAATATTACAGTACATAAATATAACAGTTTACCAGGCCATGCCTCTTTTGTCAATTCTGTATTTTCACTATTATAAATAATTCTACAATGCACCTGTTTGTTTGTACATAAAATTTGGAATATAACTGCCTCATAAGGTTCCCAGAAGAGAGATTTATAGAGACATAATCATATTAGAAATTAGAAAATACGGAAAAATTAATGAGTTCAAACAAGCTGTAAGAAAAAGAACAGACTTAATCTAAAGAATAAAGAAGAGACAGAAATTAAAATACAGACAAAAAAAACAAAAAAAAAAACAAAAAAAAAACAAAAAAAAATACAGACAAAAAGAGGTAACAAAGAGAGACAAAAGACAGCCTCATTGAATAAAGACAATAAAGCAGACTTTTGTCAAAATTATTCTTAAAAAGAGAGCAAAATTTTAAAAATATTAGAAATGAAGAAAGACAAATACAGATAAAGGAGAGAATAAAATAAATGAATACTATGGAGAATATTATATTCCTTATATATTTGAAAACTCAGATGAATTGGATAATTTCCTAGACAAATACAATATAAGAAAACTGAATTAAAAAGAAATTCTGGATAAAGAAGACAGACTGAACATTCTCATTTAATTTTATTACTTCCCAAAAGACCATTAAAATGACAGTAAAGAGATTTTAGAGACATAAATCCACTAAGAGAAAAGGAAAAAAGTAGACAGCTATAAAATTTTAGAAATGGAAAAAAAAATGGATCAGTGAGCTGAACTGCAAGCTATAGCTGGTAAAGCCAGCAATCAACCCTATTTACAGAAATTTTAAAATTCTACTTCTTAGGGCAATGTATCCACATCTAGATTCTAAAGGTGAATGGATTCTGGAACCAGAATGCCTTAGTTCAAATTCCAGCTCTGCCACTTATTATCAGGGTTTTTATTTATTTATTTTTTTTAATATTTTTTTAAATTTTTATTTATTTATGATAGTCACAGAGAGAGAGAGAGAGGCGCAGAGACACAGGCAGAGGGAGAAGCAGGCTCCATGCACCGGGAGCCCAACGTGGGATTCGATCCCGGGTCTCCAGGATCGCGCCCTGGGCCAAAGGCAGGCGCCAAACCGTGGCGCCACCCAGGGATCCCATTATCAGGGTTTTTAAAAAAGCTAATTAACCTCTGTGTCTTACTATATATATACAGTACTATATAAAGAGTATAATAATATACGTAACATGGTAGGGCTGCAGAATACAGAAAAAACAAAACAAAACAAAACAATCACTCCCTTTGCCCCAGATTGCATTAACCCAGGGTTTTTTGTTGTTGTTGGTGGTGGTTGGTTTTGGTCCCTACCTCCAGAAGAAGAAACAAAATATATTTCAGTAATTTAAAAAAATGGGCTCTGGAGCCAGACAACCTGGCTTCAAATATGGCTCCAACAAATATGGCTCTGTGACTTAAAACTAAGTGACTCAGGCATGACGCAAAAAATTGTGCCTCAGTCTCCTCTTTACTAAAAGGTGATACTTTCCTCATAATATTGTAGAGATAAAATAAGTTAATATGTAAAAAGTACTTAGGAAATACCTCATATACAGTATGACTTCAGTAAGTATTAGCTATTACTAAAAAAAACAAGAATACAACATATATTTTATTTTATTTTTTTAAAGATTTTATTTATTTACTCATGAGACACAGAGAGAGAGAGAGAGAGAGGCAGAGACACAGGCAGAGGGAGGAGCAGGCTCCATGCAGGGAGCCCGACATGGGACTCGATCCTGGGTCTCCAGGATCACACCCTGGGCCCAAGGCAGCGCTAAACCACTGAGCCACCCAGGCTGCCCTACAACATATATTTTAACCACTTGGTAAGTCTAAGGACATCCCTGTGAACATCACTTTTATCCCAGCTGCTATAACACAGAGCAGCTATACAAATGGGTGTAGTACTGTTATGTTTTCTGCTTGCTGTTTTCTCTTCCCCTTATCCTCACTAGCGACTATCTCTACAACTTAGAATACTGAAGACTGCCAAGTGATTATGATTTAATAAGCTAGGTTATTACAGAGCTAAATGGATCTTTAAAAATCATGATTCTACTCCTTCAGTTTATATGTGATGGAACTTCACGACCTCCCAAAATCTCCCAGGCTCTTTACAAGTGAACTGAGACCTCAATCAGATGTGCTGATTATCAGTTCAGAGCTCTTAACATCTTGGTACATATTTCTCCCAGTGAGGAAAATACTTTGTACACTAGGTATTTTATTCCCAAGGCCAAACTTAAGTATCTGGGAGCTCTATGCAATACAATTTTATATTTATGTATATATAAATATTCACCTAAAGGAGAAGGAAAACATTATCTATACTCATCAATGATTCCAGATATAACCAACAGAGGGCAAAATCTATCCTGTGACAAAGACAACACAGACAATCATATTTGTATGTAAATATAACAGTAGCCAGTAAATGGCTAACAAATCATCCTGTACTGATGCCATTTTTCCAACTATTCCAATTCTTTTGTCTTATGTTACTTGTATTCAAAACATATATATCTAGTAGTTTCCAATATACACATTCAACTTTCAAAAATCAGTGACTGACAAACTGTGGCTAATTTTCTTAGCACTTTGCTCTTTTGTTTTTAGGGTTACTTTTAGAACTTTAATCAAGTAGTAAGTTTGCATTTTTTAAAGAAAAAAAAACACAAAATTATTTACCCTAAACATCATAAAGTACACAGCTATATAAGTGGCAAACATCCAGAGTGCATCGGTGGCTCAGTCAGTTGAGCGTCTGACTCTTGGTTTTGGCTCAGATCATGATCTTGCAGTCAAGTTAGGGTACAAGCTCAGCGTAGAGTCTGCTTGGGATTCTCTCTCTCCCTCTGTCCCTCCCCCTCTTCTCTCTCTCTCTCTCAAATAAAATAAAATAAAATAAAATAAAATAATAAAATAAATCTTTAAAAAAATATAAATAAGGGCCACCAGGGTGGCTCAGTCAAGCCTCCAACTCTTGATTTTGGCTCAGGTCATGATCTCAGAGTCATGGGATCAAGCCCAATGTCTGGCTCCTCTCTCAGCAGGGAGTCTGCTAGAGATGCTCTCTCTTCCTCTCCCTCTGCCCCTCCCCACCCCGGCACACAATTCTCTCAAATAGGGCAGCCCCGGTGGCTCAGCGGTTTAGTGCCGCCTGCAGCCCAGGGTGTGATCCTGGAGACCCGGGATCGAGTCCCACGTCGGGCTTTCTGAATGGAGCCTGCTTCTCCCTCTGCCTGTGTCCCTGCCTCTCTCTCTCTCCTCTCTGTGTATTCTCATGAATAAATAAATAAAATCTTTAAAAAAAAAAAAAAAAAAAACAACTCTCTCAAATAGATGAATAAATCTTTTTAAAAAATAAATAAATAAAGAGGGACACCTGGGTGCTCAGCGGTTGAGCCTCTGCCTTCGGCTCAGGGCATGACCCCAGGGTTCTGGGATGGAAGCCCGCATCAGGATCCCCACAGGGAGCCTGCCTCTCCCTCTCCCTGTGTCTCTGCCTCTCTCTCTCTCTGTGTCTCTCATGAATAAATAAATAAAATCTTTAAAAAAAAAAAGAAAGAAAATTTTAAATAAATAAAAGTGGCAAACATTCTTAAGCACAATACAATATAAAATTGTCAAATCACAATTCCAAGGTCTATTAGAAAACAAAAAAAGGGCAAATACATGTTGAAGGTGATACAGAAGTCAAGTATAAGAGACAAACTAAAAGAGTGTCCTGAAGTAAAATGCTCAAACATTAGTAAGAACCACTACAACACCTGATTAGGACACACTTACCTTTCTACACATTGTAAAAAGTATTTCTAAATGCTTTGGATTAGATAACAAAGTATCTGTATCTATTGTCACATAATTATGCAGGAGAGGCATCATATCTGGAAAAAAAAAATTCAAAAGCCCAATGACACTTGAGTAGCAAGAGTAGAAACGAATTATTCCCACTGAAACCCTATTTCTGTAGCACCCACACAGAACACTAGGTCTACTATCTTTCCTCACAACCACAAAATGCTAGTAACAAAAATGACAGATCAGCTCTATCTATAGATGAGGAAAATATGGATCAGAAAGATTAAAGTACTAATCATTTATTAAAGCAATTGTTTCAAATTTTTGTCTTTTTCTCCATAGGAGTCATCACCATTTGGCATACTGTATTATTTTCTTGCTTGTCTGTGTGCTCCTCACTTTCCCTGTTCCCAACTAGAATGGTAGCACCCAAAGACCTAGCACTGTCTAGTTAGTTCACTGCTATACTGCTGTGCTTAGAACAGTGCTTGGAATATAGACTGCATTCAGGAAACATTAAGTGAATTAATCTATGGATATATGCTCTGACTGCAAACTAATTTAAGATATAATAAGAAACAGTCTCCCTTGTGCTGCCTGTATTTCTAGGGCTGTAAAACACTGCTCCGATAGCAGCATCCTTTACTCAGAAAGGAAAGAACAACAATTATTTTCTGATTAGTAGTGGAATCATATATGTCTTTATATCAGGTGTCAAAGGAAATAATGTCTAGACACAGAAAAGCAAAAATGTTACATGGTAAAAGCCATACCTGTAAAGTATTCAAAACAGTCCTGCTGAAAAACTTCATATAATATACCTAGCAGCTGCCACATTTGAGGGGAAATACCATGGCAGGTTAAACTATATGCCAGTGAAAGAATTTCTTCATAGAATTCTAGAATGAAGAAAATCTCTAGTTAGAATGCTTAGAAAACAGCAAAAATTAAACACAAAGACCACAGAGAGGAAGATTTAGGCTATCCACTCACATACATTCCTCTTATACCTAACATATTTTGAGCGCCATTTTCTCGGCATTCCCATCTTCAACTACCGATATTTGCCACCTTCTATTTCTTACCAAGATCTTTCCTCTTCCCAATAGAACAGGGCAAAGATTTATTTCTACTAACCTTACCCATAATACTGGAAATATGTATATTGTTGATAATGTGTAATAAATAAAATATAGTTTATATTTCTAAAGCTATGTTAGAAATGGATACAAGAAGGAATAAATAGTTGTATATCTCTCATGCAAAGGATTTGTAATTTACAGATAATTAATATTCTTTGGGAAGCTTAATTAAGCTAGGCTAAAATATCTTCCTGCCTCACATATGTTTACAAACTATATTCTGGACCATATTTTGTCAATTTACAAACCTTGTAAAATTTGTACAGTATTTGCTACAAGACAATTATATCCCAGTATAAAGAGTCCAAAGGGAATGCTCTTGTATTTGCATATATATTATTACCCTCTGTCAAAAGGAAATCATATCTAAACATACAATCAGAAAACACAATTCTCAATACAAAATTTTCAAGTAATTCCGACCATGTCACTGAGCAAAAGTCTTTTGACTTCTAAGGTTTTTTTTCCTCTTATTTAAAAGGAACTAGGTGTACCTGGGTGGCTCAGTGAGTTAAGCATCTGGCTCTTGATTTCAGCTCAGGTCATAATCTCAAGGTCATGAGATCAAGCGCCCCATTGGACTCTGTGATGAACACAGTACCTGCTTAAGATTCTCTCTCTCCTCCTCCCTCTACCCCTCCCTCCACTGTGCACTCTCTCTCTCAAAAAATAAAAAAAAAAAAATTAAATTAAAAGAACTAATATACACCCTGGATGTGCTTGAACTCTTTTTCTGTAACATTATTTTTTTTTAAGATTTTATTTATTTATTCATGAGAGAGAGAGAGGCAGAGACACAACACAGGCAGAGGGAGAAGCAGGCTCCATGCAGGGAGCCCAACATGGGACTCGATCCTGGGATCCCAGGATCACGACCTGAGCTAAAGGAGGCTCTAAACCGCTGAGCCACCCAGGCTGCTCTATAACATTATTTAAAGCAATATAGTCAAAAGCTAGTAGACAGGTACTTTTCTTACCAAGAGCAAAATAAGATGGAAATCACAGATACTGGGAAATAATCTGTTACATAAGACAATCACATGAAAAGCAACACTAATTGAATATGAAATATCTGAAAGTTCTGTTTATCACCACACCACACTGTGGATAGGAGGAAAGGAGAGCAAATGTCTCTTCCTAACACAAAGCCTACAGACAGAAAAGGGGCCCAATATTTCCTGGCACATTCCCTGGCAACTTCAGCATATGTGCATGGCCCAGCCACTCAGATGGTGAAGATCAGGACTTTGAAACCTGACAGAAAAACTAGAAGGTGCAGGGCAGCCCGGGTGGCTCAGAGGTTTAGCACCTGCCTTCAGCCCAGGGCGTGGCCCTGGAGACCCGGGATCAAGTCCCACATCGGGCTGCCTGCATGGAGCTTGCTTCTCCCTCTGCCTGTGTCTCTGCCCCGCCCCCGCGCCCCCCCACCCCGCTGTCTGTGTCTCTCATGAATAAATAAAATCTTTAAAAAAAACAAAAAAAACTAGAAGGTGCAAAGCTGTTGCGGATTATTTTTTGTGGCTGTACTGGAGTCTGAACTGTGGTGGGCAGCAGTGCAGCAGCCGGTGTTGATAAAGGCAGCCCTGGCCTTCTCAGCAGACCACTTCTACAGCACAATCCTGCTGGTTCCAGCCAGCTTCAACCTTACCACACATTCAGTGAGCTACCATACATCTTCCTAAGTTCCATTTATGCTTGAATTTACCAAAAATTATTTCAATCATTCTCAACCAAGAAGACTGACTGTTAGGGTGGGATGGCTGCACTTACTTTGACTTCCTGCACAATAAAGCAGTTAAAGCAGTCATAGCTAATCCTGGATTCTAATAATAAATTAAATTTTATGAGTAAATTAGCAATGAAAACAGGCAAGGGAAAAAAGGAAAGTGGAACAATGGACAGAGACTAGACCATGGACACAAATGAAGTCAGGCTGCTGGGGTAGAGGTCTTGGAATAAGAGAGTTAGCCCATGACATCTTGAAGAACAAGTATCTCTCTCTCTCTCTTTTTTTTTTAAGATTTTATTTATTTATTCATGAGAGACACAGAGAGAGAAAGGTAGAGACACAGGCAGAGGGAGAAGCAGGCTCCATGCAGGGAGCCCGATGTGGGACTCAATCCTGGATCGAGCTCCAGGATCACACCCTGAGCCAAAGACAAATGCTCAACCACTGAGCCACCTGGGCATCCCACAAGTATCTTTTTTTTAATCTAGGATCCTGTATGTACAAATATTGGTTCAAAATCAGCCATTAACGTTACATTACAGCTACAAACATAAGAAAGATCATCCATCACCTTAGGGCTAAGGATGGAATATCAGATAGGCAACTGGAACCACGGCTTTCTCCTCTACCCACTGCACCCAAAAATAGACGCATTCCCTTAACATCCTGACATTGCAGGTGTGCAAATCAAACAGTTATCATAGGTAGATTAGAAGGTTGGTATAAACTATTTCTCTTCGCCTTACTTCACGGCTTCACTCCTCAAGATTATTTTTTTAAAAATGATTTTATTTGAGAGAGAGAAAAAACAAGTAGTGGGGAGGGTGGGGGGACAGAGAGGCAGACTCCCCAGTGAGCAGGGAGCCTGATGCAGGGCTCCATCCCAGCACCCCTGGGATCATGACCTGAGCTGAAGGCAGAACTTAACCGACTGAGTCACCCAGGCACCCCAAGATTATTTTAAATTTAAATGGAGAATTTTCAGTTACAATTTCTTCCATGAATAAGGATATAAGTGAATAAACTCTTTTTTTGCTTATCAGAATCTCTAGGGTTATGGTCCAGAAATGTCATTTTAACTAGCTCCAGGTGATTCTTATGCACAGCAAAGTTTGAGAACTACTGCTTTATAGCAATAATTTCAAAAGGAAACAGTATGTACCCCAGGCAGTGTACAAGATAATCCACTGAGAAAGGAAAATAATGTATGAGAACACATTTATAGAGAGAAGCTTAATCCCATACTTTTACATTTCTATTTTTATGGATGTAAATGTAATTTAGTAACACATGTATATTGCCTATAATATGTATTCAAATATTATTCACCTATATTAAAAATGCATGCTCCATTTTTACTAATGGGATGAATGATAAAAGCGCTTAGAGACAAGTGCTCATAAGCAGTCACATGCTTTTCTTCCACCTTTCCATCTGCACGTTATACAGGTTGCATCTCCCTCGTGGCCACATGACTTGCGGCTGCCATCTTCAAAATGCTTGGTTACTATGGAAAAATAGCCTCCTCTACAAATTCCCATCAGTTTGTAACATCCTGATTCTATTAGTTACTCATTCTGTTCAGAAGTCAGGCACTATAACAGAACAATTATCTCACACTTCTGATAGGACATAGGTCTATTATTTCACATTTTTCAATTCCAGACTAAAGTAACCTGGCCTGAACTTCATCCCAGTTCTTCCTTTTAAAAAAGGTAAAATCAAAAAAAAATAAAAAATAAAAAATAAAATAAAATAAATAAAAAAAAATAAAAAAGGTAAAATCTAAAGTTCTCTGTGCTTTAAATTCTAAGACTAAAAAATTTTTATGGGGGATGCCTGGGTGGTTCAGCAGTTAAGGTCTGCCTTCAGCTCAGGGCATGATCCTGGAGTCCCAGGATCGAGTCCCACATCGGGCTCCCTGCGTGAAGCCTGCTTCTCCCTCTGCCTATGTCTCTGCCTCTCTCTTTCTGTGTCTCTCATGAATAAATAAATAAAATCTTTAAAAAGAATTTTTTAGGGCAGCCCTGGTGGTTCAGCGGTTTAGTGCCGCCTTCAGCTCAGGGCATGATCCTGGAGAACCAGGATTGAGTCCTACATCGAGCTTCCTGCATGGAGCCTGCTTCTCCCTCTGCCTGCATCTCTGCCTCTCCCTCTCTCTGTGTCTCTCATGAATAAATAAATAAAATCTTTAAAAACAAAACTTTATTGGATGTATTAAATTTTCCCCCAAATAAAAATATAGGTATCTAATACTAGAAAGTATATCCCAAAACAGAAGAGAATGCAAGCTTCTCTTCCTCAAAATTGTCCATATTGTTGAATTTGAAAGGCTAAAAATGCACTTTAAGTTCACCAAATTAAAAATATCAGTTTACCTTTTTACTCTACCTTTGAACTTACCAATTACATGCTTCTGTAAAACAAGATCAATGATCCGTAGACAGATATTCTCTAACTGCTGAGTAACCTAAAGACAAATTTAAGTCTTCAGTTTAAAATTCATCATGATAACCCTTAGTCTATAAATATTAGCCCAATAAAAAATAACAGGACTTTTCTGACAGGGAAAGTTGACAATTCTAAATTTCAAGTGAAAAATATAACCAAGAAATTCTGAAAAGTAAACTAGAGATAAAAGTGGGAGTTAAATTTGCAATAAAATTACAAATTAAGTTAGCTCCTTACCTCATATTTTATACCAAAACAAGTTCTTAATGAATGAAAGATTTCAATGTGAAAACTTGGGCCATAAAAATACTAGAAGAAATGAAAAGAAGTTGTGTATAACCCTAAAGATGGAAAATGGCTCAAAAGCACAGAAATCAGAAATATATTGAGCCATTTGATTTCAAAAATTAGTATCTGCACAGGGTAGGGGGCAGTGTAAGATAAATGAAAAACTGAGGGAATCATTTGCAAATGGTATCACAGACAAAGATAATGTTCTCTCCCATGAAATCAAATCAACAGAAAAAAAAGCAAAGGTTATGAAAAAGAAATATAAACAGACCTTAAGCCTTTAACAAGATGTTCACTCTAATACATGATAAGAGTACAAATTATAAGCCCCAGATTATCACTTTTCACCTATCAGACTGGTAGTAATGATCAAAAAGTACGTGGCTGAGAAGAGACACACTGCTGTCCATTGATTTGGGAAATGTAAATTGGCCAAGTTAGCAATACCTTTCAAGCTTATTCATACATACATCCTGTGATCCAGCAATTCCACTTCAAGGAATTTGCTCTCTAGACATATTATTACCTATGGGAATGACATGTAAAGAGCCACTCACTTAGTTACAACTAAAGTTCCATTTAACAAGGGACAGTTAAATTATGTTCACTAATGAGGGACTGGTTGAATAAACTTGACATCTGATATAAAGGAATATGTAACTACTAAAAATATTTAACTTTAGTGACTAATATGGAAGGATCACTATTCAAATTCAAATTCAAAACTGGCAGATTAAAAAAAACTGGCAGATAAAAACTGTATACTATACTTTTTTTTAATACTATACTTTTCATAAAAGAAAAATACATACACTCATTTTTTTGCTTAGGTACTATAATAGGAAAAAATCTCTGGAAGGATACAAAACCTTGTAGAGGAGTTACCTCCAGAGAATTACATCTGGGGAGCTAAGTGAGAAGGTGAAATTTACTATCTTTTCACACCTTTTGAATTTTTCAACATATGTTGTACTAAATATTTTTTAAATAAGCAAAAAATTAAATTCCATCATGGGTTACATTTTTCATCTAAGTAGCTCATTTTAGCTTTTGAGCATATTCTTTGAATATTCAACCCTAAAGTACTATCTTAAATAGTCAACATATTTTGCCACCGGTAGGATGGATACCAAACCACCAGAGCAGCTGCCAGTTGTAAATAACTGATATGCTTATTTATCACTGTATATCCCTGAAAACCAGCCCTAGAAATAGACATATGTACATGTATTATTTGGAAGAATATACAATAAATGCTAACAATGACTGTTAAAAAAATAAAGTACTGTCTTAAAGTTCAAATGATCCAAAAATCTCCCAGTTTAAAAATTAGTCAATATATTTAAAGCCATTAAAGCAAAACTGCATATGCATAAGCATCTGGTTTAGATTTCTAGTTTTATTCTGCATACATTAAGTATTTGTACATATATTCATACACATGTGATTTTTTTCGTTTTAAGGAAACATTCTCCTCAAAGTTTGCTTTTAATAGTCAAAGTTCAAAATCACAGGACAAGCAGTCAGGAGACAAAGATTCCAGTCCTTGTTTTGCCTCTAATTATCTATGACCTTAGTAAAGCCACTTACTGAAGGCTTTAAGTTTTCTTCATCTGTAGGTAAGGAAACTGGATTTGATTAGTGTTTCTCAATTTTAAACCATGCCTTCTTTGATAATCACAGTAAGTTTACATGCTCCTTTATATGAAATGCAAAATAAATTTAATGTCAAGAGTAAAAAAAATTAGGGGACCCCTGGGTGGCTCAGTAGTTTAGCGCCTGCCTTTGGCCCGGGGCGTCATCCTGGAGTCCCGGGATCAAGTCCCACGTAGGGCTCCCGGCATGGGGCCTGCTTCTCCCTCTGCCTGTGTCTATGCCACCCGCCCCCCACACCGACTATCATGAATAAATAAGTCTTTTTTTTTAAAAAAGAGTAAAAAAATTAAAACAAAAAGGTAAAATACTGTTTTGTTTTTAAACTAACCCTGCTGCTCATTTTACTACTGCCTGTCCTACACACACACACACACACACACACACACACATACATTTTGGAAAACTGGACTAGGGAATTTCTAAGGTCTCTCCAAATTGAAAATACAAGTTCACATATAAGATGAAAGAACTATTCTTAAGCATACTTGTTGTATTTTAATTTAGAACATCTCACTGTTCTGAGTGACCCATACAAGTTTAACAAGGATACAAAAATAAAACAATAATGAATATGGAAGTAAAATTTCACATTCAGCCTTTTAGGTGAAGGAGGCCTGCCCGGGAGAAGAATAGTGAATTGTTTTTAAGAATCTGGTAATCTTTCATTGGTATGTGATAAACACAGAATAAGTCAACAGCCATAGGGTTTAACAAAATGCTATTTAAAGAATGGACACCTGCTTCCTAAATCGCACAATGTGAAACAGGAGCTGCCGCCATTGCCGCTCAAGTCAGCTTGAGTTCACGAAGTAACGAACTCAAATCTGATTTAAGGAGAGGCCATGTAATGCTTGTGTAGGAGAGTGGAAGGTTGCAGGTGGAGATGAATGGATGTATTATCAAAATAATCTGAAATAATCTGGCTACAAACCCAAAACTCTGTGGCCATGAGCAATTTTCTCAATACTACCTAAACTTGTTTTACAATTCATCAAAAAGACATTACTATTTATCTGCTCCCATGATCTCTTAATAACATTAGTAAAATTCTAACAGCTTATAGAGAAGAAAGCATTTAATAACTGTCTTCAGGGATCCCTGGGTGGCGCAGCGGTATAGCACCTGCCTTTGGCCCAGGGCGCGATCCTGGAGACCCGGGATTGAATCCCACGTCGAGCTCCCAGTGCAGTGGAGCCTGCTTCTCCTTCTGCCTATGTCTCTGCCTCTCCCTTTCTCTGACTTTCATGAATAAATAAATAAAATCTTTTAAAAAAAATAAAATAACTGTCTTCATAAATTCTTATCCCAATATTCTCCTGGAATTCAGTTCAGGAAAATGATATTTTAAGTTCTTCTTCCCTTCCATTTTCATAATGTTTGTTACATTCGAATTTTGTTCCATTATTTAATATCTGCCACTGTGATTGAATGGCTGTTTCTCTCTACCAAGAAGACTTGATTGTAGGTTCCAGAAATCAGAGCTTATGTCTTATTCAATTTGATATTCTCCAACAACCTAACCTAGAACATAGCAGATGTGATAAACTAAACTCAGTTTTAGTACAAAGGAATATAGTATATATCTTAAAACAACAAGTAATATTCCCCCTTCAATTATTTTAGTGTTCCTTTAATATTTGAAAGTAATTTTTTAAATCTAGCAACATAACCAAAATGCAATTTTAAAGTCATGCCCACTGATCATGTAAATTTCAATTAATGTTATTATAATGACATAATAAAACACAAAGAAATCCCACCTCTTTATGATCTTCTACAACTGTCAAGATAGTATCAATAGTATGTAAAATTCCCATAGCCATCACTGTTTTGTCTTCAATTTCTTCATATTCATCACTTTGAAGAACTTTGCCAAATATCTCAGCCTATGAACATAACATATACACATTCAACAATTAGTGCTGTTGTATCTATCTCTCACTGTTGTTATAATAAAAGGGCAGTGGCACTCTTCTGGATGTCAGCCTTGCTCAAACTCAATTTGTGCACTTTGCCAAGTAAATCAATGATAAAAACCATGTTTTAAATACAGCCATTTTTTCCTAGTCTAGTCACTAGGGTGGAATATACATTAGCTATAACAATAAGATAGCTATTTTTTAACCTCTGGTTATTATGAAGCAAATAAATCCTAAGTCTGGGAAAAGCGAAATCTAGCAATACACAAATGAAAAATTCAATAGAAGGTAGGAGACAAAGTCAAGAAATCATCTAGAAAATGAAACAAAAAAAGACAGATGTGGAAGGCAGGAGAAAAAAGTTGGGAAAATTAAAGACTCAGTCCTGATCCAATATTCTATATCGAAACTATAGAACAGGAAAAAAAAAATAGTAGGGAGAAATTAATCAAATAATTCAAGAAATTGCCCCAAACTGAAGGAAATGAGTTTCCAGATTCAAAGTCTGGAAAGCGAAAGTTTAGAAGGCTTATATTAAAGCACATCATTGTGAAATCTCAGAATACTACAGATGAAAACAAATGATCCCAGCATCATTTAAGCCTAATTTACTTTAGAAATTAACTGACAGAATTATTAGAATAAACATTTCTATATTAACATTTCAATTACATATAAAACTGAACTCAAATTTTGGAATTTAATGTATTTAGATTAGATAGGTCTTTTATTTTTATTATTCAAGGCTGAATTTGCTTTCAAGCTAACATAAAGTTTTGCCCATTCTTACCAAATGTTGGGTCATATCAACAGCAATTGAAGCTACTTCTTGACTATATTCACATATCATCTTCTGGATAACATTAGTAACATCATCATTTTCTGTCTCTCTAACAATGTGCAACAGCTCCTGCATGATAGGCCTTACATGTGGCTTCATATATTCCTTAGCTAATGCAATAAAACAAAATCAGTAAAAAATTAGGCATTCACAACTGGTGAAAGGAATTACCTTGGTCACAAGGTAGAGTGACACAGAGTAATAGATTCTTGACAGATACTTGCTCTCTGGCAAGTAAGACACAGCTGTACCAAAATAATCTTCACCAATATATCCACTTCCCATTAAGTAATTAGGGGTAGTCAATCCCACAACATGGGAAAGAACTGTCCTACCCAAAATGCCAAGAGCCTTCATTGAGAAATTCTAATTATACAAATGCTTATAGGCTTATAGGACATATATATGACATCAAGATACAAATATAAAAAAATCATGTACACAAAAACTATGTCCAATATTGATGGTGCCCATTCCCTGCCACATATTCCTTGTATAATATTCACTGAAACACTGTAGAATAGAAGTAAACTAAGTTCATGTTCTTCATAAAACTGAATTTACTTTCAAAGGTTTACTTGAACTTTAAACATATTCTTCTAAACAAATACCACCTGCTACTTTCAAAACTAGTAGAATCATAGAATCCTAGAGTTAAAAAGACTCCTAAGGCCATCTAGTCCAACTCCTTGAATTTAAATATATGGAAATCAAACTCCTGACATATGGTGTGCCTTGCCCAGGTTTACACAGCAACCCAGGAGCACAATCAAAATTAGACACCAGGTCTCTTGATTCCCAGTCAACCCGAGTGCCCAGCGATTATCAACTTATTTCCTAATCTAAAATTTTTCTGGAGGGATGCCTGGGTGGCTCAGTAATTGAGTGTCTGCCTTTGGCTCAGGGCATGATCTCAGGGTCCTGGGATGACTAGAGCATTGGGCTCCCTGTGGGGAGCCTGCTTCTCCCTCTGCCTGTGTCTCTGCCTCTCTCTATGTATCTCTCATGAATAAATAAATAAAAATGTTTTTAAAAATAAAATAAAATAATAAAATTTTTCTGGAAACCAGTCAATAATAACTCCTAATATGGGGAAGAATAAACTCCTATAAAGTTCTGAGGGGACAAAAGTTCAGAAATCTAAACCCTGCACCTTTAGACTCAGAGAATCATCCTCATCAGGAAAGGAAATAAAGAAATTATTTGAGAAGACGACGTCAAACATAAAAATAGAATACACCCTTTAAAAGGTATTTTTCGCTTTACCTTGTGTCTGGTTAGAAATTAAGGACTGGAGAGCCAAGGCAGCTTCAACTTTGACAGGCATCTCCTTATCTTCAATCAGGCTCTTCTTTGCCAGTTCAACTGCATTTCTTAGATTGAGTTCATTATGAAACTTCAAAGAACTGAATGCATGAAGTACCCAACAGGACTATGTTGGAAGAAGAAATTAAGTAGGGAACTATTAGGATTGTGGCATTGTATAATAAAGTCACACACACAGGAAGCTTTTTTTAAGTAAAATATCATTAACCCTATCAAGTACTGTTTGTTTTGAGGGTTAGCATATTAGCTTTAGTTGCTAACTTCTGGATTTCCCTTTTTTTTTTTAATTAAAAAGGTGTTTTTTTTTACTTCTAAATCATCTATATGCATTTTTCACAGGAAAAAGAAAATGGAACCAAACTGAAACATCTCTGAAAACAGAAATCCTGCTCATGCTTAATAAATATTATGATTCATAACTAACTTGTTATTTATTTATATGTAAGAGCTACTACAAACCAATGTTTGACTTCATTTGCTGGCCTCCATAGCAAACAAATGAAACATTATTTTCCCTTACCAGCATCAAGACTTAGCAAACTTCTTTTTATTTTTTATGCTCATATAAGGTATGAAGAATTTTAAACCATATAGAGATTATCAAATTTTAAACTATTAGACCACAGAATGCCAAGAATCATATTATTACTTTCTCTATGTACATAAAACACAATTAATTGTAATTTGAATTGTCAAAGACTTTTAACAAGGGAGTTACAATTCAGTCTGTCAAAGACAAGAGCCTACCTATAAAAATACGTGTACGCCTTCTGCACCTCTTAATCTATGTGTGCCCAAATACTTCTCCTATGAACATTACCTTCTCTTTATAAAATGCTTTAGTGTGCAAGACATTGTTAACATATGTTCCTTATAGCCAGACATTTTTTGTGTTGATGTAGTTATAAAGACAAATACTAGACTCTTGAATTAAAGTTCTATTTTTATTTCTCCATAAAAGATTGATTCTAGAAGTAATATACACTTAGAACACAAATTAAGTTTACATGGATTATTATTTTCTCCATTTTTCTAAGACATATATATTGACCTAAAATACGATTTATACTAGTCAAGTTTTTAGCCAAACTAGAATTTCATGCTGTTCTGGATGCTGAAAATTAATCAGTTTATGAATTTTTTTTGTACGATTGCTATAACATCGTCCGTCTCTCTGCATGTGTTAGAAATGCAGCAAGTAAGACTAGGGTGAAAATGTAAAGCAGTTGGAATTAAAATCCATAAATCTCTTATTTACTAGTTTGTTTTTATTCAGCTTAGGTGACAATAAGGGACATTCTAATTGACTTCATTTTATACCAATATGTGGTAAAAGTTCAATTTATCCAAAAATATTTAGTTCAATAATTATCTTACAAATGAACATTTATTTATTTATTTATTTTAATAATAATCTCTACACTCAGCATGGAGCTCAAACTCACGACCCCAAGATCAAGACTGAGCCAGTTGGGCACCCCTCAAATGAACACTTTAAGATACATAATGGAAATATGAAAAACTTACTCTAGCTCGAAGATATCCCAGGTTAGACAACAGTAATGGAAATACATGATTCTGTAGCAATAACTCCATTTGGTCCTTGAATAAACTCTTCTGTGAGGAAACAGAAATGAAGTTTCACCTTACCAATGCCTTTATCATATATAAAAAATCACAACCTAATACAGTATATTTATTATGACTTAATATACTTCTATGTACAATTTCATAAAATTATTTGACCTACATATTTTATGTTTTAAGACAAGACAGAAACAGTACCTTACATATAATTTGATATTGATTGACTTTTGTAGCAACAAGTAACACTAGTCATTTTGTATCCTTTTTTCATATGGCAATACTTTCATACTGAAAAAGGGACAAACGGGAAATTTTCTTTTGAATTAAAGAAAAATGGATGTTTACAGTCAACTCAATAATGCAGAAGCAGTCATAATTTTTAAATTATTCACAACTCTCATACTCTCTCATTTGCCTATGCTTAAGTAAATTATATTGTGAGTAGCTTAACCTTCAATAAAATATCAGCCAAGGAACCAATCACATGCAAAGCTCCATCTTTCTTCCTTGGGTCAAAGTTCGGGTCTGTTAGGATTTGATAACAAAATGCCATCATTTTTGGCAACACCTAGAGAAACAGAAGAATCCATTTTAGTCTTTGTGAGCTTTCACTGACTAACTGCTACTATAGTATTAAGTATGATATACAAATTTTCAAAACTAAAGCCATTTTGTTGTGTTTTATCAAGCAATTATAATTAAGAAAATAACCCTTTTCCCTTAGTAGGACAGAAAAATATTTAACAGATTATAACGAATAATATAATTTTTCATATAGCAGGGGTATAACAGAGTATCAAATCAACACAGTCCATCTCTCAACTTTGGATTTAAAAAGAGTAACTCAAGGGAATCCCTGGGTGGCTCTGCGGTTTAGCGCCTGCCTTCGGCCCAGGGCTTGATCCTGGAGACCCAGGATCGAGTCCCACATCGGGCTCCCTGCCGGAGCCTACTTCTCCCTCTGCCTGTATCTCTCTCTCTCATGAATAAGTAAATAAAATCTTAAAAAAAATAAATACTTAAAAAAAAAAAAAGAGTAACTCTAAATAAATAAATAAATAAATAAATAAATAAATAAATAAATAAAATAAGAATAAATAAAAAGAGTAACTCTTTTCTTACCTCTTTTCTTTTCTTTGCAGCAGTATATAAGAGAGTCTGGGCTGCTGTGGTGGGAGAAGCATAATCTTCAAAAATATCTAAGATTTTAAAAGGTTAAACCACATGAGTAAAGATACAATTACTTATTACAGGTTTTAAACCCAACTGACCATTATTCCAAAACAATAAAAATAAAACTGCCCACATATGACACTGGTTTATAGCATTAAAAAGCTAAGGATATATCATCAGTGCTCCCAGGCACAACAATTATTTATCAAACTCTATATGCTTATCCTTTTAAACAATCACATTAAAGAGAACAATATAGGGATCCCTGGGTGGTGCAGCGGTTTGGTGCCTGCCTTTGGCCCAGGGCGCGATCCTGGAGACCCGGGATCGAATCCCACATCGGGCTCCCAGTGCGTGGAGCCTGCTTCTCCCTCTGCCTGTGTCTCTGCCTCTCTCTCTCTCTCTTTGTGACTATCATAAATAAATAGATTAAAAAAAAAAAAGAGAGAGAACAATATATATTGGGTCTATGTTTCACTGAGGACAAAAATTTATTTGGTGCTGTAGGCTCTAGGAATACAAAGATCAAACAAAAAGGGTTCTTACAGAACTCACAAGATAAGGGAAAGAAACATTATACACATACACACATACCAGGTACAACAGGTTAAGAAGAAAGAGTGACATTATATGGAGTGCTAGTTTAAATATGGTGTCAGGGAAAGCCTCTTCAATTCTGTTAGGGTAACACTTAAGCAGAAATTGAATGGAGGGAGAAAACTCCACGTGGAAATCTAATGATAAAGCTCTCCAAAGAAAACCACAAGTGTAAAAGCCTTGGAGGATTACTCGGCCAGTGCTGGGATCTCTCAACCAGTAGATCCAAGGGGTATTGACTGAATATATGCCTATGTAAAACACACCACTTAACATCATGAAAATTTTCACAAATTTCAGAATAGGCAGATACTTGAAAAGTATCTCCTATATCCTATTTAAATGTGGATACATTTAAATATAAAAATAAAACCAAATCTAAGTCTTTGCCAAAATATAAAATACAAATATAATAATACTAATAACTAACATGTATTGAATGCTGGACACTAGTCATAAGAACTACTGTGCCAGGTACTTATTCTTTGGCAGGCACTATGCTGAGATTTTACAAGCATCTAATACTCTAAGCAGCCAAAGACATTAGCATACATGTATTATCCCACCTAATACTCCCAATACTATTAGTGTTGCTGATAAAAACTGAATATGATGCATTTCAGAAAGGCTAAGTAATTTGCCCACAGTCACACAATGAGTAAGTGACTCAGGATCATACCCACACCATCTCAACATTAAGAGCCTGTGCTCTTGGGGCGCCTGGGTGCCTCAGTCAGTCAAGTTTGCCTTCAGCTCAGGTCATGATCCTGGGGTCCTGCAATTGGGCCCCTGCATCAGAATCCCTGCTCAGAAAGGAGTCTGCTAATCCCTCTGCCTCTCACCCTGCTTGTGTTCTCACTCTCTCTCAAATAAAAACATAAAATCTAAAAAAAAAAAAGAGCCTGAGCTCTCATAGTTTTACCAAATCTAAAAACATTATTAATGTCAACGCAGTTATATAAGAATATTTTGTTCATATAAATAACTGTAAATGACAAAAATATTAAAAAAGAGAACTACATAATTGTGTAATTGTTCTTCCCTATAGTTATCCAAAAGGAAAATAAACGTATCAAATAGTAGGCACTATATGTTAGCCCACAAAAGAAAATGATTTTTTCAAAAAAGGACTTCAGTTAATCTTGAATTATCCATATTCTCTTTTAATCAATAAAATGTAAATTCTGTCAGGGACGCCTGGGTGGCTCATCAGTTGAGTCTCTGCTCAGGACATGACCCCTGGGGTCCAGGATCAAGTCCCACATGGGGCTCTCTGCATGCAGCCTGCTTCTTCCTCTGCCTCTGTCTCTCTCTGTCTCTCTCATGAATAAATAAAATCTTTTTTTAAAATGTAAATTCTGTCAATCAACATGCACAACTCTTTTTTTTTTACAACTATTACATTATTATTATTGTAATAATACATTTATTATTACATTTATTATTATTACATTTCTAAAAACTGAGATACTATCTTATTTGACATGAAGAGTAAGTGAAATAATGGTAACTCTCGAACGCTAAACAAATACTCTGGCCATTAAAAAAACACACAGGTATTACAGAAAAACTTAACACTAAAAGAATACTTTGAAAATAGAATTAAGGACTGGCTAATCATTCTGCTCCCAGGAAAATGAAAGTATTAAGAAGGGGAAATAATAAATCATACATCTGTAAAACCATTTTCAAAAGGAAACAGTAGAACAAAGGGATAAGGCAGATGGTAAATATTGTTTCTCCTTTATTTTCTTCTCCTCTACTTTGTCTCCAAGAGAAGGGGTACCCTCTCACTTACTGAATCAAATGGTACTAAATAGAAAGCACTGTAAAAACAACATAACCCTCTACCAGCAGGCTTATCTGGAGTAGCCAGAGACACCTGGCTTTTCCCCAACAAGGGAAAAACACCACCGTGTCACTATCATCAACATCCCCTGGGCAGTGCTAGTTTTATCAATTGTTTATTTCAACATTTATTGAAGGTAGACTAGAGCCAAACACTAGCAGAAGAATGGAGAGGTGTAGAAGGGATGGAGAATGCAAAATCAAACAAATAAACAAGATAAAGTTCCCTCCCTCGAATAGCTCTAAGTTGCAGGAGAAACAGAAGTACACAAATAACATTTTGCTATGCTAAGTACTGAGTATTCCATGAAGCAATTAGTTTAAACTGGAGATAAAAGACAATGAACTCAAGCAACCTACACAGTTTTTCAGTAACTTCCAGAAAGATCCAAGTGAAAAGTTTCCTCCTGAGACAGGACCACACAGTGATATTCTCTCTCATGTGGAATACTTAGACACCAAGATAAAGAGGCATACTAAATTGGGGTGTTCCTGGGACACCTGGGAGGCTCAGCAGTTGAGCATTTGCCTTCAGCTCAGGGAGTCCCACATCAGGCTCCCTGCATGGAGCCTGCTTCTCCTTCCACCTATGTCTCTGTTTCTCTCTCTCTCTCTCTCTCTCTCATGAAAAAATAAATAAAATCTTTTTTAAAAATTAAAAAATTAAATTGGTGTGCTCCCAAAATATGCAGAAATCCAAACAATATCCCAGACTCAGGACAACCCATTCTACAAATAGGTATCCCAAAAGGTACAGAAAGGGATGGTCCCTCCAGATCACCATCACAACAGAAAAAGTTGTAGATGGCTTCATGACCATGCTTCAGCACCCATAAGAGGGATGAACAAAACGGCTTTCCATCTTCTACACACTAAGGCCTCAAGTCCGTTGGCTCAAGAGAACATCAAACTTTCATGAGTTTCAGAGTTTATCAGGTAACACAGAACTCTGGGAATTTAACAAAGTAATAAAGTCTGCTTAAAAATACAAATTTAGTCATATTACTTTACATATGCAGGAATTGATGAGGAATAAAATCCTCTTGATTACCAAATTTCATTCTTATGTACTCATATGGATCTTCTTGCCACAGCTCTTCATCTTCATCTTTATAACACATCACAGAAAATATCACATCCTCAGAGATATTCTAAGAAGAGGAAAAAAACAAAACAAAACAATAAATGGCTATGGGTTATTCAAATTTGGGGACTATTAATCATGTATTTACTGACAGCCTTTAGGGTATTAGTTTTCCAAACTGTTACATTAACCTTTGTGTTAAGCTTGCATTGGCTGAGGGGAGCCTCGTGGTACAGGGGAAAAAGAGTTAAACTTAAGATTGCTTTTTAAAATAACTGATTTAAAGTATAGAGAAGAGATAAATGGAAATGCTATTTTCTGAAGCAACAGCAAGGATAATAGCTTTACTAACAAATCAATATTAAACACACCTTAATTATTTAAGGAAGAAAAATAAATATCAAGCCAAGGTTATATTTACTATTGTGTTTCATATTGTGAACATTTTTATATTTCCATTTTGGTCCTAAATGTCAATGTACCAGCAATATTAAAATGTCTTTTCTACTTCTATTTTGAAAAAATTTTCCTACTCTAGAAATGCAGGTTTCAGGTCAAAAAAAAAAAAAAAAATCATATCTAAGAGCCTCTAGGGCAGCCCAGGTGGCTCAGCAGTTTAGCGCCACCTTCAGCCCAGGGTGTGATCCTGGGGACCTGGGATCAAGTCCCATTTCCGGCTCCCTGCATACAACCTACTTCTCCTTCTGCCTGTGTCTCTGCCTCTCTCTCTCTCTCTGTGTCTCTCATGAGTAAATAAATAAAATCTTTTTAAAATAATAATAGCCTCTATGTACACTGCTGCTGAAGCTCTACTAAGCTCGTTTGTGCTTTAACAACTACATATGTAAAAATAGGATCATTTCACTTATTCCAAATTAAATTCTAGGAGAAAAAAATTCAACCAATGAATTGGACTTTTCTTATTCCTACATTACAGCAATGTAAAAATAAGGCCAAAAGCATCAAGAAAAAAAATTCACTTTTAATTTATAAAACTATAGTACATAAAATGAAATCAGTCAGTATCATTATTAATTGCAAAGAAACTACCACTATTTGATCAAGGGAACTAGATAAATATTATTAAGATGTCCACAGAAAATACAAAAGATATTATATTTATCAGACCAATAATAAGGTGACACTAAACAAATTCTAGGCGGAGCCGGGCGTTCTCGTCAGCCTTGTCACCATGAGTCGCAGCTATAATGATGAGCTACAGTTCTTGGAAAAGATCAATAAAAACTGCTGGAGAATCAAGAAGGGCTTCGTGCCCAACATGCAGGTGGAAGGTGTTTTCTATGTGAATGATGCTCTGGGAAAATTAATGTTTGAGGAATTAAGAAATGCCGGTCGAGGTGGTGGTGTTGGTGGCTTCCTACCAGCCATGAAACAAACTGGCAACATGGCAGCCCTGCCTGGGATTGTTCATAGATCTATTGGGCTTCCTGATGTCCATTCAGGTTATGGGTTTGCTATTGGGAATATGGCAGCCTTTGATATGAATGACCCCGAAGCAGTGGTATCCCCAGGTGGTGTCGGATTTGACATCAACTGTGGTGTCCGCTTGCTAAGAACCAATTTAGATGAAAGTGGTGTCCAGCCTGTGAAGGAGCAGCTTGCCCAAACTATGTTTGACCACATTCCTGTTGGAGTGGGATCAAAAGGTGTCATCCCCATGAGTGCCAAAGACTTGGAGGAGGCCTTAGAGATGGGTGTGAATTGGTCCCTGAGGGAAGGCTATGCCTGGGCTGAGGACAAGGAGCACTGTGAGGAGTACGGCAGGATGTTGCAGGCTGACCCCAATAAAGTCTCTGCAAGGGCTAAGAAAAGAGGCCTTCCTCAGTTGGGGACCCTGGGAGCAGGCAACCACTATGCAGAAATCCAGGTTGTGGATGAGATTTTCAATGAGTATGCTGCTAAGAAAATGGGCATCGACCATAAGGGACAAGTGTGTGTGATGATCCACAGTGGAAGCAGAGGCTTGGGCCACCAAGTAGCCACAGATGCACTGGTAGCTATGGAAAAAGCCATGAAAAGAGACAAGATTATAGTCAACAACCGGCAGTTGGCTTGTGCTCGGATTGCTTCCCCAGAGGGTCAGGACTACCTGAAGGGGATGGCAGCTGCTGGGAACTATGCCTGGGTCAACCGCTCTTCCATGACCTTCTTAACCCGTCAGGCTTTAGCCAAGGTCTTCAACACAACCCCTGATGACTTGGACCTACATGTGATCTATGATGTTTCTCACAATATTGCCAAAGTAGAACAGCACGTGGTGGATGGAAAGGAACGGACACTGTTGGTACACAGGAAGGGATCCACTCGGGCTTTCCCTCCTCACCATCCTCTCATTGCTGTGGATTACCAACTCACTGGACAGCTGATGCTCACTGGTGGCACCACGGGCACCTGCAGTTACGTTCTTACGGGCACCAAGCAGGGCATGACGGAGACCTTTGGGACCACTTGCCATGGAGCGGGCTGTGCATTGTCCCGAGCAAAATCTCGTCATAATTTAGATTTCCAGGATGTCTTGGACAAACTGGCAGATATGGGAATCGCAGTCCGAGTTGCCTCACCCAAACTGGTTATGGAAGAGGCTCCTGAGTCCTATAAGAATGTGACGGATGTGATGAACACCTGTCATGATGCTGGAATCAGCAAGAAGGCCATTAAACTGAGACCAACTGCTGTGATCAAAGGATAGAATGCTGACTGCAGCCACCAAACTCCATTGCCCCTCATGGGATGGAGGTGGACTGAAACTCCTCAGACATCAGACTCGAGACCTGACAGGTTCCAAAGTGCACAGCTGTAACTGTCCATTCCAACGTGGCTGGCGGGCGGCTGCTGCCTTCAGGAGCCAGTGTTGTAACATTACCTTCTGGGAAGAGTAACATTGCCCTCATTTGGAAAGGAATGTATGTGTTTCCTCCCTGATTATCCCACATGTTTTAGGAAAATCTGTTAGGGGGTGGGGATAGATCAAGATACTGCCTAACTCCTCAGAGAAGTCTTAGTCATGACAGTGAGCTTCTTTACACCAAGCTCTGTTTATATTCTAAGAGGTATCATGAAGAGCGTTCTATTAAATAAGAAGGTTTTGAAATAAATAAATAAATAAATAAATAAATAAATAAATAAATAAATAAATAAATAACAAATTCTACTCTGGACACCAAAGGCAATATAAAGATACATTGCCTTTTTTAGGTACTATCACAGAGATTGCAGAATTTAACAATTCTTAGTTTGAGAGGGGGGAAAAAAAGTCAGTTCCTAACATCTTTGAATTACTCAAAATTATATGCAAGAAGGAATTTTTTTATTAATGGCCAATAATTTCTCATTCTCATTTGTTCTTTAATCAAATAATGATGCTACATTCTATCTTTAAGTACATAACTGATATAAAAACAGAAAGCTTTAACTTCTGCTTTCATAAAACTTAATGCCAAAAGAGACATCAAAACCTTGTGAGCTACCACCTTAGAGCCTTGGTGACTCCTTTCAAAATGTTATCACATAAAATACCACATTTGAGCCTAGCAACCTGTAGATAAGCAGGATAGAAAAACACTACCTGACTGACCAGAAGAGAAATTGAGGCTACATGAGACTCCAGGCAAGACCAGCTGAATCCAGGTCTTATAACTCATTAAACTAGAAGGTCTTCCTCTTCTCCCAAATACTTAAATTTCTAAGCCCATCATATCAGATATACGGCTGCATGCATTTGAAATTTTTCATGGAAATAAAAATACATTAAATACATAATACAGGATTAGTGACTTACTTTGTCTGGAAAACCTAACTTAACCGGAGAAGGATTCTGGAGAGCTAGTCCCTGACACTGACCTGTATATGTGGCTTCATCTGCTTCCAGGTGACAGAATGAACAATCCCTTGATTGAGATAGTTGAATGCCTGCTGAAGAACACGGGGGGCTACATACTCTTTCTGTCTGTATTGGTCTAAAATTTTTAGTAGTACCTACAGGAAAAGAGAACAAGAAAGTAGAGGAGAACATAAATAATTTTCAGATTAAAAGGAGGGGCATTTTAGGCAGGACACAAAATCCAGAATCGAGAAAGATAAACAGATTTTAGGGACTATCGGTATTTTGTGAGAAAACCCACAGGAAGTTCTAATTATTAGATGGGTCCATGTTCTTTTGAACTGTGATTTCCAGCCACGTGTCCCACTTCTAACCTGGGGAACAACTCAGGGTAAGTCTACACTCTATGCTATGTAACTAAGCTCTTCAAATAAGTTAAGACTCCTGTTAAAAGAAATACAAATAACAGACTGTACTAATTGAACACTGAAAGCATCTACACAGCAAGAGACACCATAAACAGATTTCAATATTTCATAAAGGTGCATTTCAAATTGGAAGGGAAATGATTAGTTATCCAAAAAAACAGTATCAAGACAACTGATGAGCTCTATGAAAAAAAAAAAAAAATAGTAAGTCAGCTCCCTAACTAAACTCCATACCAAAATGAATTCCAGATGGGGAGCTATTTCAACACCACCAACAAAACAAAAAAAAAAATGAAAGCATCAGATGCCTAGGAGTAAGTATCAAAGAATTTAGTTTTATAATCTTAGACCACAGAAAGTCTTTGCAAACATAACACAAAACTAAAAAGTTATTTTTTATTAAAGTCTTATTTTTTAAAAGTAATCATTTGTGAGGAAGGAACCATGCCCAAAGTGGCTGTGACTGTCCCAAGGACCCTCCATCAGAGGTAGCGCTACAACAAAGTCCAAATCTTCCAATTCCTGATCCCAAAGCACATCACTATAGCAAGCTTAAAACTGAACTGCTGAATAAACAAAAAGAGCTCTTTCAAAACATGTACAGAATTTATAAAGCCAGAACACGAATTCAGTTCAAGTTATGTAAAATTCACGTTTATAAAAGTTGTCAGAAGTCCTACCATCAATTAGATGCCCTTTCTGCAATGCAAGCTAAAAGTAGATGCTACTGAACACAGGTCTTTCTAAGACAGTTGTTGCTCATACCAAGTGGGGGTAGTAGGAGAGGAGATACAAGAGCAAAGAAGAAAACAGTTTTTCATAAGAAAACAATTTTTAAATACTAGGAACATATACCTTAAGTAACCAAGGTATAAATAGTTTATGACATAGATACAAAGCCATGAAATCTGAAAGCATGTTACATACAACAACATACACATGTATATGTGACACTGGAAAAACTGGGCTGAACACACTTCAAGAAGCCATCAACTTTAGGATGCCTAATGAGTTGAACAGCAGTGGAGATAGCAGAAGACAAAGCTGACCAGCTTCCTGATTATCCTAGTTTCCACAGAGAATGCCTGAATGGATCATTTTATTCATTATTCACTAATTTTCCCTACAGACTGCCTCATGGGCTAACAAAATAATTTGTGAGAAAATTACAGCCATAGTTCTCCTGAATTGTCATGAGACACCTTTTAGAAATGATAATCCATAGACTGATACCAGACAAAATGATCGTCCATAAAAGGAAGTATTTGATCTATGACGACAGGTTTGAAGTATTTAACTTGATACCACTGATAATAAAGCAGACTAATATGCACAGATTTATAAAAACCTAGAAACACCCTCTATGTTGTTAATGGTTTTTACTATGTTTGATTAATCCTTACTTCCTTACTGTGGTCTTGATACAGCCAGTGCTTGAATAGTTATTAAACTTCATTTGTTGAAATATAAACAAAAATGTGATTCAAATGGCAACACAGGCCAACCAATCTTCACGCCCAAATGTCCTTTGAAGGTTTTAAATATTAATACCAACTTGGGATTTCTTTCTCAAGAACTCCTAACTTTCACTGTATAGAATGGTTCCCAAACTTCCACAAAAATGTGTAAGTTCTTCGCTGAAGCTCTTAACTTCTGAGCTCTACCCATCTTGAAATAGATCAGCTCATTACATAAAACTTCTGATAGAAAAGCTTAGAAGAAAGAGGTGAGAAAAAAAAAAAAAAAAAAAAGAAAGAGGTGAGGATCAAAGGAATAGAGAATAAGACATGCATAAGAGATCAGAAAGTTAACAGAAGAACCCAATCTAAGCATTGGTCCTGCAACATCGGTATCAACAAACTTAGAAGGTTTGAGTCTAGCATCTAGGAGTTTGGAAGGGCACTTCTTGTGGAAGCTGCCATGGCACATCTGGTTCTAAAACAGATTGCACTATATTAGATTCCCAGAACTACCATTTCAACATCTATAAATATACAATCTATTAAGAATTCTTAGTTTGAGAGGGGAAAAAAATGTTATGTTTATATAACTTACTTTTAAATGAATAGAAATGACTTAACTACTTTAAAAAGTAACTGTCTTTCTATTTAAAAAGCATACGTTTATTACCTGCTGAATTCCCACTGCATAGGTTTTCAAAAAGAATTCAGAAAATTCAAAGTATTCTTTTGTGACATTTCCTGGGCTTCCATATCTTAAAATACAAAGAGAAAATGTTTAAATACTATAAATTTTTAAAACAAAGCATGCTCACTAGTTTAAATATTGTCCCTTGTTGAAAGATCTATTCTCTTTGGCCAGAAAACTGACCCTCTCCCCTTTTCTACAAGCCCCAAGATGAAATCATGATGTGCTTGTTGTACTTAGATTCTGGGCCATACTTAAAATTTCAGCAGACACGTCCACCTACCTAACCAAGAATTTAACCAAGGGCAAATATTACAAATAAAAATGTTATATCTGATTTTTTTTAAATAAATGTTTCTATAATTAACTTTGACTAACTTGTCTATGGAGCTGAGTAGCCATGCACCTTCTTGTACAATTCCTATATATTTTCAATGAGCTAACCAATGTCATGTATCCATTCTTTTTTCACAGAGGAACAGAAAGGTCCAGAGAAGATGGTTCACTTCATTATGATCCCAAAGCCAACAATCAGTTAAGCCTACCTTAAAACAAAGGGTAACTTTTTTTGCCCACTCTGGCTTTTAAAGACAAATAATGATACACTGTGGAGCATCAAGAGACCTATCCAGCTTTACTGTGTCCAATACTGAAGTATTGATCATAAGATCATGAATCTAATAAAGAGAATTACCGTTCAAAGAGACGAGCTACAATATGCAGTGCCCATTTCTTACACTTCCACCAGACTAGTTCTGGTCTATCATCCTCATCAATCTGCAGAGTCTCCTAAGAGGACAAAAACATCCACATTAAATTTCTGCATAATAAAAGAGTTTATGCAAATAATAAAAGCAGAATAAATCTTGTTATAGAGTACATACTATTAAATGTGAGTTTAGATTGCCATAGAAATGCAAATTCTTTCTTATAGGTTGCTAGGTTGAAATTAAATAAGCAAAGCAAATTTCAACTAATGCTGTTGTTCACATTTATCTCCTATTTTCAAAAGGCCCAAATAAGTGGAAAACAAAATACAAAACACCATGTCCCTTGAGGAAACTCTGGGATGACAGAAAGGTTTTATATCTTGTCTTGGGTAACAGTAACACAGGTGTGTGTTTGTCAAAATTCACTAATCTGTTCCCTAAGTTCTGTGCATTTTGTATATAAATTAAACCTCAATATAATGTGTCCCAAGATATGGATAAAAGAAAGAGTACTGCACATTTGAAGACAAGCTGAAATTTTAAAATGTTACTTAGTTATTTTGACTAGTTTTGAGTTAATTTCATAAGTGACATATAGCATCATTGTTATTACAGATAAAAACAAGACACTATCTTTCACCTATCAACTGGCAAACTTAGAATTTAATGTAACAGATATTCTCAATCCCTACTTATTAAAGTTTAAGCCAGGACAATGTTTCTAGAGAGCACTTTACAAGATCTGTCAAAGCCTTAACCACTTCTAGGAGTTTTTCCAAAGAAAATAATCATGTATGTGCATAAAAATTTAACTACATCCTTATAGTTAAAACACTAACACCCTAAAGCCACCTAAATGTCCAGCAAATGAAACACTCCACAAAAATGATAGTATAAAAACATTCATATAAAAAATATTTATAAGAGATTTTAAATGAAAAATGAATTTCAAAACAGGACCTACATATACCATTTTTATTAATAAAATGTGCCTATATACAGACCCGGGGGGGGGGGGGGGGGGAAGACCAAAGCAATAAATACCAACTTTTAAAAATGGTTTTTATCATCTTTAGTAATATTAAATACAGTTATTTTTTTTAATTTTGCCTATCTGAACTTTATAAAAATGAGTATGTATTACTCTTTTCATTACAATAGTAATTTTTTTCCAAATAGCAAGCTAGGATAATAAATCAGTCTACCACAAACATCCCAAACCCTACTTTTCCCAGTTTTTCTCAACAAGAAGCCCTTTCTTACGGGAGGAACTGTCCTGTCAATAATAGTTCGAAAGATCTCCATCCATGCAGTCATGGTTTGGTTATTCACCAGCTGAAGAGGCAATGCATACTGAAAACAGAAGAACATCATCATCAAACAGCAATTCCTCCCTTCCAAAAAAGGCAGCATATGAAATGGCTAACATTTGACCACAAAAATGGTAATCTCATATGGTTTAACCTAAAATTTAACTTAAAATAGATCTAAAAGCATATGCAAATTAAAATTTTGAAAATCTAGAAATATGCATGCCATGAAATGTTTCTGTGGACTACTTTTTTAAAAGATTTTATTTATTTATTTGACAGACACACACACACACACGGCAGGGGGGAGCGGGGCTTGGAGGCTCGATCCCAGGACCCTGGGCTCATAACCTAAGCCGAAGGCAGACACCCAATGGACTGAGCCACCCAGGCACTCTAAACTACTTTTATTTTTTTTTAACTACTTTTAAATTAAAAAAAAAAATCCTTTAATACAGTAAGGTCTCATTTATTCAGCATGAGATTCTAGAAAAGTGATTTTTACCATTTAACTCTTTGTGTGTCAAGTTTTTCATTTTAACCACTTTTTTCCCAGCTTTATTGAGATACCACTGACATACAACATTGTGTAAGATACACAATGTGATAATCTGACCATATATATATACACCTACACACACAGTATCATTAAAGGCACACACCAGAGAACTGCCTCAACCAGGCTAGTAATATATTAGGGACATCTTTCTAGAAGTGACACACAAGCTGAGACTTGGAGAAAGAGCACAAACTGGCCAGGGCATAAAGGACTAGAGTGTTCCAGACAGAAAGACAGTATTTCAGAGGCTCAGAATGAGACAGAGCATGACCAAATGAAGTAGATACCTGGTCAGGATGGCTAGAGTACAAAGTACAAAGGTAAGAACAGTAAAAGATAAGGTAGACCGATGAAGGGTTTTATAGGCTATGTTAAGAAGTTCCCAGTTTAAGTGCAATGGGGAATTGTTAGATCCTACAATAGGGAGCTGAAGAGGTACAGATTCCGGGTTAGTGGGTTAAGTGACTAAGAGTTCACGTCTGAACAAACTGAATTCTGGAGTATGATTGTAATATCCACGTGCCCTGTACACAATAAACATTTACTTAATGCTACTTAGACAAAAATCAATTTAATTGTATCATACGTTTTAAAACAAACTTTTCTGCCTCTTTCCAAACTAGCAAACATTAACTTTGTACTTACCTTATCATTATATCATGCCTTTTAAAGCTGCCTAAATTTTTGTTTCCAGGATTCCCAGAGGGAGCATATTACTTTGGTAGTATATAATACAGTACCAAAATGATGAAAAATCTTGAGGTTTTGCACTGGTTTTTTTAGGTTTGTAGCAGCATATGTTGAGAAAAAACTTTTAGACTTTGCCCTCTTAGCAAATCAGAGGTAGAGGCTTTAGGAAAATTATTTCAAGAGCCTGGTCTTACTTCCTGATTCCTACGATGCTTCTCCAATGGGAAGGGCAGTCTAGCCTCAGTATAAATGGGATATTACTATATCCAGTAGCAAAACCTCTCTCTGAATAAAAAACATTTGCCTCAGAGTAAAGTGATTCTCCCAAGGAAACTTCCTGAACGGTGCTTATTAATAAAAAGCCAGGGCAGCCCAGGTGGCTCAGCGGTTTAGCGCTGCCTTCAGCCCAGGGTGTGATCCTGGAGACCCAGGATTGAGTCCCGCATCAGGCTCCCTGCATGGAGCCTGCTTCTCCCTCTGCCTCTCTCTCTCTCTCTGCCTCTCTCTCTCTCTCTCTCTCTGCCTCTCTCTCTCTCTCTCTTTGCGTGTGTGTCTCTCATGAATAAATAAAATCTTTTAAAAGAAAAAAAAAAGCCAAAGGCACCATATATCTTCCTTTCCTATTACTTTAAAAGAACAGTAGGGGGGCAGGGAGGATAGTTTCCTAGTATCCTAGTATCTTCCCACCTCAGATTTACTTCCTCTCCATCTTCCCTTTCCCTGCTAAGCTGGAAGAAAAAAAATTACTTCAGACCACCCTTTATAAAAAGTTTAAAAGATGAGGGGTGCCTGGGTGGCACAGTTGGTTGAGCATCCTACTACTCTTGGTGTCGACTCAGGTCTTGATCTCAAGATTGTGAGATTGAGCCTCATGTTGGACTCTGTGCTGAGTGCAGAGATTCGCCCTCTCCCTCTGCCTCTCCCCCCGCTCCCCCTCTCTCTATCTCTCTCTAAAATTAATAAATCTTTAAAAAAAAGTTTAAAAGAGGAGTCTAGGGGAGCCCAGGTGGCTCAGTGGTTTAGCACTGCCTTCAGCCCAGGGCGTGATCCTGCAGACCCAGGATTGAGTCCCACATCAGGTTCCCTGCATGGAGCCTGCTTCTCCCTCTGCCTGTGTCTCTGCCTCTCTCTGTGTCTCTCATGAATAAATAAATAAAATCTTGAAAAAAAAATAAAATAAAATAAATAAAAGAGGAGTCTAAAAATATAAATCTTTATTGCAGTGGAATATTCTAAAACATTACAAAAGTACTTAAGTGACATAACAGCCAAAAACAAAACCAACTATCTTGGCTCTCTAGCTTGACAACACCACCCTCTTACATGACTGATCTAACTAAAAAAAAAAGGATGTAACAGAGTTTGACTCATTCATCATCAAACACTTTAAACAAACTAAAAACAATTATTCTTCCTCCACCCAGATCTAAATACTTTATCCAACTCTCCCAAGGATTAAATTTTAAATATTTTTATATCTAACACATTCCATCTCTGTCCTCTTCTAATTATTTTTTAGACTCTCATATTAATATTCTTTATAGCTTTCAGATAAGACAAAGGAAGTATTTTAAATGAGAGAAAATGAAGCACTAAATCTTTGTTAGCTTTAAATTGGGTCACACTGCAAAGAAACTATCACCCGTATGATTTCCCAGTAAAAGAGGGACCCTCTTCTTTTCCTTCTTCTTTTCCTATAAGCCTAACTTATCAACAGGCAGAATGTTACTGATGGATGAGTCAAATAATCTCTGGCAGTTTTAATTACTCTGGTTCTTCCTCACTGACACTTCAGACACTGGATCAAAAGGCATAGTCAATGAATCTCAGCTCTGCCCCTAAGATAAACGTGGACAATTAAGTTAATTTCTGTGAGCTTGTTCCTTCATAGGATTTTTTTAAAAAGAATTACATGTGGGAATATATAATAACCTTTAACATATTGACACTCATTAGGCACTTTCCATGTCAGGCAGAAATACAAGGTCCTATATTTACCTTCTGCAACAGAAACTTACCTGAACAAGTGCATAAAAGATTTTCAGAATCTGCTTCTGTAGTAAAACAGAATAATGTGAGGAATCAGGAAGGAGTTGCATGATTTGTTGTTGAATACGAGGCAGAAATATCTGCATTGCTGCTATAAGAGGCTCTCTTTCCTCTGCTTTCTTATATCTACATGTGCAAAGACAAAAAGAGAAAAAAATAATTCCCCCCCTACAAAAAGGAGCTATAAATAATGAATGAAAAAAAATTTTTTAAATATATGTTTTTTAACTAGATAAAGCTAATGAAACAAAAACATTCCAAACACTGGCTTACATTTTGTTTGGATTCTTAGAATAAACTTGAAAGAGAGTGGGAAAGAACATATCCCTCTGTTAGGCAGAGAAACCTAAAATCTTTCCAAAAACAGTTAAATTGATTTAAAACAATTCTACACTATTTTGCAAATTTCCAAAATGAATTTTTCTATGACTTACATTAATTTTCATCATACCACAATTCTTCCTATAAAATACAAGTTGATACTCCTGTTTAAATAGACATTCCTATGATATAACAAATAATGCAGGGGAAAAAAACATTTCTTCTTGTAATATACTAAGTTGAGATGTTAAAATAGTTTGCAAACTCAGGTGCTCATAGATCACTTTGATGCTCCAAATCTCAAATATCTTCTAAAAACTCTAAAAAGTCTGAACTAATTAGTTTTTTTAAAGGTACACTACAGGACCCTGCATACATAAAGAGCAACCCTCTTAGAAACCAGAAAGCAACTGCTATTAAATGTGATGCTCACTAGTCTCCTATGTCCCGGGCAACTTTTATGGCAAAGGATGTCACTAGCAACGAAACTTTAACATTTTCTATTTTGTATCCAGAAAGATAAATATTTGGTTTACTTAATAATGTGCTCACTTGAAGAACTTAAATATTAAGGTACCCCTCTCTCCCTCTCTCTCTCTCTCTCTCTCTCTCTCTCTCTCTGAGTTTCCAAGGAAAGCTGTTAATAAATGGGCCTCTGAAACTGGCAAATGAATTCAAGAAACACTGCATATCTTATCACTTAGAGATTAGCTATGTACATTAGTAAATTAAAGGTTCTTTGAATAACTATAGTAAATAAACATGTTTGTGCTTAACCCAACAATTCCCAAACTACCCTGATTCTGCAGAACACCCACACAGCAGACCTCTCTGCATAGAGAGGTGTAATTTAATTCTAAGTAACACAAGACTGGTATCTTTAGCCAATAGAAATCAACTTACTCATACGTCTTCACCAGTTGATACAGACATAATAAACTGCCAAGCCAGCTTCCACTGCTCTGTGATTGCAAGTAATAGTCTATCTTGTCGACTACCGCTGGCCAGTGACCAGGGAAATCATATTTAATGATGGCACGGAGACACATTGTTAACTGGACTCTATAAGGTGGGGGGGGGAAAAGTCCAAAATCTAAGTAGTTATAAATATCAGGTTTCAAACACCTTTAATATTTTACCCAAAAGCACTCTAACCCCTATTTACCTATATTATATAGTTACATATCTCGGGGAAGGGGAAAAAAGAAAAGTTCTATAAAGAAAAACCACCTTAGTAGCTCCATTTCCTGAAAATAAACAGAATAGGTAATTTCCTACAATGAATGAAAACTTTCAAATGGGATTATCCTAAATACTGCCTTGGGGAGAAAAAAATCTAAAACTAAAAATTCATTTAAAAATTTTCAAAAAAAAAGAATGAATCTACCACAGCTCTGCAAATTTTCCCCAGCTTGTTACCTTTTGTATTTTGGTTATCACATCCTAAGGGGGAAACAAAACAAAATAAATAAAATATTGTGTCATTTCAACTGGAAAAACTTAGCCTAAAAATAGCCAAAGTAGATAAAACAGAGGCTGACATAACAGTAGGAAGCATCTCTGTTGAGTCAAAACCTTGAAACATCCATTATCAGTTAATAGCCAACACAGTATGCTGCTCCTATCAAAGCTTCCTGAGACAGCAATTGTCCTTTAGACTAAATAAGAAACAAGTATTAGCTGGTAGTTCTTAAAGAGGAAAGCTAAGTTTTCTGCAAAGAAATGAAGAAAAAAGCAGTAAGAAAGACATAAAACAGAGAGAATTCTCTTTAATAAAACTACAAATTTTAATAAAAGATGTGATCTCATTATATTTATGTCAGTAACCATTTCCTCAATGGGATCCCTACTGTAACTAAGATTGGAAAAAAAAAATGAGGAAAAAATTTCTCTCCCACAAACTATCAATATGTCCTTATATGGTCATTTACAAATGGTTAGAAAGTGAACCTTGCTAAATTAGGATTGCATAATGCAAAAAAAAAAAAAAAAAAACGCATGTGTTCAGTTGGCTAATAACTTCCATTCACGGAAATGAAACACACAAAAAATAATGCCATTTCTCTATGTTACCAAATCCCTTTGAAAAATTTCCTTTGCCACGCTCTTAAACTTTAAGAATAGTTCTTCATGAATTATTACCAATAAGCCTTCAGGATATAAAAGAAGCAACTGTCTCATAATAAAGATAAAAGTCCCCTTTTGTGTCACCAGCAGTTGTTTCTAAACAATAAGTAGGTTATTTTTGTGGGCAGTAAAACTGAAACTTGTCATTTCTTCAGATTTTACCTTCTGGAGACCTCCCAGTCCCTTCTTACTCCAACCAACCAAAGAATGGCTATGAGCAGCCATCCATCCCTTCGTACCTTACTATGTAGAAGCATTACAAGATTCAGACGGAACTGAAAGTGTAAAGATTCTAACAAGACATGGACACACGATGGTGCCAGAAGGGGAACCACTGCTGGGCACCCATTGAGAATAATAGTGATTTTCTTTAATCTGTACACATCCTTTCTCCTCTTAACTAACAAAAGAGCCACACAGAGAGGAGTTCAATGTTTGTTCTCCTTCCTTGCTGTTTCCCTCACAGGTTCTTCCCTATTCCTCCTGCTTAGGACATAATGTACATTAGACACTCAGGGATAAAGCAATAGCTCATCTGTGGACGTTAAACAATTTCATCCCCCTGCGTCAGTTTCACCTCTTTCCCTCTTCCATTTTCAATAGAAATCTAATTACTAGCTCACAAGAAAAGGATTTCTTTTTCCTATTTTATTTATTTTTTAAGATTTATTTATTTATTCATGAGAGACAGACTGAGAGAGAGAGAGAGAGGCAGACACAGGCAGAGGGAGAAGCAGGCTCCTCACAGGGAGCCTGATGTGGGACTCGATCCTGGATCCCAGGATCATGACCTGAGCTGAAGGCAGGCGCCCAACAGCTGAGCCACCCAGGCATCCCTGTTTTTCCTATTTTAAAACTGCAAAATGTTTGTGACTCTGCAGCTCTGCTGTGAAATAGCAGAAGCCGCCGGCATTATGTGCGCACCTTAATCGAAATTAAAGATCCAGTTCCCCAGTTATAGTAGCCACATTTCAAGTACTCAATAGCCACAGACTCCACATGGACACAGAAGATTTCCATCATCACAAAAAGGTCTACTGGACAGTGCTGCCCAAGAGCATCTAACCTAAATTTTAAAAACCAGAGCCAATTTTCTATCCTGTCTTCTCCAAAGAAAAAGATACTCAGTTCAAAAAAGGAATGAAAAGATAGGTAAAGTTTAAAGAAAAGTGGTAGGTTAAAACTCCCAGGAATCAATTTCCCTGCCAGGGGGGGAAGAAAGCAGATAGTAAAAAGTAAAGAGATCATAACTAAAAACATAGGTTATTTAAGTAGCAGGGATTTATATAATCTTAGTTAACTTTGATTTTTGCCTTAACTGGCAACGTACGGCAACTAAATCTTTTCCAAAATATTGAGACAAAGATTACAAATGCAAAGACAAATAGGTAAAAGAGTATTTTTGGAGTGCCCACCTTCATTATTTTATCTCTCTAGGAATACAAACTTGAGACTGATGATTAAATCCAACCTCTCCCAAACATTCTATGCTTCCTACTAATCATATGTAGTATAATGTACCTCACTAAATCTGGAGACCGAATTATTCCTTCCACGATGTTATCACGTATTTGCTGGCGATCATTTTCATGAATGTTGAATGGAAATACTGCTTCTCCCGGGGGAGGTTCTCGGTCAGGCCAGTACTGTGTCACCATGTTCTTTAAGTAAATGGCAGCTAAGGTAGAGAAAAATATGCTAATGTAGCAGTATTAAGAAGATGGCTTTAATTCAGCTTTAGAGAGCACGAAAGGCTGAGCCCTTCACTACTAAACATGATACTCAGCAAAAATGGAAAAAAATCTTACAATTATAAAAAGCCAAGTGAGGAAAGGAAATGTGTAAGAATTTAAAGTTTCTCATTAGCTGGTAAAGCAAATCTAAGCAGAAAACTTTTCATTATATCAGGTTTCAGAGTTTATAGGACAGAAAAATGATCTAGGAATCAAGTATATATATGCTGAGAATAAATATAAGGTAGTCTAAATGAAACTCCACTAACTGTATTTTGATAGCATAAAGATCATACTGTTCCTAATGACTAATGCTGAGTCCACAACAGGTGAAATTCTACCGTCCTTCATATACACTGCTTTTCTTGTTTTTGTTTTTGTTTTTTCCTTCACTGGCCACTATTCTACACTACCATATTTGAAATATTGCTAATTTCTATCAAACCCTTCTGAAATATTTACCACTTGTAAATTAAACAATAAGGAAAAAAGACATCAATCTTCAAATATCTTTGTAAAATCTCAGGAAATTTCTTATCTATTTCATCAAAATACATAATAATTTTGTTCCTATTCTGTGTAACCATCTTCAATAGTTAGCAAATGGCTTCTGAAAGAAATAAACTGATGTATGACGACCGGGTTTTGATAGGGAATGTGAAGCTTTCTAACTATTCCAGCTGAACACAGAATGTAAATAAATACTTGTAACATGATATATAGAGATAATACATAAGAATAAAGAGATGTGCTCTGCAAAGCATTATAACTGTCTTCTCTTGAGTTTCTCCTCCCTCTTCTTCCCCCACCCCACCGTCCCTTCATCCCAATTTTACATAAAACTAAACTGGCTCACAAGTATTATGACACCGAGAATAAACCAACACGTTCTACACTGAATATATATATAACTGAAATTTAATGAAATGATGAACTTGACATACTATATGTTCCTCTTTCATTAGTTTTGATTCAGTCAAGGTCTGAAAAAGAGAATTCCATTTGAGATTTCCATTTTTTTTTATAAAAACAAAAATTATTTGAGAAAGAGAGAGGAGGCAGGGCTTACTTGTTTCTAATCAGACTACACAAGCTCTAGACTAAGTACCTACCATCTTTTATCCCAGTACATTTATTATATTATCGGCAATAAGAATTTGGACTATTGAAAAAATGAATAAATGATCTAAGAATATGGCCCACCCTGTCAGTAGTTCAAACTGATTTCATTAATCTCTGCAAAAAGAAAATCAGCTACATTATACACAAAACCAAATTTTAATCCTATAGAAGAAGCTTGAAAATAAACTGCAAAGTTCAGACAGCAGAGATACAGACATGGTAAAATCGTGGACTTATTTATAATTCAGTCGTTAAATGTCATTAACTTTACTACTAAAAACTATTTTTATTATCGGGCACTATACAGGATGGCCTATGTAAAAGGCACACTAATTTGTAAATGTTAAAATAAATCCTCAATTAGAGTCATCTGGGTGGCTCAATCAGTTAAGCATCTGACTCTTGATTTCAGTTCAGATCATGATTTCAGGGTCCTGAGATTCAGCTCCTCATTGGACTCCACACTCAGTGCAGAGTCGGTTTGTCCCTCCTTCTTTCCATTTTGCGTCCATACACATATGCACTTTCTCTCTCAAATAAATAAAATCTTTTTTAAAAATTAAATCCTCAATTACTTAAAATAAAATTGAGCATAATGTAATAATTTAATAAGAGAATATTAGTTTCTCTTACAGATAATCATGGATTGCTAAGAATAATGAAAAAAAAGTACCAAAGATAATTCAAACTATCAATAATCTAAAAATCTCCCTTTAATTATTTTTTTAAGATTTTATTTATTTATTTATGAGAGACACAGAAAGAGAGGTAAAACACAGGCTGAGGGAGGAAAAGCAGGCTCCATGCGAGGAGCCGTATGTGGGACTCGATCCTGGGAATCTGGAATCAGGCCCTGAGCCAAAGGCAGACGCTCAACCACTGAACCATCCAGGTGTCCCTCCCTTTAATTATTTAAAGACACCTATCTAACCATTTACCAGAGCTAACAAAACACAAATATCATCTTCATCCAGTCATAAAGGAATTAAACCTGGTTTTTCTACAAAATCCACTTACCATGCTAAGCCTCTGAAGTTTGAAATTAACTTTGTAAAGCATACGCACAGTTCTCTCCTTCTCAGATACAACAAATCATCACGTAAGCCCTATGCCCTGGACTCAGACTCACAACTACAAAAATACTACCCCCAAGCCAAAAAATTAAGAACTGAATATTCTGCAGAACTATGCCTTCCTATTTAATATTAGCATAATTTTTTACATTTTTATGCAGGCTGATTTTTTTTTTTTTTAAGCAAAGATCACATCATTCTTTTAAATGTCATGATAAAATGATAAATTACCTGCCTGGGTGTTGCCATAAGGTTCTTGGGACATCCTTGTATTTTAATAATAAATAGGGTAGAAAATTTATAAGTGGCATTTAAATTCAGGATAGTTATAGAATTTAATACTGTGTATTTCAGATTCAACGATAAAATGGATTATCTAGGAGAGATAACTGTCCTAATAAACTAAAAAATTAACAACTAAGATAAACTCCTGTGACTAACAGATTTGAAATCTACATAATTTATGAAGAAAAACTGCCTACAAATGCTATTTACATTTCATATCAAAACTTTTTTATCTAAGTTATTAAGATTCAAAGTTGCATAGATGATATGAGGAACCTAACATTTAATTCAGTGTTAATACAAAAGTAAACAAAAGCAACTTAGTGAGAAGATTCAAAAAAAAATTTTTTTTTAAAGATTTTATCAATTCATGAGAGACACAGAGAGAAAGAGAAAGGGGCAAAGACACAGGCAGAGGGAGAAGCAGGCTCCATGCAGGGAGCCCGACACGGGACTCGATCCCAGGTCTCCAGGATCACGCCCTGGGCTGAAGGCAGCGCCAAACCACTGAGCCACCCAGGTTGCCCAAGATTCAAAATTCTAAATGTTAATATCATTACTATCCATTGACCCAGCATTTCCATTTCTTCATTTATTCTTTGAAAATATTCCCACAAGTATCCAGAGATAAATCTAAAGAGCCTCATTATAGCTTTGCCTCTATCAATAATAACAGAGACAATCAAGGAAATATCCATCAAGTTGTTTAAATAAACTATAGTAGTTCTGTACAAAGAAATAATGAACAATTGTGATAAAGCATAAAGTACACATATCTGCATATACACTGACATGCAACACCCCCCCTCAAGAGTATATGTTCAATGGAAAAAGTTACAAAACACCATGTGTAATAAAAACAATGTTTGTTACATTTTAAAACCATTGTATCGGGCAGCCCCAGAGGCGCAGCAGTTTAGCACCGCCTGCAGCCTGGGGTGTGATCCTGGAGACCAGGGATCAAGTCCCACATCCGGCTCCCTGCATGGAGCCTGCTTCTCCCTCTGTCTGTGTCTCTGCCTCTCTGCCTGCCTCTCTCTCTCTCTCTCTCTCTCTCTCTCTCTCTGCCTCTGAATAAATAAAAAAGAAAATAAATAAATAAATAAATAAATAAAGCCATTGTATCTATAGGAGAGAAAAAAGAATAGGAGAACCTGCCAAAGTTGAGGACAGCTACCTTTAGGGGTGGAATTAAGGGCAATCCAATGAGTTTTTGTAATGTTTATATGTAAAGAAGACATATTAAATCAAACTGCTTTAAGATCTTTAAAAATACTATTTTTACAAAGACTCACAGGACCTTCACAATGGCCCTATAAAATTAAAATAGGTTCCACTTAGCAAAATGTAATTTTAGAACAGCCCTATTTTATAAAACAAAGATTAAACAACTCAGAGTTATGGTTTCAGAAAATCTACATACAAGTCTTATAAACCTTACTAAAGTACCAAATAATTGCAACGTTGTGTTTTTCCATAGGTTTTTCTTAACAACAAAGAGATCTTTTAGGAAATCATACATATTACTACAAGTATTTTCCCACAGCTAATGATTCCTTACCTTTTTTTGCTGTTGTGTTCAAGGAAAATTACTTTTATCAGCATGTAGAGTATAATCCTACCTGTATAAAATTGTTGATCTTTCCTTCTACCGACCTGCAAAGACTAATGTTCACCTAATGTTAATGATGGCCATTTCTGAGCAATGAGTATTGAATAATTGTTTTACTTTCATCTCTGTATTTTTCTGTATTGACCAAATTATTTATAATGAGTATATACTGAGTGACATGATTTTTAAAAACGTTTTAAATATCAATTGTTTTTAATTAGCATTTGTTGTTTTACTTCCTTTATCTTGAAATTACCACCTTTCAGGACTCATGACACTCCAAGACTGTCTCCCATTTTTTTACCTTCTGGGCTCTAAGGACCAGCTCATTAAAAAGGCAAAAAGAGGAACACACAACATCATGGAACTACCGTAAAATCCCACAGATTTGAAAGTAAGTCTCATATTTAAAACAAAAGTCCAGGGATGCCTGGGTGGCTTAGCGGTTGAGCATCTGCCTTTGGCTCAGGGTACAATCCTGGGGTCCTGGAATCAAGTCCCACATCAGGCTCCCTGCATGGAGCCTGCTTTTCCTTCTGCCTGTCTCTCTGCCTCTCTCTCTCTGTGTGTCTCTCATGAATAAATAAATAAAATCTTTTAAAAAATAAAAATAAAATAAAACAAAAGTCCTGTTCCCCAAACATGTGTTTAGGAACATATGTGCACATATTACCTCCATGATCTGACTTATGAATGGAGCTCAAATCCACATACATAAATTCAGTTTTCATCTTTGGACCCAAAGGGTCGGCCACCAGGAATAACAAAATTAGGGATATTAATCCATTAAAAGTGTGAAAGCTAAGGGGGAAAATGGCAAAGTTTCAGAGGCAAGGAATTGGCAGGAGAAAAGGAGTGGAAAGGCTAGGAGAGGTATAAGAGCCTTGTATCTATTGCTAAGTTTCCAGGGAAAACAAAAGTGAGTTTTTAAGCCATTAGAAATACTTTGTGTGCTTCCTATTTTTTGAAGAAACCACAGATATAAATAATTTTATAAAGGATGAGAAACCTACTTACCTGCCTGGCGTACTGGGAATTCCACATGGTCAGAGACTATAATCCGAAGTAAACTGGGGGCAAAGTTGATAATCTTGTAGGACTGAAATTACAAAGAAATATTTATAAAATAGGGGCTTTAAATGAGTAACAGCGCTGTTACTGAATACATTGCTGTCCAAATAAAAGGAAAACTTTTAAAACGAGAGAAATTCTCTAAGGCAAATTAAGATCACCAAAATATTTCAAATCAAAATTAGAATAAATTGGAATAAACTGATGAATAAAGGGGTATGAATATTTCTATGTTTTTTTTAACATATATTGTCAAAATGCTCTCCAGAATGTAGCAATTTACACTCCCACGAGTAGTACATGCCCACCTATCCAATACAAGGTTAAGCATTATCATTTCTTCAAAACTGACTCATATTTTAAACTGCATTTCTACTAAGTTAGAATTTATCTGGGATGCCTGGGTGGCTCAACGGTTGAGCGTCTGCCTTTGGCTCAGGGTGTGATCCCGGGGTCCAGGATCAAGTCCCACATCAGGCTTCTTGTATGGAGCCTGTTTCTCTGCCTCTCTCTCTCTCTCTCTCTCACTCTCTCTCTCTGTCTCTCATGAATAAATAAAATCTTAAAAAAAAAAGAATCTATCCTTTTTGCTGGCTATTTGTTTTCTTCTACAAATCCTTATTCTCTTTATCTTTTTTTGAACAGAATATTTGTTTTATTCTCAATAAATCCTAAGAGCTATTTATGAATTTAAAATCTTAACCTATTATTAGACCTATACATTGCAAGTGTTTCTTCCTAGCTTATTTGTGCTTCAGTTTTGCTTAACAGTATGTTTGATAAACAGAAACATGGAAAACATGGGCTACAGAAAACAGCAGATCCAACACAGGAAAACAGACAAGATAATATCAATTATCTGTGCATGAGCTATGGAGAGGAACCAGGCCAGATTCGAACAATGTGCCTCACCAGACAGTGTTGAGAGTCGTCATCACCAGCTGCCCTCGGTTGGTGGAGCATCTTTTGAACCTGACCCCCAATAAGCCTATGCTGAAGTGCCTGCTGTCACTCTGTGCCCCACCCCACCCCACCCCCAAAGTTCTACTTTGTCCTACTCCTGAGTTTGGACAAGGGGACTTTAGTAGTTAAAAAAAACAAAAATACAAAGCAACTCATTCCGTCTCATAATACTCTCTCCAGATATCTAGTACCTGGACCAGGTTACCATCCTGCCATATTCCCAGAGCTTACACTTGGCCTTGCCGGCTGACATTCCCAGAAAGGACTCATAAATTCTCAGTAAGGCTAAAGCCAACAGTGATGAAGAGAATCTATTCAGCGTACCTTCTCCCAGGAGCCTGGATCTACGGAGGCATCCTATTCAATATAACACTAGGTTTATGTATACCACTCAACTTTTTATCACCTTTCCTACTCATTTAATTCATAAGAGCATTTATTAAAATAAATGTCTGACTAAAAAATTTGGAGAAAATTGGCGTCTTTAAAATATTGATCTTTCCCACCGAAGAACATTATGCTTTCCAAAAATCTTAATAATTGTTCTTCCATTCATTCATCCTGTGTAAATCTCAGAATCTTAAGCCTGTCATATATAAAGTAAGTTCTCTTTTAATCAAAATTGAAACCACCATTTTAAAGTAGTTTTTAGGAAAACAGATTTCTTTCAACAGCAGTTTACAGGAGTCAAAATTAATACACATTTAGCCCAAACTTCTAACCTTCTACGTTTACATTATTATAAAATAACTCATGTCTGTAACATTTGAGATACTGAAAAATCCTGTAGTGAATCACAGATTAAAACATCCATAGCTTAGTTCCAATCTCTAGAATTTAGATACATATCTTATTACACATAAGTACAAAATAACCTGTACACTTAGATTAATGGTACCTATTTAAAAGTAGTTATTGTGGAGACTGCTTTCATTTCAACACTGTTGCCTTTGTACCCTTTTTGGAACTCCTCTTTTTGCAACTGCCTGCCATTTGAATGAACTTGTGCAACTTTTTGTCTTCTCCTGTCAGCCTTGATTCAAACTATGTTAATTTGACCAGCTAAAACATCCAGGGGTAAATTCAGATAAAGGCTCATACTACTTTCCTCACGAATGTTTATCCACTTTCTTTTTCCACCTTGGGAGGAAAAAAAGACATTTCTTGATATTTACTTTGTATCCGTGAAGTTTTCTGAAAATAGTTTACTTACTTAACGTAATTCTGCATCTGTTGAGAACTCACTTAAAGACCTGCTGTTTCCCATTCTCTGCCCTACCACTCCCACCACATTAACTTTGCTAGTCCTTCTAACATACCACACTGAAGGCTTCTATTGGACTAGCTCATCCCTCTGTTCCTTTCCCAGTTCTTCACCTGGTTCACTCCTTCACAACATCTAGGTCTCTGCTCAATATCACCCTTCAGAGAATGACTACACTATTTCTACCCCCAACACTGTCTCTCCAGGACTTTACCATCTATAGCACTTATGACCTGGTATTTTATCGTTTACTTGTCTGGATCCCCAACAAGAATGCAAGCTCTGTGAAAGCTGAGCCTTGTGTTAGTGTCTGCATTATAACTCAATAAATATGTTATTCACATAAGCAAACTCTCTTAAAGGGCGATAAAAATAATATAGACAGGGATGGTTGGGTGGCTCAGCAGTTGAGCACTTGCCTTCACACCCAGGGCATGATCCTGGAGTCACAGGATCGAGTCCCACATGGGGCTCCCTGCATGGAGCCTGCTTCTCCCTCTGCCTGTGTCTCTGCCCACCCCCCTCAATCTCTCTCTCTCTCTCTCTCTCTCTCATGAATAAATAAATAAATCTTTAAAAAATAATAATAATAGAGACAGATGTATGGAAGCAGGGGTTCCAAAGCTCGGCAAGAAAGTAATTCTTTTTATTTCCCTATTGAGGCCATGTGGAGAATGCTTTATTAAAAGAACGTACCTTTGTGGATGAGTTACTAGAGCAAGATATCTACCCATTCCTACTTCCCTTTGCTGCTCTGGGCCCAGAGACAAGGAAGATTGTGCACAGGATGCATTCTTAACATCCTAAGATAAAACTGAAAATATGTTGTCCCAGGACCCCTAAGTGGCTCAGTCAATTAAGCTTCCAACTCAGGTCGTGATCTTAGGGTCATGAGATTGATCCCCATGTCTGCTGAAGTTTCTCTCTCTCTCTGCCCCTCCACACGCTCACAAGCTCTCTTTCTCTCTAAAATAAATAATCTTTAAAAAGAAAAAAAGAAGAAGAAGAAGAAAAAAAAAAAATGAAAATATGTTTTCCCACAGAAACAATATCACACAGAGCAATCAAGGAACCAGTCACTGGTAACAAAAATATGTTGGTTACAGAAAAACATAGCTCCAAACAAGAATTTATCCTTCAGAACAGAGGCTGTTATGTTTTGAAACTGCCTACTCTCCTACATGGCAATTGACAAATCATCAGTACACTGCAGAAGCTGCTCCTACTTCTTACACAGAGCATATGTGCTGTGGGGGGACCTAGACTAAAATACATGAGCTGGACCCTAATCACTTATGGTAGATTACCCACCCATTTATCCAACAAAGCCGGATATTACAGCAATGATAAAAAAATAAGCACACAAAACCCAACATTATAATCATATTTTACTACAAGGTTATGTTGCGGTATACTTGTCTTCTACTTACAGATAATTCAAAAAAAAAATACTTAGAGCATATTACAATTAAAAGCATTATACAAAATATGAATGCTAAAAGAGTGGCATAGCAATAAGCTCCTTTTACAAGTTACAGAGGAAATTACAGCCCGGGATGAAACGGGTGGATATGGGACAGGGCAAGAGTTTGGATGAAATAGATGTGAACTGAAATACCACAAAGAAAGAAAATGTAGAATTGGGTCCCGAACGTCTCTTCTAGTTCTGCAGGCTTTCCCATCAACCCTTCCCCTTCTATACAGTCAACTGCACTTATACGCTGATGAATCAGAAACAAAGCAAGGACAGGCTAACGGAGGCAGGAAAGTAAAACATGATATCAAAGATATGATCCCTCCTGACACTAGCAAAATAACATCTGGCCTCATTGTGAAGAGAAGGGGGTCACCAGCAGGCCAACTCCCCTGTTCATACTAATAGACTGCAACTTCAGCTCTTGCTTTGTTCCTTCTAACCAATCCCTGGGTTACTGTTCTTCTAGCCAATCGACATATAGTACCTCTGCTCTGCAAAGCCTGGAACAGGTACTCACTTTAACTTTCCCCTATTCTGAGCGAGAGTCCTTTTCTTTTTGAGGTAACAGCACATTCTCTTTATGCTTCAGTTTAACTCAACCTCTCCAGTGTTTTCACTCTCCCTTTTATCTCTTGGGAATCCTGAATTCACACTTACTCCAAACACCATCCAGATCTCCCACTGGATTTCAAAGATTTAAAATGCACAACTGCACTTTAAAGTCAACTCCAACCAGGGAAAACCTTAGTGAACTCTGGCAGAAACTTTTACTTGAGACAGCTGCTCTCACACTTGAGGAAGCACCCAATC